>NC_137736.1:41592160-42192160 GCF_963264785.1 Psittacula echo | reverse complement strand
ACTTTGTTCTGACTTAAATCTGTTTTGCTTATTTTTTCATCTGTAAGTCTTACAGAAGAAAAGAAATCACTCTGTTTTTCTAATAGTGTCTCTAAACAGTTTTTGCATGGTTAATATTTTACCTATTTTTACTGTGGCAAGGTTTCTTACATGAAAGTGTTTAAAACAGAGATGGCTATTAAGATGCATTATCCCTGTTTTTAAGGGTATCTTCCAGTCGTCACAGACAAGTCCATCAAAATTTACTAATCTGAAAGACTACTAATAAGAATGGAAACTTGAGAATAGATGCTAAGGCAAGTCTCTATTCTATACATTTTTTTTTTAAATGGCAATAGCTTTTTGCTAAAGAAAAATTAAGATCCAGACCGTCAAGGTAGTAAATATCTTGAAAAAGAGTTATTGAACGTTAATCTATTTCCTAGGATTGAGAAAGAAGGGGATTTGGATTGAATATTTTCTTAAAAACGTTGGGGTTTAATAGTTTGTTTTAGTAGCATCCATACATATAGATGTTTGACCAAATAGTTCATGATATCGTTATGTGGTAGCTGATAGTTGGTGACGATGAACTGGAGCAAAAAAAGAAACAGATACTCATTTATGCAGCTTTTATGGTAACGAAATACTGCCTTGGAAACATAGGGCATCAGGAGAACCAAATTACTTGCTGAGTCTGGCAGCGTCAAATAGCAGGTTTTCAATAGAAGTGCTGATACACCTGAATCAATATTCTAGTGTGAAAAGGGTAGAATACTTGGAGAAGTCATGTGAGACCTCAAAGTGCCTTCAGGTTTGATGTGCCAGAAGCAATAAAATAACATCTTGCAACACCTAAATTGTTGGGATTCAGAGTATCTATCTTTCTTGTTCTATTATGGCAAAGTCAGAGTTCAGATGTAAGCACAAAATAAATAAAGATCCATGTTTGCAATGACAAGATTTCATAAAGAATAGTTTTATCAGTTCCAGTTTGAATGACTAAAGTTTAACTCTTGTGCAGTAAATATATCCAGAATTGATGATAGTCTGAAATCAGTGGGTTTTTTGTTTTTTTTCCAGACATAACACTTACAAGCAGACATGGGAAGTAAAGAAATATTTGTAACACTGAAAATAATATTATGCCAATATTGCCACTGTAGAGGAAAGCTAATGACATTTGCATATTTAGTGCTTGCTCAGTGCTGCCATCTGTCAAAGTGATATAGCCTGGTGCTGCTAATTTAAAATGTGAGACTGACCCAACAGATCTTGAGGTGTTTAATTGCAGAGGCTAAGAAGATGATCAAAGGTCAAGATTGTGTCTATAATCTTAAGTCAGCCTTTTAATGCAGGAAGTGTTTTGATATAGCCTTTGAGTGCTAAATTTGGACTTCATTTAGAAAGTTAATCAGGACTGGACAGTGCAGAGGGCTCCCATTTTCACTTACTGCGATCGTCTGTGCTTGTAAATACATACATGCATATAACTACACTTGCATGCCAGCATATGCATACATATATATATATATGTGCATAGTGAACTGAGAAAGAGAATGAATGGGAAGAAGGGATGGTCTGAATACAGTTGAGGAGGACATGCTTGAAAACTGAATTTAACTTTCACCTGTGACAAATTTCTTATGTGAGCATGGCCATGTCATTGGAAGAAGTTTGGCCTTTCTCTTTTTGTGGTTGCACTGTGGATTCTGGCCATTCTTTTTCAGGATGCACTGGAAAGAACCCCTGTAATGCATGATTTCAAGTTTTAGTTTGATATAATGCTGATGATAACAGCTATGCAAATTAAATTTGTCAATCAGCAGGAAATCTTTATAATATGACCTTTCCATGATTCTGGCATTTATGTTTTTTAGCCATGCATGCTAAATACTGATATAAACTATTTAAAATGCATGTCAATATATAAGGAGATAAGGTGGCTTTTTTGGTTTAGCTGTTTTATCAGAATTATTTTTTATATATATATTTGTTGCCTGAGAGTGAAAAAGATCCCAACGTTTTATATTTAATGCAATTATATAGTGGAATTTAATTAGGGGTTGTATGCAAAAAAGAAAAAAAAAAAGTTTTTGCCTGATATTTTAAGTTACTTTATGATATCTTTGAAGAACAGAAAATGCTTTTTACATACTCTTTTCAGTTTTTTAAAATATATAGTGAAAAGAACAAATAACAGACAGTTGTGATTTCTTTTCTCCCCTTTCAAACAAGTTTTTCCACTTCCAAGCACAAAATGAACTGGATAGACTTATCCACACAGAATAACCAACTATACAATCAGCTTTGTTTCTGTGATGTTCTTGTGTTTTTAAGATCAAATTGTCTGGCTTCTAAGGGTATAGAGTACAGATTGAAGTTCATCACCTTCAACTGTAGTTTATTAAAGTGACAGATTACTCATTTGAGCACAAGTACTGATGCCTTTACAGTGGCATTTTTATGACATGCTTTTGTAGTATTTGTAATAATGTAGTATTTGTGGGTTTTATTTTCTGGATTCTTTTGAGGCTTGGGTTTTTTTGTTTGTTTGTTTGTTTATGTTTGGGGGGGTTCATATTTTTGTTTTTTTCCTCCTGAAATGTCTGTGTACCTTTTCTGGATGTTATGATTAACTCCACTCAGTATAAGCAGCTTGGTTCAGTGCTTGGTCGCAGATGTAGTTCTGCCTTAGCATTCATTCTAACCCTACTGTGTTCTTGTAAAGTTTTATGACAAATTAAGGGAATTCTTACAGTATGTGTTACCTAGCCTCACACCCACACCAGGCAGGTTGGGGATATTTATATGGTACTAGACGGGCTTTGGATTATGCAATCGGTGACCAAATAAGATGCCTATAACAACTCTATGAAGGGGGACAGGAGGGGAGGGATGATACTCCAGCGTACAAGACATCAGCTCTGTATGCCTTGGTCTTTCTGTGTCCTGTAGCACCCAAAACATGTCCTGGATAACCAGTGGGGCAATGTTTCAATAAAGGCTTGTGGAGAACTGTAAGGTGAAGTGTTGGCGAATGTAAGTGATAAGGGAAAACACAAGTGATTTTTCTCCTGTAGGCAGGTCAACCTCATTCAGGACCTGGGGGAGAAGGCGGAGGGAGTGAGTGTGCCGTTGGTGCCAACAGTTGGAAAGAAGAGCGTGAACATTTCTTTGGCACTTCAAAAGAAATCTTTTCAATGCTGAAGGGCAAAATTTAAGAAACTACAGCCTTTCACTTTTGCAGAGAAGCTGCTATTGACCCCATTTCCAGTTCTTATTTCATCTGTTATTCTGCATTCTTGTGTTTGACATTGTGCTCCGTCATTCAGAAAGTGGGCTTCAGTTACTGTTGCTTTTTTTTAAAACCAGCAAGAGCTATTTCTCTCCCTCACGATTACTAGGAAAGGTGCTTCTGCATTTTTGCTGCCTTAATAACTGGAACTGTTCTCCTTTATGCACAGATTTCAATATGTATATATGTATATTATTTGAAGATAAATATATATAAAATATATATGCATGCATATGTATCTGCAAGTAATAACAGGATTAATGTTTCTGAGGCTCTGGTTCACAGCTATTCTCAATCTAGATGCCATGAGCATTATTTGTACATGTTACAAGTAGCAGTCAGTAACTCCAACTGTGGTATGTTATTAAATGATGAGCACATAGTCAAATACACCCTCATGGTTGTGTCTTTACAGATAAGAGGTAAATGGCAGTCACACATAGTCTCTTTATGTGTGGCATTATATCTACTAAAATAACTGTAGTTCATTGTATCTTCAGGATTGTTTAAAGTATGACTATTAATGTGGCACTTTACTCCCAAAGGTTGAATTAAATGCATTCAAATTTGTGTTCATTGTTAGTATTACATACTAAAAGTAACTTTGTAGCCAAAAGCAAAGATGTTATTAGCAGTTTTCTTGTATATTTTTTTCTGTTTGTGGATTCTTGACAAAGACACGGTCTTACAAAAATTTAATTTATTTCAGCATAATATTTCAGCATAATATTTACAATTAAGGCAAATGAAAAATAAAACCCAAAACCTTGTACTTTAATGGAAAGGTACTTCAGAATGCCACACTCAGTGGTAGGGAAAGGAGGGTAAAATACCTAGACCTCTTGGCTTTGTATCTATCAGCACCTGAACAGAGCAGATACTCAGTCTCAGCAAACCCCAGGTCTTTCTACTGGAATGCAGACAAGGGACATGTGGGATGCAGTATGGTGCCACATAGCACTAACAATAAAGTGTAAAAAATCAAAAGATGAGCCTTCTGAACAAACATCTTTACTCAGTTTACTACAGGAGCACTGAATGTGCAATATTCCAGGACTGACAGGTATTAGTTTATGCCACTGCTCCCACATGAGCTGAAAAAGAGTCTGTGTACTTCAGCTAATGCTGCAGGAAAAAAAAACATTAAAAAAAATGGCTTCAGGGCACCTGAATCTTGTTTCCTTTAGAAACAATTCCTTCCCAAATAAGCAAGGAGTTATAATATTACCGATGTGAGGAAAGTATGAGTAGGTTTCAAAAGCAAACTGTTCCCTCTCAAAGTGACTGAATTTTGATTGAGATTCTGACTTCTTAGGCACTGGAAATTGTCTGGTAATTTCAGTGGGACCTGTACAGTTACCAGCTCGTATTAAAAGTTTCAGAGGTGTTAAATATTAACACATTTTTTCCTTCTATCATCACTAAGTTGTTTTCATTTGAAGTGTATTTCAAGTGTTGCTGGTAACATCCTTTAACCACATGGAGGCTTAACTTGAATGTGGGGATACTCAGTTAAGCAGCTGGAACTCAGGATTTGAGTCTGTATAGGTTGCACATGGAGTAAGCTAAGATTTTTTTCAGCTGCTTATACATTCATTCTGGTACATGTCATTTAATGGTCACTTTCAGTCAAGGTTTATTTGAAAGGAGTTAATCTAAGAATAGAAAAGTGCAGTTAACTCTCCAGTGAAAACAACTAGCTCTTTATGAATTGTTTGGCTCAACTTTTCAGAACAGGGCAGAAAAAGGAAAACTAATTTCACTGGGAGATTGCAAATATTCTAGTTTCAAAGGTGAGAGGTTAATGAAAAACTTGGGTAGTGCAGTGATAAAACTATGTGTGAGCTTATAAGGAAATTAAATCCTTTGTATTCAGTTCAGGATATTCAGTAAGTAAAACTGGGACCTGCATACTAAGTGGTAAGATAGAAAGATGAGATCAGAGCACATTTACTGGGGATTCTATATCCATTGTACATCCAGAGTACCAAATAAGAACAGGAAGTGGCTGAGTGGAGGAAAGACTGGGGAAAAAGAATTGTGCTCATGCTATCTTAAGATTAAGGAAACTTTAATTACTGCAGTCCGTTACATGTGATTTTTTTTTTTTACTTCACAGTTTTTTTTTGTTCATGCATTTTAAATCTACAGATTTCATGGCAGTAGAATTGTAGGTGTTTAATTTCAATGGGGTGTGTATATCTTGTTAAAATTAATATGTCATCTCTGATTCTTCTGTCCTGTGAATTTACCTCAGGCTCTATGGCACTAAAGGTAGAAAATCTATTAACAAATTATACAGATTTAATGTTATATAAAACTTAGTCCTTGTCCTTAAAAACTTCTCTAAGATGGTGACAAGATTTAATAGAAATGCACCTGGCTTTCCAATTTCTAGGTTATATTGTTCTCATGGGCCCCCATGTGGGAATGACCAGGGCAAGTGTCCCTGTACAGGCAAAAGTCAATACCAGTGGTGATGCTGACAGTGTGTCTGATCTCCCTGGCTGCTACTTGCTGAAATACCATCTCCCCAAAAGATTCCCTTCACATTAGCATTACTTCCAGGTTTGGAAAGTTACAGTCCCTTTTCCTGCTGACAGCAATGTTGCATTAATTCACACATCACTTGAAATATGAAGAATGACCTCAGATAAATGTAAGATCTACAGGACTTTTATGATACACTGATAGTAAATACTCCATTCATGCTTACTGAAATTGTTAATTTTTCCATTTGCCTCTCAACTGCTGAAGCATGCAGACTCCTTTATGGGTCCGATAACACCCTCTCAAGCTTGTGGCTGTTCATTATACAAAGGGTATTATATTAGGACAGTTGTCTGCCCTGAAATATTGCCCTTCCTTTTGAAAAACTGTTCAGTTTTTCCACTGTGAATAGTTTCCCTTCTTAGAGAAGGTTTTTTGGGTTTTTTTCTTATTTATTTTTTGTAGGAAAGTTTGTTTATTTGGGGGATCATTCTAATACCATACAGGTCCCAGCATTAGACTTTTTGGTCACAGAGAGTCTTCAAAAGGGAATGAAGGAAATCAGAGATTCTCATATTGTTCACCAGAGAGAAAATACCTACTTGTTAATTAGAGCAAAAAACTAGCAGTGTATGTGATAGTGTATAATTTGTTTAAAGTGTTACTTTTAAGCTGTACTTTCTCATTCTTTATGAGAAAATTCCTCCCATATATCTTCAAATTTCTGAGTTTTCAGTGCATGAGGAAAAGTGGCAAAGGCCAAATGAAAAGAAAGCAGCTATAATAGAAAAGTTTGGATAAAATTTCATCTCCCTTTTTGCAACATGTGCTTATAGTCAAAATAATAAGACCAATGAGATTTATCAGTAAATACCATTTCTGTGGGCTTGATATAGTCCGAGAAATTTGACCTGTACCACTTTTCATGATAGTTACATTTTGTCAGTGAAAAAAAAGAGACAATGCCATGAACAAAATGCAAGAATAATACATTAAGATCCAAATTTTTCTGAGGCATACTTCAAGCACTGAAAATCAGAGTTCCCCAGTCCCACCAGGGCAGAGGAGGCAGGGCTGGCTGCTAGATGAGTTAAGCTGTGCTGGACAGTGGCTCCCTGCTGTATGCCTCACAGGGACACAACTTAAGTGTGTCTCACACATAAGACTTAACATAAAGTGATTTACATGAGGCAGCAGGTGTTATCTTATGTGGCATATGGGGGCTGTCCAAGCACGTATGTTTTCCCTCTAAAATGATTGGAGGGGGAGTAAAAATGTGGATGAGGCTCTATAGCAGGCATAATAATCTTGCATGAAACAGAATAGCAAGTATTTTATGAAAATCTTAACTTTGGGAAACTACAGTGAATCCTACTGTCAGTTTCTCTTCTCAAAGTCTCATTTAAATGGAGACTAAATGAGCAGTTTGCTTGTGTTTCAGTCCCTTGCTGCCACTGAGAAGATCATCGACATGCGGTAGTTTCTTTGAGTACCAAGTTTTACTCTTTGGTGTTTTGAAAACACATTAAAGAGATTCAATTTGAATAACAGGATATTATAGATTCTCTTGTTTCAGGAGTGTGAAGACTGCTAAAGGGGGAGTGATATTTTTGGGTGAACAGCTACATGATTAACAAAGCTTTGCACATTTTATATGCACTAACATGTATCTCTGATTCTTTAACAGTTCCATCTGGAAGAGGTGTGAGAGCCATATTTGTTCGTTGCAGGGTATCAAATTTGCACATTTTACAAGTTACAATGCAGAAATTATATCTCTTTGTATTCAGTTAATTTTGAATTGAATCATAGATGCTATTTTTTTAAAAAGTATAAATAATCACTGTGAGTAGCATAATGGTTTAAATTTTTCTGTCACCAAAAAAGGAGAGAATATTAAGTGTAAGGGGATCATCATCTGCTACTGCCGTAACTGTTATGTAACAATTTATAGAATTTAAGGAAGTAATTTTCATGTGTTTAGACTGATTTTGATGTTGCAATATAGTTGCGACAATCAAATTTGTATGATTTACTCATCCTGTACTACACTCATAATTGTCGTGATTTATTGTTCTGTTCTCATTTCAAGTGCTTAAAAAGTCTGTTTTTTCAGTCATTTCAGCTTCATTAGTTAGCAAATTGCCACTTCAGTTAAAAGAAATTTAAGGGATTTAACATGCAGAGTATGCCAAGAAGGTCTTTCCATATTTACAGTATTTGTGATCCTGACAAGGTCATGTACTTATATGAACTAATGCATTTAGATAAGTGATGGCAAAAAATAATCTATGTCTTGCTCAAAATGAGCCCAAACTCCAAAGATCACCAAAACAAAAAAAAAACAACCCACCCCCCCCAAAAAAAAAAGGATATCATAATTCGCATTATTTATATTGTACTGAATTTCTATGTTTACCACCAAATCTTTATCATACAGTTTTAGGTAGTCCTGTGAGGAGCAGGGATTTGGACTCAGTACTTATGAGTCCCTTTCAACTTGAAATATTCTATGATTCTGTAATCTCTGTGGAATTTTCTTCCTATAATCTTGAAGATAAATATTTTCTCCTCAGAGAAAACAGAAATGATGCCTCCCCTTTTTAATCTTCTGTGACTCTGAGAACAGGCAGCATGCATAAGCATGGTTATCTTCTGTAAATGTGACAGGTTAGCTTCTTGCTAGCAGTAAGTAGCTTCAACTGAAGAACTGACTGACCTTTTCATATAGTAACATAAAATGTCCCCAGTTCTCAGGGCTGTGTATAGGGAAGGAGGGAGAGGAGGGTAGACATGTTTAGAACTGTCTCTAGGATGTATATGTTCTGAAGAAACACTGAAATAAGGACAGTAGCAGGTATTCTGTTCTAGTTCATAGTCCATTAGTTCTTCTAGTATGTAGTACTCTCGTAGATGAAAGATCATTTAAACAGTAATTTACTATTAAAAGTGATGTAAGCAGTTTAGTGATTATCTTAATTGTAACATTTTTGAATGAGCTTTAGGGAACCTAAAAACATATTGTAACTGCCTTTTAATCATGCCTTCTATATAATTTCAATTTCAGTAAAGAAAGCAAAACAAAAATATCTGGCTAAACTTCCAGTAATATATTGTGGGAAACAAAATCCAGTCATTTATGCACTTATGTTTTGAGTTCAAACGAAATCAGGGATGAAATGTATTAAGTTCAAAGTAGTGTAATGTGAAAACAGTTATTTTAGAAATCCATATTGTGATCCATGTTTTTCTGTTTTCCTTTAATGTTCAAGCACTATTGTACCTACCACTATTACAAACTCAAAAAGCTAGCAGACTTGTAATTAAATTGAAAATTTTGTTTTCCAGAAAGTTAGTGTGTAGTCAAGTTTATAAATATGTAGTTACTTTATTATTGTTTTTTTTTTTCAAATAAGGAAACAGTAGGAGTTCAGTTGAAATAAAATATGTATTGAAGTGCACCAGTTAAGTAATATCCATCAAATGTAATTAATAAGCTAAATTACCTCCAGTAAAGTATGAGAATAAGGTTGAGAACCTTGGTAGACAGACAGCAGTCAGATAACTCTACTATGTTAGCACTGTATAATTATAACAGACTGTTTCAACATTTCAATACCTTCTTTGGCCATTAAAAATGTCAATCTTTCTAGAGAAAATAAGTATTTATTAAAGATTTAGGAAAGTGAGGCATTTGGTAGATGGTAAATTAGATAGTTGTAGAGACTGATTTTAGTTCTTATCACGTGGCATCTCTTCCAAAATGTGAATATTTAATCCATGCTAGAACAGAGCATGCATCACATGAATAGGGTAAGGAACTCTGCCTTGAAGTGCTGTGACTGAAAGGGACTAGGGAGTCATTGTAAAGAATACTCAGACATAAGCTGCTGATTTGTTTCTGAATCTTTTACCCTATGTATGTTTCAGAGGATGAGAATGTCAAGCAACAAGTAGGATGGCTTAGCAAAATGCAGGACAAGGTTCTGTAATATGGAACTTGAGCAACCTGCACTCATGCTAGGAACAAAGCAACCTGCACTCATGCTAGAAACAATGACTCGTTTAATGACTATTATATTTGGAGTTTTTTACTTGGTGGTGAATTGTGTGTTTGCTAGAGTATTGAGTAAAATTGAGTAAAATTGGCTTTTTGAGTAATTTTAAAATTGAGTAAAATATATGTTACAGCTCAAGCAGAAGTTACATGCCAGTACTGAAATCAAATTTTTCACAGTTAACATCATGCAGGTGATTAGACTACAGGGTTATAGTATGATCCTTTCTGATGTTAAAAAAAATAAAATCTTTGACAGTGGAACGACAGCTTTTATTCCTCAAAATGCACCTTATTAGGAAATAGATCCTTCCTTGAGAATGAGCCTAAAATAGTTATATCCAGAAAACTTAACAAGTAGCTTTGATAGGCCTGAAGAAAGTGACAAGCGTAACGCCATGAAATAGTTGTTTGTTTGTATTCTAGTGCTAAATGAGTATTCATGTATGACCAGTAGCCTTATTATTAATTCTTTCTCATTCGGTCCTTTTTTGGTTTTGATAGTGTAGTGAGGGAGGACATGATGTACATATAAATGTCCAGTCATGCTAGATGAAAAAAGAAAGAAATTATAAACTACAAAAAGAAATGGTTCCGAAGAATTCCAGGGCATAGAATATATTTCCATACATGGTTTGGATAACTTAGTGAGTTCTAAGGCAGATCTTTGCAAATATTTACTAGATCTTGAACTTACATACTTTTGTCTCGTGTGTTATTTGTGTTCTGTACATAATTCATATTATGCATGAAAATAGGAAACTGCATAGGTGATTTTAACAGATGTTTCATTGAAATTAATAGATAGGAAGCCAAGTACCCTGTGGATTTTTGAAATGAAGCAAATACTGTGGATAGAAAGAATGATGAAGATTCATTGTGGTTTTATCTGAAAATATACTTTTTTTTTTCTTCCACATGTAAGAAGAGTATGTGCAAGGGTCAAAAATAATGTAAAATAAATGGATAAATCTTACATATGCAGATAGATTCATCTTTTGAGATTGATTTGTGGAGAACATTGCAGGTTATAAATCATGTCACCATTATATCACATTTAAGACTTTGAAAATAAGAAAGGGAGATTATAAGATCATGTTGTCAGTAAGTATTTTATTAGCAGTAAAATTCATGATGATGCAATGTGCAGGCAACAAAGGACTTTATGAATTGATTAAATGCCTTGGCTTTGGTCTAGTATTTAATCAACTGCCAGAACAATTTATCACCTAGCATAACCAAGCAACACTAATATGATCCTTTTATCTTCCTAGTACAAACAAAACAAATGCTAAAGTTTCTGGAGTCACTAAGCTAAAAAAAGTCAAATGTATATATTCATTGACTGTGTATACACATGTATACACAGATACATTTGTCTGTGTACTTAAAGTCAAGATAAGATTGTGCTATTGCGATACATGAAGAAAGAAATATATTCTCCTTAAAAGCAATTCCTATTACTGTTCTAATGTTTGTAATTAGCAAAGCTTAAAATTTGTAGTTGAAAGTTTAAATTCAAATATTAATACAATTCTAAAAAATCACAGAAACACTATGTAACACTGGACTTGAAGATCCCTTTGACTATTAGTTTCATGATTCACTTACAAGGTCAGAATGATAAGCTTTTCATTCTGATTCCTATTACCTTTATAAAAATTGTGATCAATTGCATCTTCTAGTTGAAACTGGTTCTTCTGCCACAGGAATTAATGAATTAATTTCATTGACAAAAGGAGGGGCACCCATCCAAATCTTAAGACATCAGCAACAAGAGTTAGAAGGGTAAAAAAATAAATTAAAGAGCAGCTTATCTTCTCTCATCCAGAGCAACTGGCTTCTTCAACCATGCCAAAACATCCAAAAAAAAAAGATATAAAGCATATGTCAAAGAAATTAGCGTATGTGATGTGCTAAGAACAAGCAGTTAATGTTAGGCTTTATTTCTCTTGCAGTTGCACTTATCAACTGCTGACATGGAGCTGTTTGCAAGCAAAAGATCCTAATCCACTCTAACTAAACCCTGTGGCAGCTGACACATTATACCAAATGGAGACCTGACTCATAATGACAGCCTTGATCTCTAGAGCATAGGACATAAAAAATGAGATAGATAAAGGTTAACATTGAGTTACATATATACATATTTTTGCATATAAGCAAAAATAAACTGACTTCTGCGTGATCAGACAGCAAGTGGAGGAGGCTTAATGGAATCCATATTTCCTGAATCCTGATGCAGCTTATTATCCCACATATAATGATGTAATTGCACCACAAAAGAAAACAGAGAGTGAAGTTTTTGTTCTATTAACATAGGACAGATGTCCTGGAGACTCCTAAGGGCATGTGTAGCAATGCAGGTTTCAATGTGCGTGTGTTTTCCTGCATCTGATTAAGAGTCGATTTATATTTCAACACAGACTATCAGAGTTACAGAATCACAGAATGGCTGAGGTTGCAGGAAACTCTGGAGGTCTTCTGGTCCAAACCCTCTGCTCAGGCAGAGCCAGCTAGAGCTGATTGCCCAGACCTTGATCTGGGCGTTGTCCAGATGGCTTGTGAAAGGATGGAGGCTTGGCAACCTCCCTAGACAACCTGTGCCAGGGCTCAGTCCCCGCCACAGTCTGAAAGTGTTTCCTGTTTAGACAGAACCTCTTGTGTTTCAGTTTGTGTCCACTGTCTCTTTTCCTGCGACTGGGCATCACTGAAATGAGCCTGGCTCTGTCCTCTTCAGGTATTTATATACATCACTGAGAAACACTCTACCCCCCACAAGCCCTCCCAGCTGTCAGCTTTTCCTTATGTGTGAGGTGCTTCAGTCTCTTAATCACCTTTGTGACCCTTTGTTGAATTCTCTCCCACCTGTCCATGTCTCTCTTGTACTTCGGAGGCCAGAACAGGGGACAGTACTCCAGGTGTGGCCTCAGCAGGGCCGAGTAGAGAGGAAAGATCACATTCCTTGATCTGGCGTCAATACTTTGCTAATGCAGTTGAAAATCATAGAATCACAGAATCATAGAATAGTTAGGGTTGGAAAGGACCTTAAGATCATTTAGTTCCAACCCCCCTGCCATGGGCAGGGACACCTCACACTAAACCATGCCACTTAAGGCCTCATCCAACCTGGCCTTGAACACCGCCAAGGATGGAGCATTCACAACCTCCCTGGGCAACCCATTCCAGTGCCTCACCACCCTCTCAGTAAAGAATTTCTTCCTTACATCCAATCTAAACTTCCCTGTTTAAGTTTTAACCCATTACCCCTTGTCCTGTCACTGATGAAGAGTCCATCCCCAGCATCCTTGTAGGCCTCCTTCAGATACTGGAAAGCTGCTATGAGGTCTCCACGCAGCCTTCTCTTCTCCAGGCTGAACAGCCCCAACTTCTCAGCCTATCTTCATATGGGAGGTGCTCCAGTCCCCCCATCATCCTTGTGGCCCTCGTCTGGACTTGTTCCAACAGTTCCATGTCCTTTTTATTTGAGGACACCAGAACTGCACACAATACTCCAAGTGAGGTCTGACAAGAGCAGAGTAGAGGGGCAGGATCACCTCCTTCGACCTGCTGGTCACACTCCTTTTGATGAAGCCCAGGATACAGTTGCCTTTCTGGGCTGCGAGTGCACACTGCCGGCTCATGTTCATTTTCTCATTGACCAACACCTCCAAGTCCTTCTCTGCAGGGCTGCTCTGAATCTCTTCTCTGCCCAACCTGTAGCTGTGGCTGGGATTGCTCCGATCCAGGTGTAGGACCTTGCACTTGGCATGGTTAAACTTCGTAAGGCTGGCATCAGCCCACCTCACAAGTGTGTCGAGGTCCTTCTGGATGGCATCCCTTCCCTCCGGTGTATCAATGGAACCACACAGCTTGGTGTCATCGGCAAACTTGCTGAGGGCGCACTCAATCCCACTGTCCATGTCACCAACAAAGACGTTGAACAAGACCGGTCCCAGTACTGATCCCTGAGGGTCACCACTCATTACTGGTGTCCAGCTGGACATCGAGCCATTGACCACAACTCTTTGCGTGCGGCCATCCAGCCAGTTCTTTATCCATCGAGTGGTCCACCCATCAAATTGATGTCTCTCCAATTTAGAGACAAGGATGTCATGTGGGACAGTGTTGAAGGCTTTGCACAAATCCAGGTAGATGATGTCAACTGCTCTGCCCCTGTCCATCAGTTTCGTAGCCCCATCATGGAAGGCCACCAAATTGGTCAGGCAGGATTTGCCCTTAGTGATGCCCTGCTGGCTGTCACCAAGCACCTTCTTGTTTTTCATGTGCCTTAGCATGCCTTCCAGGAGAATCTGCTCCAAGATTTTGCCAGGCACAGAGGTGAGACTGACTGGTCTGTAATTGCCCGGGTCATCCATTTTTCCTTTCTTAAATTGGGGGTTATATTTCCGTTTTTCCAGTCATCGGGAACTTCACCTGCCTGCCATGATTTTTCAAATATGATGGCCAGTGGCTTTGCAACTTCATTCACCAGCTCCTTCAGGACCCGTGGATGGATTTCGTCAGGTCGCATGGACTTGTGTACGTTTTGGTTTTTATGATGGTCTTGAACCAGATCCTCTCCTACAGTGGGCCTAAGGTCTTCATTCTCACAGTCCCTGCATCCGCCTTCCAAGACTTGGGTGGTGCGGTCAGAGCCTTTGCCAGTGAAAACTGAGGCAAAGAAGTCATTAAGAACCTCAGCCTTCTCCAAATTCAAGGTAGACCTGATTTGAATGAGATTATGATGGAAATATGGGTAATTTTTGTTATTGTTTAGGATTTTTTTTTAAGAATATGCTGTTAAATTATTATGGCTAAGGGGTTCGAGCTGCTTCAGAAGTGATTGGCACTGAAGCACAGCTCCTCCTGACAGCCTGGTTGCCTTTGCTGGGCTGGATGTTCAAAGGCAGGGTCTCCTCTACACATCATGCAACCGATGCTACATGGAGTAAGTGGGCTGCACTAATTACACAACAAGCTCGAATAGGAAATCTCAATCATCCAGGAATTCTAGAAGTTATCATGGACTGGCCAGAGGGCAAAGATTTTGGAATGTCACCAGAGGAGGATGTGATGTGTGCTGAAGAGGCCCCACCATAGAATAAACTGTCAGAAAGTGAAAAACAGCATGCATTGTTTACTGATGGGTCCTGTAATTGTGTATTGTGGGATAGCATCAGAAATGGAAGGCAGCTGAATGCAGTCCTCGACAACAAGTTGCAGAAACTGCTGAAGGAGAGGGTGAATCGAGTCAGTTTGCCAAGGTGAAAGCCATCCAGCTGGCCTTGGACATTGCTGAATGAGAAAAGTGGCCAGTACTTTATCTCTATACTGACTCATGGATGGTGGCAAATGCCCCATGGGGGTGGTTGCAGCAATGGAAGCAGAGCAACTGGCAATGCAGAAGGTAAACCCATCTGGGCTGCTGCACTGTGGCAAGATATCGCTGCCCAAATGCAGAACCTGGTGGTGAAGGTACGCCACGTAGATGCTCATGTACCCAAGACTCGGGCCACTGAGGAACACTAGAACAACCAACAAGTGGCTAAAGCTGCTAAGATTGAAGTGGCTCAGAAGGACTTAGATTGGCAACATAAAGGTGAATTATTTTTGGCTCATTGGGCTCATGACACTTCAGGCCATCAGGGAAGAAATGCAACATATAGATGGGCTCGTGATCAAGGGGTGGACTTAACAATGGACACTATTGCCCAGGTTATTCATGACTGTGAAACATGTGCTGCAATTAAGCAAGCTGAACGATTAAACCCTCTTTGGTATGGAGGACGATGGCTGAAGTACAAATATGGGGAGTACAAATATGGGGAGTACAAATATGTACAAATATGAAGTGGAAATATGTTCCATAAATGAAACAAATCTGTAGTTGCTTCTCTTCCCTCTTCTGCCAAATGAAGAGTTAAAATAGAAGCTACATATTTAAAGAGATAATTAGCTATTTTTCCTGTCACGTCTAGAGCAATACCATAGTTAAGGACATGATTCATACCTCATAAGAGATGAAGTGACACATGGTGAAGTGCATGGCCATAGTTTGCTGGAATCTTCACTCAAAGCAGCACAAGTTTTGCAGACAATAAATCCTTGTGTGATTTGAGTAGAGGCTTTAATTGAATGAAGATATTCCTGCATATTGCCTATTTGTTAAACAAAATAGCTAAAAGCTTTTCATCCTTCTCTTACACCTGTTTATTTTAGTTTGAAGTTTCCTATTTTTTTCTTAAGGGACGCTGCTTTACTCAGTTGTTAAACAAAGGAGCTCCATTCTCTCTATTGCCCTTCTTTCCCTCTGTCATGAAAGCATAACTCTATGACAAAGAATGAAGTAAACAGCACCCTATCAATCAACAAGGTCTTCCTGTGTAAGCCCAGCTGAAACCAGGAGATTTTGCTGCTTTTCTTTAACAGCAGAGTTTCAAACTCTTCTCTGCTGCTAAAGAAATACGGAGGGTTTTGAAAAATGAAACAGGACCTTTACAATTTTTAAAAGCTTTCTGTTTTGCAATCATAAAATTCTGGTGAAATAATGATCGTGCACTAATAATTCTGCATATGCATCATCAGTCTCTGATCTCAAGTCTGTAAGTTATTTGATCTTGGATGTCTCTAATCTTTTCTCTATGTTCCCCAATAAAGACTTTCATTACCTTACCATAAAGCTTTTTGGAAGGTGTTTCAAAAGTAGAAAACTTGAAAAAGAAAATTTTTTTGTTCAGAACACCAATAAACTTCAGGATTAGTTTAGACAACACTTGAGTGATAAAAACTCTTCATTACTAAACTATTAAAACTAACACCAAAGAGAGTGCTAATAGCATATAGTATATGTATAGGCAGGGTTTGTATATATATGCTAAAATGTGCTACATGTATGAGTATGTGAAAACATAAACTAGGAAGTTGGCAGACTTTGATTTCTGCTTATCTATTAGTTAGTTCCTTGCCTCTTAAGCGTAGCATTGTATTTATCAGTGTATTAACTATTGATTTGCAACAAGTAAAAAGTAGGTATTATTATGTCAAAATATAATTGCTATTATAACTTTTTAATGTTTCAGTGTTACAACTAGGTCTCTGAACAGCAGTGTTACTTAATGATTCAGCACTGTTTCCGAGAACTGTTGTAACAAAAGTAGGAAATTCCAAAATACTATCGATATGTATTTGCTTTATTTTGGAAGGCTGTTAACAGGTTTTTGAAAGAAACTTTTCTTGTACAGTTTTAGTCATTATTTACAGAAGTGTGAGGGTTGAAGTGTCTTTGGGGTGATTAGGTAATGTTCAAACAAAGTTGGATTTTTCTTGAGAAAGAAATAATCCCCATAACTTTCAATAAGTATTAAGGAATGTACAGGTTTATGATAGACTGATAATGTACATATCATGAATATTATTAATGAAAAATCGAACTTTTGGAGTAGGCTATGATGGGACAATAAGCTCTTACTGTACACAGGAATAAATGAAATGGACAAATCCTTTCAAACTTGCCCATTATTAGATTTCACTTTGAGTAGGGGTTTGGATTTGATGACCTTTGAATGTCAACCTAAATTATTATTACATTAATCTATAGACAGTTATGGTGAATATTTCTCCTTTCTATTTTTTAAACAGATGATGCTCACTCTAAGTTGAAAAGAATTCTGCCTTGCTTTTCTCTAGTTTCCCCAAAATGAAACTATTTCAGGTTCTACCTACTCCTAAATGCTCATAAAGGATTGTATCTGACTGCAAACATTGCAGGGCTGTAGGGTTGGTCATGTGGATCTGACATTTATATTACATGCCTTTCTGGTGTTTTATTTTAGCCTAGAGGCAGTCTGGCATCTTGGATTGAACCCTGTTGGTGGTGGTTGGAGCACATTAAGTGTGTGCTTGGAGCAATCTTTCAGTTTTGTTTCCTCTGAAAAAATCCTGGTTTTTACACTCTGAGACTGCAATAGATATAATCAAGAAGTTATCTATGAAAGTGCAGTCTTGATACAAATTGAAATGCAAATGTAGGTGTGCTGCTCTTCTATGAGGAAAGACTCTCTGAGTCTTCTGTGAATCCTTTTGATGTTGTGTCACCTATCTGAGGCCCTCTGAAATGCTGCTACTGCTAGCTTTTCTTGATCACACCACCACCTATTTATCTTTTCTTCCTCTAAATAATATATTTCTGTTTCTCTGACATTGCACTTTTAGCCATGTTCTACCCATTATATTTCCTACTGGGCCATCAACTCTGTCCTGGAGTACCTGTTTACCTGCACTTGCTCATGAGCACACGCTCATTCAAAATCTTCCCCTGCATTCCAAAAACATCAAAACTCATCTCTAGTAATGCATTCTGTAACTTGAGGCTTAATCATGGATAGATAAGTTTCAAACTAGGATTACTTAACAGTTTAAAATATGGTTTGTAAAAGGAATATGATATTCAGAGTGAAGATACGCTAATTTTAATTATTTATGTGTGCATCTGTAAAACTTATGATCTTTAATTATTTGTTGCTGCAGCTGAGATTGCAGCTGCATGTAGGACCATTTTCCATGGCACCTTTTCCCAGAATAGTTTCAGCTGAATTGAATGAGTTTGAGAAGCTCAAGCTGTTCCTTGAGCATGTGTATTTTCACATTGCCTGCAATTTGGATATTGCTTTCAGACAAAGCAGTAGTCAATTTATGTTGTGAGTTCAGTAAGAAATTGTTTTGTCCTGTGGCAAAGAAAGAGATTTTATTTAAACTCTACTGCGTGGATTATTAATCAAGTTTAACTTGTTGGCAAGTTTTAAAATAAGCCAGTTTGTTAATATGAGATAAATTCTAAAGTATTTAGCTCTTCTTTTATTCTTGTTTTCTTGTTAATTTATTTTCTTCCATTCTACTTAATGATTATTCTTTAGTAATATAAGTAGCCCAAGTAATCTACTGTGGCAGATGACATAATTTTCTACTGACAGTATTTCATTGCTTATTTTATGTCTGTTTGTATTTTTGCCCTATTGGAGGGAAAAGAGGTTTATAACTGTGATAGTCCTGAGCTATAATTCTTACTGAGCCTACATCTGGGTGATTGCAGACAAGCCACTTGACCTCAGTATGACTCAATTAACCCAGCAGCAAAATTGGGTAAACATCAAAATCTCATAGAAAAGCAGCTGCTGCATCTAAATGTAATTGTCTAAAACTGCATTGTGACAGCATTGCCATTGGGTCTCAGAAGACGTGAATTTTAGTTGTTTTTTCAGTCATAATACTACATGAAAACAGCTATAAAAAGCATGCAAATAATGATGTCCCCATACTTTTGCAATGACATTGCCTCTATAGTCAATAGAGGCATTTAGACCAAATCTATAAAGTGATTCTTACATTTTTCAAATTTTGTCATAACCATTTACATAGGTATTTACTTGCAAAGGGCATGTGTTTTCATAATTTTGGATCAGATAGCAGAATTTTCATCTTTAATTCATCATACAACTTTAAAAAATTGATTGATCTTGAGAGTAACCTAGAAAACATGAAGAGTAAAAGTTTTAAGAGTTTTTGAAAAATGAATAGCTGAATCTTGGAAAATATTCTATGACTGTTATTGCTCTTCGCCTTGATTTCAACAAGCTTCTTTTCCAGTTTTCAGTATCTGCTCTTGCAAGTATTTTTTTTAATCAAGATGAGATGTTCTTCACTTGAGCTGTGCCACAAAGCCTATACTAAAAGGCTGTAGCTGGACTATGAGTGTACTTTTGTACCAGTAATGGTACAGCCCACACTTCTGAGGTCATGGATGACCTGAGAGTCATCTCTGCTGGCACAAGCAGTAATAATATTTTGACAAGTCCTGAGTTGACATCTTAATGACAATTTTTTCATAATAATGAATTTTAAATTCTGATTATTCTTAAATTTTTATGCAGACATATATTCAGGCTTTTCTTTCTCATGCAGTCCTCTTATAGAATTGTAGTTTAGTATTTTGGCTGCTACTTCCTTCAGCATACTGAAGATCCTGTGGGATCTTTCACGATCAGCCACTTGGAAAGTAATTACTATTAATACTCACCACTCCAAAGCGCCGTACATGTATCATGTAAGTTATATGCCCATACTCCTTTTAAAAGTCTAGTTTGTGTTGTCTGTTATGGTTTATTAGATCAGATTAGTCTCATTTCATACATGCATTCTTGATGCTCTTCCATTGTACTATTAGACACTTGTTGAAAAAAATGGTGTGCTAGTTACTTTGAGTATGAGCAAAGTTGCTCTTAACACTGAAAAGTATTAAACTACATATTTATTTTTAAACTGCACAAGGTACCACAAAAATTGCTAATAAATAATAGTGCAAGGCTTCTAGTACTCTCAGATTAGTGGCAATAATTGCAATGAGTTATTTCCACTTTGAATTCAAGGGCAGTTGAGGCAATAAGAAAACACTATACAAAGCAAGGAAACATTTATATTGGTAAATGAGGTGTCTTTCACCAGCTACAGCTCAACTGCAGTGAAAATGTGTCATGGTTTAACCCAGCTGGCAACTAAGCCCCACACAGCCGCTTGCTCACTCCCTGCCACACTGCAGGATGGGAGAGAGAAACCTAAAAATGAGGAAGCTTGTGGATTGAGATAAAGACAGTTTAATAGAACATTAAAGAAATAAAATTATTAGAATGGAAAAAATAATGATAAAAAAGTAAGACTATACAAAACAAGTGATGTGCAATGCAGTTGCTCACCACTCACCAACCAATGTCCACCTCCTGAGCAGCCACCCTTGGCCAGAAACCCCCACCCACCCACACCCCACCCCTGTTTATATGCCAAGTATGACATCATATATCCCTTTGACCAGTTTGGGCCATCTGTCCCGGCTGTGCCCCCTCCCGACTTCTTGTGCCCCTCCAGTCCTCTCGCTGGCTGCGCATGAGAAGCTGAAAAGTCCTTGACTTGGTGTAAACACTACATAGCCACAACTAAACACATCAGTGTGTTATCAACATTGCTTTCAGACTAATACCAAACCGCAGCACTGTACCAGCTACTAGGAAGAAAATTAACTCTAACCCAGCTGAAACCAGAACACCATGCTCATTTCATTGTAGTGGAGTCTGTTTTTCAGTTTCTGCTCTTGGAAATGTATTTTAAAGACATCCACACTGCTTCTCCATGGAAAATTTTTGTCATCATGAAGTCTGGTTATGAAAGGAATGACCATTGCCACACCAATCATACAATATAGCCAGATAAAAAAAAAAAGAAAAAAGAAAAATACATTTTAAGCCCGTTTGGAAGGAAAATAAATGGAATATTATTTGCAGTTTGTATTTCACATTGGTGGCGTGTAATGCTTTGGTGCTTTTTCCTTTTTTTTTTTCCTTTTTTTTTTTTTTTTTTTTTGTGTGTGTATTCTTTGCTGATCAAGTACTTGCTAAAGCTAAAAAGTTTCCTTTTCCCTTTGCATTTGGCAAGGGTGTAAGTCGAGTTTCTTTCACTGTGAACCGTTCTTTAATGTCTTTGGATGATTAAGACTGAATAGACACACCTATTGTGTAGGTCTTTTTAGTATCTTAAATATGTGTACATTAATGTTACCCATCTGTGAATGAGAAAACTGAAAATCAGTTTACATTGAACGTACAAGTAAAAACCAGTGGAGAAAAAATATATATAAAAAAACCCCCAACATACAGATGTAGTGAGTCTGTACCTTATCACCTAAAGCCATAGTGCTTCCTTCACAGTCATCTGCTTGGTTATAGTCTGTACTGATTTCTGAGTAGTTCTTAGATGAGCTTCATGGTCTTGGTTAATGCTTTAAACCCAGTTTACTAAAATTATCCACCTTCCCTATATAGAGTACCTTCTGCTGTAAACCATAGGAATGATCTGCACAGAGGTAACTGTAAAGCATACTTGTGTGGCTACTGGCAAAGCAGTCTAGCTTTGTTTTTTTTAATTATTGGAAATATTTCATTTTCCTCACAGTAATTGCAGAGTTTTTTATTATTATTATTTTTCTCGTGAATTTTTTTTTTTTTTTACTCCTTGATTTTCCTTGGATGAGTGTCAGCTTGCAGTCATCCAAGACTTGTTTATTATAGCATATATTATATGATTTTGTGTCTGTGTACAAAACTGCTATATTTTGTGGTGGGGTTTTGTATTATATGTATTTAGTCTGTAACTTTTGACTGCTTTAAATAACTTTAAATTCTTCTCAGCTTTGGTATATGTACTCTTCTAAACAGAAATCAAGAAATAAATATCTCTCAGACTGTCAAAATTACAAAATTACACAATGATACAACATATACTGTATATATGTTTGAAGAAGCATATTTTTTCTTAGTGCTACACATAAGAAATTTGAGTAACAACTGCTGACACAGGCAATAATTCTCAAACTGAGTTTTTTCTTTCTGCTTTCAAAGCTGTTTTGTTTCATTTTTCTGAAAACAAGAAATTGTATAGTCACAGCATTTTTACTAATGGGATACACAAAGGTATTTAAAAATGTTTTCCACATAAGTGGGTTATCTTAGGATGTCTTCGACATATCTTCCCGGTATTCTTTTTCCCATTTCATAAAAATACTACTTGGAAGTATAAATCTCTCTCTAAATTGTGTCTCATGAGATGCTGACTTGATTATAACTTAAATATCCAGGCAAACACATATTTTCCCCTTGTTTCTGGGAGACATTGTCCACTTCATGTTGCAGCTAATCATGTTTCTATCTACACAAAATATGTACTCTCTGCAGCAACTTCTCATGGATTAATTTTATAAATTAATTTAACATTATTTTAAGAGTTTTCATTTTTCTACAGCATCTCTGCACCTGTTTCTCCAGATTACTAGAGTTAAATAATAGTTTCCTTAAGAATCTGATTTCTTATCACTCTGTCAGCTGTAACAAGATTTAGTTCACTTTGGGATCATAGAATCATAGAATAGTTAGGGTTGGAAAGGACCTTAAGATCATCTAGTTCCAATCCCCCTGCCATGAGCAGGGACACCTCACACTAAACCATGCCATCAAAGGCTCTGTCCAACCTGGTCTTGAATACCACCAGGGATGGAGCATTCACAACCTCCCTGGGCAACCCATTCCAGTGCCTCACCACCCTCACAGTAAAGAACTTCCTCCTTATATCCGATCTAAACTTTCCCTGTTTAAGTTTTAACCCATTACCCCTTGTTCTGTCACTACAGTCCCTAACAAAGAGTCCCTCCCCAGCATCCTTGTAGGCCTCCTTCAGATACTGGAAAGCTGCTATGAGGTCTCCACACAGCCTTCTCTTCTCCAGGATGAACAGCCCCAACTTTCTCAGCCTATCTTCATATGGGAGGTGCTCCAGTCCCCCCATCATCCTTGTGGCCCTCGTCTGGACTTGTTCCAACAGTTCCATGTCCTTTTGATGCTGAGGACACCAGAACTGCACACAATACTCCAAGTGAGGTCTGACAAGAGCAGAGTAGAGGGGTAGGATCACCTCCTTCGACCTGCTGGTCACACTCCTTTTGATGAAGCCCAGGATACAGTTGGCTTTCTGGACTGCGAGTGCACACTGAAGCCGGCTCATGTTCATTTTCTCATTGACCAACACCTCCAAGTCCTTCTCTGCAGGGCTGCTCTGAATCTCTTCTCTGCCCAATCTGGGATTGCTCCGACCCAGGTGTAGGACCTTGCACTTGTCATGGTTAAACTTCATCAGGTTGGCATCAGCCTACATCACAAGTGTGTCGAGGTCCTTCTGAATGGCATCCCTTCCCTCCGGTGTATCAATGGAACCACACAGCTTGGTGTCATCGGCAAACTTGCTGAGGGCGCACTCAATCCCACTGTCCATGTCACCAACAAAGACGTTGAACAAGACCGGTCCCAGTACTGATCCCTGAGGGTCACCACTCATTACTGGTGTCCAGCTGGACATCGAGCCATTGACCACAACTCTTTGCATGCGGCCATCCAGCCAGTTCTTTATCCATCGAGTGGTCCACCCATCAAATTGATGTCTCTCCAATTTAGAGACAAGGATGTCGTGTGAGACAGTGCTGAACGCTTTGCACAAATCCAGGTAGATGATGTCAACTGCTCTGCCCCTGTCTATCAGTTTCGTAGCCCCACCATAGCAGGCCACCAAATTGGTCAGGCAGGATTTGCCCTTAGTGAAGCCATGCTGGCTGTCACCAAGCACCTTGTTGTTTTTCATGTGCCTTAGCATGCTTTCCAGGAGAATCTGCTGCAAGATTTTGCCAGGCACAGAGGTGAGACTGACAACATTGATATTGGAAGGCTCAGAAAGGCAACCTGAGAAATAGCCTTGAACAGCAGTTCTAGGTCTTCTTTACATGAAGCAGTGCCAGCTCCTGGGTGTGGTGCATGCTGCTAGGAGCCTCGTCTCAGAGAATCGTCAGTGTACCTACGTTATGGCATCCTAAGGGCAAGTCGCATAGAAATTACTCAGGATGCTTTATATTCCTGTTCCCAAGGTTGGCTCTTGCCGGGTGAGCTGAGGAAACTTGAAGTCTAATTATGCCCTTGTGAAGGCACATGGTTCTGAGCTGACTGACTTCTTGAAGTATTTATTCCACCTTTTGTTCCTTCTCAGACAGGAAAGAAACCTATTGAAAAACAGCCCTTCTCTGAGTGCATTGAATTAAATGGAAAAGTTCCTGTTCATTGCAATCGACTTTAAATCAGGAACAAAGTGACCTTAATGCTTCCCTGTGGTGCTTAAGATATCACTCATCTCAGTGCTGGGCTTCCTCCTAGCCTCCCTTCCTGCCAGCCTTTCTGCCTGCCCTGCCTACTTTCTTCTTCTCCTCCAGATACAGTTTCAAACACTTATTTAAAAGATTTTTCTTGGCAATCTACCTGACACCAGTTGTAGTCTGAGCACACTCATCCTTTGTTATTGAGCAATTTTAGAAAGAAAAAAAAGAAGTAAAAATTCAGAAATAAGAAGCAAAAAACCCATGTAGCTTTGTGTTTAAACACTTCCTCCTCTCTTTGAAAGGTCGATTCTTTTCCGATTGTCATGGTTTAAGCCCAGGCTGTAAATTAGAACCATGCAGTCCACTTCCCCCCCACACCTTTCTTCCCTCTGCTCCTGGAGGGACAGGGAGGAGAATCAAAAGAATGCAACTCCCACAGGTTGAGATAAGAACAGTTTAATAACTAAGGTATAACACAAATCACTACTGCTACCACTAATAATAATAATGATAAAGGAAATAACAAGGGAAGAGAATACAACACCTCACCAACCGATACCTCGCCCTTACCCAGCAGTGATCTAGCCCTTCCAGGAACTCTCAGTTCTACAGTCTGGGCATGACATGCTGTGGTACAGAATACCTCTTTGGCTAGTTTGGGTCAGGTGTCCTGTCTCTGCTTCCTCCCGGCTTCCCTGCCTGGCAGAGCATGAGACTCACAAAGTCCTTTGGTCAGAGCAAACATTCTGACCAGTAATTGAAAACATCGGTTTTATCAGTACTATTCCCAGGCCGAAAGTCAAAAACACAGCGCTGCACCAGCCACCAAGAAGCATTCATTTTGACCAGAGCATTTTGACACTACTAGAATACAAATAATATGCCACAATTCTAAGACTTGAACTACAGGAAAAGCATATGGGATTTCAGTTTATTTTCAGATAAAAGCATTTGTAAGAGTGAGCTTAAAATTGGTGTGTGGAGAGAGATATAGATTTGTAAAATCTATGTTCTGTTGTAAACATTTATATGCCTCTACCACTGAGTATCTAACTGTGACCTATTAAAGAGATCGTAAAGGCCAGCCTGCTTAGTAAATAGCAGCTGCACTGAAGTTGCTTCAATTGGCTAGACAATGAAAGCATCCAAACCCTTGGTTAAACCTTTCAGAAATACTGACTGTTACATCTCATTTGGTCTTCTTCTCTAGGGAGCAAGCCAGATTGTTTGCGTACAGCTGAATACTGCTACCTCTCAGGACCTAAAGCCATACTGTACTGCTGTACAGTAATGCTTCTTGGCCTCCTTTTCAGTTACTCTTGTGTGTTACTTATAATATAAGATGAAATGAAGTGGAATTTCCATAGGGAGATGCAATGTGTTTGAATAACAAGATCAAAGTACGGCTAAGGAGGATTGCTCTAATTTTTGGAAGTTATTTATTTTAGACGATGCACTGATGAGAATTATTTTTATTCCTTTTAGGGGATTATGATTATTATCATCATCATCATATTTACAGAGTTGGAATTATCAGAAACACCAAATAGTCTATGAAAAAAAATTACATTTTTTAAACTACATCTGTTCATGAGCTATTACTGTTATATTGCTATTATACTGTTGCATACAAGAGACATAGCGCTTTACTACAGCTACTCCTCTACCTCAAGACACAGTCTTTGAGCTTGTGCTACCACTGTTTGGAAAGCAGCTGAGAAGTACTGTGAAAGCATGTGATTCTTCATTTATTTTTCTGTTCATCACATTATATGACAAAATAGGATTGCGTTGAAGATTTTTTTTCCTATTAATGCAGTGTAGATTTAAAAAGAAAAGAAATGAGAAAAGTGATAGTAAAGCAGAGAAGACTGTGGGGTTTTTTGAGGAAGACAAAGCTAAAATGTCAAGTCATAGTCAAATGAAGAGTACTTTTCTTGTCTTTAAAGACGGTTTTTCAGTCATGCTACATTTTATGGTCTTTTCCTGCATTTAAGTATTTGAAATTATAATAGAATACTTGGTATGGTACATCAAAGTGATGTTCTTGTCTAGTCTCCAGAAGTGATGTTTAAACAAGCAATACTTCTGCCTAACATGTCAATCTTTGTGTTGGTTCTGTCTCCTTTTTTTGTAGCTCTGCAGAAAATCATGCAACTCATGTTTAATGAATATTTTTTGAAGATTACAATATATAATAGCCTGTATAAAACAAAGTCTTTTTTTTAATGCATAAGGATATTCCTGGGAAGGATAGTAAGACTAATAAAATATCATTAGAGAATAAGTGACAGTAAAAGTTAAAACAACTTTTTTCTCACACCTTTGGAATTCAAAATTACTCTGAGTGCCAGTATGAAATGAATGATTTGCCCTTGTGGTGCATTAACCTTAGGTGTCTCCCACATGCGCACCCAGCTGCTCTCACTCCCCCTTTTCAACAGCATATATGGGAAAAATAAGATGAAAAATCTTGTGTGTTAAGATAAAGACAGGGAGATAACTTGCCAATTACCTTCATGGGCAAACCAGACTGGACTTCGGGAAAATCAATTTAATTTATTGCCAATGGAAACAAACAACCAACCCCCCCCCCCCAAAAAAAAAAAAACCACAAAAAAACAACAGAGTAGGATTGTGAGAAACAAAGGCAAAACCAAGAGCAATTTCCTGCAGTTTCCTCCTTTTCTCCCACTTTTACCCTGTTCCAGAGTGGGGCCCCTTTCACAGGATACAGTCCTTCACCAGTTGCTCCAATTTTAGTCTTTCAAGATTTGCTCCAGCATGGGTCCTTTCTACAGAGTATAGTTGTTCAGAAGCAGATTGCTCTAGCATGGGTTTCTCATCAGATTCAGCTCCTGCTAGTAAACCTGCTTCTGTGCAGGATCTCCAGAGGCTGTGACTTCCTTCGTGGCATGTCCACCTGCTCCACTGTGATCTCCATGGGCTGCTGGGTCACATCCTTCCTCACTGTTGTCTTCACCATGGCTGCAGGGAGTAAGATTCCTCCGGCACTGGGAGCACCTTTTCCATCTTCATCAAGCTCAGTGTCTGCAGGGCTGTTTCTAACATTTTTCTTCTCAGTCCTCTCTCTCACAGCTCCTGCAGTGTTTTTTCTTAATGCATTCATAAATATGGTTTCCTAGGGGCATGGCCAGCTTGGCTGCTAGCCTCAGCTGTGGCCTGAGGTAGATCTATTGAAGCCAGCTGGAACTGGGTTTGTCTAGCAAGGATCAGTCTCTGGCTTCTTTTATACAGACCACCTCATCAGCTCTCTGCTGCCAACACCTTGCCATGTAAACCCAGTACAGCCCTTTGTTTTGCCTGATGCTTGTAATCTACCCTGACAAGGTGCAGTTTGGCACAGGCTTAGTTGCTGCTGTTAAGGCTACTTGCATCTTGATTTTACTCCTGCCATTTTCCTGATGTTACCAACCTGCTGTTACACATGGCTATGAATAGTTTGTGTAAAGGATGAACAAGTGGAGGAAAAAATGATAGAAATGTTGCTTTTTCTTTCATATGTTCTTTTTGGATCCTTCATCCTGTAATACAGTTATTTAGAAATGGAGTTGATTACAGAGCGTAAGTGTTCAGAATTGGATTTAAATTATTTTTGTGATATTTAGTCATATTCCTGTTTGGAATGAGTGAGGGCACAGTCTTTCCGTGCCAGTTCCTCTCTGTGAAATAACACTTTTACACTTCATGGATGGTGAAGCAAATGTATTAACAGAGTGTGAAACCCTTGGCTGCCTTTTGTTGAGGTCACAGGCAAATACCTGAGCTGGAGGCAGATGGGGTTTGTGTCAGAATATGTCTAGCAGCAAAGCACACCGCTTGTGCTTTGGGTGATATCTTTTCTACTGGCAGCAGTGGTCAGCTCTCATCACTGTGACATCATGTTGTTCATTGTTCAGTATGGACAATTATTGTATTATTTTGTTGCTCTCTGTTTCTTGATTGGATTGCTAAATTGGCTTCAGAGAAACAAAGAGAAAAATAAATCTGAATTCTCTTGTTTATTCTGTGATGAGACTTCCCTTTAAAGGGGGAAGATGCTTGTATGGAAATACACTTGAATTAAAGTAGTTACGAGATATTTGTGTGAACACAATCTCATTTTTCTGGAAGTTTGCATATAGGGAACAAAAAAAGGAGTAATTTTTTTAGGGTCAAATAGAACAGTTCTTTTGAAATCCAAACTGAATATTCATAAACTCTCTTCCTGTCTTATTTAACTGATTTGAGCTTTCAAAGTCTAATGCTTCCTCGGAAGTTATGCTGGAATTGTAACTAAGAATCTTCCTACATTTATACAACATGAAAACACACATATGGTACATACACAGACATTATCCTTATATTAGCTAGATTTTGTTGACAAAAATATGATAGATCACTTAACAAATATATCATTTTCTGACTTCATTGCAATTTTATAAGGGCACTGTTATAAAAATGGATGACATTTGCATTTCTGCTTAATTGCTGTGCAGTGAACAAAAAGATAAGAAAGCCAAGAAAGCTTATTAAAACTGAAATGAGGGCAAGTGATAAAATAATGATATTTTAGTGGGGCTGCAGTCAGATCTGTCACTCTCCCCTTAAAACCAACCTTATTCTTGGATTTTTTGGTGGGAAGACAGGATGTAGGGTTTATATAACCACTCTCTTCTTCTGAGCTACACTTGATATACAGGGGTTCTCTATGCCTGTATTTTAGCTTTTGGGCCTTAGTAGCCAGGGGAACTTCTGGAGAATAATGTCTTTTCCTCTGCCCTGAAGTAGCTTCCTTTTTCCTTTTCTTTATTGACTTTGCTGCCTTTTTTTTCAGAATAAATGAGGATATGCGTAGGGGCTTCTAACCCTCACCATTACATGCCTCAGATTTAGTAATTGAGAATTATGTTTTTAAAAGAAGTGTTGAAAGGAATGTTTCATAGTTTGAAATGTTAAGAATTAGGAAACACTCAGTGTATGATCGTATAATTAATAACTGATTCATACTGTAAGTACACAGAAAGGGAGAGCTAAGGTGTATGGCAGTCATTTAAGTCAGGGCCTTTCTATTTTTTGCATTAATGACATCATAAGAAAAACAATACTTTAGAAATAATTTTGTAAAATTTTTCCATGTTTTTAAACATTAAATATCTGTATATATAAATGTGCATATGCTGCATGCCACTGTAGGGACTTCCCTCTGCTTCTGAATATAGCATACCATCTTGCTGTCTGAAACCACCACAGATGATATTTTTTATTTAAGCCAGAAGTCTAGCTGTGCAGGGAAACTACAGCAGAAAGCTGTCTTAGAGGAACCTGTGTGCTAGAAGAAGCAGCCTGTCTTTCTGATTATGCATTTCAGCAGATTGTGGTGAAATTCTACTCTGTCAACAGAATAAGCCTATTTCTGTCAAATGTTCAGTGCAGCCTTCAGTCACAAAGTAATGATGAGCTATCACTGAACTGCTACAGGAAACAGAACTCGGTTACACAGGTTTCACACACACACACAAAAAAGTCAATTCTGTTCTCTGGAGGGAAATGAATAACTCTTGATATGAAGCATTATCAGCTTGCACAACAATTGTGAAAATCTGCTCAAATAAGTAAAATCTACCCAGAATTACCTTCTTGTGTTCAGTCTTTCGTCTCTAGAACTGGTAGCTTACAATTAGTTTAAAAAGGAGGGACAGTGTCCTGAAATTCAGGAGCTTTCTGAAACTAGACTCTAAATGCTTACAGCTGAAGTATAACCACAGGATATGGCTTTTCTTTCAAACTTACATATTTTTTTAATAATTGTGTATGGTGATGCTCTCAAGGAACACCTTTCAAAAATCACAGTTTATAGGATTAAGTCATCCTAGTGGTTTGGTTTAACTGGGTAGTCTGCAATGAGAAGCTGCAGGAATAATTAATAATCAAATACTATAGTCATACTGAACCCCCATCTTGCTGTAATGAGTAATACTCATGTGCTAGTAGTACGTACAGATGTAGTTTTGTTTTGGTTTATTATGTTTTTTGCAGTTTCCCATGTTTACAATGAAAGTAATATCATGAACATGCATTGCAAAATAGCTGTAGAAGCTAAAAAACACATGCAACCAGGAAAGCCTTTCTCATACTATATTCCTATGAGTGGTTTTTATCCTGTAAAAATAACTTTGTTTTATAACTACTTTATTTTCATAATAATAGACTGGGTTGCTGTCATGCTAAAGGGCTTTTGAGGTAATGCTGGCATTTATCAGAGGTATTGTATGGTAAAATTTGAACATATTTTTGAGTTCTGTCCTTCTTACATAAAAATGACATGTTTCAGTTGTTTTGACTTACGAGGAATGACATTCATTCCTTGATTCAAATATGTAGATAATGTAGAAAACTTCCATTTATTGTTCCACTTTTGATAACAATTCTTTCATTTCTGAGGCAGTTTACATTTCAATATCTATATTTGTGCATCTTGCTAATAGCTGTTCTACAACCATTGGTATTTTGTAATGATTGAGATTCAGAAATTGGCTGTTTCAAAAATTAAATATAATAACAGAAGAAGTGTGTAATTTTATGTGGATGCTTAAAGAAGGTGCAAATAAATTCTTAAGGGCCAAATATTCTGTTGTCAACACATTGTACTGTAACATATAATACTCTTGGCTGACATCAATGCATACGTGTAAAAAGGAAGAGTCTACATCTATAGATTGAAGTCCATAGGACTTCTGCTATTGATCTCAGTAGCAGCAAGGGTGTCTCCTAAATTTCAACCAGCAGAAGGAGGAAGCGGGGTGTAATATGAGGGCTTGAAAATCATGTTCCTCAAAACATTCGTGTTGCATCAGTGCCTTGCACACTTGAACAAAACCCTTTCCTTGCATGTTTTCTTTGGTGCACAGCTTGTGTTCTTATTCAAGATCTCAGCATTTCAATGTTAGTCTTTATCTTTCAGTAACTGGAAACTGAAATATTTATGAGTTATCTTTCTCCTCAAAAAAAAAAAAAAAATGGGAAGAGAAAGAAATTATACAGAAAGTTTCAGTATTATGGAGTAGCAGTTGCTAATCCACAATTACAATGGAATATATCCCATTACAAGCCTTGCAGAAAAACACAAACAACCCCGAAGTAACTCAGTAGCTCAGAAAGAATCAGCTTTTTCTTTGGTGTCATTTTTTGAGGTTTTAGTTTTGGTGGGGGTTTTTTTTGTTTGTTTGTTTGTTTGTTTGGGTGTTTTTGTTTTGGTCTGATTTGGGGTTTTTTTTGGGGGGGGGTGTTTGGGATTTTTTTTGAGGGGTTGGGTTGTTTTGGTTTTTTTTTTAATAGAGTCTCTCTCTTTTCTTACAGTATGATTCTTCTGGTGACATTTACAATTATGATACCCTGAAATGTTGCCTGGCATTTTTGCTGCTATTTTATATTTGTTTTGTTTGTAGTAGCTCCAAAACTAGCCAGCTTAGAAATTAAATATTTCTGTTATTTTCTTGGCCACTGCAAAAATGAATGTTTTCAGGATATTTAGGACTTGAGGAAGTTATATTGATACATTATATATTTATGATAGTATAATGAAATACATCTTTGAAATAGTTTATTGGGGCTAAAATGGTAATTAAAAAGAAAATAATAACTAAAAAAATAATCAGAAAAAATACTACTGTGAAACTGAACATTAAGAAAAAGTCTTATTTCCAGTTTTCTAGGAAGATGCAGAAACTGATTAGACATGTTATGTGCCTTTGCTTTAGTTTTTGGAAAGTTTTGGAGAATCATTAGACAACAGGATTACCAGAGTGTTCTCCAGGGTGAACAACCCCAACTCTCTCAGCCTTTCCCCATAGGAGAGGTATTCATCCTTCTGATCGTTTCTGTGGCCTTCCTCTGGACCTTTTCCAGCAGGTCCATATCTTTCCTGTACTGAGCAGCTTCTCATCTATCTGGTTACTGGATCAGCTGCTTCTAACAAAGACATCAAGAGTGCAAGCAGAAGCCCTGCTTCTGAATAAATAGAGAGGAAATAGCTATCTAACCCAAATTGTCCTGAATATTGAATTACTTGCAATAGATATGAATTTATCAAAAAAAAAAAAAAGACAAAATATTTAATCCATACAGGAATTTACAGGTTTTCTTTGTTCTTTCCCAATCAGAAGAAAATAATTGTGACTGAAATAGATTGCAGAATGTCACTTTAAGGGGGTTTAAAACTACCCATGACCACCTTCCCCTGTAAGTGGGGAAATGTCACTCCTTCACCTGTAAATTTGATGGGTTTGTTACTGTCCCAGGAAAGACAAGATCCTTGAACCCGATTAGCTTGTCAGAGCCCTTTGCAGGTGTTTGGTCAGACAGCACATCATTATAAGGCAGTTTGACTATCTTATTCAGGGGGCACAGTAACAGAGTCACTCACTATGTTAGAAAAAAATTTAAAGGAAGTTTTTATGCTGATTGTAAGTCAATTTAAGACTCTGGAAACTCACACAAAATAGATCTTCACTAAGAGTTGTATTATATTATTTTGTGACAGGTTTAAGGTTTGAAGATTGCCAGTGACAATATGATATACTAGCTGCAAGAAAAAGCATGAAAATAACATATAAAGCCATCTGAAATTAAATGAAATGCGAATAGATTTTAGCTTTTACCCAATAGGCATCACTGTGTGGGTAGAAGGCAGATTCAGCCTGTTGATCCCAGCAGTTGCGTGGAGTCTTCCCTCTCATTTTTACCCCCTTAATTTCTCATATTTATGCAATTTAATTAAAATTAGTAACTCTCTCTAAGCCTTCCACCTTTTGCCAGTTGTTCAACTAACTTGCACAGGAATACATAACTAATTGTCTAACTACTCATGCTCAGGGGAGGGTCTTCCAGCCTGGGCAGGGGTCTTTTGACCTGTGGGTGTGTTTTTTAGTATTAAAATGAGATTATAATCAGGAAAGTTCAACAAAAGGACACCTAATAGTATTTTTCTCACTTGCAAAAAGCGTATTTGGACAGTTTTCCTGGAATTGTCAGGATGTAGCAGACTTCAAGTCTTTCTTGATTGGAGGTTTGTTAATCTTATTTTTCTCAGTCTGTTTTCCTCAGTTCTGTTTTTCTCAGTCTGCCTACAAGGCTTAAACCCCTTCAGCTGTCGATTCTCATAATGAATCACTGTTGTTTCTTGGGCCTTCTGACCATTTAAGAGGCCATTGTGTCTGTTTAGGCTCCTTCACAGTAATACAAGTCCAAATTTCTTATCTAAATACCTATGGAATTTTAATTGTATATGATTATAAGGTTAAATATATTGTTATGGAGCTTAAATTAAACACAGAGCTTGAGCATGTGCCTATGGCATTTGAGTGGCTCTAGTGATATGTATTTTTGGTGTGAAATTCTCTCACTTTACAATACTTCTTTGTCATCTGCTAGTGATGTTTATCAGTACATGGCATCTTCATGTTCCCGCACTTGCAGAGAAGATAAAAGAGCCTGACCACAGTGTCTTCACTCCTTTCCACTCTCTGTTCAGTTTATCTCAGCATATGCCAAGGTCACAGGGTTGCTGGGAAGCTACCATAGGGTAGATTTTGTGCATGTTAACCTCATTCCATCCCAGAAGTAGCAGCTACATTTTCTTTAAAAAGCTAATTTTTTTTTTAAATATTGTAACATAACTTGAAGGATTTGAGGCGGGGGGAGTATCTTTAATTTTCCCCATTATTCCACACAGGAATAAAAATATGGAACAGAAAAATATAGTACCTGAATGACAATATAAGTTGAATTCAGAAGGAGTTTATATATTCATTTAATTCTACACCAATTATACAAACCAGTGGTACTGTATTTATGAACTGAACCAAACTGTTATACAGCTATTCTTATATTTAGATAGTGAGGAATTTGGGGGTGAAGCTAGGTCACAAAAAGCCATAGATAATTAAGCTGGCAGCACCAGCCCATCTGAAAGCTGCAGCCTGCTACAGGAAGAAGCAGCCAGACAAGCCAAAGTAGAGATTCTGCATTTCTGTCAAATGAAGTGGATTTTTCTGTGAGATCACCACCAAGAAACGGTATCTGGGAGGTCTCTCCTACCATCCCTCACATATCTGTGCTGACAGGCACTGTTCAAAGACACTGACACATAGAAGTTGGGCCAGTGAGAAAGAAGAGGCGGTGACTTTGAATTATCTGAAATGTATTTAGAATTGTTCAGTTTACATTTTAGGTTTCTCAAACCTAAATAAAAAAAAAAAAGTGAATATAAATGTGTAAAGGAAAACTCATTTCTGTCAAATTAAAATAGCTTACACAGGCATGCTTGCATTAGGTGAAATTATTCAAGGCTTTCTATGCATAAATGCTTTCATACATTCACGTTGCCACTGTTCACATGCATTTGGATTTTCATGTCTGGATATTCTGGATGATTCATGATTCTGAGGATAAGAGCCCTAAAACTTTTTTTAAAATTTTTAATTTTAAAAAATTAAAATACATAGTTATGGTGTCTGGCACCTATCTCTGCCTTTATTCTCGTACCTCTTTGTTCATTGAGGCAGCTGAAGCCCCTGTAGCCTTTTAATTTTTCACCTCAGAGTTATTTACCTTAGTGGCTGATATAGTATGGTTTCATCTATTTGAAACTTGAGGCTCTGCTGAATTCTGAGATGTGTCACATTCTGATTGGGGCTGGCCACTGGAGATGGAAACCTGTCATTGAGAGGAGTGAAAGTGCACAGCTGTTGTTTTTTTACATTATGTTAAGATCAGGAAAATAAGAATGAATTTATTTAGGGTTGCTGCAGAAGAAGGGAATTACTCATTCTTTAAGATGGAATCTCAACTTGTGTTTTGAGAGCCTTGCAAAGAAAAAATGTGCCCCTCTGGTTGTCCTGGCCTGTCCAAGAAATTAGTTCCAAAGGATCCTTCAGTAATGTTTAACTAAAATGGCTCACTGAGCTGTTTTGTTCTCTGAAGCTGACTACTTCTCTACGCTTTTGAACGTGTGGACAGAAAGATGGCTTTTAGTACCTTTAAGGGCAAACAGGCAGACTGAAAAGAAGCTCTGGAGGCTGGACTGAGAAATATCACTTCCAGTACTGGGTAGAGTAGGTAACTGGGGTGGGTGGAAGTGCTTGCTTGCCTATATTTGGCTTCAGGGATGCTGTTGATGTGAACATAATATGAATACAATTTGAGTTCTGGCTTCTGTTGCCTGAGCTTCCATGCCTCTGATTTTCAGCAACAGCCTGAAGCAGATCAGGATCAAATTCTAGAGCTCAAAATTAGAGCAAACTAAAAAATATTTATTGTGTTGATACAGACCATACTGGGGAAGTTCTGGAAACTATTTTGTTGTAAAGCTGTTCATGTAAGCACAGTCAAAAATAGTTGATAGGTAAATTTTCTATGTACTTTATGGTCCTTGGATGAAAGACACATGAAAATTTAATTACATTAATTTGTTTATTGATCTGTTTCTTCAAATCCTGCTTTGTTTTCAGCATGTGAATTTCCTATTTGGGAATTCTGGACTTCCTCTGTGGTATTCACTTATATAAATTTCATAAAGTTCTTGAACTTTTCTAAAGTTCTGCTTTGCCAGCAGGTTAAGTATTGTCTAAGATTGACTCTTCTGCAGAAACTACTTGCTTTGTGTTCCAATTCAGTGTGCACGCGTCAATGCATTAATCTATGGGATGACATGCTACTTGAGAGACCTTCTCTCTAATTCTGCTTCTGATAGAGAACTGTTTTTTCTTCATAGGGAAGTAAGTGTAAAACAAGAATAATTAAAACTGTTTCTTAACAACTGTAACAGTTATAAGTATTGGAAATACTTACTTTTTTAAATTGAGAGTTTTAATGCAATGTCATAGAATTATAGAATCATAGAATCATAGAATAGTTAGGGTTGGAAAGAAACTTAAGATCATCAAGTTCCAATCCCCCTGCCATGGGCAGGGACACCTCCCATTAAACCATGCCACCCAAGGCTTTGTCTAACCTGGGCTTGAACACTGCCAGGGATGGAGCACTCACAACCTCTCTGGGCAACCCATTCCAGTGCCTCACCACCCTCACAGTAAAGAACTTCCTCCTTATATCCAATCTAAACTTCCCCTGTTTAAGTTTTAACCCGTTACGCCTTGTCCTGTCACTACAGTCCCTAACGAATAGTCCATCCCCAGCATCCTTGTAGGCCCCCTTCAGATGCTGGAAGGCTGCTATGAGGTCTTCACGCAGCCTTCTCTCCTCCAGGCTCAACAGCCCCAACTTTCTCAGCCTATCTTCATATGGGAGGTGCTCCAGTCCCCTGATCATCCTCGTGGCCCTCCTCTGGACTTGTTCCAACAGTTCCATGTCCTTTTTATGTTGAGGACACCAGAACTGCAAACAATACTCCAAGTGAGGTCTCACGAGAGCAGAGTAGAAGGGCAGGATCACCTCCTTCAAACTGCTGGTCACGCTCCTTTTGATGCAGCCCAGGGCATGGTTGGCTTTCTGGGCTGCGAGCACACACTGAAGCCGACTCATGTTCATTTTTTCATCGACCAACACCCCCAGGTCCTTCTCTGCAGGGCTGCTCTGAATCTCTTCTCTGCCCAACCTGTAGCTGTGCCTGGGATTGCTCTGACCCAGGTGTAGGACCTTGCATTTGGCATGGTTAAACTTCATCAGGTTGGCATCAGCCTACATCACAAGTGTGTCGAGGTCCCTCTGGATGGCATCCCTTCCCTCCGGCATATCAATGGAACCACACAGCTTGGTGTCATCGGCAAACTTGCTGAGGGCGCACTCAATCCCACTGTCCATGTCACCGACAAAGATGTTGAAGAAGACCGGTCCCAACACCAATCCCTGAGGGACACCACTCATTACTGGTCTCCAGCCGGACATTCAGCCATTGACCACAACTCTTTGCGTGCGGCCATCCAGCCAGTTCTTTATCCACCGAGTGGTCCACCTATCAAATTGATGTCTCTCCAATTTAGAGCCAAGGATGTCATGTGGGACAGTGTTGAAGGCTTTGCACAAATCCAGGTAGATGACATCAGCTGCTCTGCCCCTGTCCATCAGTTCCGTAGCCCCATCATAGAAGGCCACTAAATTGGTAAGGCAGGATTTCCCCTTAGTGAAGCCCTGCTGGCTGTCACCAAGCACCTTGTTTTTCGTGTGCCTTAGCATACCTTCCAGGAGAATCTGCTCCAAGATTTTGCCAGGCACAGAGGTGAGACTGACTGGTCTTTAGTTCCCTGAGTCATCCATTTTTCCCTTCTTGAATATGAGGGTTATGTTTCCCTTTTTCCAGTCATCGGGAACTTCACCTGACTGCCATGATTTTTCAAATATGATGGCCAGTGGCTTAGCAACTTCATTCACCAGCTCCTTCAGGACCTGAGGATGTATTTCATCAGGTCCCATGGACTTGTGTACGTTTTGGTTTTTAAGATGGTCTCGAACCAGATCCTCTCCTACAGTGGGCCTAGGGTCATCATTCTCACAGTCATATGAGAGTTTCAAGGAGTCTAGAGAAGTGGCATCAGTTTGCTAGCAAACAGCCTTGAAGCAATAACCTAGTGATGATTTTTCTATTTTTAGTGTCTGCTTTCAAGGCATGTCATACTTATTCCCATTTTTGTCAGGTAGATATGGAAAATACTTACGGAGAGTAATCTTTTTCATGTGCAAATGTCATTCTTCTAATATCTATAATAAATATTAGAATTGCTGGATATTTCTGTCCATATCTACCTTTAATGAGTAACTCATAATGGATCATGAGAAATAACTTCTATTCAGACAAGAACACACTCATGCAGAGTTAGCAGGCGATAAATATCTAATCATTCAGAAACAAGACAGAAACCTTCAAGGGATAATCTTTATTCAGCTGCATAACAGCTAAACAGCAGAATCCAATGTAACATTTCGGACTGAATGATAGGATCTGTCCTCCTCTAGGTCTAGTTGAGCTATAGGTTGCAGTTGTGCTAATTCATCAGTCAGAGAGAGAACAAGGGAGAAGCCATTCAGCATCTTTGTTGTTTCCAATAATACGGTCAGTTTCGTTTCTATAAAGAAGGTGGATTGCATTTGCAAAAGGGATGATGTGGTGGTAAAGATGTTCCAATATTTGATGACCTTGTGAGTCATCAGGACGTATTAACACTCAGTTGTTCCTGAACTCAGAACCCCATGAAGGCACAGCTGCTTGGGCACACACTGCTGGTAGACATAATTTTAAGGGCCTCTGGCTTCAATAAATAAGCTTTTTTCTTTCATTCATTCTCATACAAACTATTTTTTTTTTCTGTCCCTTTTGTATGAATCCTTGGAAGAAGTATTTTGATTTAGCAGTTCCCCTCAACTGCCTGCCAGTGAAAAAAAAAAAAAAGCAAACACCCCCCTCCCCCCCCCCCGAAAACAGATGTTCTATGAATAATAATATATGTAGCTTTGCAGAGGAAGACCTGAGGGTCCTGATGGAAATAAAGTTAAACATAACCCAGTACTGTGCCCTTGCAGCAAAGAAGGCTAATGATAACCTGGGCTGCATTAGAAAAGCTATTGGCAGCAGGCTGAGGGAGGTGAGCCTTCCCTGCTACTCAGCAGTCATGAGGCCACACCTGGAGTAAGTGACCAGTTCTGGGCTCCCCAGTATAAGAGAGACATGGACAGACTCTAAGGAGTCCAATGAAGACACACAAAGGTGATTAAGGAATTGGTCCAGCTGTCCGATGAGCTTACTAATACGTATAAATACATGGAGGGAGTGTGCAAAGTGGATGAAGCCAGGCTCTTTCCAGTGTTACCTGGTGAAAGGACCAGGGGCAATGGTCACAAAATGAAATGCAGAAGGTTCTGTCTGAACATCAGGAAACACTTCACTGTGAGGGTGACTGAGCCCTGGTGCAGGATTCTTAGGGAGAATGAGGAGTCTTCATCCTTGACAATATTCAAAAGCTGTCTGGACATGTTCCCAAACAAACATCTCTAGGTGACCCAGTTCGAGCAGGGGAGTCAGTCCATATGACCTCCTTCCAACCTTACACGTTTTGTGATTCTGTGATTCTGTAAATGAAAGAAATAGAAGAAATAAGAAAACTCTGTTAACTTGTCATTTTCCAAGTAAGCCATGTACTGCATTTCTGCTATTCTGGCACATGGTGCTAAATAAGGTATAAAATTTACTCTTCTTCATGATCATTGGTTCTTCATGATCATTGGTGATGGCAAGTGCCACCACTTCTTGAATTATGAAGCAACAGTCTACGTAGAGGCATTTCATGCAAGGATATTATCTCCCTGCTACAGTTTGTAGAAAGCTAAAGGGATTTGCAGCTATAAGGGTACATTCACAAGCTCTTCATACTGTTGTCTCCTTTGGGAATATATGTAGATCTGCTGCAGAGAAAACATTTCTTATCATTCTGACATGTCTCCATTTTAGTGCTTTATGACTCAATGACCCAAAATTTCTTTGCTAACAATCCTGGGAGGCCACACAGAAATAAGTACCTAATTTAGCACTAAATTTGTAAGTAGCACTAAAATATTAATATATTATTAAATTCAGACTAGGGATAATCCATAGTGTACTCACCTTATATAATTTGTGTAGTACAATGTTTTTTTCTGATTGATTCCCATTCTTTTTAGCCACCTGTAACTTTTTTACCTGCAATCATATTTAAGTGCTATACTCTGAAGAATTCATATACTAAGTATTTTAATATAAAATAGTTTTAAAAAATGGAATTTGTTTGCAGTGAGTAGCATATAGGTATAGCATTAATATGCTTTAGAAAATTTTTAAATTATAATTTTCTTAAATCACATACTCTCTCTGATTAGTTTTACAATTAATGGAAACCCTAAGATACTGGTATAACTGATTTATACATGTATACATATGTATACATACGTATACATACATATAGACACATAGAGTATAGGAATATATGTTGTAAGAATATGGGAGTTTTAAACTTATCTGAAAGAAAGTTTTAACTTCAAATAAAATGCATTTAGATACATATTCTTATACTGTAAGAGTAAAGTGTTACATTATAGGAGTATTTAGGCATTCCAGTGCTGTAAGAGTGTGACTTTTTATTTTATATTTTCCTTTGAATTTATCTGAAAGGAATCTTTAATTTTAAAGAAAATATTTTATGTGGAAATCAGTAAACATCATGCAATTTTGCCTTTCATGTAATTGCCCATACAAGTTCTTAATTAAGGTTGTCATAATTTTGTTCAGGTATTTTGTACTAAGAAAGTAAGGCTTTATTAAAACGTGGAAATCAATGTCAAATTGATTCCAACTCTCACAGGGGGATAAGTTTCACTTAGATATTAAAAAAGACAGAGGTCATGCAGAAAAGTCAATAACATAAAAGTTTACACAAAGGTTTTTTTCTAGCTTACTCACAAAAGAACCTTTCAGGTATAAGGATGAGAAAATTGAATTCCCTTTCTAAAAGCTAATTTGTATTTCATTTTTATTGTCCAAAGCATCAATCAGTAGCTCTCTCTGGCACAAGGAAACTGTTATTCTAACACAGAAGTGGGAACTTAGGATGGCAACATATACCACTTGTGGCAGAAGAAGATAAAATGTGGAAGTTTTGGCTTCCAAGGATGGAAGTAGGCACTAAATCCAAACAATATTTTCTGGTGTGACTAATTCAAACATAGTAAAATAAGTATTTTGCAAAGCCCTGGTATTCAAATGGTCCTGGAGTCTCATGTGCAGTGGGTTATTTCATTGTATCATGCACATAATTAGGTGATCCTTGAGAGAAGAAATCTGTGCTTATGTAATTCAGTTGAGGTCAACTGCAGTTTTCAAACTGGGTTGTTCCCTGGGGGTGTGGAAGCAGGAGATAATTTCTGAGACACAGAGGAAAATTCCAGCCAGCTTCTGTTTTTTTCCCTCCACTTTTATTCTCTCCTCCCCCACTCCTGCAGCACTGCCCCAGCACTTGCAGCTCTGTTGGCTCTAGAAGCTTTGTGGAAAAGACAATCTGTGATTTCAGCTATCAGGGCCAGGGAGCGTGGGAGCCATCCATCCCAGAGCTTGGGGAATAAAACCTCAAACCAACAGACAGGAACTTTGCATAAAAAGTTTGAAAACTGCTGATTTGTATAAATGGTCTAGAAGCCATAGACTGCTGAGGGCATCAGACCCTGCCACTAAGGGCAGTTCTGGCTGCAGTACCCACTGGCCTTCCTCTCTCACCACGTGGCCCAAGGCCTCAGCCATGTTCTTAAGCAACCCCACTGCTATCTAAAGGCTTTATAATTTTTTGCGCAAAACCTAAAGCTCACTAAGAGCCTCTGGAGCCACTGGCCAAGAGCGCAAGTAGCTTATCAATAACATGTTTTTGTTTTTCCCTTGAATGAAAGCTTTTCTCTCCAGCTTGCAGGCATCCCAATAACTCTAACAGAAGTTACTTGGACTGAGAAAGGACTGACTTGTGCCTACAAAACCATGAAAAAACTTATTAATGAAGTCAACAAAAGTTTTCCCCTGAAATAGGGTGGACAATTTATAGAAAGTAGATATTGACATCACTGGACAAGTTTACTTATTAAAATTTTCAATACTGTGAAGAAAAGACTTTTTGCAGACTTTCTTTTTAATGTCTAGTTTGAGAGGAGTTGAAAATAAATTTGCTTTCCCAACTCAGCTTGTATGGTGAGGGGAAACATAAAAGATTTTTTTTTTGCTTCCTGTTTGTTCTCCAGTTTGTTTACCATGGTAAATAGCATTATTATTATATATAGCATAACTCAGTACAAACAACTTATCTCTATTAGTACACACCTTGAAATTTTTCTACTAATTCTACTTTCAGTAAATTTAATTTGCTGTCATGGTGTATACTGAAAGAACATGTCTGCTCTGCTGCCAGTTATCTTCCTAATTTGCCATTGTGTTTAATATACCTTGCAAAAATACAGTGTAATGACAGGCTATGTACTACAAGTATTACATCCCTTGAAAATGGAGGAGAAATAAAGGAAATGCAGAGGAATGCAAAGACTTAAGATTGCTGTCTTAAAGGAAAAACACTGTTAAATGGGTCTGGCTGCATTTGTAGGTATCATTATTATACTATGGTTCCATCAGACCTTATTTAGAACTGCAGAAAGGTAGTGTTGTGCCTGATGATAAATGCCAGGATCAACAGAAGTCTGTTTGACCTGTTCACCTCTCCTTTGAATGCTGCATTTTTGTACTAGATGAAGATAGTCTTATCCTTAACACCTTTGCTGAGAGGAACTGCTTCTTTACACAATGAAAGCAATTTGGCTGCACTCTACAATGAAATAAAACAGGGGTAGTGGTGAGGACTTTCCAAAGAGCATTTCTTTCTAGTCCCAAAGACAGCGTGTCTTCTGTATACGTGGAAGATGAGTATACATGCTATATCTCCCTGAATTATCCTGCTGGTTAAGGGCATGGCACCAGAGTGGACAAGTAGCAGAAAGAGTCCCAGTTTCCTTCCTTCTGTCATGAATAGGGATGATGAGTGATGCTGCCTGGGGAGTACTGAGCTGTAAAAATCCACTGCCAAATTCTCTCTGGTGAGGCTGACAATTACCAGGTTTTATTCAGTGCAAGAAAAAGGTAGAGTTCCATAAAAGTCCTATCGTGCCCATTTTAGAGATCTATAGTATAACGAAATTATGCTTTAAGTGCTTAGTTCTCTAAGCAATTCCTTTAAATGTAGATATTGATATTGCAAGTAGTTTAGAGAAACTACTCTTGCTCTGCATGTGTTCTTTTCCCTGTTTCCCCCTTGTGTCTCGTCTTCCTCCTCCTCCTGTTCTGATAAGTTACTTGCTAATTTAATTTATTTTTAAGTTGTATTTGATTGAAATGGATTTGTTGTCTTAAACAAAAATCCCCAAATAGCTTCTTGATTCCTGTTTTTGTATGGTCTAGATTTTTTTTTTTTTTTTTTTTTTTTTACCCTCCGTAGTATATGCATGCTTGCCAGAGAGCTCTGCTTTGTGCTACTTTTTCTCCTAGCTGAGGGGCTCCACTCCTACTGTATCCACCATGCTCCAGCTGTTATAATCACACTTACCTCCTCTTTCTTCTTCTTCATTCCTACCTGGGAACTGTTTAATTTTCTTTCTCTTTTTCTGTTCTGTGAGCCCATTATCTTGGTTTTCTTTGCTCATACTGTTTGTGTTGCTCTGCCTTTTATATAATTCTTTTTAGTTTTGTATCACCCCTACAGCCTAGGTTTCTCACACAGAGTATGAAATAGGTCAGATTGACAGTGCAGTTAGTATTTGGCATTGCAATAAAAAAGTCTGTGTCACCAGGGGGCATCCTGTGCTTTAGATCCTTTGATGATACTTTGGGATTTTGAGAGAAAATTATGTGAGGGAACTCAGCTGACAAAGTATCCATCCAAACTGTTTCGGTACCTTATATCTGACATTTCAGAACATAATTACCTTATAGCCCAGTCAATTTGTGCTTCTGTCTGCAGGAGGCTTGTATCCATATGATTCAAATCACAGACACACAACTTGGAGTCATTAAATTCAAACATCGTCTTCAAACAATGGGTTTAAACGTTTTTGAGATATTTCTTCTTACAGAGCAGGAAGCCTAAGCTGCATCTGGTAATGAATCTGCTGTTGCAATGGAAGCTTGGATGTGCTTTAAAAGGAATTCTAGCTCTGGTAATTGACATTGCCACTGTTGCAGAGCAGAGCGCTTAGTAGACCAAAACATAAATCAGAATTTTTGGCCAATTCACTCTGAAGAATATGAAAAAAAAACCAAAAACCCAAACAAAAAAACAAACAAAAAAACAACCCACTAAAAAAACACAACAAAAACTACAAAAAACCCCCAAAAAACCCAAACCAACCAAACAAACAAAAAGAGGTATATGACAGTTTTTGCTTAACTTGCTTCTTCAGAGAATGGGTTTACAGTTAATTAGGTTTTGGTTTTTTTTTTTTTTTCTTTTTCCCTCCCAGCTCCTTTTGGAAATTTTTAAATTGTAAGATTCATTAACATGAACAAAACATAATGCTCAAACACATGGAAAGAAATGAAAGAGAATATTTAAAAACGTAAGTTGAGTAGCCAGTACTTCTCTGTCTTAGCTTCCTATGTATTGCTCTCTGTCATCCAATAATGGAATCTTCTTACCTATTTAGTGCACTCTTGATCTTCAGAGCTTGATGGTTTCTTTAGACCTTCATCCTATTTCCAAGGGATTGATCTTCCAAGAACAGAAAAACAATTTTTCCAATTTGGAAAAACTGATTTAGGTGACTTTTTATGATATTTTCAAGCCACATAATCAATAAATATTCCAAATAGAGTCTTAATGGGGGAACAACATAATGTAAAGAAATAACAATGTGTTCTTTAAAACACTACATGATTTTAAATTGCATGCATGGGTAAGAATGGTGATAGGTTCTTAGCTTAAAAGTAGCAAGAGTCATTCATATTCAGTGAATGTGAATCCATAATTTGTTTTGAATAAAGCTTAACTTCATTTGCTTTATACAGTCAGATTCTTGAATGGGCTAATAAATTATACTTACAGGTTCATTATAACGTCTTAATTTGTGTTTGTTTTCTTTACAAGTCCATGAATTAAGTGGATAGCTAAGGGTCATTCTGTTCCAGAATTTATAACTCTAAGAATCTTCTCTAATTTGACAGTTACTTACATATCTTTCTTTTCTGTAGAAAATTGGACTATAGGGTTCTTTGAATGATGTTCCTCTTACTCTTTTTCCTTAAGCATTTCTGTCCGACTTTTGAAAAGAAAATAAAAAGGAAACAGATTTTACAAAATTTAAAGACAATGAGAAAATGTAGGCATATTTGAGATCCTGCCATGTCTGAGAAACACAAGACTTGTAAATCAACAATCTGCTCACAGAGTGTGAGAATGGAAATAAGAAAATGTCATGTACACTGATTATTTTTTTTTTTACATTATTCTATTATTTGTATTTTTATTGCATTACAGAAACTCAACTTACTGTATGAAAGTGTCCATTTCATTGACGGTGGGTGAAAATGACTCTGGACTCTGCTACAATTCAAAGATGAAATATTTTGAAAAAGCTGAACTTAGCAAAAGCAAAGAAATCTCATGCCCTGAAATTGAGGATTTTTTATTTCCTTTTAGAGAGCCTGAAATTCTGTGGTATAAGGTAAGGAATGCTAAAGATTTTAATATTCAACATGTTATTATACAGTGTTGTTCTGATTTTCATGATCTAAATATGATATGAAGCCTAGATTGTTTTAAAATTTCTTAAGAACAGACAACAGAATCAAGAATAGAAAAGAATAAACAAAGTGGAGAAAATTAAAGTGCTTCCATTGGTTAACTTTAGAGTTATATTTTCTTAATATCTATTTATGACTGTCACAAAGAATTGCCAGCTTTCTGCTTAACTGGAAGGCTAAAACTGACAAGTGTTACTAGCCTGGGCTGGTTTGATATGCTAAGGTAAATCATGTGAGCTGCTTACATAGCGATTCACTTTGCTGTACAGGCCAAAGAGTATGCTTCTAAAAACACAGATGTAAAATCTATTTGGATATGAATAGGATAGCTACATATGCTATTATCTGAATGGATGGCTTAATTTTGCAGCAAAAAATTCAGCAAAGACTTCAAAAATCTGGTCTTTGCATGTTACCTTTTACTTGCAAATATAATTTAATTGTTTTTATCAGTAACTTTATTTTAATATTGTGTACTGATTCACTGATCATTACTTAAGTGACAGACAAGTTCTTGCAAAGAGTGCTGCCTTTGGGCATCACAGTAGAACTTCTATGAACAGCACCTTGTGTTCTGGATTTCTTACCATCGCAGGAGGCACTCAATACTTCAGTACTGTAAGGCAAAAAATGTAAAGTCCTCAAACAGTTCAATAAATCTGAAATTTAGAGTCTGTATATTTTGTCCACACAGATGTCTGTGTATATAGGAAGTCAGAGTTTTAAGTATGAGCTGATACGCATTCAGATTATTTTTTTAAAGGCTGATAATTTACCTGATAGCATAATTGCTTTTAAGTGTGATACACAAAACTATGCTATCTAGTAAGCGAAAACTAGAAGGATTCTGCCCAAATTAATTGAATGCATGTCTAAGATAAGAGGTATGTAACTAGTTATTTGCTTATACTCATCTTGAATTTTGCTTTTGTAAGACTATATGTGTACCTGAAGTTTTAACAAATTTAAAACTATGACTGGCTTGTTAAATAAGAGCTCAGAAGACTGGCTTTTTGAGAGTCATTGACAATATTTGTTTGAATGAACTCAAGCAATCTCTTATGCTTTAATATTTTTAAAAGCCCTTTCTGTAGAAACAATGATTATGCTGAAGTAAAATATTTTGTGATAGCCAATCAAAAGATAATTTTCTTATGAGAAGCACCAATCCTTTTTTCTAATTACTCATAAATATTTGCAATATTTTTTTTTTTTTTGCAATACAAGAAATTAAAAACCCTAGAAACACTAAAAACATTCAAAGTTATTTTAAGTAGTTCTTAAGTTAATTAAGTCAAAATAAGTTAGTCATTTTAGGGAACTAAGAAACATGCGTGCGAAAATGCATATCATCTACTATAGCATTGAAAAAAAAGTTTTGGTAGTAATAGTTGAAATGTTAAGCATTTTTTGTAGAAGCAAAACTTTCATTTTACATAGACTACACAGAGACTTGATTTTAAGATTTGGTAGAAAGAGCTATATAGCATCCTAATTTCTCCTCACTGTCATCTTCTGTTTCTTTATATTTTTTTATTAGAAGTTTTTAAAAAACAGATTAGAAAAAGTCTCTCCTGTAACCTGTAGCTACTGCTAATATAATAGTCATGGAACACAGACATAACTGTAATGGAAAGTAAGTAAATGAAATGGGAGTCCCTCAGCAAAGTAATGTTTAATGAAGACCACCAAAGGAAGCAGCTCTTCTTCTTTTTCTTGTCAGAAGGCATATATTAAGTCAACTGATAAGATTATTTAGTCTTTTTTTTTTTTTTTAATCCACACTTACCTGAACTGGCTTTTCAAGTATTTAGTGTATGTAAAGTTCATAACTAGCCTGGGCTTATGTCTAGCTGTCTTACCTTTGAGAAGCATTGACAGCAGTGGTCCAATTTTAGTGTAAAAACAGTCACTGAAGTGTTATATTATCTTTAAACAGGAATGCAAGTCAAAGACATGGAGATCAAGTATTGTGTTTAAAAAGGATACTCTTGTCATTCGGGAAGTTAGAGAGGATGACATTGGAAATTACACTTGTGAGTTGAAATACGGATTCTTTGTTGTCAGAAGAACTACAGAATTAACAGTTACAGGTAATTACAGGCTCTTGCTATCTCTTATATTTAGAAAAATACATTGACTACTGTGATTTATGCGTATTTGAGTCCTTATGCTTACAGAAACCACTTCTGCACAAAACTGTGCTGTATGCTTAGATGTCATGGTTTAAACCAGAACACTAGTTATGACTGGCTGATACGTTAAAGCTGTCCTGAGTGCTTCACAGATGTGTAACATTTTTGCACAAGTCTGAGTTTTCGTTTATTCCAAAGCTTGTGGGTAGACCTTTGTTTTGACTGGAAAATGTGGTCAAAGAACAGGTAACTTCAGCAAGCGCTACCTCTAACAGAAATTAAGATCACTAAGTCTACCGCACTTCTTCATGTGGTAAAGAATAGCTGTAGCTATAACTCAATAGCTGTAGCGCTAGTTGTGTTTGGACATGTGAATAGCTGTAGCTACGACCCAACAGCTGTAGCGCTAGTTGTGTTTGGACATGTGAATAGCTGTAGCTACGACCCAACAGCTGTAGCACTAGCCCAGCGAGATCATTGCAGCTGAGTGACAGATATGTAAGGGGTACTGTTTGTGCAGCGCATGACTGAAGGATGGTAGCATTCTTCCTCTGGTATTCTCTCCTAGTTTTCTGCAGTTTATAGTTCAAGAACATCCTGGTCTCAATCGTCATGTGATGTGGCTGCCAATTAACTTATTTTACATTAGTCTGATTATGTTATTTATCCATTCATTCTTGGCTTCAAAAATATTTTGAAGTATCAAGTTTCACAGAGTAATTATATAACACAAATAAACTCTAAAATTTATCAAGCAGCATTTGAAGAAGGTACACGTAATATAATCTACGTTTAAAACTACCATATCAATATATAAAATCCATCATAGACGAAAGCAAAATATATACTGTAATAGTAATGTCCACAGTGGCAGAACAGTAAGAAAAATGGTCCATTAAATTTTCAGTTCCTTACCAGACCTCTAACTTCTGTTTTACAGACATGTAAAGCATATAGCTGAACATATACCTAAGGTAGAAAACTAGCCTCTAGAATTATAGGACGTTATTGGAAGGCAGGAGTACATCATGTTCTATGTAATGCAGTGTAGTTCCACAGTATATTGCATAAAAGAAGACAAGACAGGATTTTCCTGCAAACTGAAGGTGAACTACATCCCTATGGTTGACAAAGATGCTTGTTTATACAAGTTCTTGCACCTTCAAAATACCTAATAAATCAAGAAACATCTCTTAGAGAAGGAGTTTCGTGGGCTTTTCTTTCTCCTTTTTAGTATCTAATATATGAATTTATTGCATAGTGACAAATAGAAACAGCACTTATATTGTGCATTAGGCTGAATTTCAACAGTTTCTTTTTATGCTGAAAACTTTGCTTTCTATTTTGATGTATCCCATTTGCCTTCCACATTAACCGAAATTATAGTGAATTATGGTTTGTAATTTTCTTCTAGTAGATTAGTCTGGTGATCATATTGTTTCTGTTGTTTTGAAAGAATTCAGGTAATAAATCATATTTATTTAAGTTCAATATCCAAGATTTCTTAATTTTTTTTTTTAATGGAATTGATTTATTTGTTCAGTGCAGACAGACAATTGCTGTCTAGTGATTAGCTAGTTAATTAAGCTCACAGTAAGCATCCATATACTCTGATTGACTCTCATATGAAGAAAGCAGAAACAGAGTTTTCAAGAATTTGATTTACACTAGAAGGAGGTTGTCAGTTTTCTTTTGCAATACATGATGCATGGATTCAAAATGGTCATATTCCCTCAGTCCTCAGGTGATCTCCTCTGTCCCTACGGTTGGTGCTCCACTGCGCAGCAATATTTCAAACAGACTCAGGCTGACAGAAAGGAGAAAGAAAAAAGCACTGGAGCCAGATGCATGTTACTATTTGTAGTAATAGTCTTAAAAATGTAATTCATTGCTTGTAGTGTAGGTAGGAGTTCAGTATTGAATTTTTAACTAGACAGAAACAGAAACAGACTTGGCTGATTTTGATGTGCTAAAAATGAATGAATGCATATGGAGGGAATTATTCAGTTTCCACCTCTGCAGACCCCAGCAGATGTAAGGACAACCTCCAAATTAGTAAACTGCTTGGGTAGTATGTAGGTCTTCATATCTTTATAAGATTAGGTAACTGAACAAAACAAACAGATCTCTGCAGGGCATTTGACACAGTGTCCCACACAACATCTTTGTCTCTGAACTGGAGAGGCATGGGTTTGACGAATAGACAGCTAAGTGAATGAGGAATTGGCTGGATGGCAGCAAAGAGTTGTGGTCAAGGGATCAATGTCCAGGCAGAGATCAGTGATGAGTAGTGCTCCTCAGGGGCTGGTATTGGGACCACAGCTGTTTAATTTCTTTGTTGGTAACATTGACAGTGGGGTTGAGTGCATGCTCAGTAAGTCTGATGATAACACAATGCTGTGTATTGTGATTGGCACACTGGAGGAAAGGGATGACATTCAGAGGGAGCTCTATAGGCTTGAGAGGTGTGCTGGTGAAGTTCAACAAAGCCAAGTGCAAGTTCCTGCACCCGGATCAGGGCATTCGCAGACACAGTTACAGGTTAGTTGGAGGCTGGATTAAAAGCAGCCCTGAGAAGGACTTTAAGGTCAGGTTGGGCAGGGCTTTGAGCAAGCTAGTGTAGTGGAGGGTGTCCCTGCCTAGGCAGTGGAGTTGAAACAAGGTGATCTTTAAGGTCCCTTCCAATGCAAATCATTTTATGATTCCATGATTCCAAGGTGTGCTTCAGCAGCACCAGCAGCAGGTACCTCTGAAGAGGGCCACCCTGCCTTCCCAGAAACACAGCTACAGTAGTTCCTGCCCTGCTATTGGTCTATTAAACTATGGATGTAATCCTATATGCACATTATTTTCAGTATTAATGTTGTGTATGTTTGTTATGATAACGTCAATGCTTTATACCTTACATGTCTATAAACCTCATAATGAAATATGGAATGGCTCATATTCTGATTTAGAATTAAAGTTAAAAAAAAAAAAAAGGATTAAGAAAGTAAGGAAATTCACACATTTTTAAAAAGGCCAAACTCACTTTATAGTTGGTATCCATCTCATCTAAGTATAGCTGTTGAAAATACCTAAGCCATGGAAAAGAATTATTTTTCCAACTTTTAAAGAATGAGAAAACAAATTGTCCTTACTTAGCTTAAATTATAAGCACTGAATGCCACCTTAGGGACAGTTTTAAAGTAACAACCATATTTAGTGCTCACATTTTTGGGTTTATGAAAATGTCATGTTAATGGCAGCAACATTTCACTAATATTCATAAATAACACACAGAATGTTCAAATATTATGTACTTATTTCTTACCAAGAATAAGTATATACTTTACTTCTTCTCCAGAGTGTGATTTCTTCTGATAATATGGAATTATCTTTCAGGGATTATTAGGATTTTTTTTTTTTTTTTTTTGCTTTGATTATAATGGAAAAAAAAAATTGAAAGATTTCTATCTTACACTGAAAATATATGATCATCTAAGTCACTCGAATCAATTTTCTTATTGTTCTGAGGTCTGATACAGAAATCTTCTGCTTTGCAAAATATAAACTACGCAGTGATTATTCTGGCTTGTAGCTAATGTAAATTTTCATGTAAACAGCATCATTGATTGTACTTTGCTTGTAGTTATGTAATTACATGTTCTAAAGCATTCTACAATGTACAAAAACATTTGTAGACATATCTTCATATTGGTCAGATTAGCAATTTTTTTTTTAATATGTGGAATTTTAATTAAAGCATACCTGCTGTCTGTGACATAATTAAGTGCACATTTAGACTTGGGAAAAAAACCATATTTTAACAGTTTGGTATTAATTAATTCATAGTGCACAACATTGGTCAAAAATGTTTTCCAGCAGTGATTTCTTTTAATTAAATGTTAGGTTTTAATAATCTTTTTGCGACTTATAGTACCAGGGCATCTGCAGGCAAAAACTCCTTCCACTTTTGCAGAACTTCATTCAGGTCAAATGAAGTCCAGCTTGGGTCTAAGAGAGAGTGTATGTGTCCCCACTGCAATTTCAAATATCTCTCCATGATGAACATCATACAGGAAACAGAACACATCAGATTTACAGTTATTCAATTCCTCCATGACTTTTTTAGTTTTAAATATAAAAATATTTTTTCTATTCTGTTAAAAGTAAGAAGATCTTATAACTCGCAGATGGAGTCATAGATAATCAGTAGATTCTTACCCCTAGAGCCTTTCCACAGATTTTCTTTATGTCTTTGTTCATCAAATAGTACTGTTAAAGTCCCCTTGAAAACAACTCCTGCTGGAATAAGACCATTTCAGATTTGGAGATTTGGGAGTATTTACAATCAAGCTATAGCAATACTAAATTTAATGTAAATCGATACAAGTCTTTATTATTTAAATTTAGCCTTCTCGGTTTAAAATATTTCTGCAATAATCTTGAAAGTGCCAGTTCCATCTGTTATCCATGACAGGGTTTTTTTGTCTTTAGGGGTTTTTTTAGGCAGATGAAGTAATATAGTTTGTCTATTTTGCAGTTATACATCACTTGACTGTTATTGTTGCTTGAAGGTTGGGGTTTGTTGAATAAGCTTTGTCACTTTTGATTTCTGATAGAATTGGTCTCCATTAGCATAGTGAAAAATTTTAAGTGACTATATATATTTATGTATTTTTAGTGCTAAAACATCCACTGTGAAAATGCATAGTATGAAGAAGTAATTATAATTAAATTATGGTAAGAGGTTTAAAGTTAAACAGGGGAAATCCAGGTTAGCTATAAGATGTTCTTTAGTGTGAGGGTGGCGAGACACTGGAACAGGTTGTCCAAAGATGTGGTAAATGCTCCATCACTGGAAGTGAAATAATTTAAAGAGAAAATGTACAAGTCCAGGAGGACTCCGGTAACTGAGGAGAAAAGTGCCATGGGATTTGAGATCATGTTTTTATGATAGACTGAAAAGGCCAGGTTGGATGGGGCTTTGAGCAAACTGGTGTAGTGTGAGGTGTCCCTGCTCATGTCAGGAGGGTTGGAACTAGATGACCTTAAGGCCCTTTCCAACCCTAATCATTCTATGATTCTATGAAATTACGCACCTACCCTCACAGCTCGCTATGTTTGGATCTTACACACAGAGGCAATCACAATATTTTGTGAAAAAAAAAAAAAGGGGGGGTAGTAGCGAGGAATATTGAAGGTTTTAGCCTGTTTTAAGTGGTCTGTATTCTAACTCTGTAAGACAAAATATGGACCCTTTTTTTTTTTTCCCCAAAATGTTGGCTTTAATTCTTACCAGTCTTTTGCTCTTTCTCACTCAATACGTTGGAATTCAGAAAGGTGCTGCAATAAGCATGTACCTCTTTATTTTTAGCAGGTGCTAAGTGAAAAAAGTGTTACAGAACAAAGAAGGTTGTTTTCCAACCATTTAGAGCTTGAGAACAATCTCTGCTTGATTTCTGCAGTTAATGACAGGGATGAACCATTTTGAATGCACCCAAACCCTCCTTGCTTCAGCTGATCCTAATAATTATCAAAGCTGATGCTCATTCCTTTTGTTTGTCATGAATTTAATTCAACTACAGAACATATTCAGATCAAAATTATGTTTACCATTTACCAAAGACTAATAAAATATAAAGCAAACAATAGATTCATATTGAAAGCAGCGTGCTCAAAATACCAACCTAGCATTTTTATTATACATAAAACTCTGTAGGTTTTATTCATGGCTGAAGAGTGTCTTAGATGTTTTTTTGGATTAGAAATGAGCGATCTTCTTTTATGATTCAATCATTTTTGTATGGCTGAAAATGGGGTTTAAATTAATCTCCTGTGTGCATTTGAGTAGTAATAATCAAAATGTTATATAGAGATTGTGTTAAAACATTCTCTATAAATGTTCATTTAACATATTCATTGTAAATGGGTTTAGTGCATTATTCAAAACTAGCTTTATATGAAGACAGCAATGAGCAAAGCTTTATGTATTTTACTGCAAAGTAAATGCAAATAATTTCATGTACTATATGTTATAGGTTGAAATTATGAATTAGAAAACCAACTTCAGCAACTTAGCAGAAGAATGGATGCGAAAATTAAAGGGAGACAAACCCCCAGCTCTTATTTTGAGCCTCACTGCTCATGACCTGACATTTCTACCTTTGTGATAGCTACATTGGGGTGCTTACAAGGGCCAGCTTTAATAATTGGAGATTATTCCCATCTGTGGTCACTGGAGAGAGAGTAGCTCCTCTAGACTGTAATTCAGACAAGTATACAAAGTTGCATTTAGAAAATAGTCACTATGGCCTTTAGAGGGAATAGCGTTTCCTTATGCGTTTGCATGATTGCCATTCTGGATGAAGTCTTAATGTGTGTATAATATGCCACCTATAACATTATCGCCTTAGTTGCTATCTTTTTCCATTATTCATCACAAAATCCTCCAGGACAAGGCCACTATTGCTGGCTTTTCTTATTTTACTAAGGGTTTTTATAAAAGTACAACTTATTTTTCACTTACCTTGCTATAACCTAGGTCTTCCTCTCTACCTGATAGTGTATCTTCAGAAGAGAAATGATCAGTCTCTTTTTATGCAGATAATGTAAAAATAGAACATTAGTTATAAACCTCTAGGATATATCAGAAATTTTGGGGTTTAGTATGTTAAATTTCAGTGTTTTCAAGCTTATTTTAATTATCCTTTTTCACTGTGTGTCATACCTGTTGATGCCTCTGCTTATCTCATCAGTATGACTCGTGATATTTACTTGGGCAGCTGCTGTAAAACAATGTAATTGATGGCACAGTCATAACTTCTGTTGGAGTGCTGTACTCCCTGTTGACAATATGGTGTTGGTAAAGGTCAAGGGGATGTTTTAACATGTGGTAATCAGTAGAAGAAATCTTATTCCCTGATGAAAATAAATAATTCCACTTAAGTTAGCTATTATATGACAAGTGCAGTGTGTTGCTGTGTGTACTGCTGTTAAAATCATGAAATTTTTGCTTATTTTTATCCATAGTGTTGTTATTAGAAACCTGATGACTTTTTAAGCTTATAAGGTTAAAACTATATAAGGTTTAAAACGAAGATTAAAAAAAAAACAAACAAGCTCCAAACAAATTTGGTTTTTACATCAGTTGAGAAAAATTAAGGAAATGCCATGCCCTAGTGTAATGGAAGTTTATTTGTGAGTCATTTTCCCTTTCTTCATGAGTCATATGATAATATTAAAATATAAACATTTTGAGTGGATGTTGTTACCATGGTGCTGCTTCCCATTGTTTCAGTTTAGTGTGGTGATGTTGTAACAATGAGCAGCATTATGCAGAGAGAAAGAAACTGTAGAAAAAAGTGTTTATCACAAGACACTGTTAGTGACTACTAAGGGCATAAAAGACTTAGAACCCCCTAGTTCAATAAGATGTTACAAAATTTAAATAAATCTGTTCTTAAGACACCCAAGATGCTTGTTAAGCAACCTTTTAAAATGTAGATAAATCACATTCAATGTTAATGTTTCACATTATTGCTGAGGAATCAGAAGACTTCATTTTACTTTTACATTCCCCTAGAGTATGTTAAATCCAACAATATTATCCTAACTGAGCATTTATCATTTCCCTAGCTTTTCTTTGAGTGCTTTAGATTATTTATGTGTACAGTAGAGCCTTCTAGGATGGTATTTTAATAAATTATATTATAAAATGTATAAGTACAGTAGCATATGGATATTGTGTTGCCTCCATCCTTAAAAACAATCTGTAGACATCCTTAAAAATAATCTGTACATAATTACCCTAACTGAATATTTAGCTTTAAAATGGAGGACAATTTTCCATTGCTTTCAGTGTCTTAATTGGCTTAGTCAAATTCTTAGCTCAGAGCTACTGAGTGAAATGGTATTGGTAGTTTAGCAAGAAATTCCAGATAATACATGTATCTGAAATCACTGCAGTTGTTATTAAAGGCAGAAATACTGTTAAAAGAAGAAGAAAGGCACCTCATTTTTACTGCATCATTGCCTGTTTAGATACAGCATTAAGAGCATAGTAACCTCAAAATTATGTACGAAATACCTGAGTTTATTCCAATCTATCAAAAGTAAACTTGCCTTAAAGCTTACTCATATCAGGAGGTGACCTCAGAAAATGTTCTCTCCCCTTCACCACCCCCCAAAAAAGCAATCAATCTTTTGTTCCTGTTGTTGCCTCACAGTATTAATTAGCCATCTAAAATATCATAGTATACAAATAATAGAAAAACAGTGCACATAAAATTTAAGAAAGAAATTTCATTTGAAATTTTTTTACAAGTGTGAATCAAGAGTAAAATCTTGATTTCTTTGAGATCAGTGGCAGTTTGACTACTGATTTGTAAGAGGAACCAATATTTCATATTTTGACTTGTTAACAAAGACAAGAATTCAAGGTAATTTAAAAAAGTGAAATCAGATTTCAAAAAATATCCAACTCTGCAAATCGCCTTGATGTTTTATTGGTTATTTTCTCATGCAATTTCTTTCAATTAATTAATCACTTCTAAAAAAGAAATTTAGAATACCTTCATCATGTTTTAGTAGCAGGAGAAAAGACATGATAGCTGCATAGTTACCATCTAAAACATAATGAATAGTAGATGAAATCTCTTTTACCATAACAAATGTGGAATACCTGCCCATCTATTTCTACAGGCCTCTAAAATGCAGGTTTTAATTTTGGATCTTCCTAATTTACTCACTTGGTGAATAGTTTGATCCTATTCTCACTGGAATCAATATGTCTAAAACACCTTCTGGCTCACTGGGAAAAGTACAGAGCTTAAATAAAGCAATCAAGAGAACAAATTTTTCTATTCTAGGGTACTTTATCTGGAAATCTTAAAGATATGTGAAAATGAAGAGGAATGAATAAATCTAAACTATATCATAATTTAACTTCTGATGTTTTACTTATGTGTGTGGGAGATTAATATAGGAAAACAATTTCACCAACTTTTTTTTTTTTTTTTTCCTGTGGGAAGTTGATAACACAAGATAATTGTTTGAATATGAAAAAGAAATTGGAACTAGCAGTGACATTTTTTATTTTTTTAAGGTATTTCCTTTTACTTTGGAGTATTATATCCACATCAAGAACTGCATTAATTTAAACATATGAGATATAACTTCATAGAAACAAGACTGAGTGATATAGATCAGTGGATTTCCTCCATATTCTTTAAACAAAGTGGAGAGGGAGGAACTACAGTAGAAAGATGCCTGTGAGTTTTCTATTTCTAAATCATTCTGTCTCTCCTCACTGCATCCTTCCCATGTTAAATAAGATTATGATATTTCTCCAGACACAAAATATGACAAGAAACATTCCCAGTACTTAATATGCCCTTTATGAAGTCACCAGTCCCACAGTATAATTCTACTCAATACATGGGAGTCTATTTATGGTGAGTATATGATCTGTTGTCTGTTGGTTTGTTTGCTTTTTTCTGTAGAGGTAAGATTCTTTCTCACCTAATTTTAATACTTATACCCATCTGCATATGATGTAGCTCATGCATATGAGCTTGTTACTCTTCATAGCAATTCCATGGCATGAACTGTCTCCTCTTAATGCTAATGTGTGAAACGTCAGACAAGTTGTATTACACAAAGTCTCACTTCCTTCTCTTGATAATCAAAGGAGCTTTAAGTGACAAAAGCTAATGTAGATCTATATATAGGCATCTAAATTGTCTAATCCCACTGTAAGATTACACAGTTGTTATATTTATAATCTTTGGAAATTGTAAGCTTGCTTTTCATATTATTATTGTTATAAAACTTGTTATGAAACAAGTCCAAAAATTAATGACAGCTTTTTGAAGCAGACAAGAACAAGTCTGTAGTAGAATTATTATTTGCTTTTCAGACTGAGATATACAGCTGAAAAAAAATAAGCAAGCTTTTGGGTGTACAAGGCTATCTTCAGATCTCAGGGGCTTAACATACCAGCTGGTCTAATAAAATATATTGCTTCTACCTTGTTTTGTCTAAGCCATAATGTCTGCAACAACATTACTATTATTTTTTTTCATGGTATTTAAGTTTTCTTAGGTAGGAATCACAGCGTGCATTTCTTTAAGCTAGCTGCATTGTGCAAAATAAGGATAAGGGGGTTTATTAAAATATTACTGGTTTGATTCATTTTGGCAGCTGGAATAAACTGTGCTTCACATGTAACACAGAGTGTACCCTTTTATATTCTGCACTTTCTTTGAAAGTGATTGTGGTTACAAGACAACTGAAAGTTTTCCTTTTATATTTCACTATTCTGAATACAATTCAAACTAAACATAATGAAAATTGAATCCCCTCTGGAAACAAATGTTTTGATTTGAGAGCTGCAGTAAAGAGAACAAATGTTTTATTAGTAAGTACATGGGTTACGATATTTCAGTGTAAAGATGGTAAATTTATTTTAAACTACTACCTCCATTCACTACTTACAGGTATCTTCTAACAGGGCATTTTTAATGTCACTATCAAGTGGCATTAATGCCCATGAGGGTAAAGAACCTGAGGAGAGATGCAATGATATTATTATATCATTGTCACATACCTCTTCAGGAAACTTTCTCCCACCCAGCACAACACAAGAAGTGTTACTTGATGTGAACACCTTCTACTTCCTCTGCAGCTTTGTGCCTGGCGCTAGAGCCCAAGCACCAGCTGCCTTATAGCATCCTCTGCTGAACTTGTCCTAACATACCACCCCTCCTCAATGTGACACGGTTTGTGATTTCAATGACCAAAACAGGCTGCTCTCACTTTTCCAAGCCTACCTTTTGAAAGTACAGACCAGCAATTCACTTTGGATCTTGGCATTGCTTCCAGTATCTAAAAGGAGCCTGCAAGAAATCTGGAGAGGTACTTCTTAAAAGGGCATGTAGTGATGGGACAAGGGGAAATGGCTTTAAACTGACAGAAGAAAAGTTTAGATTAGACTGTAGGAGAATATTCTTCACTATGAGGGTGGTGAGGGACTGGCATAGTTTGCCCAGAGAAGCTGTGGCTGCCCCGTCCCTGGAAGTATTGAAGGCCAGGTTGGATGAGGCTTTGAGCAATCTGGTCTAGTGGAATGTGTTGCTGCCCACGGCAGGGGCATTGAAACAAGATGGTCTTTAAGGTCCCTTCCAACCTAAACCATTCTGTGATTCCATGATTCCAAGATGTGCTTCAGCAACACCAGTAGCAGGGACCTCTGGAGGGACCACCCCACCTCTCCACAAACACTACTGAAGTTGTTCCTGCCCTCCCACAAACAATTCGTCTGTGCATCCTACCCTATGCAAAACTCAGACAGCCACAGTAAACAAGCCAATGCTTGATAGGAAGGCAGCATAAAAATGACCTGCTGCAGGCAGAGTCTACAGAGACCACAGTTTCTGTGGTGCCAAATGGAACACCTACCCACCCTTATCTGAGAAACAGAGAAGCCAGAGCCTCTGGCTGAGCACTCAGCCCCTCCATGCAGTGGCACAGTGTTGCTGAAATCCTGTTGTGATATTTTCAGATGTTTTATTCCTTCAAGTTTTTCAGAATTTTTTGAGCTATCATTCAGAATTCAAAAAGTCATTCATCAGTAACTTGGCAAAGGGCAAAAAATGCATTGTGATAAGCTAATTTAAATAGAAATAAGCTTATTCCTTTGTGTAGGTTGCATAGGTTTTTTTCCCTTTTTTTTTTTTTTAATCTGGATTTTTATGAGTAATTTCAGTTTTCTGAGGAGCTACTCTGACACCTTCAGGAAAAAGAAAAATAAGGCTAGGTGAACTATTTGTCTTTTTTGTATAGCTAGCAGTCCCTAGACTTTCTGGTCACATTTGAGGAATGACAGTTACTTAGGATAAATAGGAGGGCAGAAGTATAGATAAGGGAAGAAAAGACACTTGCAAAATGTGGATAATGTGACATTTGCTGGAAATTATGTGATCATAACAGGAAAAGCATTTCTTTTACCTACACTTGTGCAAAAAATAAAAAGGACTATACAGGAAATAGTCCTGTGCAGCTACTGCTTTGACAAAGACAGGCTCAAAAAATTGAAGGACAAAAATATTTGAAAGAGCTATTCTGCCTTCTGAAAAGTCAAGAACAAAATGCTTTTGCGTGGGCTCTGTAATGCCTTATTCTAATACTCTAGATACATAAGCTAGTTGTCAGTTACATCTCATATTTTCAGAAACTAAATTCTGTACTTTCTGCTCTAGGTGTCTTCTTGTCTATGTAGTTAATGAAAATTGTCATGATCTGTCATGGTAAATTTGATATGGACATAAAGCTGAGGGAATAATGGTTTACCAACTCCACTCAGAAAGATATATAGGTATATATGTCTGCTATGGAATGCATAAGGCACTGAAAATATCTTACTTTATGATGTAGTTAGAAAGTATATATCATCTCTAAATGCAAGTTCAGGGTCCTGTTATTACTTAATAGTTCTGTAAGAAACATGATTTCTTTTAGTTGTCCATGTTATTTCTTTTTTTTCTTACACCAATTCTGAAAAATTTTACTTAATTTAGCAAAGATAAAACAAGCACAAACAATATAAAAGGCTTTCATGACCTGAAAATTTTCTTTCCATTTTTGCATATGTGTCAGAGTAACTTTTCTAGAAAAATGTGCCAGCTGACCAAGTTTCCTATTAAAATGAGTGCTTCATAGTATCAAAGGACAGAAAACTTGCATTAACTTGATTAAAAATACTATACTGAGTGAACAGAAAAACGATGAATCTACTCTTGGGATTTAAAAAGGATTTTGTGAGCAGAAAGTAAATTGTTACAGAATTAACAGATACATGTGTAGAAGGTCCTTATGGTTCCCACTCGTACATTATGGAAGAGTAAATGAAATAACTAGAGTACAAATGCACTTCTTACTCAGGAACTGAATTGCAGGGGTTCTTAATTCTTGTTTGGTTTTGGAAGTTGATAACATCTAGTTAAATTAACTGAAATACTGTTAAATTTTCAGGATGCAGATTATTCTTCATTACACAGCGAAAAGGTATTTATTTTGTTAGAGGCCTTTCAGCATTATCAGCATGCTAGGACAGAAAAAAGTTGTTTTCTGCAATTTCAGCCATTAAAAAGAAACTAGGCTGGGAAAGGAGAAAGGAGAATTAAGTTGCTTGTGTGTTTGTGTGATTTTGTGTGAAGAAAAAAAAACAAACCTCATGTTTTTAATAGTATTTATCTGTTTTTAATCTTCTATAGAATTTGAGTAGCACGCCTTTGAAGAAAAATATGGCACTTTCTGACCTGGGAGGAAAAGACAGTTTTAACAGGAACAAGATAATTTAAAACTCTTGCTTAGGATATATTATTAGAAAGCTCTTCTATGAGATAAGAGGCAGATTTCCATGTCTATAGTAATGCACCAACTCTTTTTCTTAAACAAGAGGAAAATAAGATTTTCTTAAATAAGTTTTGCTGGGAGCAGAGGAAAGGATTGCTGTGAATTCAAACCAGGGCGGTAGTACAAAGGCGGATAAACAGAGTCTTTGTTTAATACAAGGATATCTTTTCTTCTACTGTGGACAGAAGCTTGGGAAGAATCTAACAGTACACCCTGAGCTATTCAGTGGGTATGGGAGAAAAGGAATATGTGAAGATGGAAGGAGTAAGAAGCTTTCACTTGTAGAGATGACAAAAACACAAAAAGAGAAGACAGTGACTTTTTTTTTTTTTTTAAAGAAGGCCCACTGTAAATGTGTTTATGATTTTTTCTACTGTGGAAGTCTCTACCATTTTTTCACAAAATCGTATTCACCATGAAGGCCATGGTGAGCTTGTCAGGAGGTGTGAATATATTGAAGTGAATACAGTTGTATCTGCCATCATGAACGACTGCTGCAGTCACAGTTTCTAGAACCCATTGTAGGTTTCAACAGTCCATGGAGCTCCTCAAAAGTACAGTAGTTCTTAACATCCCATTAAAGAAAACAATATAAGTGGAATGAATATGCTTGGATTTCTTTTCAGTCTGTGTAACTGATTTATAAAAGAAATAGCAGAGAGAAAGAAAAACAAGAGGGAAAATTGCTGTGAAAAGTAATGAAAGATATACACTTGGGAGGGGTAAAATACTTCTATATCTACAAGTGAAGACTATTTGACACTTTAAACTATTAAATTATTTTTTTTTTAATGTTGCGTATTGCGATATTTTTATGACTAGTAGAGATATCACACTGAATTTTGATTCTGATTTCTTTAAGAAGAAAAAGCTTAAGTAAGGCTTTTAATTTATTGTTTATGTACAAACAGGCTCTATAACAACTATTGTACAAGTTGAAAATTATGAGTAATTAGCTTCTGAGAGAAGCTCAAAGATGATGGATGGTTAGTTATTTTTTTTTACTTTGTGTATTTCTGCATTCAGCTTGTGAAGAATGTGCCCTATCTGAATCTCACTGAAATGCTGCTTTCATGTAGGATTACAACCCAAGGTTTGTGTAGATCGATCCAATGAAAATATCTGCTAAAAGCAGAGCTAGGCATCGTTACTTATTTAATAAACAATGATTTTATGTACCCAAAGGGTAGTTTTCACGTTCACTGTGGAATTTATATGAAATCCGTTGATGAGTTTTGCCTTTATCTGTCAGCTTTGCCTTTACCCTTCATCATGAAATGTTTCAACTGCATTATGCATTATGCAGCCTTTTCCTCTTTAAAAAGCTTTATAATCGTTGTCCTCATTCTAAGTAACAAAACAAGTGAGAGGCTCCAAATTGCCTTCAAAACTATTACTGTGTAATGTACTGCATGATTTTGGTTTACTTGCTTAGTTGATTTTAATCTAGAAATGGCGTTATAGCAAAACAAACAACACTGTCAAACATATGAACCTATTTTTCTCCCTCCCTAAGGTTATGTTGACTGCCTATACAGACATTTGAGAAATACCTGTGCATCTTATGCACATTTTTTTTAAATAACATAGAAATGTAAATGCATAAAGAATATCAAAATAGTCTTTTTTAAAAGATGAAATTAATGTTTGATATTGCTTTATTATACAAATAACCTGTCACAGTCTGTAAGCCTTCCTCCATCCTCTCCCTGCTGCATTGAAAAAAAGCCCAAACCTTTGGCCAGACAAAATGAAAAATATTTCTTATTTTGTCTGGTAAAAGTAAGGAGATATTTTTGCATCCAGATATAAAACTGTTTTAAAATGGCCTTTGGAACCTGATTCTACGTATCTGGTACTCCACTCAGGCATTGTTATAGGGGTTGGAATGCAAGCTGCAAATATTATGAGTCTGAAGTAGCTTGACACCTAGACAAGCACTTGGAATTCTAATCTTTTTTTCATATTATCTGTAAGAAACTGAACACTTACATTAGAAATCAGGCTTTTAAGCATTACTTGCTAATGCCTTGTTTTCTGTCTAGGAGATTTATTTCTGCCTAACACAGCAGGAAAAATTAGCTAAAATTATTTAGATTTTTTTTTTTCCTCCAGAATCCTGAGTCAAGTCTTAATGTTCAGTAAAATATGACTGCAGAAGTAAATGAAAAATGTTATAATTAAAGAACTTAAACTGTGTGGAAGTGTGAAAATTTGGGAGGACGCCATATGTTAGAGAAGGCAGATAGTGCAGAGGCTCAGAAAATCTTAGCAATACTACTGATAATCAATTATTAGGATGTGCTGCCTGAAAGACCACACTGTTCACAAAGTCTTTTTTTTGGGTGGCATAGTTCTGCTACTTGCACAGTGGTTCTATCAATGATGACTTTTGTGACACTGCTAGAGTCACTGAAATGTCATCCCTGTCTGGCAGTTATTCTTGAAAAACAGGATTTTGTTACCAACAAAACAAATAAATAACAAAGCAGCTGCTGTAATTGTGCATTAAAAGGCCAGTAATAGGTTTGAGTTTTGTGGATGTGTCTAGACAATTCCAGGTTTGGAGATCTGATATAAAATTTTCTTTACTTTCACTGCTGATGAATTCAAAGACTCAAGAATCAAAATCTTTCTTAATCTCTCAGTCATGCAGCAGTTACATAAGGAGAGGGAGAAAAAGACACTCCATTCCTGTTTATAAATTAACAGAATTGCCTCATTGTGATCTTGTGTGACAAATGTCTACACAGAAAATGCCATTACAGGCAGCAATAAATGGCATTCTCATTGGTGCTTCACAAAATATTTTTGCAGATTTGAAATGGAGAAAGTTATTAAGAGACTAGTGTGGGTATATATATATATACACACACCTTATATATAGCTTAATACCATTATCTATATTATATAGCTTAATACCATTATATATATCTTACATATATAATATATATATTATATATGTAAGATATATATAATACATATAATGGCATTAAGCTGGTTAAATTGTTAGTCCTTTTAATCAATTTTTAGATATTTGTTTTCAAGTAGCAGTTCATAGGGTGAAGATCAGTGTTAGCATTCAAAAAGGCAGCATTACTTCAAAACAAACAAACAAACAAGCAGATAAATAAAACCTCACCAACTAATAGGGTAAGTGTTAGTGATAGCCTGTCCTGCCTATCCCAAAATGTGAAGGGAAGGCAGAATATTTGTACTCTGCTGTTGGTGTACTGACCAAATTTAAAGCTCTTGCCTGTAAGTTCATGGCTGCATTGCACTTCTACTGCGCCTATCTCATTAACAACACTGCAAAATGAAACACTGAATTTTGCTGTGAGAGCTGAGACAGACATCAACATTTTCTAGAAAAGTCAGCTGAAATATTCCCATGCTTCTCCCAGTCTATCCCAGCTGGATCCCAGGCTGTCCACAGCCCTCCTTCTTCTGTGCAAAACTTCTGTCCAGCAGTACCCACTTGGTAATCATTTCTCTGTCTAAAGATGCCAGTGCTTCTAAACTAGGCAACATATCAAACTGACAGTGGAAACTGCACAATACACAGTTGCCTAAGTCTGTCAAACCTCAAGCGGTAGTGTTGGCAGGTAAGAGCTGCTCATTTCTCATTTCTAGGTAATCTAGATTTTCTAGTCAGCTGCAGGCTTTTATGAAGACTGGTTGGCTGCAAAAGTGCTAAGACTAACCATGAGCTTTATACTCAGCAAAATGCAGAAAGTTTTATCCAAAGAATCTTTCAATTGCTTATTACAAATAGACGCATGAAACAAACACTTTTGTGCTTGTCTTTCCAGTCAAATTCTTCTGATCAGATTCTGACAGAAAGAAGTCTCCAGATATTGACTTCAGATTCTCTATGTCCAGCTAGGTTCATAACTTCATTATATTCAAACAGCATGTGGACATCAAAGTAATATGTCATTCACCCTGAATGATTTAAAGAAAGACATTAAAAACAAACAAACAAAACAAAAACTAGTTAAAAAAGTTAAAGCATTTTGAATCAATGCTGCTTTTTATTTTAGAACTGTAGGCATAGAAAAGGAAAGATACAAAACACAAAGAGCTACAGGGTAGTTAAGGCTTAGCATTAGAAAAATACCTCTCTGCCAATGCTGCTGCTTTGGGTCAAGGAAAAGATGACCCTTGCTGTCCATAAACTCTTTCTTTTCTTCAGATAACATTTTTTGACTCTTGCTTATCAAGGAACTAGATACCTTATGAAGGGAAAAAGAGACCCAAGATTCACAGATCCATGTATGCCTATATAGGTACACACATGGGTACAAGGAAGCCAGAATCAATAGTACAATTGCTCAGACCTGAAATATACTTCTTACGAACCCAATTTTTCCCCTAATTTTGAACCCAACTGAAAAAAGTACATCTTTCCTGGTCATCTCTGGTGCTGGTTATGGTACTTTGGGCTCTTAGCAACCATTTTTAATTGTTAGTGATTCTTACATTTAACATATCAATGATACCCAGTTGGTTCTAATAATTTCCTTCACTATGGCTTGTTAAGAATCGTGTACCAGCCAAATAAAAATTAAAAAAATTAGATTGGTTCACACTATCCTTTTACAAGTTCACTTGAATAAGTTTATGTGAAATCAGTTTAGAACTGTGTTCACCTGAAAGAGCAGAACATGAAGTGGAGTAGCACTACCCATTGCATTGAAAAAAGGGAGTGATCTTTTTAAATTTGCTTTATAATCAATCAATAAATAAATAAATAAATAAGCTATAGAAACACAAAAAGAAGTGATTAAACAATAATCAGTTTGGAAAGAGGTTGTGCAGGAAAATAGCCTTAGAATAAAAGTGCTATTCTCTCATAACAGTGTGTCTTTTATTCATCTGCAGTATTTTCCAGTTCACTGAGGGAAAATAAATAATAAATGAATGAATGAATGAATGAATCAATCAATCCATCAATAAATAAATAAATAGAGTGACAGGGGAAAAAAAGGGTATGATGTTAGGTTAAATACATTTTCTTCATCATTTTCTTATGCTTCTTAAATGAAATATATTTTTATTCCTAGTCCCTACACAAGAATTAATGTAAGAATAAAATGTAAGTAACTGCAAAAATGTGAAACAGAAGCAATTGCTTGAAGAGAAAATGAATATTTCCTCTGTATTTGCATTTAAAATAGGTCTCATATTGGCCAAAGTCTTTTCTAATATAGGCTGCACCTACTTAGAGGTATTAAACTGCTGCTCAAATTGTTATTTCTAAAAATAATTATTACCACTGAAATTCAAATATAGCTTTTTTGAGGGGTTTTGTTTGGGACTTTTTTGTTGTTTTATTTTTGGTTTTTTAATAAATCATTTTGAATTTGGATTAGTATTTTTATTAGAACATTATACACAGTAAGTTTTCCAAGCAGTCTCTTTTCTGATTGCTTTTTTTGAAGTATAGATGTTAAAGTAGTAATGATAGTGGCCAATCGAGAGGAAAAAAAAGGAGCATGAATCTCTATAATTTTAGCCGCTTTCTCCAAGAAGAGAAATTTGTGTGAAAAAGATGGTATTAAAGGTCTCTGACAGCAGCTTCCTCTCTATTACTGTTTCACAGTATCTGAGAAATGATGGTTCTTTCCTCATAGTGAGAGATGGAAGTCAATAGGGAGTTTCCTCTATGAAAAGAATTGAAAGATACTGCCTCTCAGATGAGTATATGTTAGCATTAGTAGCATATTTTATGGAAGAAAAGTCAATTTTAGAGACAGAGCCATGGTTTGGCAAGACAAATCTCACTGGCATGATTGGTGACTGCCTCCTTATAAACACTGAAATTACTACCTTGTGTGTATTAGAATTATGTTTCAGAGCGTAAGATCTCTAGACAGGCCCTAGTTATGATTTTAGAGAAAGTTTAGCTAAAAGAAGGGGGGGGGGGGAATCTCATAAATTGCTTGCTTATACTGATATCTATACTACAATCACGAGCTTCCTTCATGAGGCATTTATGTCCATCAGAAACCACATAGCCTGTTAAACTTCCATTAGAAAAAAAAAAACCAAAAACCATATTTGTTGTCCTGGGTTCAGCAGAAGCAGTCAGTTTTTCTCCTTCTTAGTGGCTGGTGCAGTGCTGTGGTTTTGACTTTCGGCCTGAGAATAATACTGATAAAGCCGATGTTTTCAGTTACTGGTCAGAATGTTTACCCTGACCAAGGACTTTGTGGGTCTCATGCTCTGCCAGGGAGGAGGAGAAGCCGGGAGGAAGCAGGGACAGGACACCTGACCCAAACTAGCCAAAGAGGTATTCCATACCACAGCACGTCATGCCGGGGGATGTAATTGGGAGCTACCCGGAAGGGCACGTCCTCTTTTCTGTCGGGCTCTTTTTCCGGCGGGCAGTATCGCATTCTCTTCCTTGTTATTTCTCTTATCATTATTATTATTGGTGGCAGCAGTAGTGATTTGTGTTATACCTTAGTTACTGGACTGTTCTTATCTCAACCCGTGGGAGTTACATTCTTTCGATTCTCCTCCCCATCCCTCTGGGGGGGTGGGGGGGGAAGTAGACTGCGTGGTTCTAATTTACAGCCTGGACTTAAACCACGACATTTGTGCAAAAGAATCTTTAAAGGTTTGTATTGACGTGAAACTGTTTTGCTTGTTGGTTGGCAATGGAACTGACTGATAATTTGCATCTATCATTACTTTCAGCAAAGTTTGATCCTCTCTGGAGAAATAAATCTATGATCCAACTGGGCAGAAGTCCCTGTCACCACAAAGTCTGCTGCAAGTAGATGGAATCAATTTGAGCTGTTACTGATTTTTAGGTTTTGAGTTCAACCAGAAGATGTGTAATGCACAGAAATACAGTGACACATTCCCTGTTGCCATCCATTCTATTCTTTAGTTACATTGGAATAAAAGTGTAAATTTAGATTTGTTATAATGAAAATATGGATATGTGAAATGGTAGTAGTGTATAAAGTAGTGAAAAAAAAAAGCAATACAAGGAAGCTAGCCAGGTTTTTACTCTTAAGTAATTTATAGGATAAAAATGGATATATTTTAATGTTGAACATGTGTATTAAATTAGTAGTTTCTAGACTAGTACGTATGACATGACTTGCAGACGCTGTTATAAACCCAAAAATATGTCCATATTTAATTCTAAGATGCTAATTCATGGTAATGCCGAAAATTTCTTTAGTGAAGATTTGATTTAATTTTTAGAAAGTTTTCCTGGCTCATTTATCACTCTAACATAATACAGTTTCAAGGAATGTAACTATTTTTTTTTAAATTTCCTTGTGCACCTCTATCTAATTAGACAGAAAGCCTGATTGCTACGTTTATAGCATGGTTGTGAGTCTGAATAATTATGAACACTTTGAATTAAAAAAAAAATAAAAATTAATGGTATCTTGTGCTACAATCGTAACTAAATAATGTGTAATTTCATATTAAAACTGGCAATATTGACCAAAGGTACTGCCTGTAGAGCTATTAATAAATAGTATATACAAGTAGTATTGGATTAAATGTAAAACATTTAATGTAAAACAAGATGACTAATCAGCTGTCCTTCATGTCCTCTTAACGTTCTCCTTAAATACCCAAATAATTTCAAAATGCAGTGTTGTAACACTGTAATCTCCCAATAGTGAGCAAAATATCAATTTTTAGTCTAAGACATGAATTTTTCATTGAAGTAATAAGAAAGCAGTTACAGTGTGTATTTCAGTTTTCTCTTAGACAAATGAAGTAGCTACTGAATTCTCCATCCAAGGCAAATGCTGAGGAATTTAAAGGCGACACACATTCATTCAGATTTTGTTTATACTTGATTGCATCTATTATTTAATATTTAAAACTCCTTTTATCATCTACTGTAGCTCATGTAAGTAAAATTTCTTATCATTTTTAGTCTTGGGAAAAGGTTTTTCAGTTAGAGGATTCTGGGATTTAATTACAGAACTTTACGGAAGCTCATCTTAGATATTAATTCTGCTCTGAATTAGCCCATATCTCCACGTGTGGACTGTAGTTGTTGCATAAGGAGAAATGAAAGAACAGGGTAAGCATGACCTTGATATTTCCTGAGAATGTCTTCCAGTTTTGTCTTACTTGAAATTCAGGGAATTCTTCTAATACTGACTGTATCCAATGGTCTTTTTCTCAACTCTATCTATAGAATCATAGAATCACAGAATAGTTAGGGTTGGAAAGGACCTTAAGATCATCTAGTTCCAATCCCCCTGCCATGGGCAGGGACATCTCACACAAAACCATGTCACCCAAGGCTCTGTCCAACCTGGTCTTGAACACCACCAGGGATGGAGCATTCACAACCTCCCTGGGCAACCCATTCCAATGCCTCACCACCATTACAGTAAAGAATTTCTTCTCCTGACAGCTTATGGAGAGGACCCATGTTGTCCCTAGTCTGTCTTTTATTCACTGTGTACCTATAGAATACCTTCCTGTTATCCTTAACATCCCTAGCCAAGTTTAATTCTAACTGGGCCTCAGCGTTCCTAACCTGGTCCCTAGCTTCCCAGACAACATTCTTCCCAGGCCGCCTGTCCTTGCTTCTGCCTTTTATAAGCCTCTATTTTCCCTCTAAGTTTCCTCAGCAGCTCCTTATCCATCCAAGGAGGTCTCCTGACCCTCCTGCTTCACTTCCTTCTAGTTGGGATGCAACACGCCTGAGCTTGCAGTAGGTGATCCTTGGATACCAACCAACACTCTTGGGCTCCCGTGCCCTATAGGGCTATATCCCATGGAACCTTACTAAGCAGGTTCGTGAAGAGGCCAAAGTGTGCTCTCTTGAAGTCCAGGGCAGATAGCTTGCTGCATGCTCTTCTCACTGTCCTGAGGATCTCAAAGTCGACTGTCTCATGATCGCTGCATCCAAGGCTGCCCTGGAGCGTCACATTTCCAACCAGCCCTTTCTTGTTGGTAAGCGCGAGGTCAAGCATGGCACCTCTCCTTGTCGGCTCCTCTATTACTTGCAGAAGGAAGTTGTCTTCCACACAATCGAGGAACCTCCTGGATTGCTTGTGCCGGGCCGTACCGTCGCTGCAACAGATGTTAGGGTGGTTGAAGTCCCCCATGAGAACAAGGGCCTGCGAGTGTGAGGCTGTTCCTAGCTGTCTGTAGAGTGCTTCATCCACAGATTCCTCTTGATCAGGCGGTCTGTAACAGATCACCACAATAATGTCCCCCATAGCTGTTCTCCCTTTAACCCTGACCCACAAACTCTCTGTTGAAAGCTCACCTGTCCCCAGGCAGAGTTCCATACTCTCCAGCCTATCCCTAACATAAATAGCAACTCCCGCTCCCCGCCTGCTGGCCCTGTCTTTTCTGAAGAGCCTGTAACCTTCTCCTGGGTTCAGCAGTAGCATTCACTTTTTCTCCTTCCTAGTAGCTGGTGCAGCACTGTGCTTTTGACTTTCAGCCTGGGAGCAGTGCTTATAACACTGATGTTTCTAGTTACTGCTCAAATGTTTAGTCTGACCAAGGACTTTCTGAGTCTCATGCTCTGCCAGGAGGAGGAGAAGCCAGGAGGAAGCAGAGACAGGACACCTCACCCAACCTAGCCAAAGAGGCATTCCATACCACAGCACGTCATGCCGAGAATGTAACTGAGAGTTACCTGGAAGGGCTAGTTCACTGCTCGATCGGGCTGGGTATCGATGGGTGGTATTGTATTCTCTTCCCTTGTTATTTTCCTTATCATTATTATTATTGGTGATAGCAGTAGTGGCTTTGTGTTATACCTTAGTTACTGGGCTGTTCTTATCTCAACCCGTGGGATTTACATTCTTTCGATTCTCCTCTGCTTCCCTCTGGGAGCAGGGTGGGGGGAGAAAGGGGGGGAGTGAGCGAGCGGGCTGTACGGGTTACTGACTGCACTAAAACCACGACACCTTCCATTCTAACACTCCAGTCATAGGAGCCATCCCACCATGTTTCTGTGATGCCTATTATATCATACCCCTGTAGTCGTGCACACATCTCTAACTCCTCTTGTTTGTTCCCCATACTACGGGTGTTTGTATAGAGGCATTTGAGGCAAGCTCCAGATGAAGCTGGCTCATTGGCTGGAGCGGCTGGAATATCTCTACATTGCTCTGAGCATTTATTATAGCTGGCAACTGACTGGGTGTGTTGGGATGGAATGATGCCCCGCTCCTCCAGCACATCTAGTTTAAAGCTTCCTTCACCAGTCTGGCAAGCCTCCTACCAAAACTGCTCTTCCCCTTTGTTGTCAGACCAGTTCCACCAGCGTCCAGTAGACCTGGCCTACTAACTTGGGTCCTGTGTTCAAGACACCCAAACTCCTGACTATGGCACCACCCTTCTAACTGTTTATTAGCCTGGCCAATCTTCCTAGCCTTTTTAGGGTCCTCCCCTGTATCATGGAGAATTGACAAAAAGACAATCTGAGCTCCAGAGCCCCTATCCACCTCTCCCAGGGCTCTGTAGTCCTTTATGTTCTCCAGGCTACTGCTATCTGTATCACTAGCACCCACATGGATCACTAGAAGTGGATAATAGTCAGTGGGACTTACTAGAGCAGGCAGCCTCTCTGCAACATCCCTGATCCATGCCCCTGGTGGGCAACACACCTCCCTTGAGACTGGGTCAGGCTGAAAGATGGGTGCTTCTGTGGCTTTCAAAGTAGAGTCCCCTACTACTACAACCCATCGCTTTTTCCTGGCAGCACCAGTAGAGATCTTCTTTAGCAATGCATCAGCCGGTTGTTTCTGGTGCAAGTGTGTTTCCTCATTAGCTCCCTGCAGGACAGCAAAGCGGTTCTGGGTGGGGACAACAGATTTAGGAAGCAGCCCCTTGCTTTTAATTGTCCTCTTCAGCCTTTTTTTTTTTTTTTTGTTTTGTTTTGTTTTGTTTTGTTTTGTTTTTGTTGCTGTTTCCCAGCTGCCTGGGTTAATGGTCTCCTTCTTTCTTCCATGAGCTACAGGGGATGCTTGAGGCCCCTGCACAGTTTGGGCCTTGAGCAAGCATTCCTGCTTCCTCTCAGCTTCCCTGATGTCTTGCAGCCTATTAAGAGTGTCTCACAGCTCAGCCACCTGCTGCAGGAGAACCTGCCCATTGCGCACCCTCTCCTCACAAGACCAGTGCAGGCACTCTCTACACTCCAAGCTCTGCGCTGCAGCCTCTCCTCTCATCAGCTCTGTCTGGGTACTTGCACTGGCATCTGCTGGGGCAGCCAAAGCAGAGCTCCCAGACTGGGCCCTGGTCATAAGGCGAGTGCTCACCATCCCACGCAAACTGCCTCGACCGGCCCTGGTTGCTCGCGCTCCCTGGGGCAGGTTTTTAACCAGTCAGGGCTGGTGCCGCTCCTCCTGGCACCGCCCCCTGTGAGTCCCTGCTCGCGTCAGCTGAGCTGCCGGCTCCTGGGCAAGGCCTGTGGAGGACTTGTGTCACCTTCGGTGACTCTTGCCACTCTAAGCTGATGCTCCTGGACACTAACTTATTTGTCGAGTCCTGTGAAAGCCTCCACAATATCCACAATAGTGGAATGAATTCATAGAACCACAGACTGGTTTGGGTTGGGAAGGACCTTGAAGATCATTCAGTTCCAGCACCATGGACAGGAACACCATGGACAGGAACACCCAAAGCAACTCATAACTGCTCAATTCTTGCATATAAGATATAGAGTAGACTCATGGCTGAAGTACTCAGGGCTCTCAGCTTTCTGCTACTGTTTTTAATTCTGACATTCACCTTCCTTGTACCTCAGTTTCACTTTGAAAAAAAGGACACAGTTGTACTTCCCTTCTTCTGCTCATCAGACAATACATCTCTTTAGTTATGCTTTACTTTTTTTAACTGTGTGTTGAGGTCTCTTGCAAGTTCTGCAACATAAATACTAAATGACAGTGCTCCCTATCAGATACGCTGGATTTAAGATGCATCACAGAAATCAGTATGTCATGTAACCTTTTTCTCTTGTTGCTCTCAACCCAGAAATGGGCAGGACAGCAAACTAAATACCAGGTTGCTTATAGCAGATTATTCAGATATCTGAATATCCACATCTACAAAATAAACTAAGCTTTCAATGTTGCTCTTTTGAAAGGATTTTACATTAGTTACTATCAAACAAAAAAAAAAAAAAAAAGTGCCTTTTTGGTTTTATTCAGTAAAAATGACCAATGTATAGTTCTTATTAAGCAAGACAAAAGAGGTCTGGCCTTTAGGAAAACTTGATAAAGTTTTTCTATTTTATCAATTTTCTTATTTTTCCACTCTACCCTCTCATTCATATATCTGTACCGGCATAAAATAATTATAGTAGCACCCTAGAGAGATGTAGGCCATGCACTTCCTATGTAGTGGTGCCATGTTGTGTAGGAATTAAAGCTTTATCAAGATCTTGTCACATAAGATGGCTAACTGAAAAGAATATATTAGCCCAGGATTTGAAACTGATCAATAATTTATAGTTTTGCTGTTGTACAACATAGTTATTCTGAGGCAAATGCTAATATGAAATACTCCCATCTGGTAATATGTATATTAACCTCATTAAACACTCAATTAATGGAGCTTATGCTTATGTCTGAAAATTAAACACTGATGCCTACAAAATATGCTGCTTGATATAACTGAGATTGGAGAATTTTTTATACTGGAAAGCTTAAGTCTGTTCCAAATAAATGTAGAGACAATAATAAGAATTTCAGGAATGACAACTATAATGTATTTAACTCTTGACACTTGTAATAGATTTCTTATATTAGTTTTGTAGATTAATCAATATGGCATGAAGAAAAAAAAAAAAAAAAACAAGTAAGAACCAGAGAATATTTTCTTACCAGCTCTCACTGATCATTCAGACTATAACACTCGATCTCTCAGTGATTTCCAGCCGCGAAAGTGTAATCTGTACATGCAGACTTTTTTGAAGCTCAGTAGCTTTCAAAAAAATCAAAAGTAGTGTTAAGAACAGTTCTCAATTTCATCTCTCTTTTCACCATTTTCCTTTGCTGTGGTTAGTTGCATGGGATGGAATTTTTCATCCATAAAGAAGGTGATGGAGAAATGGCTTTGAAAATTTGCTGTGAGCAGAAAATCAAGTGTCTGTGAAGATTCCAAAGTATCTTTATTGTGAACCCTGCCATTTACTTTTATCACTCTTAAAGGTGTGTATAGACAGATGGAATTTGCCATTATGCGCTAATTTTTGCTCAAATGTTATATATCCTCTTTTATAAAGACCAGATGATATATAAAACCTTTCACTTTTTTCAGGAGAATAGAATAACAGAATTTAGTAGAATAAAGATAATTGACAAATAAGGTGAATTTTTTGTACTCACGAGTCATCTGGTGACAATTACACAAGCACCAAAAATATTCTTTTTATATAGTTAATTTCCGTGGTTAACCACTATTCATATTTTCTATGCATATAACAGGGTTAACCCTATTTCATATTTTCAACTGTTGCCTCTTACATATGTACCTTCTGAAAGGCTAAACGCTGTATATCTCATAGTGGGATCAATCAGATTGAAAAAACTGAGTTCAGATGCTGGCATGAATGTTTAGGAGTGTCTTGCTTATAAGAAAAAGATTGTCTTACAAGTTTTTAGCAACTGTCAGTCATTTGTAGAATTCTTTTGAACTCTTACATGTTGAAATTAGTTAAACAGTATGCACATTTTCCTTTTTCCTAATAAAGTACAAAACATTGTTTGGAAAAAAAGGTTCTAAGGTCTCTTATTTGATTTCTCCATGTAATACTATTTGAAAACAAAGTGGATTATTAGCAGCTGATCTTCCTGTGCAAAATAATTAGCTTAGATGCTCCTAACTTGTAATACAATAGCACAATAGCAGAATCTCACATAACTCCTTGTTGGCTTCCCACACAAGATACCTGGTATGTTTCAATGCAGCATCTTTAAATTCAGTATGCCTGTTCACATGCAGCACCCTATAGGTGCTTGTAATCCAACATATGCAGTCCAGATTTCCAGACTGTTATCTCTGCATGTGCAGTCCCTAATGTGAGATTAGTAAGATTTCTTTAGCATCTAGCTCCATATTAAAGGAAATAGAAAAGGTATTCTATATCTTCCCAGTGCTTTTTACTGTAGAAGTGGTTAGGAGGAGCATCTTCTGATTGAACTGCAAAGTACTGAGCAAATAGTACATTTTAAGGACGTAAGAGCCTGTGAAGGATTTGGATGCTGTCAATATGGTCCTTTTTCTTAGATAACTTTACAGAAAATCAAAAGTAGTTCAGAGTTGAAAGGCATTCTCTGCTTTGAAAGACAGGAAAATGGGATTTGAGGGATGCTGTTATTCTGTTCAATGTACAATACATTTAATATTAAGCTCCTATGCTGCAACTTCCCTACTTGCATTGATTATTCAAAAGAAACTGTGAAGTTATTTTAAGTAGAAGTGCAATGAATTACAAAGTATTTCCACTATATTAGTACTATCATAAAGATAGTTTAGATATTTTGTCTAACAGTTGATTTATCATTATGATTACAGTTTAAGTCCTTGTTAACCTTTATGAGAAAGCTGAAATAGCAGGTGACTGAAAATTATTATCAAATTAGCAATACCAAATGGAATTGTATGTGATTTTCAGAGAACGTAACAGTGAATCTGATTGATAGATTAAGTAGTAACATATTTATATGGATCCATCGTAATGGATGCTTAAGAAAGAGTTATATTGGCATTTTTAGATGGAAGTTGTGATTCTTTCTTGATGACAGTCTAGAACCATCTACAGAAAATGAGTTCTTATTTATGCAGAGCAACATAACTTTGTCCCTGCTCTCACAGAAGGCAGAAGGGCATGCAGTTTCTGTTGAGGGTCTGTAATTTGTATGATGACTTGATAAATGCTACCAAGAGATCCCAAATAGTCATAAAACAGCACCATAGGGGTGAAATCCATCCAAAGCTTTCTGGCATATTTTTAGACTGTTTCCATGCCATCCTGAAACATTACGTAAAGTCTTCAGTAGTCCTACTTGAATTTGCCGTGTGAAATAATTTTTACTGCAGCTACGAACTTTTCCAGAAATGTCATGGATATGCTTAAGCAACAAAATTTCTAATGCTAGTTTTCAACTTCTTTATTTTCTTTCCTCTTTTATGGCTGCTGCCTCCCTTCACCCCCTGTTTCTTCTTCATCTTTCTCACTTAACTGCCTCACACAGAAGTAGTACAGTCTGCAGCAGCACCTCTCCCTGAGGCTGATGGCTGAAAGTATCTGAAATTCTTTAGTTGAACTGCCTTTCCTTATGCTTTGTCATACTGATGATGACATTTGGAAGAGGATGAATTGGGCAGTGTTGCTCCGGTTCTGCAGTGCTGCATGTTCTCAGAAATACATTCCCATATATAGGTCAAAAGGAGTTCACAGAGGGCAGCATGTACCCTTATGCCTAGTGTGTTTTCCAAAATACTGTCTGCTTGATCCATCTAGGAATAGAAAGAAAAGCTTGATAGTTGATTCAATTAACAACCTAATTTCTTATAGGCAGTTACGGTAATTCCTGTAAGCACTCTGTCATGGTTTAAGCCCAGCCAGTAACTCAGAATCACGCAGCTGCTCGCTCACTCCCCCATACTTCCTCCCAGCACCCAGCAGGATGGGGAAGAAATCTGAAAGAATGTAAATCCCACGAATTGAGACAAGAACAGTCCGGTAACAAAGGTATAACTCAAAACTACTACTGCTAGCACCGATAATAATAATAATAATAATAATAATAATAATAATAATAATAATAATGGAAGTAACAAGGGCAGAGAATATAAAACTAAAAGGGGAAAAGGAAAATAGTAAACACAAGTGATGAACAATACAAATGCTTACCATCTGCCGACTGATACCCAGCCTGACCCAAGCAGCAACCTGGGCCTTCCAGGTAACTGCCCCCAGTTTATATACTGGGCATGATGTGCTGTGGTATGGAATACCCCTTTGGCTAGTTTGGGTCAGGTGTCCTGTCTCTGCTTCCTCCCGCCTTCCCATGCCCCTCCTCACTGGCAGAGCATGAGACTGGAAAGTCCTTGATCAGTGTAAGCGCTACTTAGCAGCAACTAAAACATCAGTACGTTATCAACATTGTTTCCAGGCTAAAGCCAAAACACAGCCTTGGAGCAGCTGCTAAGAAGGAGAAAAATAACTGTTACAGCTGAACCCAGGACACACTCATAGGTCTTATGGTAATTAGGTCTGCCAATGTTTTTTGAATAAACATGATGAAAAATAGGCATGACTATAACTATATTGTTCTTACATACTTAAGAATATATCAGCATTGTTACTTTATAGCAAGCATTTCTATACCTTTACCTTTTTCATTCCTCTTCAGATAACTTCTTTTTTTTCTGGAAACCCTGAAACTTCTGAGATTAAAGGCAAACCAAGCACTGGGGCTTAGATGAGAAAATGATGTAGGTACTTTTACGATTTTATGTATTAACTAGTAAATGCAACCTCTAAAGACATTAATAAACTCTCCGATATCCTATAATCAATATATTTTTACAGTGACAAACTCATTCATTGCTCATTACAAATATACTTTTACCTCAGGAGCAGATTAGAAGAAAATTCATAAAACCGTCACAGTTTAATATAACAGTTTAATATAACTTGAGACTGAATACCCTTTAAGCCTTATCTTTTATAAAAAGGACATGGAACTGTTGGAACAAGTCCAGAGGAGGGCCACGAGGATGATCAGGGAGCTGGAGCACTTCCCGTATGAAGACAGGCTGAGAAAGTTGGGGCTGTTCAGCCTGGAGAAGAGAAGGCTGAGTGGAGACCTCATAGCAGCCTTCCAGTATCTGAAGGGGGCCTACAAGGATGCTGGGGATGGACTCTTCATCAGGGACTGTAGTGACAGGACAAGGGGTAATGGGTTAAAACTTAAACAGGGGAAGTTTAGATTGGATATAAGGAAGAAATTGTTTACTGTGAGGGTGGCGAGGCACTGGAATGGGTTGCCCAGGGAGGTTGTGAATGCTCCATCCTTGGCGGTGTTCAAGGCCAGGTTGGATGAGGCGTTGGGTGGCACGGTTTAGTGTGAGGTGTCCCTGCCCATGGCAGGGGGGTTGGAACTAGATGATCTTAAGGTCCTTTCTAACCCTAACTATTCTATGATTCTATAAAGATTTTTTTTACATGAAAAAAGTTAATCAGAGAAGTTTGAAGAACTTAGTGTATGTATAGTGAAATATAAAAAGTCAACAGTACCAAAAATACCTTTTCCATTAATGAGCAAACCAAAAGAAAGTTGCAAAATTAAGGGAAAGGCACAGTAAAATGAGTAATCCTGGGTAACAAAAATAGAAACTTCATTTAAGAATTTGGTCGCATGCAAATATGTTCATACATTTATTTAGAAAATTCCTTTGGAAAATACTGTGGTGTTTTTCCTGACAGTGACAAGGAGTTTCAGCACCTGCATTTTAAGTGTATCGTTGCTGAGTTTAGACCATAACATTAAGCTGTAGCTACTTCTCAGATGACTGTGACAGAGCAGCCTTACTTCTTTTCTTAGAAAATGAAACTACTGCTGTGCTTGCCAGTACAAAGGAGACATGGACTTACTGGAGCACACCCAGTGAAGGGCCACAGAGATTGAGCATCTGAAGCATCTGATATATGAGAAAAGGCTGAGAGAGCTGGGACTTCTCAGCCTGGAGAAGAGGAGGCTCAGGGGGATTTACCCATGTGCATGAATACATGATTGAGGAGTAAAGACAACAGAGCCAGACTCTTTTCAGTGGTGCCCAGTGATGGAACAAAAGGCAGTGCACAAACTGAAACACAGGAAATTCCACTGAAATAGAAGAAAAGACTTCTTCACTGCACAGGTTGTCACACATAGGAACAAGTTGCACAGATACGTTAGGGAGTCTCCATCCTTGAAAACTCAACTGGACACGGCTTTAAGCAACCCGCTGTCATGTATGCTGCTCGGAGTGGAGGCTCAGACCAGGTGATCTCTTGAGGTGCCTCCCAGGCTCAGACAATCTTTGAATCTTTGAAAATATATTAATGAACAAAAAATGACGAATAGATGTGGGTAAGAAGTATCAATCCAAGAATCCTGATTTCACCGAGCATTGAATTCTGTCATCTCTTTGCCTCATCCTTTTCACTTATTTAATGAGAGATGGCTAAGGTTAGGTGCAGACAAATGCAAAAGGAGACAGAAAAGCACAAGAGTGTTCAGGTTGTGTCTGAAAGTTATATGTTTCTTTTTTGCTTGGTGAGTTCTTTACAGATATTATCTAGCCATACACAGGGCAAATAAGATGTGTCATAACAGAAATGTCTGACAGTTGCATTCAAAAAACATCAGGTTAAACTTGGTTATCGATATAATAGCTTCCTGGATTTTGGTGATGTCAGTACGAAAAACAGAAAGTCACTGGTGGCTTTTTGTAAATTCACTGAAATTCTCAATCAGTGTCTATGAACTGAAACACCTTTAATTGTGACAGTTACTTAGTCAGCTGATGCATAGAAAGGAAGCATGTGCCTGAAAAAATAGAGAGAAAAGGTTTTATTATTGCCTGATAGAAGTTGAAGGTCCCTTTTTGCTGCACCGTTCTTGTGACAGGCTTCATTGGCCAGGCTTTTATGGGGCTATATCTGAGCTCGTAAGTAGCTTCCTGCCTGAAAGCCTATGCTCAACACAATCACCCTGGGCACTTGCTCTTTGGAGCCAGCTTTCAGACTGACTGAGCTGCTGAGTTGGTCCCTGTGTTCTGGACAGATTCCAGTTTGGGTAATTATACTCAGCTGAATGTAATTAACCCCTGCACTTTTAATTTGCTGTGGTATTCACTTCTGGTCTTAGGCAGTGTTGTGAACTGCTGTGATTGCTTCATTCTGTTCCAGAGAATCCCGTATTTTAGCAGAAAATGGAATTGTTCTTCCCTCCCTTCCATCCTTGCCCTTCTCTGTCTCTTGATGTACATGTGTGCATATTTATTGGCACAATTGGCTGCTCTTTATTATAGAATCATAGAATAGTTAGGGTTGGAAAGGACCTTAAGATCATCTGGTTCCAATCCCCCTGTCATGGGCAGGGACACCTCACACTAAACCGTGCCACCAAAGGCTCTGTTCAACCTGGCCTTGAACACCGCCAGGAATGGAGCATTCACAGCTTCCTTGGGCAACCCATTCCAGTGCCTCACCACGCTCTCAGTAAAGAATTTCTTCCTTATATCCAATCTAAACTTCCCCTGTTTAAGTTTGAACACATTACCCCTTGTCCTGTCACTACAGTCCCTGATGAAGAGTCCATCCCCAGCATCCTTGTAGGCCCCCTTCAGATACTGGAAGGCTGCTATGAGGTCTCCACGCAGCCTTCTCTCCTCCAGGCTGAACAGCCCCAACTTTCTCAGCCTGTCTTCATACAGGAAGTGCTCCAGTCCCCTGATCATCCTCATGGCCCTCCTCTGGACTTGTTCCAACAGTTCCATGTCCTTTCTATCTTGAGGACACCAGAACTTCACACAGTACTCCAAGTGAGGTCTCATGAGAGAGGGGCAGGGTCTCCTCCTTCGACCTGCTGGTCACGCTGCTTTTGATGCAACCCAGGGCATGGTTGTCTTTCTGGGCTGTGAGCACACACTGAAGCCGGCTCATGTTCATTTTCTCAGTGACCAACACCCCGAAGTCCTTCTCTGCAGGGCTGCTCTGAATCTCTTCTCTTCCCAACCTGTAGCTATGCCTGGGATTGCTGCAACCCAGGTGTAGGACTTTGCAGTTCATAAAGTTGATACACGTCACCAGCATGTCAAGCTCCTTCAGGACCCCAGGATGGACTCCATCAGGTCCCATGGACTTGTGCACTTTCAGGTTCTTAAGATGGTCTCGAACCAGTGGGCCTAAGGTCTTCATTGTCACGGTCCCTGTGTCTGCCTTCCAAGACTTGGGTGGTGTGATCAGAGCATTTGCCAGTGAAGACGGAGGCAAAGAAGTCATTAAGAACCTCAGCCGTCCCCAAATCCCGGGCAGCCAGCTCTCCTGATAGCTTCTGGAGAGGGCCCATGTTGTCCCTAATCTGTCTTTTATTCGCTACGTACCTGTAGCATCCCTTCCTGTTATCCTTAACATCCCTTGCCAAGTTTAATTCTAACTGGGCCTTAGCTTTCCTAACCTGGTCTCTAGCTTCCCAGACAACATCCCTGTATTCTTCCCAGGCCGCCTGTCCTTGCTTCCGCCTTTTATAAGCCTCTTTTTTCCCTCTAAGTTTCCTCAGCAGCTCCTTATCCATCCAAGGAGGTCTCCTGGCCCTTCTGCTGCACTTCCTTCTAGTTGGGACGCAGCACTCCTGAGCTTGTAGCAGGTGATCCTTGAATATCAACCAACAGTCTTGGGCTCCCGTGCCCTCTAGGGCTATATCCAATGGAACCTTACTAAGCAGGTTCGTGAAGAGGCCAAAGTGTGCTCTCTTGAAGTCCAGGGCAGTGAGCTTGCTGCACGCTCTTCTCACTGTCCTCAGGATCTCAAAGTTGACCATCTCACGATCGCTACAACGAAGGCTGCCCTGGAGCGTCACCCTGTTGGTAAGCGCGAGGTCAAGCATGGCACCTCTCCTTGTTGGCTCCTCTATTACTTGCAGAAGGAAGTTGTCTTCCACACAATCGAGGAACCTCCTGGATTGCTTGTGCTGGGACATACCGTCGCTCCTAGAGGTATCGGGGTGGTTGAAGTCCCCCATGAGAACAAGGGCCTGTGAGTGTGAGGCTGTTTCTGTCTATGGAGCGCTTAAATAATATTAGGTATTGTTGAATAAAACTGCAGTATTGCTTCTCAGGTATTTATGATATATAGCTCAATCATTTTCAAATTCACTGCTTTCCCAAGTATTTCAAAGAGAATTAGAGAGTGGCAAGTAGAATAGCTAATAGCTCAGCTCTCCAGCAGTGGAAAGCATGGAATGTTTCATTTATATTTAGTGATATGAGAAGTATACCTTACCTGTGTCACAATTGTAGCAGCTTTTGTTGAAAAAAGGAAATGATAAGTTTCCTCATCTGTGTATCTCACTGGTCACTTCAAAGTCTTTTATGTCTGTGCTGATGAAACTGATAAAGGGCACAACATTATCCAGAAATTTAGGATACCTGTGTACCTCTATAAAACACTTTCAGACAAAGTACATTTTTAATGCAAGATAAAATTAAATCAAAATAGTGGAAAGGATATACATATCAACCACTGTTTTGCAGAGGTAAATGTAGGAGATAAGTCGGGAAAAGCAATTTGTCTTTTTGAATGAGATTGAAGCTGTATACTTCCAACACAGATAAATTTAGAGAAAATTTACTATGCTGCTTGAGCCTGCAGGTCTGTTCTGAAATTTGCCTACGTACTTCCTCCCAAAGATATAAATCACTCATGGAAACTGCATGTTTCAGCTTGAGTTTGTGCATAAGTGCTCACAATAGAGACCCTAAAGTAAGAATACTGAATTTGGTGTATTTAGCACAATCCACAGTTGTTGTTTTTTTTTTTTTTTTTATTCCTCTATTCCTCTGAAATAGCATTGACGTGAACCTCATTTTGTTTGCTTTGTTATTGTTTACCATGACTCAGATCCCCAAAGATACTGAGATGCCTAATTTTCACTTCAGTCTATATTTACTGTGAATCAGTTCCCTAAACCAAGTTTAATGTTATATGCCTATTGCATTTGAGGATCTGAACCTAAATGGTTATATAAGAACTGAACTTTTGTTTTAAAAGAAGTTATATATTTTTCAATAATTCTGAGTGCATTTGAAAATAACTGAAAGCTTTTAAAATGTAGGAACAATTTATTTTCATGCCTCTTAATAACCTAATCTCATTTATTATTTCAGTCATAGACATACAGCAAGACATTAGGACTCTGTAATTCTTCCTTGAACTCACCTAGATGTTTGCAGATCTTCTGTATTTGTAAGCATCTTTAAACTGAGTGAAAATACAGAAATAGATGCATTACTTTTCACTTTTCTTAAGGTTAAATTTAGACTTTTTTGCATCACTTTGTCTCAGCAATAGATGTAAGTGTTCCTCACGTTCATATGCAGTATAAGTATGCAAAAGAGCTAAACACTATCTTATTTATGGTGCTAAAATGAAAATGCCTGAAGCAGATTTTGCAATATCAACTAGTCTGGAGGGATTACTTGATTTGAAGAGAGATGCTGAAGTTTGTAATATCCTAGTCATGTCAATGAGAAATTACTATTAAACCTGAACTTCAAATGTGATAAAATATATATATATATATGTTGCTACGCAATATTAGATATCACTAAATGCTGTTCAAGATAACCATTAAGAGAATGCTAATAATATTTTAACTTCAAGTTACAGGGTTTTTTAATGTCAAAACTGTGTTTTAAATTTTAACTTCTGAACATAAAGTACTATTATTGTCATGTTTTCTACTCTTAAACACTCACTTGCAGCTCTCCTCAAATGATGGTTTATTGTTCTGTATCATTCCATGCAAAAGACTTCTTAAAAAAAACCCCCTCTTCTTGTGGTATGGAGTACAAGTAATACCACTCTATGTTGCACAGGTGCTGAGTATAACATTAACAAGCTAGTGACCTTTATGCATGGTGCCGATGACATTTGGTGTCAAGATTGTTTCCACTTACCTTGGTTAATGGGTAATTCAGATACATCATGAAGGAAAATGTCATGCTTTGAACTTAATGTGAATGTTCACTGTCTGAATGGGTCTATTCCTCTCTGTCATTGGGATTTATCAAATTTCTGAGTACATGACTTCTCATGACAAGTATTCAGAAAGCTCATTAATTCTCAAATACAGTTGATACGTATTTTAGAAACTCCACATTCTACAGCTCAGCATCTGTATATGAATTAGCACATGAGATACGCTTAATTGTTTTAACGAATAGTTCACCTCTGAACCACTTTCCTCTGAGTTTATTGTGAATATAATTAGGTCTGCCATAGTCCTCTCCCTGTGAGACTGCAGATAAGGCACAGAAAAAACATTTTTTTTGCTATAATCCTTCTGTTTATATATGATAGGAAGGCACTGATGAATTTAGTGCCATTCATGTTCTCTGAACTAGAACACTTTAAATAATAAAATACCATATAATATCTTTTTTACAAAACAGTTGTTTTTTAAACAAAGAATGAATAAATATTTTAAACAAATGCATTATAGGGCACCCAACATAATAGATGGAGAAACATATCCCATATTATTCAGTGCCACACAAATGAGAACTTGGACATGTACTTCATTTGACCTTTCATTACTACAGACTAAAGGAACATGTTTTCTCCCTCTGTAAGCCAATGTGACCCCTTTGGTGGTGGTTTGTAAAATGCATTGATGTGACCAATAATTGTTAAATGAATCTTTGTCTTTATGTGAGCAGGTGCTGAAAGATTTTAACATTGGAATTAATTCAGGGGTATATTCTCTGTATTTGAGGGATATATTCATGGATATATTCCATATACATATGAAACTTTTCTTCATGAAGAAGGATCTCCCAAGACTTGGGAAGATGAAGCAGTTACTAACTTTTAGCCGAGATTACATAATGAATATTATTATTGTTGAGCTGAACTATGTAAATATTAATCAATTTATCATGTAAAGATACTTTATTTGAGAAAGAGATTTTTCTCAGTATTTGCATCTCTATTTCCATATCCTGACGGAAATCCAATTATAAGAATATTGGAGACATCTTCCAAGCTGCAGAAAATTCAAGAGGACAAATATTGTGCTATTACAGGGGACCTGTTTTAATGGAGGGATTACTAGACTTTTGTGAAACTTCCCCAGTACTGGAAGAAGTGATGAAACACGGACTAGAAAAAGAAGTGCCAGCCATGTGGCAAGTTTATAACTTTTCTTTTACATTTGTTTGCTCTGCACTAAATGAGTGCTTGGTGCTTGTAAAGGATGCCTAGATGTACCTTGGGTGACTTTCAGAGCTTTGGTATAGACACAGCACATATTGAGTGATAATGCACTTTGAAAGCTGGCTGAAAATCCCACTGGTTTTTATTTGAGGAGTTTAGACAGAATTGTGATTTCATGGGAGAGGGTTTATTGTTTTGTCAAATGAAATGCTTGCTGAAAGCAAAGGCCTACCCAAGTTTCTATTTCTTATTGAAGTTCCATCACAAACTGTCAGTGAAAGCTTTGAATCATCCTACGGCAGCACTTCAACCAAAAAAAAACCTAGCCCTTGCTGTTTTGTAAATAGGAAGAGTGACAATTTATTACCAAGTCAGCTTATGAGGCAAATGAAAAACCTGAGTTATGGGAAAATGCTAGAAGGCATCAAGTTTTGTCTTATTATGCCTAAATCTGCATCACAGTAAAAGAAACGGCTCCAGCCATTTTGAAGAGGTTTGATTATGGTTTTTAACAGGCAACAATGTCAGTCATTGCCTGTCAGATAAACTAAAACAAGAAACCAAGCAATTAGAAATTAAATGAGATAAAAATAAAGACCTGAGGTTTTCCATCTGAAGTTTCTATTAAAAAATTATAGTAGAAGAACCTGTATATTTGAAGGATGAAAGAATGCTATTTGGTATCCATGCTTTTTAAGTGCTGCTTGTGACCTTGAAATGTGTAGAAAAGGATGTTTCACTTGCTTGTCAATGAATAATAGCGATATAGATACAAATAAATAAATGAGAACAAGCAGACTAGCTGAGAAAGTCTGGAGAGGCTAAGAGATCATTTTCAGACATATGTGAAGGAATTAATAAAATTTTTCTAAAGACAAATTTATAAATATAACTTGTTATATCTTAAATGTTTACTATATATGTGTTTTCATTTCAGATTTATCTGGTATTCTTACTTATTCTTTGTGTGTAAATTTTCCTGCCAACAGCTTGTATGTTTGTTTGCTTGTTTGTTTGTTTGCTTTTTTGTTTAAATATGAGCTACCTGATCAGAGATGACTGGTCAGTTAGCACCACAATTTTTTCAGTAAGAAAGCAGATTAAGTCATTTGGAGTGCTGAATGTTCTCTGGAGGCTCAAAAGTTCAATTTCTGCCATTTTAGCCAATTACAGAAATTGGATGCAGGCATATAATAACTGCCATTGCAGAATGGTTGTTCATGCTGAAGTAGACTTAATTCAGTATAATCCGACCAAGATAATGACCACCTTAAGTAACCCTTCAATAAAGCATATTAAAAAAAATTGGCAAGTTTGTCAGCCATGACATGAGAGGTTGAGCATTGAAATTTGGTAAAGAAAGAGGATCCCACAAGAAAACAAAGTTGTCAGCTTTTATATTGGAAGGAAGTTAGCAGCATGGCATTCTGAAATACTTGTTTGTACTGGTGGTAATTTCTATACTATACAACAACCAAGTTGTCTGGAATATAGAGTTAGTTACCTTTGTAAAACTACTGTAAAGCTCATTTGGATATGCCGCATAGTGAAGCATTGGAGGTATAGTGATAAGAGGCCTGGTAAATGAAAATGGATGCTGAAAAAGATGAAGAAAGATCTAATTTTTTTTTTTATATACACAAACTTACTAGCTATATTTTAGGATTCTGTTGTTGTTTTGTTTTTGTTGTTTTTTTTAACACACATATAGAGAACATCCATTAGGCAAAATTACATAAAATGGGTGACTGTTTTTCTTTACTCACTAAAATTGTAAAGGACCTAGAATTATTTTGTAATGCATCAATCTTATTTGTGCTTTCAAGCTGGAAAGTTACCAAATGCCATTATGGAGTTATATTTTAACTAAACCTTGGATTTGAAGCCTGCCTTGTAAGAAGAATATTACACTGGCATGACCTGCATTGATTGTCTGCTGATCACCACATAATGGCTTGGCCCTGCAAGGCCCATGACAATGTTTCATCTCATCAGCAGTGCCCACCTGGCCACCTGCCCTACTAAGCAAACACCCTCTAGTTCTCTCCTCTGTGCCCTGATTTTGCAGGGACTCCCATTTAGGCTGTGGCAGACAACAAGCATGAACCAGTCCCACAGATATCATTCTCCCAACCACAGGTAACCAGAGGATTTGTAATAAAGATGATTAGGGATCTGGAGCACATTCCCTATGAGGACAGGCTGAGAGATTTGGGGTTGTTTAGCCTAGTGAAGAACAGGCTCTGGGGAGACCTTATAGCTGCCTTCCAGTACCTAAAAGGGGCATACAGGAAAAACAGGGAAGGACTTTTTATTGGGAGTGTAGTGATAGGGCAAGGGGTAATGGTTTTAAACTGAAAGTATAATTAATTAGATACTAGGAATAAATTCACTATGAGGGTGGTGAGACATTGGAACAGGTTGTCCAGAGAAGTTGTGGCTGCCCCTTCCCTGGCAGTGTTCACAGCCAGGTTGGGTGCAGCTTTGAGCAACTTGATCTAACAGAAGGTGTCTCTGCCCATACAGGGGGGTTGGAACTGGATGACCTTTAAGGTCCCTTCCAACCCAAACTATTCTGTGATTCTGTGATTCTATGATTCTGTGATTCTATGATTCTATGATTTTGACTACACTACTCAAAGTACTGCCGTACCTTACAAGGGAGGCACCATGGCATGAAGACCTCGACTGCCTCTGTGAGACACTGTCTAGGCTTTCCCTGTAGAAGACTGGATATTACCAGATCAAAATACAGAGTTAGCCCATGAGTTTGAGAAAGTCCTTCAGAAGCCTGATGTCTGCCCACCTCCAAAGTGATTCATTAGCCTCTTCAAAGTCCTGAAAGTAATTCTGCTGGAAGTGCCTTTATGTTAAAAGAAAAGCACAGCCAAAAAAGCTTTTTCCTCAAGAACTCCTTAAGTTTGGAGCTTTTTCTGCAATCACCATATTAATATAATTACTTTTACTTAGTAAAATAAATTTATAATCATTTCTATGTAGTTGCTCACAGAAATAGATAGAAGTGAATGGATGGTAGCTGGAAGTTTTATTGTTTGTTGGGTATTTTTTCATTTGCTGCTTCTTCTATATGATGTTAAAATCACTTGGGAGAAACCTCTTTTATTTTCCAACAAAGTAGCAAATGTTACTCCTATAATTCAGTTTGAACAAAAATCCCAATTTGCTTATTTTCTTATAATCTCTACAATTATTTTGCGCAGGATTAGTACTAGAATGCTACAGCTGTAACCTTTGTGAAGCAGGGTCCTTCACAGACTTGTGGCGAAGCAAATTCAGGAGATAATGACAATGAAAACTAGCATTCTGCCTCTGAGAATAGCAGCTTCAGTGCCAGCACAATCCACAACAGAGCACTCTAGTGCAGAGCACAGGACAATTTCCTGAACAAGGGAAACCTCTGGGGGGCCAAGACAGCTGCCAGGAGCCAGTAGCTTGTGCTGCAGTGACTGACAAAGCCTGAGCAGGACCAAGAACAATGGTAGCCAAGCTTCCCCACACTTATAAAAGAAGCCCTTAGGGAGTGCTAGCAACAGGGAGTTCTGCGAACATGGTGGGCAAATGGCATGGCATGGCACAAAGGACATGGCACAGCAGTTTGTGTGTCAGGGTGGATGCTGGAGCCCTGCCAGCTTGACCAGGGAGCAATGGCATCCACCTGGCAGAATGCTGTGTTCACACCAACACACCAGTGACTGAGGGATGGTGTGCTAGCAAGGTGATTCGGTCTGCCATCTCAGTGGAGGTGGGGAAAGGACATCGATGCAGCAGCAAATATGTGAGGGTTATTGATGTTTTAGGAGCCACAGAAGTGCCTGAGAATGGTCACATGGGAATTAGGGCTTCTCCTCTCAAAAGGTGGTGGGATCAATAGCACATACATAACTTGTAAGACCAAATATCTAATAGTTATGTTGGTAATGGACATTTATCAATTTGTTAATATTTTCTCTTTTTTTTAAAAAATGCTGAATATCAGCATTTGTGAGGTGGGCTGATGCCAACCTTATGAAGTTTAACCGCGCCAAGTGCAAGGTCCTACATCTGAGTCGGAGCAATCCCAGGCACGGCTACAGGTTGGGCAGAGAAGAGATTCAGAGCATCCCTGCGGAGAAGGACTTGGGGGTGTTGGTTGATATAAAAATGAACATGAGCCGGCAGTGTGCGCTTGCAGCCCAGAAAGCCAACCATATCCTGGGCTGCATCAAAAGGAGCGTGACCAGCAGGTCGAAGGAGGTGATCCTGCCCCTCTACTCTGCTCTCGTGAGACCTCACTTGGAATATTGTGTGCAGTTCTGGTGTCCTCAACATAAAAAGGACATGGAACTGTTGGAACAAGTCCAGAGGAGGGCCACGAGGATGATCAGGGAGCTGGAGCACCTCCTGTATGAAGACAGGCTGAGAACGTTGGGGCTGTTTATCCTGGAGAAGAGAAGGCTACGTGGAGACCTCATAGCAGCCTTCCAGTATCTGAAGGGGGCCTACAAGGATGCTGGGGATGGACTCTTCATCAGGGACTGTAGTGACAGGACAAGGGGTAATGGGTTAAAACTTAAACAGGGGAAGTTTAGATTGGATATAAGGAAGAAATTCTTTACTGAGAGGGTGTTGAGGCACTGGAATGGGTTGCCCAGGGAGGTTGTGAATGCTCCATCCTTGGCGGTGTTCAAGGCCAGGTTGGATGATGCCTTTGATGGCATGGTTTAGTGTGAGGTGTCCCTGCCCATGGCACGGGGGTTGGAACTTGATGATCTTAAGGTCCTTTCCAACCTTAACTATTCTATGATTCTATGATTGTTTTTTACATAGCTTTTAGCATTTGTTGTGTGATCCCTGTTTATGACATGCAAAGATGATTAGGCTTTTATCTATTTCAAAAAAGTAATTCTCAAAGCCAGATTGCTGTCTTTGAGTAGTGGGATATAGCTTTGTCACCTTCAGGTCATGAATTTAAATTCACCAAGGTCAATTGCATTTGAAAATAATTATTATCTGATAGCTCACTAAGACAGGAAACTTGTACTGTAGCGTTTTTCATCAAAAAATAAAGTTTGTATTACTGTTATTCCACACTTTTTATCTTCTGTGAAGTTATTGCATTCATGTCAGAACCGAAGACTGCTTTAATTTTGCATTTCCTTGTTCAGTCTGTCTTCCTGACCCTCAAGTTCCAGACGTCTCTGAATAATATATGGTTTTCCTTTGTAGGCCTCAAACTGAGTTAAATGCACCTACAGTGCTTTTGGTCAATCAGCGGTTAGCATGTCCAATGTCATGATTAGCACAGGCCCTTCATGATTAATGAGTTTCCACTTCAGAAAAACCCACAACAAAACCCTAAACAAAACAACTATAAAATAATTATGAAAGAATATATACTTAAAATGCAGATTTTTTTTCCTCTATATCATTTTGAAGTTGATCAGATGTTAAATATGAAAGAATGGGCAATTTTTCTTGAAGTCCTGGTTAGTGGTTCAAACAAAAGGCAAATTAAGAACTGCATCAAAAATTGAAACATCTGAAACATCTGAAACAAATGAAAGTTGAAACATCTTTTTTTGACCTGATAAAGGAGAAAAATACCAAGTAAAATAACTAAGGAAAATGCTCCTTTCTGATCTCATCTGAAAGAAATGGACAAGTTACATAATATATTTTATATTCGGTAGAGTAACATTTGTATTATGTAAGCGTTTGTATTATAGCTCTGGTTTGGTAATTGCTGATGGAAAGACAGAATTAACAAAACAAAGATGAGAACTGAAGTTCATGTGTCTTATCAAACATTCATTAATGTAATAATGCACTATCTTGCATGTATGTATTTATTGGTATATCCTGTCTAAATGTGAGACTTGATAAATCAGTGAATCAAATAAACTCACAATAATTGTTCTTATTTCATTTTACATAAGTTTTTATTTGCCACAAAGAATGGTTATAATTAAGCTTATCTTTTATTTGGAATCTAAAATTTGTAAAGTCCTATTCTGTGCAGTAGCACATCAGGCTTTTAGAGAATGTCTATTATTAGAGTTAATTGTGTAAATACTGATAGTTCATTAGTCTACCCACATTTATTCATCTTGAGAAAAACACAGTTTATATAAACGAAGGACTTCAGGAAGAAAATATTTTCATTTGTATGTTGTCTTAACAATAGACTATTACATTTAGCAAATATTTCTAAAAACTGAAGTAGAAAAGATTGCAAAATTGACTTTGTGGTTTTATTTTTTTGTGTGAGAATTCAGAAATTCATGGAAGGGGATATGATTATCCAGGTTTTTCTTGTTGGTCTCCTAGTACTTGAAAAATTTCACAGAATGCTTTTAATGAACAATTAAAATAGTCTTTTATATATGTTTCAATCTTTTTTTTTTTTTTTTTTTTTTTTGAAGTTGGTTTCTGTCAGGGATTAAGGAAGAGGAGTGAATATTAAATAAAATATCTGAAATATATATTCTGTTCAGGAGCCAAGCTGAGGATTAGAAATTAAAAGACCAGCTGTGAAAAAAAATTGTGATGGGTATAAAAGTTAATTTATATGTATAGTGAAAAATATTCTAAAGAAACAATTTTTTTTTTTTTTTTTTTTTTTTTTATTTCAACCTTAGGTTGATAACAGGCATAAATGTTAAGGAATGTCCTAGTTTTTTTAATACACCAAGATGTTTCAAACTGCAAGTTGCAAGTAAACATCTGTAGTCAATCAGCAATTTTATTTTTTTCAGTTTTTCTGAAAACTCAGGTACTTGTATGTTAGATTTGATACAACTCCTGCCTTCACCCTCTATCCGCAGAGCCAGCTTTTGTTCGTTATACAAACTACTCAGGAAATTGTAAGGGAAAAATATCAATTGTTTCATTAATGATATGTCCCACAGAACACAAGTAGAGAGATTGATCTGATCTACATAGGTTCCATCTTCCTAGCTCTTAGTTATTTTAACCAGGATTCAGAAAATAGAAACATCCGTCAAGATAGCCTTCAAGAATGGTAACTGAGGTCTTAGTTAAAATTTCTTTTCTTGCTCTGTTGCCATGAAACATGTCTGCCTCTCCTGTCCCTCCTGTCATATGAATGGTTCCTCCATCATTCTGGTGGCTAGGCTGACAGTCTTGTGGATGTTTCCTCATAGACTGTATTAATCGCCTTGACAAGAAGTCCAGTTGTGAATTAAAAGCTAGTTATCAGAAGTTCCTCCAAGTTAAATGCCTGGATCAATGGAGGTGTAAATCTTTAGTGACAAGGTAGTAAGGAGAAATGGTGGGAAAAAGTTTTGTTTAGGCAACTGAACTTAAGTTTATAGCTGGGCATCCAGTAGAACTTTGATCAAACAGTCAAATGGATGTCTTAATTTTGACAGCCTAAGTGGGATTATTTGACATCAATATCTGAGCTAACCACCCAAACTCTATTATATATGAGAGAAATAAGGCACAGCTAGGAAACCATTATTTCTAAGATACTGATCTGAAACAGATTAGTGCCTAAGACATTGAGTTTGTTTTTCATTTTGGGGGGTTTTTTTGGGTTTTGGTTGGTTGGTTGGGTTTTTTTGTGTTTTTTTGTTTGTTTTTTGTTTTGTTTGTTTTGCTTTGTTTTGTTTTCTTCAATGACTGTAAAAAGAGATGTATGTATAGATGCCTGAAGTTACATGTGGTAAATTCTTGGCTGGGTTGTGTGCTGCCATGTAATAATAGAAGGTGAATTTGTTTTCTGTGAAGAGGTTTCATGAAAGAAATTATTTAATCAGAAAATAATTATTTAAACAGAAAATAACTCCAGGAGGATGGTGGTAGCTGTGGAGAAAATGCCACAGGATTTGAGATCATATTTTTATGACAGTCTGAAAAGGCCAGGTTGGATGGGGCTTTGAGCAATTTGGTCTAGAAGGAGGTGTCCCTGCCCATGGCAGAGGGGTTGGAACTGGATGATCTTTAAGGTCCCTTCCAACCCTAACCAATCTATGGTTTTATGATTCTATGAAGTAGTGATTCAGGTGAAGAAAAAGAATGTTAAAAAAGGATGGAATAACACAAGAAAAACCAAGACAGGCGAAGGAAGTTAGCTTGAGAAAGCTAGTAAGTGAAAGAAGGAAAATGGGACACTTGTCTTACTATTAGAATATACAAAAGATACTAGGGGGTTTGTTTTAATAGTTTATGGAAAATGTATGGAAGCCCACTTAGGGGCAGGCATTGTAACATTCTGTGCACATATAAATTGGAAGAGAAAGGACAAAAAAAGAGTTACTGGAAGGAAAATTTGAATGCCTTTTTCCTTAGAAAATGGAGGGGACTTGACCATGTTTGTACCATGATGTGAAAAGGCATAAAGAGTAATAAATAGTCTTTGTGGGAGAATGGTTTGGAGAAAGTGACAAATTTTGAATAACATCTCCCATTGCCACTGCCGAGCTAGATGCAGCCAGATTGTTGAACTAGAGGCAATTGTTCTGACACAGTTGGACATTTCTTATCTTCTTAGAGTAAGATGCAGTTGAGGAGAGTGAAAAATAAAAGAGAAATGTAGGGAGGAATTTAGATTTGGTGTGGTAAGATGTGATAGGAAATTTCAATCTATTTAGGTGACAGGAAAGGCTTCTGACCCGTAAGGGGAATGACAGGCTCTGAACATCACCTGGTACAGGGGTGGGTGAGCACTTTCTGACAGCCCTTGAATGCCAGCAGGACACCCTGATTCCTTGTGCTTGCATGTGGGCTCACAGAGCCAACCAAGAGGTCTTACAGACCTTTGCAGGTCAGGACAAAAGGGATATGCTAGTGCTTGCAGAAACCACACCATGTTGTTAATACTTACCGTGATTGTATGCCACTGAGTTAATTAAAGTTATTCACTGCCAGTTGTCATGTTGTACTTATATCAGTCACAGACTGTGAAATTTAAAGAAAAATAGATGACATATCTGTTATTGCCATGCAGTCGATATAAGCTATTAAAATTGACTAGTCATATGCTTTATATAGAGAGATTTTTTTTGTTCCTTAAACAGCTGTAAAATTTTCTTCCCCACTATCAACATTAAGAGATGACAGAATAAAAATAGGGTGATCGAGACATGCGTGACAAGAAGAGAGAACATGCTGTGTCTCTGGATGAGAAATAGACATGAAGAAAAGCAGACTAAGAGGAATAATAATGTCATGCCTTCTGTATTTTTTTTTTAACCACATAAAAACCACAACCCTGCCTATAGGAAAAAGAAAAAACAACAACAACAACAACAAAAACACACCAAACACCACAAAACAACAAAACCCCCAAAACCACAAAAACAAATAAAAAAGGGAATACTAAATAAACAACTGGTTGTTGCAGGTGTTAAAAGGTATAGGAAGATGGATTTTGACTTGAAAACCTGAAATGCTTTGCTAGGAATAAACCACATGTGAATAGAGTATAAAGAAGTCATGCTCTTTAAAGAGAATATGATGTGAGAGCAGGAGAAATAAGAGGCAAAGCTGTCTGAGGTCACAAATGTCATTGAAAGATTAGTGGTAAGGTCAAGTCTTATTAAGGTTCTTGTGGCAGGTAGGATAACTGAAACACATTTTGAAAACAAAGAAACATACAGTAAATATGAGTCAGAAACTATAATGAAAAACAGAGAAGCAGGTTTGGTGGATAGTAACTAGCAGAAAGATGGCAGAGATCCTGATTCTTATGACAATCACAATGACAATTGATGTAAGCATATATGCAGTAAGTAGCAGTATGCACACTGTTGTATTGTGATAGTTTAACTGCTCCTTGAACTGGTCTTATGGATCTGTCAGGAGCATGGCAAGCACCAAGCTATTATCTTGTCTTAACTGTTTTCTGTCTTCATTAAAAAAAAAAAAAAAATATATATATATATATAATAAGAAGTAATAATAATGATTCACCTAAGAAAAAAATTGGAAGGATGAACATTAGCAACTTACTGGTGGCCCTCATCTTTCTGAAATGCAATTTGATATGTTTAATGGGCCCAGAAATTCTGGCTGCAGTGCAGTCTACTCCACAATTTTAAGTTCCTACAGAGACATATTTTTGAGAAGTTCAAGTGTAAAGAACATATTTGAATAATTTATAGGAGGCACATTTAAGTGTACAAAATATGTATCTTCACATTACAGATATGACGAGACTACAGTGTGTGCTTATCTCATTTTCCAGTCATCTTTCTAGAAAAGACATGAGATTCTGACTAGCAACCACGTATAGTCAAGCTTGCTTTTCTGCTCCTCTACTATAGTCCACCGATCTAGCAGTTTCTTAAGTCAACATCTCACATTTATTCTGGAAAGCACCTCAGAGAACATATGATTACTAAAATGTTCTTTTCCTGGTATGAAAGTCAGACAAAAAGACCAATAAATAAGCATGGGGTGATGGCAAAATGCATTTTGTATAACAAGTTATCATCATAAACAGTTTCTAATCTCAGCATTTTACCAGCCCTGCAGTTATGTTTTATTATAGGCTTTACACCTCCAAAAGATAAATATGGTATGTACAGATTTGTTTAAACCCAGCTATTTTAGAACCTTTTCCATGGCCATTTTTTATTGATTTTACTGTTAGCAGAAGTTAAAAAAAATAATAACAAGATTGCAACATTTTCCTTTGTCAGAGCTGAAGCAGTATGTGTTAGAGTGAAAGGGATTTAGTATTTAATCCCCACACTGGGAGAGAAAAGGTTAATGTGAGCCAGAAAATTTTTCTCAGAAGCACAAGAGTACAGACAAGCAATGAAGTATTACTGTCTGGTGCATTCACATCCTTTTAAAAGTAGATAGTGAAGTAAAAAGAATGGGCAAAATCGAGGAGTGGGTCTATGCTTCAATATAGATTGGAAACTTAGAAACATATCAGGAAAGGATTAGAAAATTACACTTGGGGAAAGCTGAAAATGTTTAATATTTGTTTAGTACTCCCTAGAAAGTAACCGTCCTAGGGGCAGGACAAGATTTCCTGAAAAAAATATTTGACTAAAAGACACATTAGAAATTCAAATCAGAGACTTCGACTTAAGCTTCCTATAGTAAACACAAGAAAAACTCCCTCAAAATCCTGTAATGAAGTGCATGGGGAACAGTATGGACTTGTGCTCTGGCAGACCTAGGTTGATTTATGTAAAGTGTGCCAGGCAGAGTGGAATTTAATGTCTTCCATATTTTATCTGCAGTTGATTATTGGAGGTTTACCCCCCAGAAAACAAAACCCACTTCCTTTGTTTTCCAGGATTGTAATTCTCTCTTTTTCTGGCTTTCCCCGGAAGTACTGAAAGGGAGAAATGAATTCTTCCTGGAAATCCTACCAGAATTTAATACACTATGGGGCAAGGTTTCAAACATCACCCTTTTGCTGGGATCTCCCCACTTCCCATCCACATGCACAGCAGTCAGCACTGAAAAAAGCCCAAGCTTTAGCTAAGCTATGTAACTTGCAGTCTTTTAGAGTATTGAAAAAAATCATTTAGTGGTGGCATGCAGTGGATTTTTGTTGTTTTTCAAGATCATGTTAGTTATTTCCAAGTCCCCTTAAAAAAATACATTTCCTAATGAGGGCATGTACCCATATGAATTTCATTTGTTTTCAGCCTTCAGATGCACTGAAGCACTGTGTATTCTCTCTGTCTCTCTAGCAGTTGGATTGGGATTATAAACATCCTGTCAAACAGATAACACCTGCTGGTGAATGAAAGATTGTAACTGTTATTGGAGGCTTTGTTACCATAAGTTAAATTTCAAATGTTCATACTTAAGGCAAAGATGTTATTTTTATTTCTTTTTTCTAAAGCAATTTCTGTACAATGCTTTGGGAAGCTACTGTCTCAAGAATTAAATGTACAACATATGCAGATTTTTTGTGTTTTTTTTTTAATGAGGACTGTTATATTTCTCTGGATATGAATTTCTAAATGTACATATAAAAAAGCATATTTTGGTGGAATCTCATTGAAACAGTGATGTTCTTACTTGAGAAATTTTTCTATCTTACACAATATTTAGTTTCTTCCATCCTTGGATTTGAATGTATTGTACCGTCTAATGTCTGAACAACTTATTAAATCACTTGTTAAATAATTAGCCTCGAAAATTCTGAAGGAGTCATGAGTACTGCAGCCAATGAAAGAATGTATTCTTTAGACTATGAACTAGAAAACTGACTAAATAATGTTACTGCTCAGCTCCCCTGCCCCCACTGGCACTGCAGCATTACACATCTGCTCTTTGCTGAGTGCTTTATTTAATTCAGTTGAGAAACTGCAAAAAAGCTCACCAAGGTTTATGAAGTTTGAAGGATAGTTTCTACTATACTTGAAGTCTTAAAATGTATTCTTAATTTTCATTCTATTTTTGCAAAACTAAGTATATAGTTTTTCATGACTTATGAGGAGCACATTTATAATTAAACAGTTGAAGTTAACATTAAGTATAAACATTTAATAATTTTCAAAAATAGGTTTTGGTTTGTTAAATACTGTTATCATGACTTTTGTAATTTTCCTAGGTACTGGTGCTCACTGCTGGTCAAGCAATTCAGTCTAAAAGTTGTAGCTGGCTTCAGAAATCATAGCAATAACTTTGGAGTATGCTGTTAATATTTTGTGATTCTTGAGATGTCAAAATCGATCACTTGCTTAATAGATCCAGTTTGGAATAAGTTCTAAGCAGTGGCTTCTGTGACAATACAGTTTATAATAAGATAAGATTGTCACATTTGTATTTTGGCATAAATTATTATATGTAGTCAAGATAAAAATATAAAATCTAGTCCCATCTATTCCCCAAATGACAAGCTTACATAATTAATTAATTTTAAAAAACTTATCTGGTGTAATAGTATTTTAGTAATGTTTAGTGATAATAGTCACAGCTAGTGACAATAAGGATGTTGAGTGACTAAGCTGAAATAAATAATTAAATCTTGAAGTTTGAAAATATATTATAAGAGGAAGCTGTGTCTCAAATTCCTTCTTTCAGTAGGTTTTAGAGAAGTTTCTCAGTTTTGAAATACTGCTTTCAAATATATTTATTCTGTTGAATGTGTTCATTTCTGTTAAGAGATTTTCAGTCAAATGTTATAGTGCATGGACTCTGTCCATACATTGGTCAGCACAACTGTTCAATGAATTTAGAGCAAAATCAGTGGGCAGTCTTTTCTTTTGACAGTGTGCTACAGGTCTCCCAGGAGCTGTGGACATTCACTGACACTCTGAGTAGAAATGTGATAAAAGCTAGGAGGGGCTCCTGGGAAAGTGGGTTGGAGGGAAGAGAGGAAATTCTGTTTGTCAGGCAGGTAGTGTGTACTGGGGTAGTTTCAATTGTTTTCTCTTATAAGTCAGAGGTTTTGCCCTTTTTTCTCCTGTGTGGCTTGTCTTAAACTTGTCTGCATCAGTCCAGTGGTTTTATTTGTGTATACAGATTATTGTCATTAATCTGCCAAAAGTTAGACCAAACTACGTAGGCTAAACATGGCTATGGAGTAGTTGGTTATAGCAGCAAATCAAGAATTCACATCCAGATAAATACAGATTTTTCTTAAAAAATAAAAGGGGGCTAAACAAGACAATGATTTACACAAATTGATCTCTTATAAGTACATCCACTCTAACCGGAATTGTCTGCAACACAGAATAGTTATATCTAGCACTTCATTTTTATCCTTTTTTTTTTTTCTTTTTTTGTTAAGATATTTTTATTGGAAATACTTGAAAATGCACTTAGTATATGTCTCATAGTATCATTTATCCCCCTTTCTGAATTCCAGGCACAGCATCAGTCTGGAAATACAAAACACTCTACTTTCATCCAAGTCATCCCCTGCATACAGAATGCTTTTCCTAAGTTAATTTACATGAGTGTGCATCTATTTAACACCCACTCCTTCAAGGCTGTATTAATGATAATAAAGATATTCTTGTATATAAAAATGGTTTTAGTCTTTGTGGAATATCTCTGTGGTCTTATCAATTACACTATGTTTTCCCCTAGCCCATATTAAACTTATACCTCTGCCTAAATTCCTGCTAGGACTGATCTGTCTTATATTCCTACATCATGGTATACTTGCCAAATTCTTGGTTTTATAGGAAAGAATCACTTACATGAATTATAAGAATAATTAATTATAAATTCAAAAGGAGTTTTAAATATATCTTTAAAGAAATGTTGAAAGGACCATCAAATAATTGTATATAATATGTATTGGAGAATTGGATATTTAGCACTAGCACTATTTTAGGAATGTATCTCTCTAAATAGCTAGTAGCTAAGTTTTTTCATATTTGTGTTTAAAATATATACAGTTGAGGAAACAAACTACTCGTTTCTGATATTCATATACTAGTATCAATATTTGCAATGGCAAAGATTTCTAAAATTTCTGAGAAAAGAAAGCTACTATTATTGCAACAGAGTTTGATTTGTTCATTTTCTAATGTATCTTTTCACTTGGCTTTTTTTCTTCAGAATTCTGTATGGAAATTAAAATTATTAAATGTTTTCTACTTATCTTAAATGAAGCAAGAATAAAAGTTGATTTTGAAAATAGTTGCACTGCCAACAACCAGGCTTTACATTAATCTAAGCAATTTGTATTTATGATCCTTATTGCATCAAGTTGCTGCAACTTAAATGGAATCATATTGTGTAGATTCATTTTCTAAGGAATTAAACAAAAATGTTCTCAGGTTTGCATAATATATCAGATTTTTACAATCGTGTCCTCATTAGTTAAATTGTGAGTACATTTTAGTACAGCGTGGATTATAAATGTGCCATTGATCAGAAGTGCAGCATCCTATGTCAACATGGAGAAGTGACTATGCAATGAACAGAAAAAGATTTAATAGAAAGCATAAAGATTAAAACATTTTTTCATGAGAAGTTAATATTTACAGTGAGTTTTCTGCTGTTGCTGCTGTTATTAACAAACCTGTATCTCTTTTAAATGATTTCTTCTTGCTTGACATTCTATTTTGTGCGCACTGTTGGCTGATTTAATGACTCATGAAACTCCTCAAAATGAAAGCAGAAATAATATAATAAAAACCAACTTCAGTAAATCATTAAAGCATGGCCCATTTGTGTTTATGGTTAATGTCTTTGTAGGAGAAGAAAATAGTATCAGTATTAAAAAAAATACTAAGACTTCTTTTCTTGAGCATATGTTTCCTTAGTTTTAAATCCTCACAGAGAAAATCTAGAAAATTTTACTTTGTCCTCTATTCATATATTTACTCTGATATACTTTGATTGAGCTTCATCATATACTATACTTGCATTCTGGGAAAAAAAAGTCCACAGAAAAATAGACAAGATGAAAGATTAGCTTTAATTCTCAGTATCTTAAAAAAAGGTAAGCCAAAAGACCAGAATAAAATATAAGTTCAGACTTTTTATTTATTATGTAAATGACAGTGTATGAGTGCATATTTTCAGTTCTGTCTAAAAAGTCTGGAGAACTACTGGCAGCATTGCTATGGTCTCTGCTGCAGACTGGAAAGGTGAAGCAGCTGAGCTGCAGAAAGGGCAACTGCCAGCACAACCTGGGGCCCTGGGGAGCAGGACAGCCACATCCCAGGTGTTGGGAGGAGTTCCCTTGGACCAAGATACGGAAATACAGGGCTTTCGGCAATGCAGAAAGGCACAAGGGGATGAAAAGCACTCGTTTCAGCTCTCTGTTCTTTAATGACTTTATGTTTCTATTTGAAAAAAAGATAAAAATTCTACTTTCAATCTAATAAAGCAAGGCACTTTTTAGTCCAAAATGGGGGTACTGGAAGGGAGATTTGCAGGTGGTCAGGTGTCTGGTTTTGAGAGCTTAATGTATTTGGGTCCAGCCACATAGTTCTTGCCTTTATGTTCTGAAATTAAAACCTTTTCAGATTTGCTGGTTGTACCTCATTGTAAATGGCTGTGTCATTACGTTTGTACCGGCACATATAATTTAAAATTATGTTCTCTGTCTGTTAAATAAGTAAACTCATTTTGCAACTAGCTTAGTGTTGTTTCCACATGCTTCCTGAGTCTCCAGCTCTGAAGGGGTGTAGATTAGAAGTCTAGCATATACAAAATTGATTTTATGAAGTAATGATTTTTTAATACTTCTTTTAATTGGCAGAGAATATTTGAAGTAAGAGCATGGAGAATAAAGTGAATCTAAGCTCTATCGAAACACTAAGTTCCTGTAATACATATACATTTTTGACTGGAAAGAATAGCAATTAGAGCTTTTTTTTTTTTTTCCTAATACTATTTAAATGAGGATTTGATTTTTTAATATGTGCAGAAAATAATTTTTATTTCAAGTCATAAGAAATCCAATGAAGTCTCCTGGCCTGTATTGTGCAAGAGGTTAGATTGTATCACATAAAGTTCTGCTGTCTGGATTTATAATAGAAATATCTCTAGCCTATAAAATTAGCTTTATTAGTTCATTTTTTTAATCTTTAATTCAGGGAGGATGAGGCTGGATTTTATTCTATGTAAAGATTTTGAAAGGACTGTTGCATTTTGGAAATATTAAAATTTTGGTTCTGAAAGTTGTGCTATTCAGTGTACTTCTTGCATCTTAGCAACAGAAATGTCATACTCTGCTCCATAAGAAATACAGAGGTTGCCCCCCGCACTCATGGGGCTTTGTGTGGATCAACAGTTTGATTCTCATGGGAGAATGCAGCAGAAGTTTACAAGGGGAGACATGATATCTGTCACAGGAAAGCAACTACTACAGATGGCTTTAGATATTAGAACAGATAGCTTGAGCTGATCTCCCAATTCATCTGGGAGAAAGCGTGCAGAAGGAGAGATAACGTGTTCTCATGGTTGCTAACCAGATGGTCTTTTGCATTTTGTGCTAATTAGGGCTTTTCTTCTAGATGGGTGCTTTTGTACCTGGGTGTGCTGAGCTGGAGTAATCGAGCCTCATGGCGCAAAATACATGGTCAGCTCAGGACTATGACATAAGAAGGTGTAATGTTTTGGCCAGGCCTGGCCTGTTGCTTTGCTCTCTTTGAAACCTGGGTAGCCTTTACAAGTGTAGAATCAAGAAGCAAACCATCAATTTATCCTGAAGATGTAACAGGGCAGGTGCAGCCATAACCAGCTTTGAAAGTTAGGCTGTCGCCATGGCCTTTGAAGGTGTTCCCTAATGTTTTCACAAACTTCAATACAACCACATCTTTCTTAAGTTTTAACAAGTGTTCTTCTGATTGTTAAATTCCTAGAGTTGCCTTAAAAGCTGAGAGGAAGATAAAGGTATAATTTTGCATAAGCTACAAAGCAGCTACAAGTCTATGGAATCTGCATACTCTAACTTGATTGCTTCTTTGTCTAATCACCTTTCTGAATACTGGCTTGGGCTAGCAATTTTTTCTCAGTCAGTAGACACTTACTTAAAGGAATACAAGACAAAAATGGTCTATAGAGAGGGTTATTTTGGTTGTAGCTTTTTGTATTGTGCCCTCTTCAGTTCTGAAATATCTCAGGCAGTGAAATTTCTTTCATTTTTCCTATATAGATTTTTTTTTTTTTCCAACAGAATTTTTTTTCTCATCAGCTTCAGTATTCCCAGTGGAAAAACAAGTCAGAAGTGAAAATTTTCTTGTTGAGTATGCAGAATCTGTACATACATGAACAAAACATCTTCTCTCATCTTAGGAATAGTTCTCAATCCACAGAAAGATGTCCTCCGGAGACATGCATCAGTCAACTGTTTCAGTTATTTTATGGGAAGGAGGTTTTCTTTTTAAAAATTAATTTAAAATATGTAATGAATACTCTATGCTTTCAAGAAGTTTTTGGCCTTAATCAAAACAATTACAATCTCTTGAGCAATGCATTTTTGTAACAGTGGTCTGATTCCAAAAGATAAGCCTAAAACAAAAAAAGTGAATAACTGAATGAGGTGCTGCTGAAAATCTTAAGGCACTGGTTGTAAAGGGAAAGCTTTGAAAACGGATAAAGTAAATTTTTGTATTCTACTGGGTTTAGTGTGAGATGTCCCTGCCCATGGCAGGGGGGTTGGAACTAGATGATCTTAAGGTCATTTCCACGCCTAACTATGCTATGACTCTATGATTCTGTGGTTAGCAGCTGTAAAGATAGATGAGGTAAGAACTAAAAAAAGTCAGCAGGATTTAGAAAATAAAATAAAAGTCTGGGTCACTCAATTTCACACCAGTCTGGTGGGAGAAGGATAGGAGTAATGATATACAAACTACTGACATCCGGAGTTGAGACTGATGCGGCTAGTAGATTATTCTTACTCAAGACTCTGAGTCTAGATGCTTCTTAAGTCCAGAGAGTGGAATATTCCTGGAAGAAAAAATAATGTTGTGGGACACATTAGCATGTTGAAGAGCAGTCTCTTCTATGTGTACAGAAAAGAGTGCTTGGACAGGAGTGCATGTAGAGCAGGAGTGTCTGGAGGGACACAAATTCTTTCCTTCCTGCTAGCATTGCCAGTTCTGGTTTTGATGTTTTTGTTTTTAATGCCAGTTGACTTTTGTTTGATATTATCTTGAAAAAAGTCTTTTGAGGTAGAAACACTATCAGAAACAAGGAAAATCACAAACTGGAAGGTGCCCCAGCATACTAGACATAAACAATGTGCAGAAAAAGAGAGGGTCAGCTTGGTTTTGGTTGTCCCTTAGCTTCCTTGTCTTGCTTTAACCACATACACATTTGAATCACTATAACATCAAACAGTGAAGAAAGGAGACAAAGGAGTTTCCATGCTAATGGCACTACACGTTCAGGGTTGTGCTGCTTATTTAGCTATGTGGAGATGTGAAAATTAACATTGAAAATACTTTCATCATCAAACAAGTGAATAGTGTGTCTGACTGTATTCCAGTTAGCCAAGAAGCTAACTGCTTTCCTGGATTACTGCCTTGTGGTCATCATGAACAACAGAAATGGTCACAGTAGCTCAGAGATACTATGGACTTCTGATACATTAACTTTTGAATCACACTTAGTTTTACCAGATTTTACCAGATAGGCAAGCAAACAGACAATTGATGACAGTGTGGTACCTTTTGTGATTGTTAGATAAAAACAGCTATAAACTTCTTTTACTATTAGAGTAGGAAGACTCAGAGTTTAATATTCATGCCTGATCAGCACGAATGATGCAAGATATTCAGTATCTGTAAATTGGTGTTGCCCATTTATCCTAGTATTATTCCACTGAGGTAATTTGGATACAAATGTTCAGAATGTGCAAATGAAGTCTGCCATTCTACTCTAGTGCAAAGACTACATATGGAAATGCTGTGAATTGCGGGTGTTGGTCTCTTTTTGTGGGTAACAAGTGATAGGATGAGAGGAAATGGCCTCAAATTGTGCCAGGGGAGGTTTATATTGGATATAAGGAAAAATTTCTTCACTGAAAGGGTTGTCAAGCATTGGAACAGGCTGCCCAGGGATGTAGTTGAGTCAACATCCCTGGAGGTATTTAGAAGAAATATTGATATGGCACTTAGGGACATGGTTTACTGGACTTGACAGTGTTAGGTTTATGGTTGGACTTGGTGACATTAAGGGTCTTTTCCAACCTAAGCGATGCTACAATTTTATGATTCTACGGTATCAGTTCTATTGTCTTGCTATATTGGCTTGTTTTTTTCTGGTTTAAAACCAAGGTATGTGAAAGCATTTAAAAAATTCTGCATTTCAGTCTGATTTTAGTACCATTTTCTAACTATTTTTCTAACTCATGAATTTTAGATTCATTAGCTTTTGCTGCTTTGTTTTTGTTTTCTCCAGATCAACATACTCAATAAACCTGGTTTAATTCTAATACTCATCATCTAAATAGTTTTATATCAAACATCCACTGTATCACAAGAGCCAGTTCTGACTGGCACATTTTAGGTGTGTAGAAAGAGGGAGTTGACAGGAAAATGATTGAACATCTGATTAAAGGAAAAAACAATTGGGGATGGTATGCCTAAAATATTCCTAAAAATAATACAGGGTTCAGTCATTCGATTTTTCCATTGAATACATTGAAGAAGTAATATGGTTGAGCTGCAGCTCAAATATTAAATTTAATATTAAAGATGTCATCATACCAATAAGAGCACTTTAACAATAGACCATGTTGCCCAGAGAGGTTGCATTGGTGAAATTATTACTACCCAAATACAACGAAAGTGAATCCTGAGAGCAGATTACAAGGGAGAAATCCCTTCCTACACAAATATTTCTATCATTGGTATATTTTGTGAAGAGTCTTTCACTGCTGTGACGCTCACCAGTGAAGTGCTTTGAAATGCTGATAAAGCTTTGTCTAGAACTGAGCTCCTTCCAAGTGTTTAGTGTGCATTTTGTTCTTCATTGAAAGCGTGTGAAAAGATTTTAAAGTCCAGTATGGAAAATCCCGCTGTAAGCACATATGTTGTCTGTAAGCTATCTGTAGGTCCGGCTTCAGTTCATTGGAAAGCAAAATACTTTCTGAAGATGAATGCAGTGTACTCACCAGCTCACAAAAAAGCATATTCACTGTGAAGATCTGGTTGGTCTGGAGTTACAGGGGCTGAGTAAAAATTTCTTCTTTGAACAACTCCATCACCTGAGACAGCAAAAAGTTTCAGAGATGGTCAAATATTGCAGCGTATTCCTGAATTATTCTGCACATAAACTTTGAAATTACCTGTTGAAGCTAATGAGTCACAACTGTGACTTTTCAGTTGTTTGCTAATCTCTTCAGATTTCCTTACTGTACAACAAACTTTCTGAGTTTGTTTAGAGTCAGCATGATTCAGGAGCTTTAATAGTTTTTGAATGATTGATTCACACTCGAGAAAGGTCTTCTTTTGATTTGGGACAGTAATTCAGGCTTTCCTTAGAATCTTCTAAGCTATACAAATATTTATTAGTGTACTATAGTTTGATATGCAGTAAGAGATGTTTGAGAATCTAATAGTCTAATATGTTTGAGAAGTTTTACGGACTACATTTTGTGGGAGTTGAACACAAAATCTGGTGTATAACTCCTGCAATATTCACAGGAATTAAAACCATTTCTCTACAAAAGCTTCACCACACTTAACCTGTATTAGGATTTTAGGATGTTAAGATGCTAGGAACTCCAGAAGAAAATCAGTTGATTACATTAAATTAGGTGCTTTTTGTTAATGCAGCATTTACAATTCTATGTCAGTGTAGTGTTTCCTGAGGTTATAAACATCATTTAATTTCACTTGGGAGAATGTCTTTTTTATTTGCGTGTGTTGAGGACAACATTCTTTAGACTTCTTTATGCTTAAAAAGCTAAACCAGAACAATATCGTATTTCTGTTAACTATTAACGTATAAAATAATTTCCAGCAATAGGGGCAATCTAATTTTTCTCTAACTGGATTATGTGTACACTGAATACATATGAAAAAAAAAAGACAAAAGAAAAAAGGGGGTTTTCATTTGTTAATCCAGCCTTGCTAGCATACATAAGAAATCACACATAAAGATTAAGGAACCCTACCTTGTTGACACAGTTAATATATGCTGTAACTTTGCTGGTGAGATTTGTTATGGGAAGGATGACCTCAAACAACTGTTTTTTGTTTTCTCCTGTGAAGTCTAAAAACAAGTTTTCTAAAGTCTTAGAATGATTTTTAATGCCTATGATAACTTTTCACCTAAAAATCTCTACATACCAACCAGTCTCAGAGTCTGCCTGAATCCACCACTGTAATGCTGTTAGTTTTTACAGGAGAAAATGCTGTCCTCACAGAGTTCTAGAGGCCCATGGAGCATTGTTAAAACAAGCAAATGTTAAGTGTTGATCTTTCTTGGTCTATGAATTTAATCATGGACAACCAGGAAGAGTTCATTTTTTTAATTAAATTGCCCCCCATTCATTACTTACGTTATCCTCAAAGGAATATAATTGAAAAGGGTCAAAGTCTGCTGGACCTCTTGCTGTTCATTTAAATTAATACATCTTCTGATCATAGGTGTACATGTTGTGCTAAATGTGAAGATTTCTACATATTAGAAAAATGGGTGTTCTTTCTGAATGACAGAATGAGATCAGGATTTCTGGGAAAGCTATTTGTCTGCAGCCTGTGTTTGTGAGTAACTGCCCATTGTTTTACAGTAGCTGGCATTTATGAAAATTCTGAAGCAATAAAATGTCTGTTGCAAATTGCTTTTAAAAAATTATACAAGCTACTTCAATAGTATCTGAAGAAAAATGCATCTTCTTTTATTAGATTGTCTGTGACAGACCAAATAACTGTTTGAAAACAGTCTTGGAGAGGGAAATAGAAGGGAGGATTTCACCTCATTATTCATACACTGTTATATTAATAAAAATCAGTATTTGAGAAACTACAGATTTTTCTTTGTTTATATTTACTTAACCCAGGGGCTAGCTTGGAATAAGCTATGTAGCTGAACTACATGTCAGAAAAAGGATTATTCACTTGCATGAGTTCTTCCAAGAAAGTATTATTGGATTTCATGTTGACTCTTTCCATTTTGAAAGCATTTTTTCTGTGGCTTGTAACCTCCACATATGTCCTGGACACAGTTTTTAGTTTCGGGTGATTCATTATTGCTTCTTTGCTGAAGCTGAGAAAAGAATACCACAAAACACCACCAGTTTGTGGGTTTGATACCGTAAAATAGATTATCATAAAGGAAATCTCATCAGTAGACAGGTTTGTTTATAGAGAATAGAGGCAAGGATGCACAATGGTTTTGACCTGCAGATCTTTGAAATAATTTTTTGTCATGTTGTGTTGTTTCATAGTGCATTGACACTGTCAACTAGCTCAATGATTGCAGAATGTTAAGCATTTTGCTAAAATCACTGCAACTTCTCAGCCACCAGCCGAAAAAAGATAAATTCACATACATGCTCTTTTGCATCTTTAAAGATGCTTTAGAACAAGAAATATGATGTCTGCAGTCTCAGCTGTCTTCAATTTTGCTGTACTAATTTTGAATGTGTGTAATGAAAACAAGGAGACATCCACATTATCTTAAATTTCCATGCAATAGGGGTTTTGCACTGATTGTCTACAGTGTTTCATACTTCGTTAGCACTGCAAAATTTCTTTACTATTGCTGTTTTTCATTCCTTTAAATGTTACTGTATATAGTCAGAGAGGCTGAGATGTCCAAATGAATTGGGTAGGTATAGTGCAGTGGTACCCAAGCAAGTCAGAATGGAATCAGCCTAGATTCCATAGGCCTTTTTTACTGCAGGGCCTTGGATGATGATGGTAAACCCTGCATTGCAGGACACCCAGCAGGCGCACCTAACACTGTTCTATACATAACCAGGTGCAGATTGGGATCTATATCAAACCAACTTTCCTTTTTGGCCATGTTTATTTTTCTACTAGTAAAATAGAGTTTATTGGGTGCTGCAGAAGAGTTAGCTGAACCCTGCTTGATCCAGCTAATTTTTCCTTTCTTAATTATTCCAAAATGACAATACTTCCCCCCTTAATAATTCATAATTACCTTTTCTGAGGAAGCTGGGTTGTGCAAAATGTGTCTCTATTTCCAGCCCTATTCTATTTAGCTAAGAGTGTTTCCACTGTGCACCACATGGCCATATAGACACTTGTACCTGTCCGATGTCCATATGATAACTAATTAATACAAAGCTAGAGTTGACATCTGGTCCACTGAACTAAGATTGTATAACATTTTCATGCAAAGAAGTACCCCAAATAGAATTTTCTGCCTGCTATATATTCATAAATCCTCATCAAAGTTTTACAAACTGTTATCATCTTCCTTGTAAGTGATAGACTTTGTCCAGCTGAAGATTGGACTAGAATTTTTGCTCATGCTAGTACATAGATATTTCCTGATGGAAAAAACAGGCAAATTTCTTCATAACTTCCAGTTAATTCTGGTTTCTGGCAGTCTTAATTATTCCTGTAGCCTGAGACAGTCAAGAGATAAAACCCAGCAACTATAGAGCAGTTTCCAGTTAATAAATTACACACTATTACAGGGGACAAGTTATTAATCATTTTTAACCTGAATTAATACAAAACCTGTAATTTAAAGAATTTGTCATCGGCCTCATTTAAAAAGCCCTCCTGTCAGGTATACAATATGAAAACATCTGCTACTTGGCCCAGTAATTTGTTTATACTCCTTTTCTTAAAAGTTGTAATCTTGCCAAATATTTACTTTTGTGTTTTACTTGCTAATTAACTGTCATTGCTGTGAATAGTGTATTTAGAATAAAGAGAATTACATATTCTGTTCTTTATTAGTCTGCTTTAAAGGCACACCAAAAATATACTGATACTTGGATGCTGCTTTGTAGTCTTTTAGAAGTATAAGATTGCAGTTTGATTGATTAGTTTCCACCATCACAGAAAAGCAGCTGCAGATCTAAATAAAATTGTGCTAATGAAGATTTCAAAGTGATGATCAAAAGCAGACTTCGCTCTTTCAATTATGCATTTTTTTGAAGATAAATAATTGTGCTGTTTCAGCAATATGTGTTTATCAAAGCAGCTGAATCATGCACTTCAGTGGGAACTTTAGAGCATGTTTAACACGTTGTGACAGCTGATTTTTGTCACTTTTGGCCTGTCAGTTGCAGAAGAGTAGAAAGTGATTAACTGTATTTTTAGCACTGATTCATGTAGTCAGTCAAGAGTGAATAGAAAGAATATTCTATATTTGCTCATAGACAACTATATTTACATGGCTGTGAAGCAGCGTAAAGACACACATCTAGATCATTGTGTTACTTTATGCAATAGTTTTGATAAAATGTACAAACCCCATCACTTCAAGAAGAATTTCAGTCAGCTGGACAGACAAGACAAAGTTGTATGAGGAGTTTGGGCACAATGCCATTGTCTGCCACAAGCTTTCTGTCAGATGTCCTGAAATAGCCTGCTAGAATTGAGTTTTTAACACATTTTGTCATATAAAGAAAAAGCAATGGACATTCAGGAATTTCCCTTTCTATGTTCAGAGGCAAATTGTTCCCAGCTCTGTTAAATATCTTTATGTCTCTGCACTAACTTCAGAAGGCAAATTTTGCTACCTGTAGTGAGTTCTACACAGACATTTTTAAACTGCTATAGCACCAAAGCCTCCTTCCTCATGCTTCAGGAAGTTCCACTGCTTTCTGAAATACACTTCAATGGCTTCCGTGCTGTAGGAAGACCCCTACACAGCAGGCTCATGCTTTTTCATGCTAAAAACTGTCAACAAAATTAAACCCAAATCAAACCCATAAGCATAACAAAATCAACTGAGATATTAAAAAAAACCCAAACAAACAATAAACCGCACATGGGGCGAACAGTTGAGCTGAATTACTGAAAATGATATTTTATACAATTTTTAAACTTCTTTTTTAAGTTTAAATGTCTCCAATGCACTCTTCAGGACATGCAGCAAAGAACCTATGGCAGAGCTACACAGCTCTCCTGACAAAAGATTTTTGTTGTGTCTATTGAGCAGGTGTTCATTGCTTTGTAATTATGAGTTTTGTACATTTAATACAAACTATCCTCAGAATGAGCCCAAGGACTTTATTATGGGTTTCAGGTTTATATTGCTATGGTACATATATCAGCCTCATCAACCAACTTTCCAGATAGATTTATCTACATAATAAAGTCATGAGATTACTTTGAATGATACTGAATTAGGTCGCTTCTCTGGATGACAAGGTTTTTCTTTTAACTGAATCCAGTAGGTGTCATTACACAGTCTACCTACTACGACTTTATTCTTGATATTCAAATTTTAATGATAGTTATTTATTTGTCATTCAATATCCTTTTTTTTGAGTGCTTTTACACTTAACTTCAAAAGTACTAGGCTCAGTGAAGATATCTAGGAGTGCTTCAGGCAAGAAGGTATGTTATTCAAAATGGTTCAAAATGATTGTAAAATTTAACTCTTGAGTAAACAACATGCCAAATGATATTTTTATGTTTTGTATCAGCAGAAGATAACTTGCATGGTACAACAGAAATACTCTGATCTTTCTAAATGCTTATCAGGACAGTAGTAGGAATTATTATTGCAGCAAAACATTACTTTTTGTATGTATTATAATGTTGTACATGGATTACACAGAAAAAAAAAAAAAAAGAAATCTTTTTCATTCTCCCTCCTTCTGCTTCTTTATGCTATATATCTTTCATAACCAATTTAGTTCCAGTTCAGTGAAATTACATGATTAAATCCTGTCGCACAAAAGTAATCTTCTTAAACTTCTATGATTTTTTTTTTCCCCACAAAGTTAATATCATAAAGACAGACAAAAGATGGGTGAAACTAAGACAAAATTTCAATATCTTTTAGTATCTGTTACATTTGTTTCAGCTATAGTATAGTCAAAGCCACCATTGTATTGTGTACAGTTCTGGTGCCCTCAATATAAAAAGGACATGGAACTGTTGGAACAAGTCCAGAGGAGGGCCACGAGGATGATCAGGGGAGTGGAGCACCTCCCATATGGAGATAGGCTGAGAAAGTTGGGGCTGCTCAGCCTGGAGAAGAGAAGGATGCATGGAGACCTCATAGCAGCCTTCCGGTATCTGAGGAGGGCCTACAAGGGTGCTGGGGAGGGACTCTTCATCAGGGACTGTAGTGACAGGACAAGGGGTAACGGGTTAAAACTTAAACAGGGGAAGTTTAGATTGGATATAAGGAAGAAATTCTTTACTGAGAGGGTGTTGAGGCACTGGAATGGGTTGCCCAGGGAGGTTGTGAATGCTCCATCCTTGGAGGTGTTCAAGGCCAGGTTGGATGAGGCCTTGGGTGTCATGGTTTAATGGGAGGTGTCCCTGCCCATGGCAGGGGGGTTGGAACTGGATGATCTTAAGGTCCTTTCCAACCCTAGCTATTCTATGATTCTATGATTCTATGATATTTATTTCTATTCCATATCAAACTAGAAATTAAGTGGGAAGCCTTCCTCCAGGTAGCAGTGCTATAAATGCTCAGCCAACTCTGCTTTCCAGTCCCCGTTCTTCACTGACAAATATTTTCTAATAATTTGTACTAGTTTATGAACTTAAAATATTTTAGATGAAGTATGTATTTTCAGAATATCCTGATTTTTTAATTTTTTCCATCAGTAAAATTAGAAGATACAACTTAAATGTTACCAGTGTCCAGACATCTGAATTAAATTATTAATATATTGTCCAGACGCTCCAGAATTTAAGTAGGGAAAAATAGGGGAAAAAATAAATAATAGTAACTGCTAATTAAAAAAAAATAATGAAAGCTTCTCAATTTCATCTACACCTTGTGCAATTTCCACATAAAAGATGTCCAGTTAACTCAACTCCATCATTCTGTATTTTTTAAACTAAAATTCCATTATTGCCAGTGTTTTCCAAAAATCTTCATATTGTGACATATTTAACTTTTTTAAGGATGTAAGCATGCAAATATAAACTAAAGCAATGTACACCTAAAATGGAAAGTATTTGATTAATTTAATTTCTGGTATATGCTTAATATGTCAGATTCCACTAGTATAAGTTAATTTATGATGAGATTAAAATAAAAAAAATCAAACTGACTCTGGGTGTCAGAACTGAGCTCATAGTTATATATCTATGTAGTTATGTGCATATATAGTAAGGTATGTATCTGTTACGCATAAAAATATACAGCAATGTTTGCTCTTCCTTTATTTTTTATTTTGCAGCTTTGAAATCATACATTGCTCTAAAACAGATCTTGTTCTGGAATGGCATTCATTAGAAATATTTAAGAGATTTTCTTGCCTTGAAATCCTTGCAAGGTTTTTCTGGACTATATTATTTTACTGATTCTTTGCATTCCCTTCACTGATGAGATTATCTTTTTTAACAAAGGTTATATAAAAAAAGGACAAATTATATGTTCTATTTTGAGATCTTAAACAGAAGTTCTGTAAAAATGCAGGCTTGGTGGTAACTATATTTGCAATCAAAACACGCACACATCAATTAGTTTGAGGAACCTTTGCAAAGACGCATTTAATCACATGCGGAATGAGGTGAATGGTTTCCTTAGGGTTCCCAGTGAGCAAGTTGCCACATGGGTTACTACTCCCAGTGCAGTTTTTACCTCATATTCTGTCCTATTGAACTAGGGTTTTTTGTGAGCACATATGTATTTTTATACTCAAAGATGGTCCTGCAACAAGAAGTTTGAGACTTCTAAGGGTGATGTGAGAATGCCTTCTCGTGCTCTCCAACCTCAAAGCTGTACGTAAGTTACGAGCACAATTGGTTATTTTCTCAAATACTCTTTGGGAATTGTTTATTTAAGCTAATTTTACTCTTTATTTCCAACTACTGTTTATAAGTTTTTCAAGTGATGGCTTAGCTTGGTAAAAGCGAGTTTGCTCTTGTAAAATATATCTGAATTGAGGCAATATTAAAAATTCAGATAATAAGAAATAATGTTAGGTGACCAAATATGATGTTCATTTCAATTTTGAGCATTTTTTCTTAAGTTAGAAAGTAAAAAAGCAAAAAAGTGCACTCGGTGAGATGCCTGTTTCTCATTCTTATGCTTCTCCCCTATCTGCAACTAGGAGTTTTCCCAAAAAACAATCCACAAAAACCACCTTTAGAATCTTAGTGTTGACTGGAGAGAACTTTTTGATTCTACATCTTTGATAAGGAAAAAAAATATAGAAAAAGAAAGATGTTTATGTCATTCATTGCTTTAGAATCCCCTTATTTTCCTTTATTTTTTTTTTCTGAAAAGAGGAAGTTATTGGTTTTATCTAAACATGTTTTTAAGCTTCATTTTACTTTTTTTTTTTTTTTCCCAAACTAGACTGCTAAACTGCAGTTTATTTGCTAATATAGTATGTTAAATTTCTGCTGCTGTTCATAGGAAAACATTATTAATACGCAGATGAAGTTATTGTGGAAGTCCAGTAAGAATTACATTTTATGTGTCATGCATGCAAAAATATATTTGCCTTATTTCATACAGAGGGATACAAAAATTCATTACGAAGTGTTTTATGGTAAATCACTTCAGAAATCAAAAGATGTTTTAAAGCAAATGGTATATAACAGTTCTGGGAAGACAGCTGTTGGATTTCCTAGAAAAGAAATAGAAAAATTACACTGTACATCAGAAAGTTTGTTCTTTTGAAGGTCTCCAACCCAAGGTCCTCTTAGAATCTCTTCACTCTTCCTGCCACTGAGCCACAGGTACCTCTTCTCTGCTCTCAGCCTAATCCTGAAATGATTCTTTAGTGAATCATCCCACCTCAGAGAAGTGAGAAGAGGGTTCAGTAACACCCTCTTCTCACATTTGCAGGATGTTTAGAATTAGCTTTGGGATCCATGCGTTTGTGTCTTTTTTCCTGTAAAGCAGGGACCCTTAGTTCAAACGAGCTATACAAGAAAATCTACATGGAAAAAAATAAATGTGGGGAAGAAAATGTGAACAAGATGGTCTTGCCCTGTAATACCTTAGATCCTTGTGCATCAAAGTACTTTTGCTCATTCCATAGTCAAAATGAGACTGGAAGCTGAAAAGCATATTAGACAATAGCAAGACACTTGGTGTAGTGTTTGGCACTGCTGTTTTTCCTCTCAGAAAAAAATGCGTGTGTCATTAGTTAATTCCAGAGTCCAGAAGGACTTTCATTATTATTTATAACTTCAGATTTCAGGCTCTGTAGAGATTTCTTTAATTTTCATACCTTGTGACTGCAGTTAGAGAAAAACACCCCATTATCCTCATTATTCCTGGGCTGACAAAGCTGTAGAAATACTAACAATCAAAATGAGAAATCTCAGTACCTGTTGCATAGTGCTAATTGTATTGTTACTGTGTAATTTTTTAACATTTCTTTTATCTTCAGACATTTTACATTACTAAGATGGTTTTTGCTAATTTTCTAGGGGTTTTTTTATTATTACTATTTTTTACATCTTTTTTAATAAATGACTTTGTTAATATGAATCTTGAGTACCCTATGTTAAACATGCCAAAACAGACTTAACAGGCAGACCACTGGGAAATAAGATATGCTTGCTAGAAACTTAGTACTACTAAAGACACTGGAGTTATTTCTTAAATTAATGTATATTTGTGTCCGTAACTACTGAAGTGAACATGCAAGTATAGCTGTAGCTAAGTGAAGGACAAATGGAAAAGACAAGATTTCCAGTGTAACTTTGGCTTAGTTCACTTCTCATTTCACTTGCTTTTTCCCTTCTTGGTCTAAAAAGGCTCACTCTACCAAGCACTTCTTGAAAGCTGACTTCAATCACCCAATTGTGCCTAATTTCAGGAGTCTCAGGTGCAGTAATACTTGTCCTCCAAAACCATATTGGTATGGACACTCCCGGGGGGAAGCAGAGCAAAAGCTGACTTTTTTTTCCCCTCCCTTTGAAGCTCTAATGAGGTGGGATGGCTGGAAGAATCCAATAGTAAAATTTTTATCAGTTGAAATAAAAGGGAAATAGAGAGGGATTTTTTTTTTGCAAGAGTTCTTTAGGTTTTTCTGACAGGTGATTTAAAAATTATAATTCAGTACTGCTGCTACTCTGCTAGTTATTATTTTCCAACCCAGCTCTCTTTCCTTGATACAGAGCAGGGCCTAATAATTAAAGACAGATTCCCCCTTTCCGCTTCTGTATCCAGGGTCCATGCCAAGAGGGTATAACATCTCATGTGCAGTCAGCATATGCCACAGTTTAATCCTGATTCAATGTGACAGTAAGATCCCTTTCCTTCTGTCATTTTACTCTCTCTGCTGATGTCCTTTTTTATCCCCAGTCCACCTTTCCTTTGCAGCAGCTCCACTAGCTGCATAGGTATGTAGTGCTATATGCATATGTCCTTGCCACTGGAGGAAGCTGTGTAACCTTTTCTCCTACAGGCCTTTTCTGGCCATGTCTGTGACAGAAAAATGTGAGAACGAATTCTGGAGACCATCCCCCCTGAATTTTACAATTAGTTTGTAATGTTGTGGAGGTTTTTTTAATTACTGCTTTTCAGATAAAATCTACTGGCAGTTCAAACATCATCATCTCTGATACATTTGATTAGAGCCAAATTTGCACTTGGTTCTGACCACAGAACTTATTACCAGGCATTTGACAGGAAAAGGGTTTTCCAACAAGGTCTTAATTGCTAAATATGTTGTCAGAAAATTCCTAGTAACTAATTTTTTTTCTGACATGCGAACAATAAGGTCATCTTAAGTGCAAGTCATTGCATGAGAGTACGTCTTTATTTTTTTCTTTTATTTTTTCTTTTATTATCTCAAAATTTAGTTTACAAATTTCCATTGAAGATTCGTGTTTACACATGCATTACATTACATTATGATGTAAATGAAGAAGGTAGTGTGCGTGTCTTCACATCATGGAGGAAAAAGCACAAGCAGATTAGTGAGTGCTTAATTGTATTTTCATCATGTTTGTTCTGAATGCTTGGGTAGTAGTTATGATACTAGCCTAGGAGTGTGACATATCTTGTTTTCTAGTATTTCCAGTGACTTCCTGTAGCACCTTGGGTACATGAATTAAAGTCTCTGAACCCCAGGCTTTACCTCATGCATGAGATAAGGGAATATTGCTTTGTGAATTTCCCTGGTCATAAGGTAACATTAGTATCTGATTATGTTTTAAATATGAACTATTCATCAATTTTCAGAGTTTGGTGGGCTAAAAAAATGTTATAGTGATAGCTCTGCCCCTGAAATCAAATATGGAGAAAATACGGGCAACTTTCTGGTGCTGTCACGCTGTTTAATTGTCTGTAGCTGGGTGTTGTACAAACTGCAGGCTGCATTAAACCTGCTTATGTACTGGAACTTACATTTCTAGAAAACTTATCTCTTCCTCCTTTTTTTCCATTTCTTAGGTTGCCCATTCTCTTCCCTTCATCGCTCCTTATCACCTGAACTTCTCTATTGCAGCATCTCACAGTGTTTCTGGCCACCTGAGGGTATCTCACTGTCCACCACTGTCTTCCCAGTCCCACCTGTTCCCAGCCCCACCTGTTCCCAGCTGTCAGTGGTGTACGTTCTGCCACACAAATGGTCATACACTTCTTTCCCTTAAGTCTTGCAGACGTATGTGGTGATTTGCTGCTGCCCTCCTGCCAATTCCTTATGCTTGCACAGATGCCTCATGCCCTTCTTTCGATAATCTTGACTATCAGGGAACATGAACAAATGTAGACTTTTCCCTGCCCTGTGCTTGGACAGCGGACCATGTCAGCCTCTCCTGTCTGCATGCAGCACCATAAAAGAGCTACTTATGCTTTTTATGACTTGGGACTGATAGGAAATTCAATTTTCCTCTTTATTCAACTGTCATTATTCTCATGTTGCAGTTATCTAGGAAAGATCATTTCCCCAGGTTCAACCTAGGTATACATCTCTCTGCTGAGCAAAGGGAAGCATCACTGTTCTTTGGATGGCTGGACAAATTCCAAGTTCTTTCAGTCTATTGAAAATGAGTAATTTTCAGATTTACTATGTTGTTTGGTTTTTTTTTTAAATCAGGGTTGTAGATATTCTATATTTAGGAGACAATCGGGATTATCAGAAGCATTTGTGTCTTGCCAAAACTGTAATTGGTGTTTATCCTTAATAAGTCTGTGGTAGCCTCTCCTCTCTTTTAAATGGGTGACGTGTGAGAGAGGGACACTTGAGGAAGGGAAAAACGAGCCAGTACTACTGCAGCTCTGCCCCAGTATCTTTCCTTCTTTCAAAAGCCTGCAGCATATCTGTATGAAATTGCTACCTTTTTCTTATTCCCTTCCCAGTTCCTTCAAAGATGTACAGGAATGGGAATATGTTCCAGTGACTTCTTTTGCCTGTGTCAGTGATAACTTAGCTGGTCAGTGTTTCAGATCCTGAAGATCTGGAGGGTTGTGCAGTAATATATAAAAAGAGGTCATCCTTTACTTCTTTGCCAGTATTTCTTGTATATTATAGGATACAGGAGGTAATGGTGATCAAATTTTGAGAGGATCTAACAGGAGTTTTGGTATATGAGAATTAGTAATTAGATGCAACCAATGTAGTTAAAATTGGGGAATAAGTGAAAGACTGCATCATCCATCATGAACCGTAGAGCTCTGAAGCAAGGCCTTTTAACCAAAGGTAGTTTCTCCAATGTACTATGACAATAAGGTTGTTTTTGAGATTTGCTTGATCTCATCTCCTCAACATGTGCTTTGCAGACTGGGCTCAAGGATTACAGCCAGGCTAGCTGCTTTTGTAACTTCTCACAGATTTGGAATATCCGAAGTTAATCCCTTGTATTTCAAATCTGGATTGGAGCAGCCGTTCTCACAGTGATTCCCTGGTTATTGGTAGACACAGCCATGATGCTGAGTTGTATAATCATGTCTCTTTGTCATGCTAGCTTTAGTAAGCTTTGGTAGAAAGCCTTAAACATGAGCAAATTTTTCAAGTGATTTCAGCAAGCAGAAGTGATAAAAGAGGTAAAATCCACTGACGCCAAAAGATGCATCCCAAAGTAACACTATTTTTGATGTGTTCAAAAGGAGGGTGGGCCTTTTTAACAAAATGGCAAAAATAATCTTCCTCCATATTTTCATCATAATTTACCTGTTTATCATTCAATTTAGTCTTACTCAGATTCAATCCAAGTTAAACACTTAAGGCCCAAATTTAGCCAACACACAGCAGCACTAGAAAAATATAGGAGCCTCACACAGGAAATGAACAGGAAAGTGATACAGTCTGTACAGTTCCTAGACTTGGGGAGATACCATTACTTGTGAGTGATCATTATTGTCACCCAAGATCTTACTGAAGAACAGAATAGGGAAATGCCATATAACTCTGGAAGACTCAGCATATTGATGCTATTTCTTCAATATGACATATGCAAAATCACAGTTGTCTAACATTTTATTCAGAGGGGTTATAAACAGAGGGATTATAAACTACTGAGACCAGTTTCACCTCCATAATTTCCATTGAAAGAACTGAGGAAAATCTAAGGACTAATTGTAGCACCCAAGTTATTTCACCACAACTTTCTACATAGCTTAATAGTAAAAGAAAGTTGTAAGTTCAGAGCACTGAAATGCCTTTGAGCTTAATAATATAAGGGAGAGAGATGTCTTGTCACCTTGAATGGTGCTTTTTCCAATACTTTAGTATTAGGTTTATAGGTTTCAGTATTTAGGTTTATTTCATTTATTACATGAAAATATTTTTTTTGAAGTATTTTTATACTTTGATGTACTGTTATACTGTAAAATTCTACTATAGTGTAAAATATCTTTATCAAAAAAGTTTTTTTTTATTTGTACTTATAGACCTGATTATGTCATTATTTTGAACCTTTCTCGAATTTCTGATTACTCTGACCATAAAGTGTTATCTATTATGGCAAAGGTGAACTGTATGATTTCCTATTAATAAAAAAATTTTGGATTTGAAATATTTTTTTTGGTTTTGTCCAGGTACAATCATAAAGCTCAGACCTTGATTTGCTCCATAGAAAAATACTTTGATGTCTGCACAAATTTAATTAAGACACTCCCATTTTTAAATGAATTTCAGTGACATTTACACAGCTGAAATTATCCCTGTAATTTTACAGGGTAGAAATTCTTTTTTTACATCTTGTACAGTCTGAAATTTCTTTGGGTTTGGGGTGGTTTTTTGCTTTTATTAATTTTTTTTTTTAAAGAAGTTGATTTCTACAAGGCAAGCCAAAACCAATTTGAAATCTATATTCTGTAGGCAAATGACATATGAAAATATTTGCTGAACCAATAAACCCATTATAGTAATTATGTAAATCTGGCACAGGATTTTCATGTTTTACTGTAAGTACACTAATAGAGAAATGACTTGAGCAAACCAGCATCTATTCTATTAGTATCTTTCTACCACATAAAATGATTGTGTCCTTGTAAAATAGTCTTTAACTGCTACTGTGTCACAGCCATTCATGTTTAATGCTAATAAATCAATAAGAAATGTAAAGGATGGATGCATATTGATTCCACTGTGTTCACTACAAAGAAACTGGGAGACTGAGCAGGGGAAACACTGACAATATTTTAAAGTTACTTTCAGAAAGCTCCAAGCTATAAACATAACATTGTAGATTTTCTTCTGGTTTGTATTTCGTCATTACTTCCTACAAGAACAACATCAGATGTTTGAAACAGTTTGCACTTATCTCTTAACAACTTATTTTTTTTTTTAATATGTATATATTTATCTATGGAATGCACATGCAAATGGTGTTCTAATTTGAATATCAACATTTTCTTAATTAGCTTATTCCTATAAAATATCAAAGTAGTGGGTTAAGGGTAAATTTTTTTCTGAAGATATTTTTCTAATTTTGAACCTATTAGCTAAATTAATATGTTTATTGTTGCCATGGTTATATATGGTCATGTAACTAGCTTTTCAGCGAGATCCATCAAATCTAAGGGTTTGAAGGCATTATGTGCTTCCACTGAGGGTATAGCAATGTCACCATAGTGTAGGAGAATTTAATGGTTGTTATTTATATGAGGAATGTATAATTATCACAAGATAAATCAGACTAGAACTTGAAAAATCACAGTTCATGTCAAAGAACTGTGAGATTTATGTCTTGAAAAATTTCATTTGTTCATGGTGCAAAAATCCTTCAGTGACATTTCTGATCTCTTTAATTATCTAGAAATCTTTGTTTGGAACGTTTTGTATATACTCCCTTTAATCCTACTTCCCTTTTATATGTTTCAAAACAAATAATTATTTAAGAGAGAGTCATCCTGCAGTTGCCTTGAAAAAGATTAATTTTAGTATTTGTTTGATAAGTATAAAACTCGAAGTGAAGAAATTAAATCCATATAATTATATGATGTTCTTCCTGTATTCATGTTCTTCCTGTCATTCATTTATGCCTTTCTTTTATAATTCTGAGCAGACAAGTACTTTGTTTTGGTTTTCCATGACTTTTGTATTATATACAAACAATTTTATTTTCAAAAATTAAAGCATGACATTGGAAAAAATATTCTGCTGCTTTTTATTTTGTCCTGATCATTTAGGGTTGAGCACCTTCAAATTTTATGTCCTGGGCTAATATTTGTTTCATTACCAGAAGATGAGAAGCAGACACATTCTAGATATTGCTGAGCGACAATCCAGTTTTCATGCCACTTTAGACTTGACTAAGAGTTCCACCCATGAAAAACTGGGCTGAGAGAATGCTCAGGAGAATCCTTATGTCTTATTTGAACTGTATTTCTCCATCTGCAAAAAAATGAGATGGATTATAAAAATATAAATATATAAAGTTACCTCCAAGAGATGACTCCCAGATCCAGCTGTTGAACTGGAGAAGTCAGCCTCATTATAAATAAAGTGTGAAACTGTTTGTTTATCAATATTTATCAAATTAAAGAAGGGGAAGAAACCCAAACTAAGCAACAAGCAACTAAAACCTTTCTTAAAGGACGGTTATTTGGACAAACTGAATTTATGAGTGCTCTAGTTATTCCACTTAAAATGTATTGTCTGTTCTTTGCTTTTAATTTATATTTTTATTTTTTCGTCTCATTGCCAGATTGCTTTTTGTAATACAACTTCCTGACAGAACAGCTGCAAAGAAAAAAAGAAGATTTAAAGTTCTAAACAAATGCAAAATCTCTTCCTCTACATGAATCAGCAGGAGAGATTAAATGGTAGCACATACTGATCTCAGCATCCTGCCAAGGCAGAAATTTGGTCTTGCTAGACAAACTCTGAGGTAGCATGGACACCTCACGCTATTCATGTGAGACTCTATTTTTGTGTTAGAAGTATGTTCATGGAAGTATCTCAGAATGATCTGATATTATGCCCCATCCCTGGTAGTGTTCAAGGCCAGGTTGGATGGGGCTTTGAGCAACCTTGTCTAGTGGAGGGTGTCCCTGCCCATTGTAGGGGAGTTAGAACTAGATGATCTCTAAGGTACCTTCCAGCCCAAACTGTTATATGTTCCTATGTTTCTATGATTATGTACAGACTCTATAATTAGTTGTATCTGATGGTATCCATCTGATATCTGATGGTATTATTCTAATCACAGTACCTATCTAAGGAAATCATGGATTGTATTTCTAATATATCATAAAGATGTGTGTGTGTGTTTGTGTGTGTGTGCGTGTGTGTGTGTTAAAATTATTTTAAAGTGAGAAATCTAAAACCCATGCTCTGGACTATTATTCCTATAGCTCCAGGGAGAATACTTGATTAAGAAAATGAAATAAAAATACTGCAATGTGCAAAAAGACAAAATCTTTTTATTTTGGTAAAAATCTAATTACTTAAATCTCAGCATTCTCATATTCTTTTTACATATATATATATTTCCTGTAAAAAAATATTCAGTATCAAATTGTATATAAATCAAAATTGATGCTATGAAACTACTGTCTACTTAAATCTGTAAGTGTGAAGACAATATTTTTTATTTTTTTATTAAGCTTGATTTTTATGCTGTTTTTTAGAAAACTTTCTTATACAATTTTTGTTCTAGACAAAATAATCTGTTTGATCCTAACTATTTTCTTGCAATTATCTTTCAACCTGAAAAAGTAGAGGAAAGATTATTTTCAGAATTTTAATTTCATTGTAATTTCACATTACTAGGTCTTTCAATTATTCCTTACTTTTTTAGGTTGGCTTCATGTCTTTTTCATGCAGGAATGTGTGTTGCTATCCCTTTTGTGTGTGTGTGTGTGACAAGATATGTTTTTCCAGGTTATGAAATTGCGATAGAAAATCCACATGCTGTACACAAGATAGGACAAAGAACAGTATATATATGTTGAGTGCAATATATCACTGAGTGAAATGTGTTGAAAACTATAGGTTGGAAATCATCCAAGTGGTGATGTTTTCTTATTGCTAGTTATTTTCATGCTACTTCAGTGTGCTGCAGTGTAGGATAGAGTAATACAAGAGAAAATATTTGATTGTACTGAACAAATCTGAAATATATGCAAATGATGTCTCTGTCCTCTTACACAATGTAACATTGCGACGTATGTGCAGCGAGTATTTTTGTATGTGTATAACAGTATAATATTTATTTAAATGTGCAGTGCAAACTAGCCTGTTAGACTGTGATTTTGAATTTGAGAGAATTCTTGTGTGCAGGAGGTTCCAAGCACCTTCATCATGACAAGAAATGAAACAAAGGAACACTTGCAGTGTAAATGTGTAATGAGTCAGTCAAGTTGTTGGCAGTAAAACCTATATTGGGATTAAAATTTGTTTTATTAAATGTAAAAAATCAATTGTACATCAATATTTTTTTTTATTTTTTTTTTTTTAGCTTGACTTTGTGTAGCTTTCTCTTTTTTATCTATTTTACTACCTTTATTTTGGTCAGGTCCAAAAAAAGGGATTGATGATTAAAGCAGACAATCTTGATTTGGTTTAATTGATTGAAACAGAATTTTCATACAGAATTTTTTCTGTTCTTCCTAATTTAGTTCTTTCTAGTCTACATCAAGACATTTTTCACACAAAAAAAGTTGAAAGGACCTAATAACTGGAGACATGTAGTATGCCAGCTTTGTTCATCAGCTTTCTTGTTAGATTGTCTTGCCAGCCTTTGCATTCAACTTTTCTAAATCCTGTTAAGGGAACTACAACATTTTTGTGAAATAAAGGCGATATGTTGTAAACTAACTGCACCAAAGTATGAATTTTCTAGTTTCAGTCTTTTAGCCATAATCATCTTCAAAACCTCTGTGGTTTATTTTATTTTTTCTTTCTTAAGCCTTTACTTGATATCGTATTTCCTTGTCTCAGAGAAACCAAGGAGCAAGTGTTCTTTCCAATTTCTATAGGGATTGATGTGCTATGAATACTAGGAACAGAGGAGTTTGTCAGTTTCTTGTAAAAATTGTACACTGATCTGCTGGAGGTTATAATGTACATGGCCTTTGGAAGATGGTAAAAAACAGTGGCGTTTTTCAGCAATTAGTCTAACAAAAGGGAACTTTCTCATTTAATTATGTAGTTATAAAGATTTTACAGTTTGGCTCTGAACATGCAATCATTTATATTTGCCTTTTTGCGGGCCGCCTTGAAACATGTGAAGTTGTACTGTCAAATAGAAGATGGCAATATCAGTACCTTGATCAGAATTTCCATTACTTCATCCAAGCAACTGTAAATCATCTTATTTGCTACACCTGGGTGTATTCAATTCCTGCAGCTAAGACTGAAAGAGAAATTTTCTTTTTATCCTGCCGTAACCACCAATCCATTACTCTCAGTCAAGGTATTTTGATTTCCATATCATTCTTAATACTGATTAAGTCTCCTGGAAGGATTTATTGTTTTTCAAAACACAGGCATTTATTTCCATTTTCATAATTTTGTTCATCCAGAGATGCATGTCCTGATGTGTCTGTTTCAATGAACATTTTAAGTAGAAAACAGGTGAGAATGGTGAAGTACTAGTATGAAGAATATGAAGCCTGGAAGCTGATTATAGACAGAGTAAAACAACTGATGTCACTCATTACTTCCATCTTGCACTAGTATGTTATTCTTGCATATGGCAGTTTACTTCTCATTCAGCAGGAAATTTGGTATCTTGTAGAATTATAATGTGTATATCTACATTTAGACAGAAGATATAAATTCATCAGTTCTGACAGCAAGAAACAGGTCTTTAAAATAAAGTGATTAGGAAATTTTGAAGATACATTTTCATATTTTTCAAATAATTGAGTAATGTTCAAACAGTTCATAAAAGACTATTTATTCACTTGAGTGCATGTCTTCTGAGGGAAGGTGTAGCATTTGTTTCAACTTTATATGAATTGAAAATTCAATAATTTTACTTTATATTTAAAGACAGACATGCTATTAATATATAGTTTAATTTATGTACCAGTAGTTTCAGTTCTACTTAAATGAAGCATTTAAAAGCAATATGTGTGTGAACAAAAACCTCTTCAAAAACACTGCCTAGAAGAATCTTTCCTTAACTTTTTTTTTTTTAATTAATTAATTAATTAATTAATTAACTTTCCTTTACTTATTCATGGACTGGTTACTGAAAAAATAATCATATTGTTCAATATAATAGCAATGACTGCAATCGTATCAATCATTTTTAAACTATTAAATGTCATTTAGACATTCCTAAAGCATAAAAAATATTTCCTAGTCATCAATTTAGATCTACAATACACATTAAAGTAATTGTCAGTAGCAATTTACCCAGTACTGAGGGGCAAAACTTCTTTCAATTAAAACTTTAATGTGCATGCTGAGTTTCTGTTGCAGCTAGTGTCCAGTTATTAACATGAAAGGATTTGAGATTCTTATACACTCCAGCATACACTAGATCTTCCACTCAGTGTGGATGAGTTCCACTCATCCTGCCACTTTCTTTACGACTGCTATAAATATTGGGGCCGGACAGCAACCTTATGTGTTATGTTTTAGGATACACTGTCCATGCTTCTATAACATATATGCTTGTTTATGTCATCAGAGAGTTTTAACCATACATAGAATAAGTTGCATAAATGGAAGGCAAAAGTCATTACTTTTCTCCTTTAGTTCATATGTACTTGAGTAATTCTATTGAGGAGACATTTTATTTGTCTACTGAAATACTTCCAAAATGCAGAATTCAGGGCATCCCAGGTTCTTTTAATATTTGAAAAAAAAAAAAAAGAAAAAGAAATCCCCAACATTGCAAACCATATTTTGTGTTCTCTGATTCCTCCAAGAGGAAAAAAATGTCAGCATTTTGTTTGTTTTTTCAGTTCACTGAAGATTATATGAATCTTGATACTATACTTTGATTATTTTCATTTTCTCAGATAGCTTGTACAAGTATAATTTATTCTTACCTAAAACCGAATTAATAGCTTATTGTCATTAAGAAGAGGAGCTGCAGCACTGTATCTGTATTCATCTTTCTTTGTTGGTGATCAGCACACAAGCTGGCACGTGGACAGTCATTGATCCTGCTATGGAGTTTGCATGCTCATTATCTCATTATGTTTCCATCAATACCTTAATGAAGCACCCTTACTGGACACATCGGACTGCTGTTTTTAGCATACATTCTGTTTTTTCTAGTTTCAAGCTGCAACACAGAGCATAATCAAAGCACCACTTTGGACCTAGATGTTAACATGTAATATTGGATAACTAGTGTTTCTATTTTTGTCTATTTTCAGGAAACAATACATAGTGCAGAACCACGTATCTGATGCTGACAGTACCATAGTGTATGCCTACATTCTGAAAATGTAGTTTAAGCTTGATTCTTTTGGAAATGGACAGATGGAGATTTTCTTCAAAAACAGAGCTCTTGTGGTTTCAGTCAGCCCATTGCAACAGAAAGTTCCCATTGCACTTTCTTTCTCCATAGTTTAGCAAACTGTGGCAAGGTGCCAATCCACAAGATGAATGTCATAATCTGGCAGCAGCAGATTTTACCTTGCAAAATAATTTACTGTGAAAAGAAACCTTTTTTTAAATATTTTCATACACTCCCTGCATCCCCAGGACTTCATACATGTTATTCCTCTGTCAGAGTTAATACTGCCTAAATATTACACTGACTAGAAATTAAGTACATCCTCTTCATTGAGTAGGACAGCTTCGCTGACTCTCCCTGCCTGACAATTTTCCTTTTTTCCCAGATGTACTTCAGTAGGGCTTAGCAGGTTCTACAGACTCAGAAGAAGACTTCTCCATCTTTGATTTTGTCTCTCCACAGTTCTTTTCAGCTTCTCCTGCACCTCTCTGTGTTGTAGTAGCACTTCATATTCTGAGTAAAATGATTTTGAAAGACCCCAGAAAATAATAACCAGAAAAATACCTGTCAGGTGTGTAACATGACACTTCTTGATGACAACTTCATTAACAGAGAAGCCTGATTAAGTTAAATATTTTTTCCATGTATTTCCGTTCTGGTCATATCCGGGTCTTGCAATTAGTTTAATCTGAATGGAAAGCTGTAATCAACTGTGAGCTGCACTTAAGTATCCTGATGGTGTAATTAACTTCAGTGATGAAACAAAGAAAGCAGGCATAACAACTTTATTTAATAGCAGCACATCATAGCAGTTATTACAGTGCAACACGACCGTGGGCTTTTTATTAGAGACATCGTAATACAACTTGAATATATTTTTTATGCATACTTCAGAATGGATTATCCAAAGAGTCTGTTCTGCAGCACTTGCTGAAGGTTGCTTTATAGGGCAGGAGCTAAGGAACCTTACAGCATAGTTTTATCTAGGTAAAATACAGTAAAAAAAAATTTACTATCATAATAAGCATATTATGTGGTAAACTTTTGCCATACTAGCAGCATCAATAGCTAGCATAAAATTTTATTGTCTAGCTGTAACAGATAGAGAGAACTGTAAGTGTGATGTCAGTTGTTCATCACTTATGCTTTTGAAATCAATTACTCTGTTGCTTTCAATTCCCTGGTAAGACTTCATCTAGAGAGGATTGTAGGAACAGGCTAAAGATGGAAAAAAGGCTAGGGAGAAGTGATAGCATTTAGAAAATTCTATTACGTGGTTTCTGTAATAATTTGTTATGGTCCAGTGAATTTACAAATGAAAATTAAAGTAGAATTATGTTTTGGTTTTTATCAAAAGCAAAATAAGTATTAAGTCCATTGAGCAAACTAACAGATGCATAAATGTATACAGGTATGTCCGCACAGTGATTGCTTTCTGTTGTAGTTCCATGATAACTGAGGTATTTTTTCCATTGCTACTTTAACAATTATTCTAGGCAGGCTCATTCTTTTTGTCATTGGGATGTACAGCTGAGGAAAAAGAAAAAAAAATAAGATGAGGCAAAATTCCATGGGATCATCATGAACAAAGTTCTGAAAAATGTGTCACGTTAACTGAATAAAATAATGACATGCACTTTCCACCTTCTCTGGTTCATCTCCTGTAGATCAGATATGCTGCAGGTCTAAATATGGATTGTAACAAAATCTGAGTATGATAGAGTCACACATAAATTAAAACTGGATGCCTAAACTCAGATCACATTTGTAAGGTGTATTTGAGAATTTGAAATTATGGCCTACATGCACATGCTTTACATGAGTGTCAGCAAGGAGTCCTTCAAATACCTAAGAATCTTAAATATATTCTTTAAGGAAGGTCTCAGACAAATTTGTTCGTGTATGTTTGTGGGTTTATATTATCTCTTTCAAAAAAATATGCACACTAATTTCATTTGCATATTTTTTTATACAGCAAATATACTGAAAAGTCAATGTAGGCAATAAGGCAGGATTTAGCTTTCAGAAAGCTTTTAAAATGTGACTCCTCTGTGCTGATTATCCTGTGAAAATTGACCTCCTTGAGGAAAGCTGAGACAAGCACAGATACATTCCCAATCTGGAATGGCAGATGCTTACTTTTACAATGATTGTTCATTCTTTGAAAATATCTACATGCTTTTTTGATTGTCCCATGAAAGAATGAGATCTCAGGCCTGGTATATTCATATTACATATTGCTCAGTGAAATGCATGCGTCAGAAAAGTCTGAGGTTGTTTAAAAGCTCAGCTAGAAATCTTCAGATTTTGTTCTTCTATTTCCAGCTAGCATTTTTAAGCAATTTGCTATTGTACACATTATTCTGCTATCTCACTGTGTTTGGCTGTTTGCTTATTGTTTATGTTTAATCTTTCCATAGATCATTTCAGAGTGATGCATCTTATGCAGCATCAGGTTTTGTGATGTTGGGGACAGTCTCTTACGTTTCTGATTTATTGTTTCTCTTTTCACTGATTCACAGTATGTAAAAATGGTAAGACTGAAAACATAATCTTGTCCAGCACAGTCCTGGTGAGACTTTCATTCGTAAACTTATCCATTGTAAAGTTGAGGCAGTTTTAATAGTTGTCTTCAGCTACTCAAAGGCATTAACTATATTTGCTTAAGGCATGTAATCAAAACTACAAGCAGCATTCAGCAAGTTCCTGAATAAAAAAAAAAATCATTAATTCAGACACAAATGACAGGTAATAATAAATGCTATTATATGTGTCATGCAGACAGCTGTTACTCCTTTTATCAGTATAACTGTGGTGTAGAATTTCTTTTGCTACTTTTCTACTGGTCTTGCAGAGTTACGTTTATTGAAGAACAGCCTCTATTGATGAACAATCAACAGGACACCAATGCAGTTGCCATATCTGCCTTGTGATGAACTTTACAAGCAGCTATCCTGTGTCTCCTGGAGCTATTAATTCACAGTTGGTATCAATAGCTCCAATCCAGGTGAAGAGAAAAAGCTGTACAAAATCTATTTAGAGTTCCTTTGCATCAGACAGCTAGAAATACAGTTCAGAAATTACTTTTTATTTTCTACAAAGCTTCCACAGGATGAATTCTGCACGCTGACAATACTTCATCTGATTTACTCAGTATTTGACAGGGTAGACGGTTGCATCTGAGAGACATCAGATGGCAAGCTATATAGCTTTTTAGCGAACAGAATATGTGATCATGACACAAGCTCCTGTCACTGAAAGCTGTAAGGAACAAAATATGAATTTCTCATAGGAGGTTTGAGATGTATACTAGCTAACTAACCCATTTCCAGTATTGCTTTTGCACAAAGAAAATCCAGCAATGCTGCTGTATAAAAGTCTTTACCTTTGACCTCCAAATAATTAGTCTCAGCTCACATATCATTATGCCAAATATTTCACAATGGCTTTTAAATTAAATACTGAGTAAGTTTTGAAATTCTAAAAATAGGATTCATGTTTCTGCTACCAATGCTGTTCATTTGAACTCTGATATGCAATTCTCATGAGTAGAACCAGTTTAAAAAAAAAGCAGAAAATTGAAAAGCTATAGACCAAAAAAAAGTTTAGTCATTTACTCTGTTTATAACTAAAATTAGAATGAATTAAAAAAAAAAAACAACAAACTAATAATAGTATTCTATCTGATTTCATTCTGATAATAACTTTTGATGTAATTTGGTTTGGAGAATTAGGGATGATTTATGTACCCTCGTGTCTACACAGAGTTAGCCCCATGGTGGTAGGGACTTCATTGATTATAAGTGTTGGGTGCAAGTCATGAGAGTTCCTGTTTTCTTTGGGTCGGACACCAGCTTGCATGGTGATATATCTTTGGACATTGTGCCTAGCCATATATAGTCTTCCACCCTGATCCATGTTCGGCAACTCTGACAGTAGCATCCTAGTAAGCGTAAAAAGTCTGATTTTCAAAATACTTCAGTACAAGTAAGTTATGTAATTTCTGAGATATTGAATCATGTGGTCAAAGATGGTTTCACACTTTCAAGAGTCTAATAGCAGTGATATTCGACTAAGAGTAAAGACACCCATATGTTGAAGTCAATTATTTTGTTAATTATGGTGAAAAGTAATAAGTAATGCATGCTTCCATGATGATTGGAGGTATAAGCAAGAAATCTGCTCCTAGCAGGACAGCGTTTAGAACTAGAATGCCTTCTTTTTAACTGTAGTTTATAATCCATTATTAGACATGCTATTAGTTATTGAACATATTACTCTTCAGAGTAATATGGAGGTCTAACTATGTATCTTTGCTCTTAGCATAAGCATTATTATCATATAAAATTTTGAAAAAAGTAGTGATTTCAGTCTTGTACAGGACATGGTAAAAAAAGGATATAATGCCTTTTCAAATAAGTCTATTACAGCAAACTGACTGAACCAATATGCTAGAAAAAGCGTCATTGGTTGTTAGAACAGAACTGGGTTCACTGGTTTTCAGCAGGACTTCAGCCTTTTGTGATTCTCCTGTTGCAAATCAGAACCTAAAAATTAAGCTACCATATAACTGGAAACAAATAAAATGTGTATATATGTGTATTTTAAATGATCCATAATATAACAATGTAATTATATTGGTAATTGGCTCTTTCATAGCACTTATAAATACTTCAGGATCATTAGCTAATTAGCAAACTATTTACAAAGTGCAACACTACACAAGCGTAGTGAGAGTCACTCAGGGATTGCTTTTTGGCACAAGATAAACATATATTGACTTAAGAACATATACTCTGGCAAATCCTATGGTATTTTAAATACAGCCTATAATGCTCTATTAGGATCCAGCTATTTCTGAAAAAAAAAGTTATCTTTTGTTTGTTTGATTGATTATGTATTTGCAACATGTCCTCAAATTACACAAAGCTGGGTTTCTATTTGTTTTTGTGATTTCTCATCTTTTCTTTGTCTGCCATTCTGAGTTAGTCTGTTTGTGGACCTACCATTTGAATTACTTGAGAAAGCAAAAATCTTGAGGCTGTGTCTCATTTCTGTTTAGCAGAGGAGTTGAGAAGAAGGCACCTTGCCAAGTTTGGGCTTTGCACTGTTACTTTTATCAGACTATAGATGATTTGAGCAGCTAATTCAGGTGTTCCTGCACCTAAAAATAGGCTGTAAGCTTGAGATTGTGGTTGAGTGCCCATATTGAACACTGAGCCTTCTTGCACAGTAAGATGCACACAAGATGAATGGGAGTTTAGAAAAAAATTGTTCTGTGTGTCTTGACAATGTGAAGACAGCCCCTGGAAAACTGCATTTTGAAATTGACCAAGGTTTTATTGGCAATCATGATTTGGTAGGCTGGAGGTATTTACTGCAAAGCCATGAGGCAAAGAGCCAGTTAGTACTTCATGTCTACTTTGGTAGAAAATCTCTGTGGGTTTCTAATAGAAAATGGTAGATGGCCATATTTTTAAATTCTTCTGATTTTCACTTGCACATATGATAGTTAATGACTGTGCAAGGAGCCCATTTATATTAGATTCCTAATGTTCCACAGTGATAATTTTTTAGAAGCAAAATACAAGAAATCTTTTTATATGATTGCCATGCATGATGGTGTGATTTCAGCTTATTACTCTTTAAACGAGTCATAATTTTGTAATACTACAGCATTTTGTTATGCTTTTTACCATCTCATTTTAGATTATGAGTGTTCAACTGTTTATCTAAAAAGTCATTGAAACCACGTAATTGAAATAGCTCTTATTTTTAACCTAAATGAAGAACTTGAAGTGCAGGAACAGAGCAGTTAAATTATTTTTCCCTGTATGAACTCTTTTAATACTGTTGACTGACAGGATTGACTTTAGAAAAAAGGAAGTGTCTGCATTCATCTGCATGCTACAAGCTATTCCATACCTAGAAATTATTTCTAGATTGCTTTTCATGGCATTCAGATATCTTTCTGATTCAATACATATGTAAAGTAGTAAATGTTTATTGGATGTTCTATGTATATTCTAGACCCTCACTTTTGCATCATGGATGTGGAAATACTTGAAAAACAATTTTCGTTTCACTTCTCATTAGACTGAAAGAAGGAGAAGTGGAGGGAGAAAGAAATTAAAATATGAGAGGAATTAATTTTTTTAAAGTTCTGTTTGAGCATTTTGAACTTGGTTGCTCATTCAAGGCAAATTTCATCTTTTGTTAGATTCAGTTTATTTACCTGTGCATAATAACAGTACATTTTATGGGTATTTGATAAGATAATCTATAACCACTCTATGACACTGAATTTTTTATTGTATTCATTTAAGCTTAAATATAAATTATTGTGCCTTGATGCTTACAATTTTGAAACTGAATATATCACATTTAGGAATGTATAATGTAAGAATAGATACTGCATTAAATATAAATATAATGCATACAATGTATTCCACGTGCTTTGCAGGAGGTGTATTATTACAGCTGTAAGCATGATAGATTACAAATCAAGTTTGGTTTTAGCAAAAAATATAAACTGTGAGTTTATACATATTATCTATATGTTATTTTGCTGGTTTTAAAAACAGAAAATTAGCTTTGTAAATTTTAGAATATGCATTAGAACAACTCACGGAGATGCAAAGAATTTTTGAGCATATATATAAATGGCTTATTTTCTGAAGTTAAGTAAAAGGTGAAACCAGTCTATTTGTTTATCATAGATGAGAGTCTGAAGTTGTTCCAAGAGAAAATGTGAAATAATGCATTTCATGATTTATGGAGCTAGTAGATTTTACGTCAGATTATTGAAATTTTGTTCTTCTCAACTGGAGTCACATTAAACAGCAAATTGAAGGGAATCAAGTACTTGCAGCAAAGAGAGACATACATCTTCATCCCATTTGATTTGGTACTGCATGCCTAAACAATTTTTGGTAACCTAAAAAAAAGTCTGCTGATATACTTGCTGACAAACAGTACAACAATGTAAGCCAAATATCATTATGTAATATATGTATTATCAACTGCCTGTGACCAATGGTGGAAGATAGCCTTGAGCTAATTACAAGTACCTTCTTATTGGACTAAATAAGAGAATCAATTTTCTAACTTTATTGCAAAATCTTGATTTCTTACAAAGAAGAATTTACCTAGCTACCTACTTTACCAATAAATACATGGAAGTAATTATTTTTGCAAAATACTTTCATGTTTTAATGTCTTTATAAATACAAATAAATATATAAAGCAGCTGTTTGCACAAACTGATTGACTTTTTGGGGAAAAAAAAAAGTATAAACTTGTTATGAAATTCTCATATGAAAAGTCATAAGCTCTCTGAAACTTTTTGGTTACCATGGCAATTTTTATCAGTCAGGCTTTAATATAGGACATAGTAGAGTTACAACTGTAGAAATTCAGTCTCCATGGTTAACTTGATAAAAACTTTATGCTTTTCATTTAGATATTCTGAATCATGCCAGAGACCTATATAACAAATACATTTTAAATAATTTACAATCTTTTGCAAAGATCAAAGGTTACTGGCATCTGATTATCAGATTAAATGGATGTGATCTGTGTGTGTAGCATGTCAAAATTTGAAATTTGAAAGTAATCAAGGAAATTGCATTCAAGACATTTTCTGTTGTGTTCATCTCAACCTGTTGATGAATGAATGACAGTATAATGCTCCCTGGCTTTTTGATGAGGCCATAATGATCCAAAGAATGTCTCATCAAGTTAAAACTGCTTAAGCTCATCTGTTTAACCTTTTAAAAGTCTGATGCAGTGTGACTGTGATTAGAAATCAGTCTTTTGTCTAAGGCAGGAACTGACAATTCAACCTGGTCAACAGGACACTTCAGGTCTGCGTGGCCAGAATCTTCAGACAGACTTGCTCAAAGCTGGAAAGCCGGCTGACCTTTTCACATGCATGTGTACAGCCTGCAGTCCCTGGGCTGTGGGACTCCAGCCAGATCCCACGGGTACAACTCCTGCCACCAGACATCTATCTCACCATGTACAGTTTTGAATATGTAATCCTATGAAACTTGGAACAAGCTTCCTTTGCCCAGAGGATATTTAATTTCTGTTTATACAGGGTGACTGCTGGTCAGTTTGTGGGGAGTGAACCTGTCATGGTTTAACTACAGCTGGCAACCACACAGCTGCTCACTCAATCACCCCCGCACCGGGATGGGGAAGAGAATCAGAAGAGTAAAAGAAAGGAAACTCATGGATTGAGATAAAGATAGTTTAATAGGTAAAGCAGAAGGTGTGCATGCAAGCAGAGCATACAAGGAATTCATTTACTACTTCCATTTGGCAGGCAGGTGTTCAGTCATCTCCAGGAAAGCAGGGCTCCATCACTCATCATGGTGACTTGGGAAGACAAATGCCATCTCTCCAAATGTGTCCCCCTTCCTTCTTCTTTCTTCAGCTTTATATGCTTAGCACAAGGTCATTCATCCCTTTGGATGAAACCATAGGGTTGCAATGAACTCCTCCCCTTGTCTCCTGCTCTGGCTCGGATTTGTCCACAGACTACAGTCCTCTAGGGGGTTACTGCTTTGTCATGGGCCTTTATCTTATCCGTGGCCATTCTCTTTGGAGTGTTTCAGCATGACCTAATGCACAGCCACTGATGCTGAAGGTGTACTTGCTGAAGCATGGGCTTATCCACAGCCAGTGATGCTTTGAGGTGTACCTTCTTCAGTGTGGACTTGAGCCACAATCCTTTCAGGGATTGTTGGTCTAGAGAATTACCTTGCTGTCCCTGTGGGGGAGCAAGGTGCACCTCATTCTGAGTTTCTAGTTCTCAGTTACAAATAACTTCCCAGATTTAAATGCCCAAGTTGTTCCTGTCAGGTTTATTAACCACTGACGTAATATTTAGCTGTAGTTTATACAGTAGAGAAGTTCCACTGGCTTAGCATTATTTAAACTGCAGCTGTGGACATCAGGGGCATTTGGCAGCAGAGATGCTGTTTTAGAATTATGCTATAGAGGTACAGTGTGCTTTTAGTAGGGGCTGTCATCAGTGAAATAGTAGCATGTTTAATATTTGAATGACCTTTTTCAGATTCCTCATGAAATTCATTGTGATGAATCAGGACACATAATACTTTCAGCATTTATGATTTCAAGCTCTTAGAGATGTGACTGCTTTTGTTGCTCTGTTTTCTTCTGATTCATATCATACATGATTTCAGAATTGCAAGAAAGAATGTTCTTTCTTTTCTTCTAAAAGAAATCTTACGCTTTAGGAACATGTTTATTTGAAGGGATGGTGACGCACAGAGAAAAATTTGTAAAAAGATATGTGCTGAAGGAGCCTTGTGCCAGGTGTCCCAACCTTAATTCTATAATATTCTCTGGAAAGAAAAATCATATTTTAAAAACAAGCTTTGTGTTTTACACGAAGTCAGAAGTTTGGAGTATTCCTTGCTTGGGACTTAATCCAGCAGTTACAGTTCTCAGAAATCTCTCTTATCATTGATTGTTCGGAAAATTAGTTATCTAAGTTGCTGCAAACTTCCTTTGCAAATGTGTCTTTGAACATATGTACATATATCTACATATACACGTGTAATGGCTACGTTTCAAAATCTTGGCCGATGATCGAAAGCCACTTAACATTTAGAACCATCTTTCAGAACCCATTTGTTACTTCCCTCCCTTAAAATGTCTGATTTAGTAGCTGGCTTCTGTGCCTACATATTTCCTTACTACAATTTCTGTCGTTTGCTTCTCTACCACTCTAGGGGAAGGGTGCTCCCACCATTGGTACTAAAAGTATAGTGTTTGGTTTGTTTTTTTCTAAAGTCTTTTTCATTCTCTCCCCTCCATTATATACATACTCCCAGGGCTTACAGGCAGCAGAGCACCTGAAATTTAGATCATGTATTTTTGTTTCGAAATAGAAGTTTGTCTGTTTCTCAATTATCTACATGTAAAAAAAGTGAAGTACTATAAACACAACTCTATAAAATCATCACTGCACATCAAGTAATTGTAGTTGTCTATATTAAGGATTCATGAGTCTGTTCTGTTAAATAATCAAATGGTTATTGCTAAGCAGATGTAGCATCTATAGCTTTTGTACCAAGTTTGTCATGTGCCCCAAGAACATATATCTGTGCATGTGCTGATATTTTCCAGCACTGCCATTGCTGTAAATTTCACTATTAATATGGAGCTTAGATATTGTATGGAACAGGAAGTGTATTAGGATTTTTTGCTTTGTTTGATATTCTGTTGCTAACTTTCATTGGCTTACTTTTTACACTTACGTTTGACATTTCTATCAGTTACACCTATGAAAATAAGTTCAAAGGTTTAATACTGATAAGAAGCACACTGATAAGCTTTGAGATTTCAGTGTTAGCAACATTATTAATCCGGGTTTTTTGCCTTTTTTTCTATTTTCTCAAGAAGAAATGACAAAATTCTTGAGTGGCAATTTAGTCCTTCTCTGTCAGACATAGAAGAAAGGCAACCTTGCGTTCGAGATTGTAACCAGGCTACTTAGAAAGAGAGGCCATATTATTATCTGATAATATTTGTTGTATCTAAAATTTGTTTGGACAGGATTCATTCATGCTTAGATTAATTACCTGATGGAGATGAGAGGGTCACATCTCCAACTATGGCTTATCTTGAATAAGTAAACAAACATGTAAGCTTAATGTCTATTCTTGTGAATATTGAGCTTAATAAAGAAGTTATGACTAAGGAAAAGTTGCAAATATAAATAGACTGCAACTGCTTTTAATTCAAATAAACAAACTTTTGAACAGATCCACTTCCAGCAGTTCCAGATGAGACCAGATATTTAGATATCACATGAGGAAGTTGAATAAGTAACTTATTCGATGTTGCTTTGTTCAGATGTTCCTGTGTTGCTCACAAACTTGCTCTCACTTATGTGGCCCTATCATACTTGCCATACATATTTATGAATAAGAAGTGCACTGACACTAATCACTGTTTGTCCTGGGTGCCTAAGCAAAAGTCATGAATGAACTGAGTCTGTTTTATAGAGAAAACAGGGAATATAGGTTCCTATGCAGAAGAATATATCCTGTGGAAAAAGAGGTTTTTGGGATAATAAAGCATTCAAATGTAAGGAAATGGAATACTTTTCCTGATTTTACTTTTCCTTAAAGGGAAGTACAGAGGGAAGAAGAAGGCTATTTCAGGTTAGTGTCTGTCTCTGAATCAATAAATAGCTTAATCATAGAGAAAATTAGACACTTGTATTAGTTTAATGATGATTTTGTTCTATTTCAGAAAACGTAGACATAAACAAAATCCCCAGTTTGATTTTGTTGCTTAAAAAACCTCTTCCTTTATGTGAAAATTCCCTGGGACATATGTGGCAATAGCTGGGAAGCTTTAAAATATGGGGGGTGGGGAGATTTAACTTCTTTTGCTCTTTGATCTGGTACATAAGATAAAGCATTTTGTATATTAAATGTTGGATATATTTAGGTATCCAGCATTTTATGGAGGTGTTTCAGATTGTGATGAATTGTTTTTTCCAAAAGAAAATTAAGTGTATGGGTTTTCATTGAAACAGAAGTTTGAAAGGGTACGGGATTTCATAGAAAGGTAGATGGTGTTCAATGTACTTGTCACGTGTCCGGAATGAAAGCTGAAGGAGGACATGAAACACATGAAACAATGTCCTTAAAACAATGACACAGGTCACCATCCGTGACAGGTTATTCAAGTAATGTACTTTTAGCTCAGTAAATTGTTTATTCCTTTTTATTTAATTTATAAATTTCTCTAATTGTATTCTCTTTCTTCTCTTCTACTTATTTTTCCAAATATCTGTACTTTGCCTTGGTATTCTACGCTGTGTTTAAACACAACACACTGTTATATTTCACCTGTATGTGTAGTCAACAAAAGAGGAACCGTACTTTTTCAGTATGCACTTATATCACAGCACCTTTTACTAGCAGCTTGTAATGGCGTCTTTAAATTACACGTATTATCTGACTTTTTATTCATAAGTCAAAAGGGAAAAAGCTTAAGCATTGAAACTATCTCCTAAGAAGTTTGTAGTTTCCTACAGAGTTAGCAAAACCTATTGCAAACAACTGTAATTTACTCTAGTATAGATGCTTCATCGATTTGATATAATTTTATCTTCCACCCCCATATATTTTTCATATTGAATGCATTTAGTATGTTTACTGTGGTTAATTCATAGTGTGAACCAGGAACTTTATGCGTTGTCATTTTCTGCATGTTTTTCAAACAGCAGCCAGCTTAGTTTCTATTTTTATTCCGTTTTCTTCTTGAGGCACATGATGCTTAAAAGGTAATTACTTTCATGATAACCTACTTTAAGATTGTTCTCAATTTCTATACTATTCCCCTCCCTCTCTCTCAAAATGCTGTTTGAGAACTTGGTGGCAGCAAATGTTAAAGTGACTAATTACGTTACATCCTCCACAGCTGTAAGTGTGTTACAATGCAAGGTAGAAAACTGGTTTCTGTCAGAGTTCTGGCTTCAGGAACCAGGTCATTCATACACAGTGGCTGTATGGAGGAAGAGCACTGATGCTTCATTGATGTGATATGGACTGTACTGAAAGCAGGCTCCCCAGCCTTTCAGTTGAAGGCAAAGGCTTTATGTGAGTAACCTCCAAGAAAATGCAAGTGAATTAATCAGGAGACAGTGGGGAGAAACTTGAGAATTAATGTAATTTTGGAAGGGTCGCTAAAAAATTTCTTGACAATTCACATAATGTTAAGGAATTATCATTGTCATAGCATTGCTGTTTCATAAAACTGGCACACTTTATTCAAGCAGTATGCCTATATGTAAAGGTATAAACTGCTTGAGTACAAAAATAAGAAACAGTTTAAATGTTTAATCCATCATTTCTGTCAAGGTAATATACTTTAAATTTTCATTGTTAACACATTCAGGAGCACGTGGAATTAGTTCTGAAGTTAAATTGCTAAATCATGGTTGTTAAAAATATGCTTCCACTGTTAGAACCTGTGCAGTGACAAGACTATTTCAGGCAAATGCACGACACCAGATTATGACCTTTTACCAAACAAGCACTTCTCATAATTGTAATTGCCTTGGGCTAGTGAACGCTACAATTACATTCATTTTCACAATAATTGTACACATATTTGAAAAGATGTCATACATCTATGATACCCAACTTACAATAGTTTGGTATGATTGCAGCTAATTAAATCAGATGGGGAAACTGTACTTAATCATGTTAATTGCTTGAATAAAAAGATACAGAAATTTGTAGATAAGACCTGTAAAATATTCCCCTTATTCTCACTGTGAATCCAAACTTGGAACTTTTCTTTAAGTTAAGTTGTGTAGCCAGTATTGTTGGCAGTTTTTGGAAATATGGATCTCTTTATGGTTCTTCTTCACTCCAAATTTCAGGTAAGCATTTGATTTTTATGTGACATGAAGGCTAACTTCAGGCAATCACTTCTGTTGTCACTAAAATGGCTTTTCTTTCCCTCCATCCATCCCCCCAGCTGTCACCCCTGCACTGTAGCAGAGAAAATAAGTTTTGAGTCTGCATCTTTATCTCTTAACACCTAGTTCCCTTTTTGTTTTTTTTCTGGGACCTTGGACTTTCATTTCTAGTGAAATAACCAACTTATTTAAGAGGAGCTTCATGCTGGCAAGTTAGTTGTTTAGTGTACTTGTTACCTACACATTATACAGAAGACCAGACCATTGGATTTGCATCAGTTGACACATTATAATGGTCTCTGACTGGACCAACTGGCCCAGAGACAGAGCTTGTTCCCTGTGAAAAAGTAGGGAAAGTTGTAGGCTCTGCTCATGATTTTAGTACATATCTGTCTAAAGAACCACAGGTGGGTCTGTGGGTTCTGCATGGAATCACAGAATAGTTTGGGTTGTAAGGAATCTTCAAAGCTCATCTAGTCCAACCCACTTGCAATGAGCAGGGACATCTTCAACTAGATCAGACTGCCCAGAACCACATCCAGCCTGGCCTTGAATGTCTTCAGGGATAGTGCATCCACCACCCCTTTGATCAACCAGTTCTGTTATTTTACCACACTCATTTTAAAAAAAATTTCTTCCTCACATCTAACCTGTATCTCACTTCTTTTAGTTTAAAACGTCACCCCTCATCCTATCACAACAGGCCCTGCTAAAATGTCTCTCCCCATTTTTTTTATAGGCCCCTTTTAAGAACTGAAAGGATGCAATAATGTCTTCCTGGACCCTTCTCTTCTTCAGGCTGAACAACCCCAACTCTTTACTCACAGGAAATGTGTTCTATCCCTCCAGTCATTTTTGTGGCCCTCTTCTGGACACTCTCCAACAGGTGCCTATCTTTCCCGTTCTGAGGACTCCAGAGCTGGACACAGTACAGATCCACTTTAAAAAACTGCGATGATTTCTGTTAAGGAGTTCAATGTGGACTGCTATGAATATTTGTAAGGTTGAATATAAAATACAGATAAAAGTGCTGAGTAGCAGGAAAATCTTTAAGAAAAATGAATATATTTCAGTAGTTAACTTATGACAGAGTAGTTTCATACTTCTGTAAGCAAATAATTCTCAGCAGATAGAATGAAGGGGACTTTGCTCCTTTAATTTTCACTTCTCAAAAACAACTGTTCTTTCTTCTAATAGTCAGAAGATATTAGTCTATTTTATTTCCTTGAATCTCCTTCTTTCATTAGAGGTCAGTAGGATCTGTCTACTTGTTTAAACTTTTGGCCATCCTAGGATTACAGAAATTTGGCGTTGTACTTGTTAACCCCTTGTTATTTTAGAAGTAGTACATGTCTGTTTGTCTGTCTGTCTATCTATCTATCAAACATCTTTTTCTGTGTTCAACTCCTGTTTTTTTCTATTTGTGTATTTCCAAAACCACCTGAAAACATGTACATTATAGCTACTTAAATGTCTGAAGAAAATAGGGAATGGAGAAGCTAAAATATGTCTGCAGAGTGTAAACGCAGCAGTTTGTATGGAAGAGTACAAAAGTGTAAATGCCTATTAATGAGGTAAATCCATTTTAATAAGTGCATTTTAAGGTGTGTTTGCAATAATAAAAATACTAACAAGCACAAATGATCTCAGAATATCTGATTGTTCTGAACTTCAAAGTACCTTTTTATGATGTTGATTCATAAAATTAAGAAATTCTATTGTATGAAGTAATTCTTGAGATGAAAAAGCATATTTTAGATGTTCCTGAGTCTGCTGCCAATGCTCAGCTATTAATAACTTGGCTATCACTTACAAGCAGCTTTTAGTAAGTCTTTCTTTTTTCAAAAAATGACACCACTTGTCAGAGAAATTGGCCCTTATGTAAAAAGTTTTGCAGATGAAAACCTGTTTTAAGAAAGTTCTAAAGTCTCATTCTTTTGTAGGTTCTTGTTTCAGAACTCCAGTGCAAGGGTGTTCTGTCGTGGGTAAAGCAGAGGTGGATGGGAATGAAATGGCCTCCCTTTTTTATTTGAAATACCTTATTATAGAAAATAAAGTAAGATGATTAGGAAGAATACAAAATTACAACAAAGATTATTTCTTTAAGGTCCCTTGAACCTGTGTTGGTTATTTTACTCTGCTTTGAGCAGCGGTTTTGGGTTAGATTACCTCCAGGTTGAGGACCTTTCCAACCTCAACCACTTTGTGATTCTGATATTTCATACAATGAGTACACTCTTAGAAACTCTTTTTGAAATATCCACATATTGATGAGACATTCTGATTAATATGTGAATAAGGCACAAATTACCTGCAAAATTACAAATCTTTCAGCAACTCTTTCTGTTCAATAGATTTATTGCTGCCTGCTTTTAATAGCTTTACAATATTTGTTTGTGAATGTGTTTTTTTGAAGTCAATTCAACATTGCACATGACAATTTTATAGTATGATTTTCTATATACTTTTTCTTTAATTAGCACTGCATTTCTGCATTTTCTGTTCTCTAGTGTATATAGTTTGGTTTGGATTGAAGTATGTGTTAAAGCTAAATCTCCTTTCTCACCTTCGCCTTTAAAACAGAAGGAGGTAGTTATAGAAAAGATGTGCGTACATTAAGGGGTACACATTCACTGTAACTTCTTTTACCTTCCATATTACATCCTAGCATGAGGTTTTCCTCAGGAAAATAGTTGCAGCATAGCTCCAGAGTTCTTTCACACCACAAATGTTTCCAGTTTCTTGCTTATTGATTTCTGATAGCTTGAATCCATCTTATACTTTAAAGCTAGTTGTATTTCCAGAAGAGAAACACAGAATAATATACCTGGCTTCGACAATTTTTATTATTTATTTCTTTTCTTTTTTTTTTTTTCTGTTGCTGTCATAAATGAAATAGATTCATTTCACATTTATCGGAAGTGAGTCTGGCTGAACAACGCTTAACTTGTAGCATGTTGATGAATATTTTTGAAATACGCATGAAGGATAAGTATATACACATGGAATTGGTTTGGGACCCCTCAAACAGTTGATAAATTCAGTTCTATCAAAATAATGATAGGGGGAAAATCTTCAAGTGCTACAAGAGTTTGAAGCTTTGCATTTATACATGAAGCAGCTAATTTCAGTAGAAATGTGTAATGTTGGCATGCTTTCTTCCACTGTTGCTCATGCAAAGTGAATTTGGGAGTGATTTGCTTTTGTTTCTCATTCTCTTCCTCTCTGTCACTGAGCATGCTTGAAAATGATATTTATTCCTAACACAAAAAATATCCACAAGTTTCTTTTTTTTCAGGAGTGCTTTTTTAGCTTCTGTTGTGGTGGTGTCTACATTTGCAATTAGTCAACTTGATGACTAATTTAAGTTACTGCATTACAGCCTGTTAAGCTTTCCACCACCCTAGCTGAGGTACCATTTCTTGTAACATCACTGTTTAGTGTGTGCTCCCCAGTGATCAGTTCTGAACAACTATAATGAGGCTTTAACTGGGTTTGTGTTAAACAAATAGGGAAGCTGAGCAGTGGGATAGGAAGCAAAATGGAACACCGTAAGAGTGGCATTTCTGGAACTGCTAAAAAAAATAGTAATTACCTTTTTCCTTTTTAGTTGATTTGAATAATAGTTTCGTTATTTACTTTTGGACCTGATCTGATACTTTCAGTGTTTCTAGCTAGGGTTATATATATATATCATGATTTAGTCATTAGAAGGGCGTGTGATAGCTTTTGAGGTTCAAGTGAAAACCACTGGTAACAATGAAAACTATGCCATCTTAGCTGGATAGTAGCATAACATAATACAGGAGAAAACTTCTGTATGTACCACCACCATGTGTTACAGGTGAAACAGACTTCTGAGGGAGGCAATAATTTCTGGATCATCTTTGGGAGATGTTACATGAAAAAGAATGACAAATATTGTGATTATATCTAACTGATATAACTGAGTCAGAAAGAAAATCTTGGAGTAGTCTTTATGCTTTTGACATGTATTCTAACCTTTGTACATGATGTACAGTGCCTGTTTTTCAAAATACCCAGTAACTGCGGGGTACAATGGCAATGTGATATCCAAAGACTTTGAAAATCTACCTAAGCATCTGTCAGCATATTTTAGTAATTAAAATACACAGCTTTTAAGATGTTTCTCATCCCTCACCCTTGTTAATATGTGGAAATTACTAATATACTAATATAATTAGTAGGAATATAAAACATCCATAAAATCATGCTTAACTTGATGTATACCTGTTTAAAATATAAGAAAAAGTTGGGAGGCTTGTTTAGGTTTGGTCTTCTTTTGGGTTTTGTTGGTAGCATTGCTTCTTTCTGAGTTTACTTTGTCTTGGAACGTAATGTAGGAGCAGAAGGTATCATCTGTTTTTCATTTGATTCAGAAGATCCTCTTTTCCTTCCTTCAGTACACTAGCTTGCTGTCCTGCCTGGGGAGGCACTGTGTCCTAATGTTTACTGCCTAAAGCCTGTTTGATTACTAAGAATTTAATAACATTAAACATAGATGCCAGTCTTTTGTGCAGACTGCTCCTAGACAGTGTTCTACCTAGCAAAGACATGGCTGCTACTGCGGGATAATAACTTCTGTTTGCCTTCTTTCTCTGCTTAAAGGAGATGGAGCCATGTAATGCAATAGTAATTTCCTGCACCTGTTTATGGGACAAAATTTGTTCCTTGCTATCAAAACTAAACACAGAAGCCACAAGGATGAAATACTACCAAGGAACAATCTTCCAATCAATACAATAATGAGGATTTTTCTCATTATAAATTTTTCATATTCTCTCTATGATTTTATTTGGCATCTGTAAAAGCTGCAATATTTCTGATTCAATGTTTTTCTTTCCAATTTCCCAGTAAAACCAACTTAAAGTGTTTGCTACAGCTCTCTTTTTAGGTTCTAAAACCCAGGTGGCCGAAGTAACAACTGTTTTTATCCTTTCTCTAACATGACAGGTTATGCACTTCTTTGAAAATACAAAGGAAGTCAGCTATATGAACTAAACTCAAAGAGTATTTGTATACAAAACCAGTTATGCTTATACTTTCTACACAGACTCTATATTACAGATTTCTTATCCATAGGGAAAAAAAAGTCTGATTTGCTGGAAAATTAAGTTTTCAGCCAAAGAAAATTTTCAGGCAAGTCACTTGCTTCCCAGGGATTTAGATTCCTGCTGATACCAAGTGGGATTTACAAAAGCACAGGAATTAAAAAAATAGGATTCATATCAAGTCATGAGTTCTTGAGAACTGGCATGACACTTGGGCTCCTAAGTAGCTATACCATTTTTGAAAACCAGATTAAGGCTCCTAAATAACTAATGATATATTATAGTGAAGTATTGTACAGTAGCACTTAGTTCAAATGCTAAGAGCAGCACAGATTTTTTAGGAGGGCACTCTTCCCTCTCTCACCAGCACAGATTATTGAATTTCTGAAATAGAGTATTTTAGCTCAGACACAATAATGCCTAATACATTCTTTATAATGGGGCTCATACAACTCTGGATGACACTGAGTAGTGCCTTGTGGACAGACTCCAAGATAGATTGGGAAATTCTAACATAGATAGCTAGCCCTTCAGGTGAAATTTGAGTTTGTATTAATTTCTGATCTCTTAACTTCAGCCTTGATTCAAACCAAAATATTGTGAAATATAAACTGCTCATACCACAAGAACCAATAAGAAGAAATGTAGGCAGACAAAGAGTAATATTAAGGAGACCTTACTCTGAATGTTGTATTCAAAATGAACATTTCTATTTTAACACCAGAAACTGCAAAACAATGTGTCATGGGGTTTGTTTTTTTGTTGGTCTTTTTTTTGTTTGTTTGTTTGTTTGTTGTTCTGTCAAGGAAAGTAGACATTTCTACTGAAAATTTCAGAATTGGAAAATTCCTGAATAACGATTTCTTTTCTGTGTAAACAATATATATACACTATTACAAATTCCTCCTTACATTCAGAAGAAATAACAAGTTTGGTGAAAATTAAGCAAAAGCTTTCCAATTCCTCTAGCTGAAGGTATTTAATTGTGAAGAGACCTGAGTAATAGCAATCAAGCAAATTATTGTGAGTTTATGATGGTAGATATTCTGAAGAGAAATAGGATGTCTTAGATTTCTAGCCGAAGAAAACTTATCTTTCTGACCAAAGAAAACAATGTGCAGATGATTTAGTAGTCATTAATCTCCTTAATTTATAAAATTAACTTTGTTCAATCACCATTTTCTGTTTCCAAATGAAAGTAAGAGAAGATTTCTTTCTAAAAAGGTCAACTAAAAAGAAGGAAGTCTGTCATCATTTTCCTATTACAGTATCTGAGAAAGAAATAATCTAATGTGATCTACATTTTTTGGCAGAAATGGTGCTTTTATTAACTTGTTTGTAGTTAAGAAAGTGTGTTTTGTGTTGTCTTTTGTTTGTTTGTTGGGTTTTTCTGTTTCCTTGGGTATTTTTTAATATATGATAGTATTGTTTTCAACTTGATTTTCTGGTTTAAGAGCTTGCTTTAGAGATATTGTAGTATTTAAGTATATACACATTTTTTACAACCACTTTTTTTTTTTTTTTTTTTTTTTTTATATATCAAGTATTAAATAATGGTTGTGTAAGCACCAGGTTTGGTAACATTTCTGCAGACCAAATATTTATGATGTTTAATCTCTGTTGCCAAGTTAGCGGTAAGATGTGTGCTAATATAACATCTGCCATACTAGGTTTGTATAGGGAGCTTTAGTTAAAGCTTGGTACATCAAATTTACAGTAAGTGACAGATATTTTTGTTCTCAGGCATGCTTCCCTCCCTCCCCTTACATGGACTGCATACCTTTTTTTGATTTTAGTGTCCTGTGGTAGACCTTGACTTCCTACCATGTTACAAACCAGAAAATCTATGGAAACTAAAACCTCAGGCTTAGGCTTCAGACAAGTATTGTATAGAGGTAATGGAAACCCGAAGTCCCCTGTGCCAGGATTCATGCTGTTATGAGACGATCTGTACACACAGTATAGAACCAGGTAGAATGTCTGTATGATAAACTGTAGAGTTGTACAGTGCAGTTTGCACAACATGTCCCCTAAATCCAACCCTATCCTATCTGCTGCATAGACACTAACCATTCGGGACACCCTGTGAATTCTCCAGACTTTCTAAACCTGATTGTAAGAACAAATATTTGCTAAAAATAAAAAAGAAGGTGAAGACCTGCTAGAAATTTTCTGCTCTGAGCAGGGGGATTTGACCTTCAGCAAGGGTAGGTTGCTGAGGGTCATATCTAATTGGGTTTGGAATATATACGAGAATGGAGACTCAGCATCTCTGGGCAACCTGTTCCTATATGTGAACACCTTCATAGTGAATAATTTTTTCGTTATGTTTAAGTGGAATTTCCTGTGTTTCTGTTTGTGCCATTGCCTTTTTCCTGTCCCTTAACACTGCTGAGAAGAGTCTGTATCTATTGTCTTTACTTCCCCCATAAATTTTTTTACATATGGACAAGATCCCCCTGTACCTTCTTTTCTCCATGATGAGCAATCCCAGCTCTCTCAGCATCTCCTTGTATGAGATGCTCCAATCCCTTAATCATCATTTTGGTCCTTTACTGTCCTTATTCCAGTATGTCTACATCTCTCTCGTGTTGGAAAGCCCAGTACTAGACTTGGCAGTTCAAATGTGTTTCATTACAGCTGAGTAAAGGGGAAGGATCATGTCCTTCAACCTGCTGGCTATGCTCTGCCTAATGCAGACCAGGATGCTATTGGTCTTCACTGACACAAGAGCACATTGCCAACTCATGTCTAACTTGTCCTTTAACATCCCAAGGTCCTTCTCAGCTAATCTGATTAGTTGACTCTCAGCCTGTGCTTGAGTGTGGGGTAATTCCTCCAGAGGTTCAGTAGTTGGCATTTCCCATTGCTGAACTTCCTAAGATTCCTGTCAGACCATTTCTCCAGCCTGTCAAATTCCCTCTGAGTGGGATCATACCCATCTGGTTTATCAACCACTTTTCCCAGTTTTGTGTTCCATCATCCAGGTCACTAATGAGGAAGTTAAACAGCGTTGGCCCCAGTACTGATCCTTGGTGTACACTGCTAATACAGGCCTGCAGTTGGACTTAATGCTGCTGTTTGCAATACTCTGAGTCCAGCCAGTTTTTAACCCATACTTAGTCCATAGTTAGTTTGTCAGTGAGGAAGTTTTGTGAGACACTGTCAGTTCTTGCAAAAGTCAAGATGAACAACATCAACTACTGTCCTCACATCCACTGACTCAGTCAGCTCATCACTGAAGGCTACTAGGTTGATTAAGCACATTTTCTCCTTTATAAGTCCATGCTGACTATTTCCAACCATTTTCTTCTCTTTCATGGGTTTTCAAATGGTTTCCAGGACTATTTGTTCCATCACTTTCATAAGGGTCAAGATGAGGCTGGCCAGCCTATGTCCCCAAGATTCTCCTTCTTGCCTTTCTTGACGATGAGAGTGACATTTGCTATGTTATAGCCCAAAGTGTCTCATCTTAAAAGCAAATAAGCCCAGTTGAATGGAGCAGAGAAAAAATAGCTGCCTGACAGGGCAGGAAATTTAATGTGCACTAAAAGAGAAGTACAGAAAGAAAGAAAAGAAAAAAAAAGAAAAAACAAAAAGAAAAACAACAAAAGCTCTCATATTGTTCATGAAAGAGGAAATTATGGATTTTTCTCCCTTTTTGCGTCTCAAGAAATTATAGTATGTCCAAATAGCAGACCTAAGACAGATTCAGAAAACTAAATCACTGAAATTACTCAAAGAACAAATGAAAGAAGTATACATGCCTAAGACAGAATCAGAACAGAGTGAATGAGAGCAGGTTGCCTTTTAAATCAGATTATTTTGAAATAAAGCAACAGAAGTAAAAAGTTGACTACAAATCCTGAAAGAGGAAACTCTGTGCAATAGGTAAAAACTTTAATTGCAAGGCCTTTAAATGTCAGCTCTTTGGAAGAGTTGAAGTGGTCAGGGTGCCTAAGGTCTTATTCCCTTTACAAGACCTCCTCAGAGGCTGAGAAATCTCATTCTGAAATGTCAGCATTATCAGCAGAAAGATTTAATTATGAAAAAAAAAAAAAAGCATAGAGTATCTAGAATTTGTGTTCAAAGGCCGTGAGCTACAGTATTTCCAAGACCTATTTACCCTAAATCTCAAAAAAGGAGAGAATAACAAAAACAAGGCATAAAGAGATCCACATATATTATTATTAAGTTTCTAAAATTAGTGTTTTACAGTAAATTATTTTAAATGAGGGGAAATAGACTTCAGTTCCTTGGGTCTGAAATCTAAATCTGAGACAAGTATACAAAATAATAGGCAAAAATTAAAATGAACAATAAATTTGAAAGGAAAACTTTACTGATTGTGACAAGGTTGAGGAAAAGAAATAATAGTGAATGCTAAAATTCAACTAGCAATCATAAAATTTAATCTGAACAAGAAAATGTAGTTATTTCTAATTAATTGGACAATAAACAAGATTTTCTGGGGGTCATGCAGTAAGGATAATACAGTAATTTTTAAGAAAACGTGTTTGGTCTTGTCACAGAGAACACAACCTTATGATACTTTCCTCCCTATATTTTCTATATTTTAACCTAGAGAAAAAAGGATAGAAAATAGACGAAGGGAACAATATAAGAGAATCTATTATAATATGCACAAAAATTTTAACAGTGCGTGTTGAAGAATGGTTACTTGATGTAAAATGCGTGAGTCTGGCTTTTCTTGTTTGTCAAAACTTCATGATTTATATAAATCTGTTTTGCTGCATGAATATGTAATCTATTCAGGTAGCCCAGTTGTGAAGAATACTGCATATGTTTTTCTTTGTTTCACCAGCTTTATACAAGATCTATACAACACACCCCTGAAGACTCTTATAAACAGAGGCATAATATAACACATAGATATAGGAGCAACAGAATACTTTTATGAGTTTTAAAAGCAAATAAATATGTCTATAAATAGTTATGGTAAGGATTATGGTCCATATAGATCCCTCCAAAAATCATTAGTATGTGATGCCAGACTTAAGAAGTGCTAGGAAACAACCTCCCAAAACTTTTCATTAGTCTTGAATAGAAACAATAGAAGAAACTGCAGCATATACAGTTTAACTGAGGTGAACTGGATTTGCTTAATTGTGGTTTCATCCATTGGTGAAGACAAGGATGTCTTAGGGAGAGCTCTGTGCAGGTAAAACTTGAGAATAAGCCAATCTCAAACCAGTAGCATAGTGCATGAATACAAAAACGTGCCAATTGTAGTGGCCTTCTCTGTCCTCAGTTTATTTTGACTTCTAGTTGCTGTCATAATAAAGGCAGAAGGAACAATTAGAGACCACGCAAAATGCCAGATACTATTGAAATGTTTTAGAAGAGTGACCTGTTACATGTGAATAGCAACTGGTCTGGGCGTCCGCCTTCAGAAGTATAAAAATGGTTATGCAAAGCACACACTTTTGGTACTCTGGCAGGAAGAAGGATGGTTATTTTGGCCTAGAGGACTAATATGAGCCAGTAATATAAACATGAAAAAACAGACAAAATTTCTAAATGTTGATGATCTACATTAATCTACATTAAGATGAAATATCAGAGAATTTCCTGGAGGAAGTGTTCCCAGATGCCTGGTATCATTGTTTCATTCTTTTGCTAAGAAGAACTTCTGTTTTAATTAAAAGCATGGATCACGTTTGTTTATAGCAGCAACAACAGCAACCATCTTGTTCGTCATTTGTCAGGTTTTCTTCAGACGATCTGATGCCTCCTAGTGGACAGCCAAATTTAATAGACCATACAGACAGGCTAGGCTTTAGCATGGTGGCATCATTTTCATAGACTTGCATAGAAAATCTTGTGTCCATTTTCTTGGTTTAGGGATTAGTTTTGTGAAGAAACAGTGGTGTAATGCAGAGAAATATTATGCAAGAGAGGAAAAAATATTTTAGGTATTTTAGAACCTTTAAATTTTTTTGTCCTTGTGTGTTTAGGGTCTCTTTTTCTTTTTTTTCTTTTTTTTTTTTTTTTCTTGGGATGGGGAGGAGGAATAAAAAGTCTTTTAGGATTAAAACCTTTCTTTATTCCTTTCTTTCCTCTTTGTAAGTTCAAAATATAAATTTTAAATCTGCCATGCAAAGAGACCAATAGTGTCAAGATGTTAGGCTGATATTTCACTCAATAGTTTTAACTACATATAATCTTTGATCCTTTTGTGTTTCAAGAATGCCTTAGCATCTGTGATGACAGCATTTGGATTATTTGTACTTTTTCCCTGGAGACCACTGGGAAATGTCACTCTGTGTTCAAGAAAACTAATGAAAAAAGAGCAATATATAGATCTTCTCTGAAGTCATAGGGGTAGCATGCGTGTCACATCAGATTCAATTATAGCAGCACACAGAGAGTTGTGGTCAACGGCTCAATGTCCAGCTGGAGACCAGTAATGAGTGGTGTCCCTCAGGGATCGGTATTGGGATGGGTCTTATTCAACATCTTTGTTGGCAACATGGACAGTGGGATTGAGTGCACCCTCAGCAAGTTTGCTAATGACACCAAGCTGTGTGGTTCGGTTGATTCACTGGAGGGAAGGAATGCCATCCAGAGGGACCTCGACACGCTTGTGATGTGGGCTGATGCCAACCTTATGAAGTTTAACCATGCCAAGTGCAAGGTCCTACACCTGGGTCAGAGCAATCCCAGGCACAGCTACAGATTGGGCAGAGAAGAGACTCAGAGCAGCCCTGCGGAGAAGGACTTGGGGGTGTTGGTCAGTGAGAAACTTAACATAAGCCGGCCTCAGTGTGTGCTCGCAGCGCAGAAAGCCAACCGTATCCTGGGCTGCATCAAAAGAAGCATGACCAGCAGGTCGAGGGATGTGATGATGCCCCTCTGCTCTCGTGAGTCCTCACTTGGAGTAATGCGTGCAGTTCTGGTGTCCTCAACATCAAAAGGACATGGAACTGTTGGAACAAGTCCAGAGGAGGGCCACAAGGATGATCAGGGGACTGGAGCACCTCTTTTATGAAGACGGGCTGAGAAAGTTGGGGATGTTCAGCCTGGAGAAGAGAAGGCTGCATGGAGACCTCATAGCAGCCTTCCAGTATCTGAAAGGGGCCTATAAGGATGCTGAGGAGGGACTATTCTTTAGGGACTGTAGTGATAAGACAAGGGGTAATGGGTTCAAACTTAAACAGGGGAAGTTTAGATTAGGTATAAGGAGGAAGTTTTTTACTGTGAGGGTGGTGAGGCACTGGAATGGGTTGCCCAAGGAAGTTGTGAATGCTCCATCTCTGGCGGTGTTCAAGGCCAGGTTGGACAGAGCCTTGGATGACATGGTTTAGTGTGAGTTGTCCCTGCCCATGGCAGGGGTGTTGAAACTTGATGATCTTAAGGTCCTTTCCAACCCTAACTATTCTATGATTCTATAATAAGAGATGAACAGGTAATCTAAAACCTCAGCATCTGGCTTCATTTGCTGTTCTCTCATATTCAAACTGTTGTTAAACACAAGTGACTTGCAAGTTTAAAACATCTTAAATAGGCTTCTTGGAAATATTCTTCCTGTCTTCTAAGATTTCATTTTAGCAATGTCACTTCTTTTCTCAAGATGCATCACTGTAACTTTTGCATAATAATGGCCTCTTTAGTCGTTACCATTTTATCTGCTTCTGCACTTTCTCACAGAAACTGCTAATATTGTCTTTAATGCACTACATAGTTCTTTTAGAAAAATTTTCAGATGTAAAAATTTGAGGATTTAAACTTCAGTTTTGGAAAAACATCAGACGAAAGGATTAGGTATGAGAAATAAAGACCGTATTCATTTTTATGTCCAGAGCAAGAGGGTTGGGGCATTTTAAATGTGCAATAAGATAATGACAAAGACGTAAACTGAAAAAAAAAGGCAGATTTTTTTTTTTCTCCATGCAAGATTTATGTGAACATTTCAGAAGATAAGAGCTGATCTTTAATCAGTCAAAGTAATAACTGAGTCACATTAGGTTACTCATTTATGGTCACATGCCTATGGCTTCACACATGTAACTTTAGTATCTGTATATGTATCTGCCCTCAGTTTGAACTGCTTGATTCAGTGGATAACCAGCCTTGTTTACACAGTGAGATAGAACAGTTTTACAAGGCTACTGTGCAATTCATGGCATACATGTTTTTAAATGATGCCTTGTGAATGAAAACTAATCTGATTGTAACTGAGAAATGAGATTTAAGGTTGTTAGAAGTATCAAGAAGTTATAAAGAATTCCCTTTGTATGCAAGTCCTTGCCATATATTTTTTTTTTAAAGGCAATGATTTCTCTAGTGATATGTCTGAATACGTAGAGCTATACATATGTTAGGAGAAATAAGGAAAAAGCCAACATCCTTGTATTGCGTTACCTAAGTTTTGCTCTGCTCACAATTGCTCTAAGGAACCTGAGAGTTCTTCAAATTAGTATCCATCTGGACAGTGACTGTGTATACCAGTGTTTCAAGGCTGCAGGTTCAAGCTGCACATAATTAATTTTATGCAGCCTACTGTACACTACTGTTACTGCATTAGCTCTTTTACAGACATGACTATTGAAAAAAAAAAAAAAGAACCAAAAACGTACACAACTGTTTTCCAAGGTATAGCACTTATCAACTGAAATGCTATGGTTTTTCCTCCTATTCTTATAATTACCTGTGATTCCTAAATATTGCCATCTACAGCAGCTTTTCATAAATGATGGCTTTCTAATGACAGTGCTTTATTTCAAGAGCCCACTCATTATACGGACCTATCACAGCAGTATAAAAATCAAATCTATTGTTTTAATCTCATTTCAAATCTTCTCTGCTGCCACTGGTATAAGATTATCATGCTTGACAATGCTTGGTTAAATGTTGAGATGTAGCAGTTAGAGGGGTAAGCACACCACATGCACTTCATAGCCAGACACTGTCCAACTCTGAGGGCATGAGGAGTAGGCAGTAGTGCCAGGCACCATGCTCAGAAGTGCCTGGTGGTTTTTAGTCAATTGGCTTTTAGTCAATCAGACCTAATATCCCTTCTCTGGCAGAGGTGCCTTGTCCCTAGAGTCATTTGCCTGTGGCAAAATTAGCAGAATGAAGGGAGCACAAAAGGAAATCCAGGCACAGAAAATCAGCAGGGAAGTTAATAGTAATGAGAAATTCCTTAATTTCTAGAGGCAAGTTGAGATGGGGGGATCTTTCTGAATTGTGGGGTGAAATCAGAGAAACAGTGTGGACTTCAAGCAAAGAACTCCATCCCTCTGGCTTCCTTTAGTTTCAAAGTTGTCCTGGTTTAGCAGTAGCAATCATTTTTTCTACTGGTGCAGTGCTGTGTTTTGACTTTCGGCCTGGGAATAATACTGATAAAGCTGATGTTTTCAGTTGCTGGTCAGAATGTTTACCCTGACCAAGGACTTTGTGAGTCTCATGCTCTGCCAGGGAGGAGGAGAAGCTGGGAGGAAGCAAGGACAGGACACCTGACCCAAACTAGCCAAAGAGGTATTCCATACCACAGCACGTCATGCCCAGGATGTAGAACTGAGAGTTCCCGGAAGGGCTGGAATGCTGCGGGGTGGGGGCGAGGTACCGGTTGGTGAGCGGTTGTATTCTCTTGCTTGTTATTTCCTTTATCATTATTACTATTAGTGGTAGCAGTAGTGATTTGTGTTATACCTTAGTTATTAAACTGTTCTTATCTCAACCCGTGGGAGTTGCATTCTTTTGATTCTCTTCCCCGTCCCTCCAGAAGCGGAGGGAAGAAAGGTGGAGGGGGAAGTGGACTGTGTGGTTCTGATTTACGGCCTGGGCTTAAACCACGACAAAAGTGTATGAATATTTTGCCTTATCGTAGCAATGAATTCCTTGCCTGATTTAATTCTGTGCCTTAGCTGCAATATGTTACAGGGCTATGTCAGTAATTTCTTCTAAAAATGATCTAAGTTCCTAAACATAAGAGGTTTAATCTCATCGTATTTTCTCACATCTCAGAAGGATCAGAAGAGTTTTCATCCTCAGAAAGGAAGTTTTACTTCAATAAAAAAGTTGAACAAGAAATACTCTAAAATCTAGATAATTCAGACTGGACAGGTAAGGCAGCCATTCCTGTATTTTTTTTTTTTTTACTTTTTTTTTTTTCCCGCAGGAAGTGTCCACCCAATAAACTGGCTTTCTGAGTTGCAGACAGCTCCACAGCCCTTTCTGCCTCTAAGAAACTGAAACTAGCTGTAATCATTACAATTTGCAAGGAAGAATCTAAGAGCACTTTATAAAACAGACATAAACATAGAACTTTGGAATTTTTGGTTTTCTATAAGAAAGCTTGTGGGGTTTGAGGCAGTTCTATTTCTTGATGTCCAGATTTGTGATTTTTTTTTTTTTTTTTTTGTACAGTTTGAATTAAGCTTTTCTTCATTAGCTCTGTTAAATTCTAACAGTGGGTGGTGTCTTCAAATAACAGAATTTTGCATAGAGAAATGTATATATTGTGTGACCATAAACATCCAAACTTAAAATGGCAGTTTAGAAAGAGGAGTATGGAAGTAGGCAGCTGATGTAAAAACATCATCTTCCAGCTAGTTACCAGGAGGGTGACAAATTGTGATAGCTCTCACTTTCATTACCACAAGACAAATTGTTCAATATGTTTTAAATGTAAACCCAATCTGATAGACTTTGAATATGAATTTAGGCACTTTCTCTTTTAGCAGGATCAATATATCTGCAACTGGATGTTATCTCTGGAGTTAAATATTAGTTTTTAATAAAGCTTCAGAATTGGTTACTTATGATTTTTTTTTAACTTTATTTCTAATCAAAATCAAGTTTGACATATTTTTGACACATTCATCACTGGTGGTTCAGATGTCAAATATAAGATTGGCCATAAACTTGATTTATGATCCAATAATCCAGCACCTTTGTTTGTTTGTTGTTTGTTTTTTTCTTTGTAAAGAATCTGACCTCTCAAACCTCATTTTTTTGAGAGGAATATACCATTTTTCTTGACTCTTAAGTGGGAAAGAAAGGGGGAAAAAAAACCCAAAACTACCAATAGGGAAAGAAAGAAAAAGAAAAGTGGGGAGGGGGAGAGAGAGAGAGAGGGAGAAGTATACCCTTGCATCAGTAGGCATTAATATCCAGGAACTAAGATTCTTGCCAACAGGCGAGAACTCCTTTATGCAAGAATAAGAATCTGAATGCTCTGTTTCTATTGTACTACAACCGTGTTGATAACTACTGCCTGGTGGGTAGAGGACTCTCTCTTTGTGTTTTTTAAACACATTTAAAAGAATTCTGGTTCTTTGTATACAGTACAGAACAGGAAGTGCTTTGAAATCATGAATATTTTTGTAGGACATGAAAATTATTGCCTTCCAGCATCTACTCATGAAAAAGAAAAAAAGTCGTTTAACTTTTTAAGTTAAGTTGTGAGTTTTGTAATTTTTGTTTGATTCTTGCTGTTTTGTAAAAGTTTAGGAAGCAGGGATGAATTTCTGGGTTTGCTGTTTTATTTAGTAGATAACTGTGCCTCAATAGACCCATCGGAAAATTATATTAATTTTGAATAGCCTGTTGCATGGTGAGTTGACCCAGTAAAGAAGCCAAATCCCATGGTTTGAAGGACATAAAACAGCTTATAGGAGACGCATATGTCTACTTCAGAGTTTCTAAATCAAACAAGGGTTGCAGATATTCTGTGCTGTCCATTAATATTGCTATCTGTGGAGAATGTAAACTTGAAAGAGAGAGGCAGCTGGAGATATTTCCACCTCCGCCAATGTCCATATGGATTAATTGCAATGAAAACCTACATATATTTGCAGGTTAATAAATAGATTAAATAACAGATACTAAAAATGTTGATTGACTGAGGGCACATTTCAAATCACCTTTGAAAATCTGAGATTCTAATTATACCAAGTTACAGAAATTATTTTCCTTACCTGTATTACTCCCATTCACAAAATTTCCCTATAGCCTAAACCTCTGCAATGCGGAATACTCAGGGTTGTTTTTTTTTATTTTTTGCAAAAAAATGGGTGAATGAGTTGGCCCTGGCAGATGTGATTGCTTGTAGTACAGACATACCCACAGCAGTTTCAGGTTGGCAGGCATCAGTAGGGAATGCAACACTGAAATACTGATATTTGCCCCAATTTAAAGAGCTTAGAGTTGCACTGTCTTATTAAGCATTAATTTTTCGTGGCCACAGATATTGGTGACTATCACGTCAGTCTTTGCTTAACTGAGAAAAATACTGTTTTCTAATCTACTTATTTGTTGTGTTCAGATTAAATCCAACAGTTACTGTATCTTTACTTAGAATGAGAAAACTTTGTTTGCTGGAAGAGTTTCAAAACAGATTTAGAACAACAGTGACTCAGAAGACATTATCTGATGAATGGTAATTGACTTGAAAATGACAGAACTGCAAAACTAAATTTAAATTCATAGTGGATGATGGTTAAAAAATTGCAATGTGCTGATAAATTATGAGCCTTTACAGAGGAGTAAAGAAATGGAAATGACTAATTTTTCAGTTTAAGAAAAAATGTATTTTGAGTTCTTTTGCCTTCTATCCATGTTATCTCCCCCTCCCACAAAAAAAAAAAAAAAAAAAAAAAAAAAAAAAAAGACAAAAGGAGCTAAAAATAATTCAAATCAGAAAACAGTGTAAAGAAAAGTCTTTCACAGCTGTGGCTCTATCCAGAGTCTGTAGTCTAGAATTATTTCCTAGAAAAGTATAAGAAAGTAGAAACTGTTGTTGGAAAAATAATGGAAGAAAAGTCTGTGGACCAAATCCTGTTCTTTTGCTATCTTTGAAGAAATATTTTGATTCAGTCCTAGATCTGATAGGGTCAACATCCCAGACACCAGTTGGGTGGGTTTGTGCTCTGGTCAGGTGAAGGAAAACCTCCGTAATGCAGAAGCATATGAGTAGATAATGGATCCATTCTGTCATTGTTGCAAAGGTGAAATTGTATTGTAGATTTTAAAAGGCATCATACCTTAATCAAAGAGGAGAGGAAACAGTAAAGGGAATGCATAAACCTCTCCTACAATTCAACTGACAGAAGATGAGTGTGTTTAGTAGATTAAACCCATACACGTGGATGTATGTGTCAGTAAGAAAGGGAACAGTGATTTTGACAAGTTGGAGGGAAGAAATATTATAGAGTTATATCAAAATGTCAAATGTACTTTACATCTCTGACAGCCCATAATCTGTGTTAAAGACTGAAGTATGAATTAATGTTGAAAAGCAAAATATCAAAATGTTCCAGGTGACTACAAAAGTTGGAGCTTTCCCCTGAACATTTATTATCAATTTTAAAGAAAAAAAAAATTACTGTTCTTTTTTTTTGTATTGCGTGCACTTACCTGTCAGAGATCAGTAAGGATTACATTTGCTATCAACAGCAAATGTAGTAATAATCAATGTCTCTTCTGTGAATTAAATATGACGATGTTATATAAATCTAGTGGAATAACTAGATGCATGGTGTGCACACGCTTCAACAACCTTCAAAAGGTTTTTGACCACTACAAAACTCTTCCTATTCCAAAATCTGCATAAGTCTCCTAGTATTATTTCAGGGTAGATCAAAAAAGAGGAGGAAAATAATCTTATTAGAAAGTAATCTTACTAATCTTGACATTATTTCACTGTATCTATCCCTTGGATTTTGAAAACTGAACCTTTTTCTAGTACTCTACTGTCAAATGTTCCAGTGATGGCAATATCTTTATAAATACCATTTCAAAAATTTCAAAATTGTTTTACAGTACCTTAGATCATGTTATTTCTTTGTTAATAACTACATTTGATAGAAAGGTAATTAAATATTATAACAAACAGGTGCTGGATAATATTTATGAAAATGCAAAATTATAATATGAGTTTTATTAATGGAAGTGAATTCAGTATCTTAGCATGTGAAAGATTCTAAATATCAGTGCTATATTTACTCTCTAAACAGAAATATTTACAGCTCTGAAGACATGAGCATTATTAAACAAAGCATTTATGAAACAATAGGTATAAAATCAAGTCTTATGCTACCCAATAATAATCAGAAAACTATATATGTGAATGTCTTTCTTTTCTAGCACCACTAACAGATAAACCACCGAAGCTTTTGCATCCCTTGGAGAGTAAGCTAACAATTCAGGAGACCCAGTTAGGTAAGTAGCAAACACATAATTTATATTCAGATTTTATGAAGGTATTTGATGTGTTAATGTATGAAGACAATGAGATGGTATGTTAACAATAATTTCATGGAAAAGACTTTAAACATTGTTTCCATGGAGAGACATGTCATATACCATCTAAAAGATTGTTCACAAAAAAATTGGTAGCAATTGATAATATTAAACTCTTTAATGTTTCAGATATTGGAATATTAAACCAGATGCTGGTTTTTACCTTTGCTGAAAGTCTACAATTATGTTTACCTGAGCTTTTCTTTCCAAACTTTCCCTTTTCTATATGTTTATATATACAGATATAGTGGTGTAAATTCTGCTTCAAAGACTTCTTTGCTTTGGCATTTATTCAAAGAATTTCAAAGATGTTGTGTAATTTTAAATGTTGTACTGGTCTAAAACCATCAGAAAACAGTGAGAAGTTAATATAATAGCACCTGATTATTCTGAATGTATTAATATATATATGTAAAGATAAATGGAGAGAAATTGATGCATGAAGAAAACATTTTGCTTATTGTTTTCTAGCCTAGTGGATGGTGGGTATATTTTTTCACTTTGGTCTCCTGCTGCTGTACAAGTAATTAAGGCTCCAAAGCTAAGTTCATGAGTTACTAGAGTTGGCACGATTTGACGATCATAATTTGTAGATGGACACAGAGGGCAACTTGTAATAAACAAATAGTCCTCAGTAGGCTATGCTGGAATTATGATTTGGGGTCAGAACAGTAGCCTATTGATAGATCCTCCAGCATGTTAGCTACAGAAACAAATGGAAACAAATCTGGTGGTTTTCTAAACCCCATAGGAAAAAAAAAAAGGGGGGGGGGGGGGGCAAGCAAAACTCAGTACATTCTGCAGCACCAGAAAAAGCAGAAGGCTTGAAAATCAATTCTGACAGTCACAGGCAGAACATTTTATGATCCTTGCCAGCATATGGCTAATAGTGGACAGAGAATGATTCATCTTTGTTTTAATATTCATAAAATATTACTTAAAATTATTCATGCTATTCAGGTAATATTCTGAGATGCTCATATATATGTTTTCAGAAACAATTATAGAAAAAGGAAGATGTAACGTATTTCCCTTTAGAGCTACTTTCTGTTGTTCTGAAGGTATTGTTTCTGATATACCAACTCAGAAAACTTCTGCATGACAGTCGTAGATGATTTTACCTTTTTGCTTGAGCAAGCATAGGGAACAGAAAACAAAGTGATTCCACACATTTTTTTCCTAACTAATGTTGCTTACTGAGATATTTCTGATGAAAAAAGCAGAAGGCAGAACTTTTTGGGTCTTTGATGTTGTCTTACTAAATATATTGAATAGGTGAGATTATTTCAATAAAAAGTGTAATGATTCATGGCTGGCTTTTTATCTATGATTTTTTAGAATTAATCACATTTGTTTTCTTGTAGTTCTGAGAAACAAATTAAATAATTTGAGAAGTGCTGCATTTAGAAAAGACACTTTCTAGAAAGCTAAATAACTATTGATTAGGTCACATAGGAAAAGGCGGTCAACTTCACGCCTCAAGACTGCCTCTGACAAGAAAGAAAGAAAGGTCATTGTTGTAGGCGATTCCCTTCTGAGAGGAACAGAGGGCCCAATATGCAGAGCTGACCCTCATCATAGGGAAGTGTGTAGTCTGCCTGGAGCCCGGATCAGGGGTATCACCAAGGCGCTCCCCAGCCTGGTGCACCCGACAGATTACTACCCGCTGCTGGTCTTCCAGACAGGTGGGGGGGAAGCTGCTTCCCGCAGCCTGAGGGGGATGAAGAAAGACTACAGGGCCTTGGGGCAGATGGTGAAAGAGTCTGGGGCTCAAGTGATCTTCTCCTCGCTTCTTCCATCTTCCGGTGATGATGTGGGACTGAATGGGAAAATTCAGTCCATAAACAATTGGCTACGAGACTGGTGCTGCAGGCAGGGCTTTGGATTCTTTGATAACAGCTGGTTTTATAAGGCTCCAGTCCGGATGATGGCACGTGGGAAAGGTTTATCTCACCGAGGCAAAAGGATGCTGGGGCATGAATTAGCAGGGCTCATTTGGAGAGCTTTAAACTAGATTCGAAGGGGGATGGGGTTGTAACTGGGCTTGCCCCAGTGGGGCAGCACTCTAGGATTGATGAAGACTGGGAGGCCTCCTATAATCCTAGGGTGAAATCGGTGAGCTCAGCTCCGTCCTTAAAATGCCTGTACACCAATGCGTGCAGCATGGGAAATAAGCAGGAGGAGTTGGAGACCTGTGTTAAGTCAGGAGATTATGATCTGGTGGCAATTACAGAGACGTGGTGGGACAGCTCACATAACTGGAATATAGTCATGGAGGGCTATGTGCTTTTCAGGAAAGACAGGCCAGCCAGGCGGGGTGGTGGGGTTGCTCTTTATGTGCGAGAGCAGCTGCAATGTACTGAGTTCTGTCCAGGGACAGGGGACGAGCGAGTTGAGAGTCTGTGGGTGAGAATTAAGGGGCAGGCTGGCAGGGGCGATACTGTTGTGGGTGTCTGTTACAGGCCACCAGATCAGGGTGAGGAAGTTGACGAGGCCTTCTACAGGCAGCTGAGAGCAGCCTCACAGTCACAGGACGTGGTCGTCGTGGGGGATTTTAACTTCCCTGATGTTTGCTGGAAGGACTACTCAGCAACCCAGCCAGAGTCCAGGAGGTTCCTCCAGTGTATGGATGATAACTTCCTCATGCAAATGGTGGATGAGCCAACCAGGAGAGGAGCGCTGCTGGATCTCATCCTCACTAACAAGGAGGGTCTGGTCGAAGCAGTAAAGGTTGAGGGCTGCCTTGGTTGCAGCGACCACGAGATGGTGGAATTCAGGATCTTGTGTGGTAGGACCAGTAGAATAGCAAGTAGGATCGCAACCCTGGACTTTAGCAGGGCAAACTTTGGCCTTTTCAAGCAATTGCTAGGGGAAATCCCATGGGCAAGGCTGCTTGAAGGTAAAGGGGCCCAAGATAGTTGGTTGACATTCAAGAATTGCTTATTCCAAGCTCAAGAGCAGAACATCCCAACACGTAGGAAGTCAAGGAAGAGGGCCAGGAGACCTGCGTGGCTAAATAAGGAACTGCTGGGTATGCTCAAGTGGAAGAGGAGAGTTTATAGGTCATGGAAGGAGGGGCTGGCCACTCGGGAGGAATATAAGGCTGCTGCTAGAGGATGTAGGAAGGCAGCTAGGATGGCTAAGGCCTCCTTAGAATTAAACCTGGCAAGAGGGGTCAAGGACAGCAGAAAGAGCTTTCTCAAATACATAGCTGATAAAACTAACACCAGAGGCAAGGCTGGCCCACTGGTGAATGGGATGGGTGCCCTGGTGGCAGAAGATACAGAGATGGCAGAGTTATTGAATGCCTTCTTTGTCTCTGTCTACTCTGCCGGAGGCAGTCCTGAAGAGCCCTGTACTCCTGAGACCTCAGATGAAGTCAGGTCACTGGAGCAGTTTGCCTTAGTCGATGAGGAATGGGTTAGAGACCAGTTGAGCAATCTGGACATCCATAAATCCATGGGTCCAGATGGGATGCACCCGCGGGTGCTGAGGGAACTGGCAGAAGTCATTGCTAGACCACTCTCCATCATCTTTACCAAGTCTTGGGAAACAGGAGAGGTGCCTAAGGACTGGAGGAAAGCAAATGTCACTCCAGTCTTCAAAAAGGGCAAGAAGGAGGACCCGGGTAACTATAGACCGGTCAGCCTCACCTCCATCCCTGGGAAAGTGATGGAACACCTTATCCTTGATGCCATCTTAAGGCATGTCAAGGATAGGAGGGTTATGAGGGGCAGTCAACATGGCTTTACCAAGGGGAAGTCATGCTTGACCAACCTCATAGCCTTTTATGAGGAAATAACATTGTGGATGGATGATGGCAGAGCAGTGGACGTGGTCTACCTTGACTTCAGCAAAGCATTTGACACAGTCTCCCACAGCATCCTCATAGCTAAATTGAGGAAGTGTGGTCTGGATGATCAGGTAGTGAGGTGAACTGTGAACTGGCTGAAGGAGAGAAGCCAGAGAGTTGTGGTCTATGGGGCGGAGTCTAGTTGGAGGCCTGTATCTAGTGGAGTGCCTCAAGGGTCAGTACTGGGACCAGTATTATTTAATATATTCATCAATGATTTAGATGAGGGAATTGAGTGTACTGTCAGCAAGTTTGCTGATGACACTAAGCTGGGAGGAGTGGCTGACACGCCAGAAGGCTGTGCTGCCATCCAGCAAGACCTGGACAGGCTGGAGAGTTGGGCAGGGAATAACTTGATGAAATATAACAAGGGAAAGTGTAGAGTCCTGTATCTGGGCAGGAACAACCCCAGGTTCCAATATAGGTTGAGGAATGACCTGTTAGAGAGTAGTGTAGGGGAGAGGGACCTGGGGGTCCTAGTGGATGGCAGGATGACCATGAGCCAACACTGTGCCCTTGTGGCCAAGAAGGCCAATGGCATCCTGGGGTGTATTAGAAGGGGGGTGGTCAGTAGGTCGAGAGAGGTCCTCCTTCCCCTCTACTCTGCCCTGGTGAGACCGCATCTGGAATATTGTGTCCAGTTCTGGGCCCCTCAGTTCAAGAAGGACAGGGACCTGCTGGAGAGAGTCCAGCGCAGGGCAACTAAGATGATTAAGGGAGTGGAGCATCTCCCTTATGAGGAAAGGCTGAGGGAGCTGGGTCTCTATAGTTTGGAGAAGAGGAGACTGCGGGGGGACCTTATTAGTGTATATAAATATATAAAGGGGGAGTGTCATGAGGATGGAGCCAGGCTCTTCTCAATGGCAAACAATGATAGGACAAGGGGTAATGGGTATAAACTGGAACACAAGAGGTTCCACTTAAACTTGAGAAGAAACTTCTTCTCAGTGAGGGTGACAGAACACTGGAACAGGCTGCCCAGGGGGTTGTGGAGTCTCCTTCTCTGGAGACATTCAAAACCCGCCTGGACACATTCCTATGTAACCTTATCTAGGTGTTCCTGCTCTGGCAGGGGGATTGGACTAGATGATCTTTTGAGGTCCCTTCCAATCTCTAACATACTGTGATACTGTGAATATGAAAGAGTTAATTTGCAAATGTCACTTTCAGACACAGATGGGAAGGTCTGACTGTAAATGAATGTGAAGCTACAATACTTAGACTTATATCAGGAAGTTACAAGAATATATTAATTTGTTGTTTAAAAGCCTGTTAAAAAATGAGAACTGGAGCAAGTTCAAAATAAGTGATAGTTCCCTGACATGAAAATTATGTTTTTCCACTCCTAGGTTTAATGTCATGGTCCTGCTTTGAAAGCTCTGTTTCACTTTCACTGAGGGTAGTTAGCATTCATTTCAGGGGGCCAGTGAATACCCAGCAAAAATTGCAAAATATTTTAATGTCGGAATAAATGCCAAGATTGATTAAGTCAAACCTTAGATAGTCACCTAAGCCAGCAGCCTCCTATGCACCTGAGGCTTGAGGTGACCACATTTTGCAGACTGGTCTAGACACTGCCACAAAACATGTTAGTCTTCCAGAGTGTGTTTCAGATGGTGTTTGTCCCTTTTTTGGAAAACAAATGTGTTGGTGGAAGGGGGAGAATTGGAATGTGTGTCACAGAAAAGGGAAAGCATCGAAGCTGGAGCTTCAGGTAGGCTGTGATTTCGTTAACAGATCATCGGCCGGTGTGGCAGGGAGCTGGGGCAAACCCTGCTCTCCCCCAGTGTTTCTGTGTTTCTCAGTTCACATTTCTCCACCTTGAGCTGGAAATGAAGCAGGCTGCAAGTGTTAGGGCATGCCCTAGTGGATGCATACATAAGTTTCAGGGATGAGTCTGCTTCTTCAAGTGCACATGGTGTGTTGAAACATCAATAGTGAGGGTTCATCTCAAAAGCTTCCTCTGCCTGCAGGCCTCTGGTGATAGGCACTAGGCACGCTTTTGACAAAACTCTCAAAGAAACCAGAAAGAAGTTGGAGCTGGAGAATTTGGACATCTAAGTCCTATGAACCTGCAGGTTCTCACCACACTCAAGCTAGCCACAGTCTGTCGTGGAAAAGGTGTCCAGCTATTCACCTGATGTTTGAGAGTGTTGAGCATGGCTGCACTGGAATGAGCAAGCTTAGAAAGTCACAGGAATCATTAAATGCCTTTTAATTACACTGAATAATAACCAGAAAAACACAAGATGGAAACTGCAGAAGAAATTAATTTCTTAAAGGCTTTTCTTAGCACAGTATGAGACAGCCAAAGCATGAGAAATCCTAGATGAGGAAAGAAAGATTAGTTCCCAGCTTACCTGTTCTGCACTAAATGCTTTTTGTTTGTAACTTCACTTCCAATTTTGTAATAAATAACTTAATCCTGTTGCAACTTAATCCTTAATACTGTTTTCTTTTTAAGCTTTTCTTCTGTTAAAAGGGGTCTTAGGTAGCTGTGGTGACCTCAATATAAACTGCTTCTCTGAAAAAAATCACTACAGATAAAATATGTCAAATACAGTCTTCAAAAGTTTGAAACCTGCCACAAGCTCGAAGCTATAGTGAGATGAGGAGTGCTTCCCACTCTGTTGTCTGTCAGCAGCATATGCCAGGGAGGGGAGAAAAGCAAGCAATGAAAAGGAGGCAAGGCACAGTTAATGAAAAACAGCGTAATGGCCCAAGGACTGAGGAATTCCAAAGGTCTTGGCTTGTGGGAAAAAAAGTCTAGTGAAGAAGAAACACATGTTGTAATAAGGGAGATTTTAATCACTGAGATCTTATTATTTAAAAAAAAGAAAAAAAAAATTTCCTAGGTACCCTAGTCCCTTCTTTAAACTTTCAACCTTCAGATTGCATTAATCTAACTATTCTGTAGTTGAGGTAGTCCATAAAGGGTAAAACGTATTTTGCTAAGTAAGAGATAGTAACCGAGTCAGAAACATTCAATTGCACCAAGGAAAAGTTCGCAGTTACAGCTCAGTGACAACATGGCAACTGATTTTCCTTCTACTCTTTTTCCTAATTTAATAAAAAACTAAAAGGTCATAATTAAGATATCAAAAATAGCATGTTTATGTATTTTAAATGTTCATTTTTCTGTCTTTCTTAATCTGTGTGTGCACGTCTGAGAATAAGTATATATGCATATATACCTAATTTCCACCTACATATATAACATATATATATATAAATATATATAGAGAAAACTTAACAATGCATTTCTTCAAATTCTATCTCAATTTATTAATGCCTTCTCTGGGAGACATTTATCTGATTTAATGATGGTATAATGGAACTTTTTTATTAGTGTTAGATCATAATCCATTGAGAAATATCTGCTCTAGGGGATACTATATACCATACTCGTCTGAGGTGCTTTCTGTGTTAAGCATCTAAATAAGATTTAATGCAATAAAAAGTTCCTTTTCATTCTCTCTGCAACTATGTACATTTCATTATTTATGTACAGATTAGATATATAAAAATTTTCTCTTTCAGATTGTTTGTGCAGTTTTTCACATTTCCTATTAAAAAGGTAAACATCCATTTTATTTTAATAATACGAGAGAAGACTATGGAACCTCAAAAGATTTTTCCATATGAGTTGGATAATCATCCAAAATTTGACTTCCTGTTTAAGACTTTCTTAAACAATCAAAAATTATACGTCTCTTACTTGCAGAATAAAATATAATCAGATACAACAAAATTCTTATAAGAGTTCTCTGTGGAAGACAGCAGGATATAACTTATTGTAACCAAGTTCATAATAAATACCGAATACCATATACCAAGAAATGCAATCTAGAAATAGGCACATACTGTACATGATTCCCACCCTGTAAAATTATAGTCCTAAAAAGGCACTAATTTTGAAAATCTGAAACATCAGGAATCACTTTGTTCTGTGATCGTTTTTCCCAGATTTTTGGCTTCAAGCTATACTTTATGTTTCTAAATTATATCTAGGGACTTCATCATGTCTAATGTTGAAAGAAATACAAAAATTTCCTTTCATACAAAGTAAAAAAAAAAAATCACTTAATGGTACCATGCAAAAGTATTAAAAAAATAACCAATAAATGTCAAAATCAAAATTTAATACAGTGTCCTAAGTACTTATCACTGAAAAGTATTTTAAATTAATGAACTCCTCCAGAATATTCTGCTTTAGAGATGCAGTTGTCTGGTGAGCTACAATGGTCCTCATATGTCAAGCTGATCTCTATAAGGATGTCTCTGGGCTGTTGGTGCAATGACAAACACGATTACAGTTTTGTTGTTTTGGTTTGGTTTGGTTTTTTCTCCCAAGAATTAGTCTGCTTTTCAGTTCTAGAATAAATGTTTCCCAGCATTACTGGTGAAGTCAGGATATACTTATGCAGTCCAAATGAAGAGTGGTTTTACAAGAAGCTGCATTGAACATTGTGGTACATTTCTGCTCATTAAAAATTATAGGAGGACTAGCTTCTTGGTGCTGATTTTGTAATACTTTTAGAGACTGATACCAAAGATACCTATGGGTTGGTTATAGTTTAAATATTAGTAGAGAGTTTCTGTGGGTTTGTTGTGTGTCTTTTTAATCTCTCACTATTTTCTTTTAAACAGCACATTCATTCCACTTAAGTTAAAATTAGAGGATTTCTTTTTGGGAGACTTTTTAAGCTGCTGATTCAGTTCCCACATAAAGAAAGATGACTTAAAAATAAAGCAGCCAATATTGTACAATTTATTTTTTGAATACCTTCTGCCATGTGAGTACTCAAATCAGTGAGATTATTCTTCTTTGTAAAAACAATCCAACCAAATGAACAAACAGAAATCGAACGTACAAGGGCAAAATCCAAGACTGAAATTAGTTGGAATTACTATTAGGGAATGAAAGATAATTAGTTTGTCCAAGGTGGTATTCAGAACAATTTATTTACTGTAGTAGATACATATGTTAATGTAACCAACAATAACAGTATAACCTAGTTTAAGTCCAACATTTAAATTAGGAGTAAAATGCTATCAAAAGTGATTCAAAAGGAAATAAATCCATCCATTAAACTGGCTTGCTATGCTGATGGTGATATGAACGCAACAAACCCTAGCCCTGAGACATGGTGAGAGTGGGAGTGCATAGCCAGGGAGAAAAGTGTGGAGAAGACAGTATAAAGGTGTTTTGGCTCAAACCGATTATGAAACATCACTCTAAGTCAATACTTGGTCACAGTAGGCTCCCCATAAGGTTCATGTAGATTGAGAAGCACTGGAGTGGCATAAATCATATCATAACACAGTGGAACTGCTCTGAAGCTACCCATATCTTCCCATGAGAATGTATTTTGTCTGGCCTTGGCACAGAAACACCTTACTCCATTCACTGTATAGGATTTTAGACTTTGTTTTAGACATGTGGGATGACACACCTGAAGTTAGAGTGTATGAATCGCTTCTTTTATGACACCTATGCATGGCAGGTGAATAGATCTTTCAGAAACATTTTACGCTGAACCATTTAACATTGAATTTCATAACAGGAAATGGCATAGGTACAGTATATCATAGAAGTTTATGGCCCAGGTCTTCTGACATGTTTGTATTTTTTACTGTTAAAATTATTGAAACATAGCTCCATAAGCTGAGATGTGTTAATGGTTTACCATGACCAAACAATTCTGTCATTATCTTAATGTTATTTAAAGCTATACAGAATCACACTGCTACTTAACAAGGTATCTGGTATCCAGTTACAGAAACTTGAGAGCAAGGAATACATTATCCAATGATAAAATAAAAAACTATATTAGTCATGTCAACTCTTTTGTAAAACATACAGTTAATTTTGTTTATCCATTGTTCTTGCTTCACCTCCTTAGTACTCATCTATATATAAAAAGCATACCGGTGGATATTTCTTGTTTTTCATCAGAAGCATATATGCTAAATTAGTGATACTGAGAACAACATAACAAATATTTTTAAGGGTGGATTTTAGTCATGATTATACAGCTCATCAAACTTCAAAGACAATTTTAATTTTAGCAGATGTTATTTTCATTGGTAAATTTTCAGTCTTTTAGTATTGTCATGTCAGAAGATTTATTTCTCAGAATTTTTTTAGTTGCTCCTGTTGGTGGCATTAAAAAATAATCTCAAGATTGTTCCTGCCTTTGAAATATTGCTTTGTTATGGAAAGGAAACCATACTGACTTTAACACAACCTGTGAAGTAAGGTTATTGGCTCTACTTTATCTGTACAGTACACTGAAAAGGTATCTTATGTCTAATCTTAGGACTGCGGGATATCTTATTTTTTACTTTGGTCTCACTTTGTGTTACAGGCAATCATCAGTGAAAATAGTTCAAATTAATCATTATAAAAGCAAATCATTTGGCTTTTAAAATGCTTCCCTTTTTTTTTTTTCTTTACACTGGAAACCAGAATTTTCTGTAAGAACAAGATCTGCTGTGGTCAGCATCATATGTGCTGAACTTCCAAATCCCCACTCTCACTGCATGCAGCTAGTGTCTGCACACATTCTGTTTCTGAACTCCATTTTGCTTAAGCTTTTTATGTAATTAGATGTAGAGTTCTAGCCTGAAGTAGATCAAAGAGAAGACTACTGAAAGAAGTCAGTATGTCTCAGAGCTTGAGCATCTCCTCCTTTGAACTGTGCTTGTCATTTAGAAGTGTTATCTTTATTGTGATAAGATGGTGTCACTGATTGATCTATCACCTACTACTCGGCAGTATCCCTGCCCTTATCTCCTGTTTTACTTTTGTGGCAATCTTAACAAGTGTAGGTGTGGACCAACTCCTCTGAGCTGTCATAATACCCCAAGGCATGAAATGTAGTTCATGAGGGTTTTTGTCCTAAATTTAGTATGCTTCATTCAAAATTAGCCTATTGGATAAGAAAATCCACATGGGCAGGCATTTGGCAGTTGCCCTGTGGGGAGAATATTCACTGCTGAGGCTGTGCATAGCAGCAGCTCTGAACTGCCACAGGGGAGGAGCTAAGCATGGTTTATATAAAGGTCACGTTACTCTGGAAGCTGAATTACTCTCCAGGTGGCAATCCATGCTTTAGGGTTGAAATAAGTCTAACTTCTTGGAAGAAACAGAATTTAAAACAGCTTATTTCTAGGTCTGTATTTAACATGTTAGAGCTTTTCAAGGAGTTGTCTAAATCCTTGAGGCAGTAGAGATTTCAGGCAGGTGTAGAAGAGAGTAGAAAGACAAAGCTGAGAGAGACTGCGGAACAATCTAATGTGCTGTAGGAAAGGCCTCAATTTGCAGACTGCTGAAAGTGGTGGTTAGAATCATAGAATCACAGAATAGTTAGGGGTTGGAAAGGACCTTAAGATCATCAAGTTCCAAATCCCCTGCCATGGGCAGGGACACCTCGCACTAAACCATGTCACCCAAGGCTCTGTCCAACCTGGCGTTGAACACTGCCAGGGATGGAGCATTCACAACTTCCTTGGGCAACCCATTCCAGTGCCTCACCATCCTTACAGTATAAGAACTTCCTCCTAATATCCAATCTAAACTTCTCCTGTTTAAGTTTGAAGCTGTTACCCCTTGTCCTATCACTACAGTCCCTAATGAAGAGTCCCTCCCCAGCATCCTTAAAGGCCCACAGCATCCTTATAGGCCCAATCCTTATAGGTTAGTGAGTGTTGTTGATAGTTCCTTGATAAACTTGATCCCAGGTAGATGTAGGTAAGGGATGTGCCAGAGATATTTAGGAGTGGAGCTGATTCCATATCAGTACAAATGCCTGGTACATTGGGTGCTACAACTCCGCAACACATATAGAAAAGCATTGGACTACCAGTAGCAGTTTACAAGCAATCCACAGATGAAAAGAAGGACTTCACTAGTTCGAGATGACTGAAGATGGTAACTGTTGCGCATTTATAATTGCTGGTTATTTCCAAGTCAGTAAATTGGGGTCTCAAGAGTGACTGAGCTGTAGATCAGCTGAGCCTCAGTAGTTGACCGCTCGCAGCATTTCTTGAGATATGTGTTAAGTACATTATAAATGCAAGATCAAGAATTGCTGAAGTTTAAGATGGCAGGGTTTTCTTTACTTTTCAAAGGTGCAACATTATCACTTACTGTGGTAGAGAAGATGTTATGCAATTCCTTAAACTGTGATCATACATTTGTGAGTTAAATGACAATACTGAATCCTTATTAAATTATCTAATATCTCTTTTGTCTACTCAGAATATAACAGTTCCTTCACAGTTAGTAATGATAAATTAGTTAAAATTACTGTCTGGACTATTTTAACTTGTATTGGAAAGCACGGAATTTTTAGTTCATGCACAGTGCTGTGTACAACACAAGTACATAAAAAGTTATATTCTACTTTGAAAACTTAAAATCTTTTTCATAGTTGCTTCTGTTATATGCTAGCAGTGCAGCAATTTATCATACATGAATGCCATTTCTAGGAAGTTCCATTTTTTTTCTTAGCTCTTCTTCCAGCAGAGACATACCATTAAGTCTATCTTATAAATGAATTCAGTAAAGAAGGCTGTTTATATATATATTTTATGACCTTTGCATACAGAATGATAATATATATGTCAGACTTGCAGGGTATATTTCCATGCATTAAATATTTGTCATTTACCTGCCCCCAAATGCATTATATATCGCACAGGTAAATATGTGTACATAAGTTTACTTTGTTTATAAGAATATAACATGATATTGTATTTTGAACTAATCTTCTGGGTTTATTTTCAAATTAATTATAAAAACCACCAGGTATGATCACCTAAAAATTATTACCAGCTTGTTTTGCAGCACATATTTTGCAGCACAGAAGTATATTCAGCTAGGCCGCAAGACAAAATAACTAAATCTGAACAGAAGTAAACTGATTTTTTTGTAATAATTTTACAGTTTAAACTAGATGAAATGTAAAACTATACAGTTTAAATAATGAAAAGCCAACATGATATGTAAGTATCATCAGTTTTATTCTCTAGTATATTCTATCCAGAAAAAGAATATTTAAAATTCTTTTTATGAACGATATAGAAGGATATATTGTTTTAAAAGCAGCAGTATACCTATGGGTGTAGCTTTTTAAAGAGAAAATGTTGGGTTATGGTATTCACATGTTGCCTGTGTAGGCACAAGTAGAACCAGATTACAGTAATTATAGATTTTACTGGCTGCGTACAGTAACAGTAAATCCGTAAAACCCCTGTTATCTTAAACACAGATGAAAAATCACATCCTGCATCATTGTCCTTATGGTAGTAAGCCATAAAAATGTTTTAAGAGACAAGGGGAAGTTGGGTTTTATCTATTGACTGTTTTCTTGTAAATTAAAAAAAAATAAAATCACTGTTGAATTTAGAGTATAATATGAGAACTTAAACTGGGGAAAGACAATAAATGGAAAAAATTTTCAATAAGGTTCATTCTTTCTTATGCACTGTACTACTGAATACTGCCTACTTAAAACATTGATCCAAATAATACTTATTTTGCTCCAAGTAAAGATTGAAGAAAGGGGATGAGAGGGAAAGAAAGAAAGAGAATCCATTAATCATTAGTAAAGGTCAAGACTTGTAAAGGTTTGTGCTGCCTCTTTAAAAACATAAGATAATTGTAGAAATAGACTGGAAGTAGGTGGCTTTAGGGAGAATCATGTAACTAAGGAAATAATTTGTGTTGCATTAATGTCAGGATTTTTTCTGATAGTGACTAATGCTGGAAAAAAGTGTCTCTGGCAGAATCATTACATGAATTTTATTAAAGTAGATAATATTATTAAGGATATTTAAATGATGTATGCTTCCCTTAAAAGTTCACTTTTTAAAAAAATGCAGCTTGGAGAAGTAAGTTTAAAAAACTAGTGAGGTACAAGTCTGGCATACATAAGTAATGATAAAACTGATAAAACTAATCTCAGAGAATGACATTGAAAGGATTTCTAAGTTTCTCCAGTTCCAAACTTTTTCTGGTTCTCTTTAGCAAATCTTCTTCAGACGCCTTTTAATTTAAAGCTTTTCCAGTTACATAAGATAAATACGGATTCAAGATTTTACATCTTTCTATGGTTGTAAATGATTCAAAGCCTGAGAACAATTGAATCAATTTTGTATTGGAAAAACAATATAATTGTTTCTTCAAAAAGACTTAAAAACACCCTCAGCATTTTATTCTATCTACGTGTAAAATGCACCTTCTCTCCTTACCAGGTTCACTCTCTACAGGTTTGTACACTTTTGTCTTTAGTAATCTTCCTGTCTGCTGGAGATAGAGAATTTTACATGCAATGCTGCTGCCATATTTATCTTTCACATAAAGGCAAAAGACATCAAATTTTCCTTCAGTTCCAGTTTTGTTTCTTCTTTCTCTTCGAAAATAATTGGCTTTATTTAGACAGTTCCTACCCACCCTTATAATAAATATTTTTATCTTGTGAAGAATAATGATGGTTTTCTAGTCTGGGTTCTGCCTTCTTTTACTATTTCCCAAGAGTTATTTTAGTGTAACTGGAAAGGTCTATCTAAGCTTTAAACACTGTACCTTTCACAAAGCTAAAATACCTGCCAGTGATGGGCTGCTCTTCACTTGTCTATCTGAGGGACCTTTAAAAGACAAGTATTCAGTTTGCAATTAGTCTTTGGCCAGCAGAGGTGGGACAGACACATCTTATAGCAGTAAATCAAGAAAGATTTACTTGAAAGAATGCTTTTCTTTTTTGAACAGCAAAAGATTTGTGAGTGGTAGTTCCTGTAATGAAAGGACTTCCACTCCTGCCTAAGTTTCACCCAAATACCTTGAGTATAGAAGAGACTTTCTCCTTCTCTAGGATCCTTCATAAAAGTGACAGTTAAGTCATTGAACAAGAGGAAGTAATTATCTCAGAAACCTCTTCATCTTCCCACATCTTTACCTGAACTCCCCCGAGAAGCATCAAAAATCTTTTAACACTCAGGTACCAGTATATTTCGTAGATTGCAGAAATAGCTAAGGTAGGTATCATACCCTTTTTGAATACTTGCTGAAATACACTTACCAGTGGTGGCCAGACAGAGAAAACTGACTGAAATTATTAAAACTTGTTTGGTTTGCAGTCTCCACTTGTTTTTCCATATGTTTGTTTTGTCATAAACAAAAACTGAAAGCTTTTGGAGGAAATACTTCTCCTCTACTATGAATGGACCATATAGAGTCATGCCCAACTAGTGATAACTAGTCATGGTAACTGTAACCACAATAGCAATAGCTGTTTTGTTCTTTCACTGGAAAGAGATTTAGATTACAGCTATTGCTTCTCAGTCTATCCTTCTCCAGTGTGCTGACCTCTCCATGAACCCTGTCAACATCTCAACCGTGTAAAGGACACTGTCTTCTTCTTTCTTCCTTTACCATTATCTTCCCAGCCAAGAACAGAAAGAAAGGCAAAGAATGAAAGAAGAGCAAAACTTATTCCATGTAGTACAGGTATCTCAAAATGAAGCTTAATAAATAAATAAATAAAAATCTATACAGTCTATCAATACTCTTATTATTAGAAGATATTTCAGAGCTGCCAGGCACCTCCTGGGACTCCATGAAGACGGAAGCCATCAGTGATCCTTTGTAGTATTCATTTGATGTTTCCAGCTAATGAAAACTGTTAGGTCATGGCATAATTTCAGAAGAAGTATTTGCACTAAGAACCAAAACTGCTGCTTAGCATAGCTTTCGTTTGCTATTTCAAGAGCTTTGCAAGGAATCAGACTGTGTGTTTGTGTCCATCCACCATCTATCCACACTGCCATTTTAATGGGAAATAAAATGTAAAGAAAATCTTTTGCAGTGGAAACAATGTGTAGAGAATACAGACTTCAAGGGAGTATTTATTATTACTCTTCTCATTAATCCCAAATGATCATTATTTTCAGGCAGAAGCCCAGTGATATTTAAGCAATATGGAAAACACATGCCCATCTCTGGCACTACCTTACTTCTGGAAGGGACTAAACTGATGGAGAATGCTAAAATGCATACTACTGAATTCAGTGCACCTGCTTGCCTTTTGTTAGACGATTTTGTATCAGCAATACAGTTTCTGTGACTTAATGATCTATGCATGCATGAGCTTGTGTGAGACAACACACACAAACTTCCTCATTAGCCGTTTATGTAGTTATAGAAAGAACTGTTGTATAGAAATGCTTAATGAAATGTGAAAGAATTTTTTATGTGCTCACAGTATCTTCTGCTTGTTCCATATTCGTGGCAGATTTTCCCCTGGGTGCTTCTTGTATTTCTTATTTCTGTTATCAGATGTTGATTTTTAGTGATATACATGACATTTAGAATTTAAATCTTCCAGTATGTCATGCCTGGTCTTCTGGTCAAATTTCAATAAACAGACTAAACTTTAGAAATAATTTCAAAGGCATTTGAGGTATCCTTCAAAAACCTCTAACCAAACAGCTGGGTCTGAAAAAGAAGAAAAGATGTGTATAGTAATTAATGTAAGAAATAAGAAGTAGACCGGGAGACTAGTTATAATGGGCATAAACAGAGCCTCTAGCAGAATGAAAAATCAAGGCCATTTAAAATCAGAAGCTCAGGCATCAGGCAGTGAGAATGCAGGAAGCATGCAAAGCCTCAGCTAACAATGAAAAAGGTCCTTGCAGGAGTTGAGGAAAAACAAGCAAAGACTGGAAACAGCAGAAGAAGAGGAGGGAATCATGGGGTACAGCATAGCCACAGCCCGTTATGGAGAATATCATTAGGAAAACACTTGGGCCCCATTGTGTAACAGAGGAAAGAGAAATCTACAGGCTCCTTCATTGGGGTAGTGTAGTGTGCTACAAGAAGCAGTTAAATGCCAAAGGGAAGGAGGATATCTATCAGGTGACTGTGTTATGACTGTAATGGAAGGGCACAAGGGCATAACAGAAAGAATCTGTCTTGTTAATGCTGCCAGGATTGCAATAGCTATCAAGTGAAAAATTCCTTAATAATCTTCTAATTAAGTTAATGTCAGCCTGCAAGGCTAAAACTGATTCCTTCTGTTTATTAAATGAAAACTGAAAGAAAGAAATGTAAATAAATTCTATGGCAGGAAATATATTAATTTTCTAATTATATTAGACCATGCTGGGTTATAATTATACAGTTGTGTTTCTGTTAAATACTTACACATGAAAGCAGATTTCAGTAAGTATAAGTATCAGAAAATACAATGCATGTATCAGGAAGTATGATTCTTCTATATCCTGGCTGGGATTAACGAAAAAAAAAAAAAAAGAGAAGAGGAAAAAAGATGGAAAAGTTGGTCAGCAATGGCCACAAGTGCTCTGTCATTTCAGAACGATTGATAGGGCACTCTTCTTTCGGCCTTTGAAGCTCTGGCATTTCTATATCCTTTTATCTTAACTATTTGTTTTCAGTTTTAAGCTTATTACTGTCATGTAAAATTTGTGAGAATGACTGCTCATAACTAAAATCAGCTGTGGAGGATGATGTGGATGACAGTTTTCCTGTCCAGGAAAACTCTGCACTAGCTTTAACAAGGGTATGCTTACATTCTAGTGACAGTGTACATACCTCTCTGGCCTATGTTGACTCTAGGAAGTTGCATTTGGTATTGCATTGATCTGTGACAGTCTGTGCCGTATTATCTATTTTACTCACACTTTCTTGTACATTTGCTAGCAAAATATATGCAATCATCAAATCCATGGAAGCCAGGAGCGTCTTTAGAAAATAGAAGTAAATTTGAAAGTATAATCAAGTAGAGAGTCTGTTCCTGGCATTTCAGTATCCACCCCTGCCGCTTTACCTATATATGTTTACCCGCTGAAACACACAAATTGTTCTTCGATAAAGATTAATTTTGTCAGGCAGTTTGTCATGTTGATCTTCACTTAAGCAAAGCTTTGATAACCTAAGTTCTCAAATTTCCAGCAGCTAATTCTTCATTAATAGTTTGGTGAACAAAAAAAATTTCTGACAGGAACAGCTAAGAAATATGTTTTTTCCTGGGAGTTACTTTTATGAATCCAGCTCAAATAACTCAGCAGTTAATAGCTGAAAGCTTTTACATAGGGTCTATCTGTAAGCCATCAGCATTCATTTTGCAGTCCTCACAGAAAGGCAAAGGTTTAGGTTAGTCAGAGAAAATTAATTAGTGTCACCCACTGATATGGGCCAGGGTCAGGAGCTGTGGACACTTCCTCAGGGAGCCTGATGACCGATCACAGGGAAGTAACTTTCTCTTCGCTGTCACAGTAGGTTTTGCTGTGGTGATACACCTGTGAGACATACTGTCAGGGACATGTCAGAAAGAGAAACACTGATGCTGCCTGTGTCTAAGTGGTTAAATAGAATAAGCTGTTAATGGACAAGCACTATAAATACTTTTAAAATAAAAAATGCACATCTTAAAAGAGGAAGAAAGAAGAAAATACCAGAAAATCATGGTTAAGTAGTCATTTCCTCTTATGCTTGCAGGGTTTGACAGCTGGGAAATTATTGTCATATTATACTTACTGGTAGCAGTCTATCTTCCTGCTTTAAGCATAAATAAATAAATAAATAAATTCCTAGCCTTTACAGACTTTATCACAGTATTTAAAACTACTGGGTTTCCCCTCCCTCCCCCCCCCCCCCCCATTTTTAATTGTTGAAAAGGTTTAGAAAATGTTTTTATTTATGCAACATTTCAAAGGGTTTTATAGTATGCGTAGCTCTTAACAGATCTCTGTCAAGAGAATATGACATATAAAAGCTAAATATTTAACAACTCACCTCTTTTCCATTAATCATTATGTTGCCAGGAAAGCACCTTTACAGGAAAAAAAGGCTAACATCAAAGAAGTACAGTAGGGAAGCACAGTGGGTTGCTTCAGCTGCTTCTGCGTGGCTACTTATTTGTATGATGTCTTCACACAGTAAAAAGTTCTTTTAAAAATGCAATTAGAAAAGTAAGATTTAATTAAATATTTATAAATTCTTTTCATTTTTAACACATGGATTTTAGGGATTGCTGTGCCTGTCTGTAGGTAGAATAGCTATCAGCTAGTTTGTCTATGCTGCATTTTCTGTGATCTTTCATGATTTGCAAAGGACGAGGAAAAAATTCTTCAATTATCTAAGGACAATGAAAAAAGGAGGCAATGGCATTCTCTCTATTGATTCACATGTGAAAGATGTGTTCTTTTTTAGAGTAAAAATCTGAGTCAAAAGGAGATAGAAATCTCATTTGTCATGCTGATGCTGGGAAAACTTGTGACATGAAGCTCTATTGGGCATGCAGCATGGAAAGACATTAGTGAAGCTGTGGGCATGCTGCCTCCCCATGGAAAAATAAATCACTATTCACTTTTGCCCTCAGCAGTTGAAACAGTGCACTGACACAATGCCCTGACAAAATTCCTTTCCTTACAGAAAAAAGTTTAGGGATTTCCTAATCCTATGTCGTGTGTTATGGGGTTATAAATTACTTTTTTCATCTACTAGCATATCAAAGATAACTCTTCTATATTATCTGTTTTTAAAGTTAAATAGCACCTTAAAGTCTTTAAATTTTTAGGAAAATTTTCCTTACAGAATCTAAATAAAGCAGTTTGATTTGAAGGATTGGTTGCATGTGCTGTGTGCACAAGGATTTTCTTAAACCCCACAGATATTTTTGGACTTTGTAATAGAAATATTTTCTTGAGATCTGTGCCTAATTCCAGATGAAGGAGTGAAAGAAATATGGGAGAAAAAAAATCCTTGTAGATCTACTTTAATCTGATTGTTCCTATTGCTTACTCAGGTTGCCATCCACATGGGTAAACACGGCTAACGCTCTTTAATGCAATGTCTCCTTAGTTTCAGTCACTGTGTGTGGCATGCTAATGTCTGCATTTGTGCATGTTGGAGTAATGGAGGGATTTTGTTAAACCACTCCAAGCTCTATCCCTGCAAGCCTACCTACTGATACTCTCATTGAACCTGGTGTCAGTGTTTCTCTTATACTAGCAAATAACTTCCATCTGTTCCATCACATCCACCTGCTCTATAAAGGACCAGAGGATTTGTCTGCAGTGTCATCTATCAGAGTGGCCTGAGAAAGAGCAGTTCAATGTGACCATTCATGAATATCTGTTATAGGAACTGTCTGTCACTCTAAACGGCTCAACAAATCATAATTCAGTAGTTAACACTATAATAATGTCTTTCTTTCTGATTGCCTATGCAGCTTTTCTCCAATCAGTTTTGCCTATTCCACTTGCCCTCAGTCATAATGCTTGTAGTGAATGTGGGTAATGCCCTTTCCAAATCTTCATTCGTGAAGCCAAGCCATCAATGTCTTTCTATTTTTATAGAGAAGACAGGTGTTCAAAGTATTGAAGAATTTCCTATTGAAAATTAATAGAATCACAATTGTGTTGTAGTCCATTTTTTCTTTTAACCTATTTAATATTTCTGCCTGCCCCCATTTGCAACTCTGAGTCTTTATGTCAGATGAATAGGTACTGACTTCATTGAGTAGTGTGCTGTAGCCATGCTGTATTTATACAAGCTGCCCAGTAGCAGTGAGGGGGTGGATTCTTCCACCATATTGTTCACACTGTGTTTTGTCACCATCCTGAGAGATTTCTTTTCCTATTTACTTTCCTATTACTTTGGGTTTATATCTGCTTCTGCAGCTGTTCTTTTATTATTTGTTTTATGGTTTGTCTCAAAGAGCTATTAAACTAGTGACAAGCAATCTATCAACAAAGTGGTAGTACAGTGATTTTAAACTTGCATTAGCTGAAAGACACGAGACTTGCTCATCGCTAAGGCAAGTTTGCGTCCTGCTCAGCTTGTGTCCCATGCTCTACCTCATAGGCTAGCCTCTTCCTTTGTCTCTTCCCTTTCCCTAGATCTAGAGCAATAACTCTCTCACTCCCACCCCATATGAGGAGTTGGGAATGCAGAAGCTAGATTTGCAGTTTGCCCTTTGCTGCAATAATGCATCTCCTCAGCAAAATCTTTGAGACAAAAGGGGAGATTCTGGGTCCTGAGGGTGTTTTGGGTAGAGCGCAACAACTTGGACAAGAGTAGGGAAGGAAGGACCACCAGTGCCATCATGGAGAAATTTACCCCTGTAATATCTACTTTTAAGGACATTAGGGATGAGACAGAGGTGGCATTGGCCACAGTATACCTTTGTTCCCTGATCTACTTTAGTCCTTGGGACAAGAAATTTAATAAGTGATAATGTTAATAGAATCAATGGTGGTGAGTGTTTGGGAGGATATGAAAGTCATGAAACATCTCAGTAGTAACATCCTATCACTACCCTGAGCACACCTAAACTATAGACATGTGCTTATACCCTAGTGACTCTGTGTATGTACCCTCAAACTGTCCATAAGCAAGCAAAAAAGGACTTAAAAATGAGATAGCGGCTGCTGAGGCTTTTTTGGTCATTGCATACATCAGGCTCCACTCAGTACTGGCCAGCCTGTACTAAGGCCCAGCTTTGGAGGCTCTTGCACAAGGCACTGAACAGCCCTGTCAGGAAGCTGGAGCTTTGTGATTTACAACCAACTCACTGAAATCCCCAAAAGCAGATCTCACATTTCTAATGTGTACATTGCATTTTCTTTTTTTTTTTTTCAGAGTCCTCATTTTCAGCTTAGGAAAAGCTGCTTTTAAGGTGTCCCTCTTGGGAAATCTGTCTAAAATCCATGAATTTTTCAGGGTCAGAAGGCAAACCCAAATCTTCTCAGCTAGATCAATGGAGAGGCATGGTACGTGGCCTTATTTTGTGGTGTAAGAAGTACGAGGTGCTTCTGAGGACTGTATCTTCACTAATCCATAGTCTGGTCACGGTAACGACATTGTGATTACTGGCCTATGCAATCATGGGCTAAGCAGGGAAAAGAAGATGCCAAGTGACATCACTGTGATGCTGTTAAAGGCTAAATGAGCCTTGGTCATCACCAAGCACAGGTAGGAACATCTCTAGCTATGATGAGCTTTCCCTGTTCTGGATAACTCAAAGAAAACAAAAAACAGATCAACACTACTAGCACGTTGGCAAAACTGTTTATATTTGTACATACTCATACATGAATTTAAAAAATATAAGTACATGCTTAAAAGTGGATTCCCATAAAGGCACAGTCAGGTTTCTTAGAATCATAGAATCATAGAATAGTTAGGGTTGGAAAGGACCTTAAGATCATCAAGTTCCAACTCCTCCCACTAAACCAAGTCACCCAAGGCTCTGTCCAACCGGGCCTTGAACACCGCCAGGAATGGAGCATTCAAAACCTCCCTGGGCAACCCATTCCAGTGCCTCACCACCCTTACAGTGAAGAACTTCTTCCTTATATCCAGTCTAAACTTCCCCTGTTTAAGTTTGAACCCATTACCCCTTGTCCTATCACTACAGTCCCTAATGAAGAATCCCTTCCCAACATCCTTATAGGTCCCTTTCAGATACTGGAAGGCTGCTATGAGGTCTCCACACAGTATTCTCTTCACCAGGATAAACAGCCCCAACTTTCTCAGCCTATCTTCATAGGTGCTCCAGTCCCCTGATCATCCTTGTGGCCCTCCTCTGGACTTGTTCCAACAGTTCCATGTCCTTTTGATGTTGAGGACACCAGAACTGTACACAATACTCCAAGTGAGGTCTCATGAGAGCAGAGTAGACGGGCAGGATCACCTCCCTCGACCTGCTGGTCATGCTTCTTTTGATGCAGCCCAGGATACAGTTGGCTTTCTGGGCTGCAAGCACACACTGCCGTCTCATGTTTATTTTCTCATCGACCAACACCCCCAAGTCCTTCTCCGCAGGGCTGCTCTGAATCTCTTCTCTGCCCAACCTGTAGCCGTGCCTGGGATTGCTCCGACCCAGGTGTAGGACCTTGCACTTGGCATGGTTAAACTTCATAAGGTTGGCATCTGCCCACATCACAAGTGTGTCGAGGTCCCTCTGGATGGCATCCCTTCCCTCCAGCATATCAACCGAACCACACAGCTTGGTGTCATCACCAGACTTGCTGAGGGCGCGCTCAATCCCACTGTCCATGTCACCGACAAAGATGTTGAACAAGACTGGTCCCAACACCGATCCCTGAGGGACACCATTTGTTACTGGTCTCCAGGTGGACATTGAGCCTTTGACCACAACTCTTTGCATGTGGCCATCCAGCCAGTTCTTTATCCGCTGAGTGGTCCACCCATCAAATTGATGTCTCTCCAATTTAGAGACAAGGATGTCGTGTGGGACAGTGTCGAACGCTTTTCACAAGTCCAGTTAGATGACGTCAACTGCTCTACCCCTGTCCATCAGTTCCGTAGCCCCACCATAGAAGGCAACCAAATTGATCAGGCAGGATTTCCCCTTTGGTGAAGCCATGCTGGCTGTCACTAAGCACTTTGTTGTTTTTCATGTGCCTTAGCATGCCTTCCAGGAGAATCTTACTGAGTTATTGATCATTTGAGCTCTTTTTCCTATGCATTCCCTTGTGATGAGGTAAAATACCACCCCACCCCATTAAATAAGATAAACTTTGGTTTACTTGCAGAAATGGTAAAGCTCTTCATCTCCTTACTTCCAGTGGCTTCCAATTTAACTCAGATGTGATTTTACTTTTCAGAAGTTCTGTCAATCCTTGAAACCAGTACTGAGCTGTATTGTAAAAGCAGTCCCACTTGTGAGGACGCGGTTAGCTGTTCCCTTGATATTTTGCTTTTCTGGTTTGTCTGTCTAATGAAGCATTCTGTTTTCAGGATATTTTTAGACTAGGAGATACTGCTTAATTTTTTTTATTTTTTTTGACCTAACATTTCTTAAAAAGATGTAAACATTTAAATTATATTTTTTTATATTGCTGCTTATTAATATGCATGATGTTTGGCAGATATTTCATTTTTTTGCAATTGTTATTCAGACTAGTTGAAACGAAGAAGTGCTTTTTTCAAAACTTATTCTCTGAGTTCCTATTTGCATAACTTTGTTGGGTGTCTCTTGCCTGTGCTGTAATGGCTTGTCTTCAAACAGCAGTAAAAGCATGGCTTTTTTTTGCATATGTGCATATGTGTTAGCTTACAATTCACCGGACTTACATTTGCAGTACTGACTGATTTTGCCACAGGTGCTAGCAAGTTGTCATTGGGAGCATGCACAGACATAAAATTATTGCATTTACAAGTAAGAAACAAAGTAGTGGCTAGAAGAAAATCCCATAGAACTTTTAAAAGAGCTATTGAAATATTGATTTTAAATTACCAACAAATATGTTCCACTTTCTTCCATTGTATTTACATTATTAGGAATTCACTATAGTATCGGAACAGGGTTTGAAGATTGACGAAATAGATACTAATACATTACAGCTACATATCATCACTTTATATAAGGATTATCCCACATTTCATTACATTCTATAAAAAATATTTTTTTCCTTTACATAACAACAACAACAAGAAGAACACGATTAACCAATATCAATTACTGTGTCCTTTCCAAAATGCATTTGATTTTAAACATGGGGGAAAAAAATGACAAATGGTTCAGGATATAACAATAGGTTTTACTTCAAATCAGAGATGTCCTGAAAATCAGACACACTGTCTCTACGGATAACAAGAAAATGAAGACTCTTCTGGACAACTTCTGATTTCCTATGTTCTGTATGCTAGGAGTCCTTTACAACAAGGAAAGGACTTTACAACTTTACAACTTCTCTTTACAAAGAGAAGGCTTCTACTTGCATACAGTCTGTATGCATATGCTAGCAACACCAATGTAGCTAACAGTCAGAGGGGGAAAAAAAAGGGGGATGTGGAATTTATTCACAGATTGGTGAAATAATTTTTCGAGGGAAAAAGTAGAACAACAGATTAAAAAAGCAACAACAAACCCATTAAAAGCAGACACATACCTAGAGTAGACAGAAAGCCACCATTGACCAAACAGGTTAAATTTTCTGATTTTTTTCTGTATAATGACAATGACAGATTAATTATACTTTAATTGCTGCCTAAGCAGATGTAATAACACATAGCACAAGCATGAACTGAAAAAATTAAATACAGCTCTCAGATATATTCCCTAAGTATGTAAGGTTTCTTTTCCTAAGGGGGTCTTCTTTTTCTGCAAGCTATTGTCATGCTTTTAATGTTTGAAGATAATTGAAAAATTTATTTAAAATCTATGAAGTTAGAATGCAATATTAATGAATCTTTCCCTGCTTAAGACAGTAGATTTGAAAACTAAGTCAGCAATACCTAATTATTTTTGCAGAGTAATTGCAAGTTCTCTGCATTCTTTTTAAGATATTACCTTGACTTATTGTTAGTTACTTAGACATGTAACCATGAACTAGGCACAGTTATATTATCTGACTAGTAATAATAGATTGAGGAAAATTTTCAGTTTTCCTATGTTTAGACATATGCAAAATATCTGACCACTTTTGTGGAACCATTTTTTGTGGTCTGCTTTCACAGTCTTTTTTGCCTGGTTTTTGATAATGAAGTACAATCTATTGGCTAGTAGAAATGGGATTTTCAAAGTTCAGGTGTGCCCTTGTTGAACAAACTGTTTGTTGTGGTTTAAACCCAGCCACGCAGCATTCACACTCACTCCCCCCCCCTTCCTCCTCCCACTCCCAGAGAGATGGGAAGGAGAATCAAAAGAATGTAACTCCCACAGGTTGAGACACTAACAGTTTAGTAACTAAAGTATAACACAAATCACTACTGCTATCACCAATAATAATAATGATAAAGGAAATAACAAGGGAAGAGAATACAACACCTCACGACCCATCAACCGATACCTCGCCCCCACCCAGCAGTGATCTAGCCCTTCCGGGTAACTCTCAGTTACATCCTGGGCATGACGTGCTGTGGTATGGAATACCTCTTTGGCTAGTTTCAGTCAGGTGTCCTGTCTCTGCTTCCTCCTGGCTTCCCCTCCTCCCTGGCAGATCATGAGACTCAGAAAGTCCTTGGTCAGACCAAACATCAGTGTTATCAGCTCTGTTCCCATGCCGAAAGTCAAAAACACAGTGCTGCAACAGCTACTAAGAAGGAGAAAAAATGACTGCCACTGCTAAACCCAGGACACCATTATACAGTTATTTTAGTAATAGTACAATACATTTATCATAGAATCAGAGAATGGTCTGGGTTGGAAGGGACCTTAAAATCATCCAGCTCCAACCTCTCCTGCCGTGGGCAGGGACACCTTCCACTAGACCAGGTTGCTCAAAGCTTGGTCTTGAACATCTCCATGGATCTGGCATCCACAGTCTCTCTGGGCAGTGTCAATCTCAGTGTCTGGCTGCCCTCATAATGAAGTATTTTTTTTCCTAATATCTACTCTAAATCTACCCTCTTTCAGTTGAAAGCCATTATACATGAATCTTGTAGACAATGTATTATTCTAGTGTAGACAGAAATGCAAAAACCTGAGCAGATTATGGGATCTATTAACTACATCTAAGTCATTCAGCACAATCAGTAAGAAACAGAATATTCTTTGTATCACAGAAGCGTTTTGTACATGCATTCACATTGTAGGCTGTAGTCTCCATAGTATTAATGACTGCACCTCCAGTGACAGAAGTCTTTCACCACGTACACCAACAAGTATCGCAAGAGCCTTTATAAATCCCACTTCAGTATTAGAACTGTAGGCCACAGGAGTCACTCAGTGGATGACAGTCTCCTTAACCAGCAAATCTTAAATGCAGAAGACTTATTTACAGGCTATTCCACTGTTCTTCATACAATGCTGTTGATTTGAATGCATAGATTCTGGCCCTACGTTAATACTCTGTCGCAGAAATTATGGAGCTGGAAGATATAAATTAAAGTGTATGTTCAAATCATTTTGGAATTTATTCTGACCCAGAGTTATCAGAGCTGGATAGCAATGAAAAAAGATCAGTGTGTGCTTGAACCTTTGCACTGAACTGCCGCTGCATTTCAGAGACCATTAGATCCGTGAATAGTTCTACCTGAATATCTGAGAATGCTAATGAGTTTTTTCCCCTTGACAGAACCAAAACGGCAGTAGAAATATTTCCTTCACCCTTTCTCTGTTTCCTGCAGGGGAATTTGAAAGAGTCGACAAACCCATCACCTTCAGATCTGGCATGAAGTCCAGCAAAACTAAAATATATTTTATGAGACCATATTTGATATGCTATCAAGAAATTATATTGTTATCTCTCAGGAAGGAAGAGTAAGAATGCAATGTACCCTGGAAACCAACAATGAAACTGGAAGAGACATATAAACAACTAGAGTTTACAACAAAACACAGTTTCTCACTTTGCTGCTGTTCTTTCTTTTCTTAACCTGGCACTTAGCCTTATTTAACCTTATACATTGGCCTTCTCAGATCAGTGTCAGGACTGCTGGTAAATAGTGGAGAGTGGCTTGGTAAGAACTTCTGCCAGCTCCTTCAGTACCCTTGGGTGGATCCCATCTGTCCCCATAGATGTGTGTGTCTAAATGGTGTTGCCTTGCAACACAGCAGAAAATAACAAGAGAAAAATCCCTGCTTCCTACTGGGATAACATAACCAAGATAAGTTTCAGAGATCTTTTTATCTGTTATTTAAAGTCTGAAATTTACTTTTATAGGATTTTGCTTTATAAATTTCAGTCGTCAATAAACATTTATTCTTAACTTACACAATTAGAGAACAGCATCGTTCTACCACTGAGTACACTCAGTATTTTGATATCTGTTGAACACTGTACTTTGAAGTGACTTTTTAACACGAAAGTTGAACTCCAGTGTAGTTTAGCATTTAAATGGTTTTTCATGCTTAATGTTCAAGAACCTAAGCTTTCTATAATGAGTTTTCTGGGATGTGCTGACACTGCAAGCGGGATCATCTCCTCTTTCACAGTTCAGAATAAAAGCCAGAAGCATCAGCACAGCAGACAAAACAGCCCAAAAGCCCTGTCTTCCTCTCTACCTTCCTTTCATAGTGTACAGGTTCATATCACGCATTAGTGTCTGGTCCTTAGGGAAGGTGACAGAGCACAGTTTATTCTCAGTTGGCAATGAACTACATTTTTATAAGGAAAGCCCAAAGCTCTTTTACCCAGTACTTTGTATATGACCTTTTCACCCATTTCTTTCACCCATGGATGTGCTGTGAGCTGTTTCTTCAAAGTTCAGAAGGATTTTGGTATCTGTTCTTCCCTCCTCTGTGCAGCTCTTTAGGTGCCTTATCTCCCTGGAGAGCCAAAATCTTTCAAAAGGCAGTGCAGATCATTTTGAGTAGTTTCTTACTCTCCATTCCTCCCAGGAAATACTTGTTTTTCTCCACTGCTTATTTAGGTTAACTGGAAGATTAGGTCTATAAATTGCACAGCTATTTATCTGTCTCATGATAATAATCTGAAGACCTACTCCTTTCCATGTGTACCTAACCACCCTGTACAAACCACATGGTGACTATGGAATGAAGGATTGTAACCCACTGGAGAGAGTTTAACACTTTGCATGGGGTTCACAGGTAGGGGCTAGACTCACAAGAAAGCCTGTGCAGACATCATGACTCCTTCAGATGCCCCTGTGAATTAAAGATTAATCAAGGTGCCAATGAGAAAGTAAACCTTGTCCTGGGAAAATGGGGACTGAAATTTGGCCCTGGATGAAAGAGTCTGGAAATGTGCATTTGAACAAAGCAATGTTGGAGTCCATGTAAAAAGATTAGCGCATTATCACAGTGGAGTGTAGCTGCCCATAGCTAAGCCTTAAACCAAGGTTTACATGCCTCTATACTAGAAGGGACTAGCTCAAGGTAAAATTCACTTCTCTTAGAAGCACCAGTCCCATACTGTGAAGGGGATGTAAGCAGCACAGTGTGAAAAAGGGTGGAAAGGAGTAGAAAATGAGGCACATTTAAGAATCCAGTAGAGCATCTTTTACCAAGCAGGGTTGATGTCAGCTTTGAAATGCCAACTTTACCTACTTGAATGTCAGCTTAACCAGAAATGCAGCTGCACTCAGCATAGTGCGTGAGTAAACCCATAATGTCTTGCCTTTAATTCAAAGTGGGCTTTCATCTGTCTGGCGATAGCCATGGTTGAAGCAGGTCTGCATCTGTCTGGAAATACTGTAAAACAAGTGTGGGAAAATAGTGAGACTGATACGAGATGGAGCTGTCACTTTAAGACTGGAGAAGAATGGAATCTGGTGGGCACAAGATCCTTTATCTTTGTTACAAGCCGACCTTTTTGTGCTGCCCTTTAAATCCTCATTGTTACGTCTTTCCTTTTGATTCTTTTGCAAGTCTTGTACTCCATTCCCATCTACAGCTAGCTATCCCCATCTAGACTTGTAGGCTAGTGAAACTTTGCCCTGACTTCAGGCCTTTTCTTCTTCCCTCAGCTGAATGCTTCACTTTCCTAGGGCAAATTATTAGGAAAATATTTTCTGCTTTCTTTTGTGTTGGCCCCGCTGCTATGAAGTATATCCATGGAGCTGTATTATTATTCTCCTTCAAATTCCTCAAAACTCTCCTTTAATATGGTGCCATGATGAAATTTGGAAAACAGAATACTAGTGTGCAAAACCTGCTGGTTTTAATGCCATCATCTGATTTTCCCTTGCATTTTTCCATCTGCTTATATCAATCTGTTGCTTCTCATCTTAAATGTAGATTACAGATTTAGGAACATCAAGCTTAAGAACATCTACAAGCATTGTAGAGTTTCTGCCATGATAATACTCTGCTACATGGCTGGAATTCTTAGACATTATGGTAATGTCAATTATCATAATTTCACAGAGCTCAGAGAGAAAGATTTTTTTTTCCCCCTCCCTGCACATACAACTGAAAACCAGAAAATATAAAATTTGAATTCTGTTTCATTAAGTGCTTTAAGATTTCATCATTGGGAAAGAAAACTATTTATAACATTATGGAAAAGACAGCAATGAGGAAAGATGCCTCATCACAGTTGCCACATTCTGAAAAGCCTTTTGTGATGTGGGGGGTGAGTTTCTGTTATTTTTATTCACACACAATAAAATGTCTTTAAAAGAGACATGAGAAGGGAAACTGAATCAAACAGAAGCGTGAAGTTAGCTACCTAGATTATTTCTACATGCAGACTTACAGAGTACCAGAAGATTATTTGTCCAGAGTTCCAGCCTTCCAGCTGAAGGAAAAAAAAAATATTAAAAAATATTAAAAAAAGAAATAATTTAAATAAAATGTTTCTGATGAAGAAAGCTTTCAGCACAAATTTGTACAATGGTTCTGTTATCTAATAAAAGGTAATAGGGTTTTTCTAATGTTTCTGCTCCGTAAAACAATGAGGAAAATAAGATACAATCTCTGTTGCAGTGTTGTCAGTAACTGTCTGAAAAGCATTTAAAGAGCCTCAGGCAGAATGTACCAAAATCACATGCACCCAACCTTTATAAAATATATACACTTAATATCAAATTATTTTAATAGCTGCGAAATAAGAGTTTTCTTTATTATTTTATTATGGTTTTCATGGATATATAAGATCAATGTAAGCATATATAATATATTCCACAACCAAAAAATTTTGCAACCCAGCAGCTCAGAAAACATTTCAGTGTATTTTGAAAGGTTCTTAATTTATAATGAGCTACAGGACCCCTATCACCAACATGCTTTTACACAGCAGACAGAAATCTAAGCAAAGTATACAAAACCAGGGGAGGAATGAATTAGGCAGAGGAACTGGTTTTGCTTTTGTTTATGTTTCTGCAGTATTTTCTAAATCTTGCCAGGGAATTTCAATGAATATCGAGAAAAATAAAGACATGACCAGATATTAAGTTAAAAACATTTGTATTTTTCTTGTTATATGCAAACTTTCTTTTGCACATGCAAACTTTATTTTGCACAATTTGTTGGTTTTCACAGAATCATAGAATGGTTTGGGTTGGAAGGGATCATAAAGATCATCGAGTTCCAATCCCACTGCCATGGGCAGGGACACCTTGCACTATACCAGGTTGCTCAAAGCCCCATCCAGCCTGGTCTTGAACACTTACAGGGATGGGGCAGCCACAACTTCTCTAGTTGATTTCTTCCAGTGCCTCACCACCTTCATAGTGAAGAATGTTTTCTTAATGCCTAATTTTAATCCTCTCTCTTCAATTTAAATCAATTCTCTTTTGTCTTGTCACTAAATGCCCTTGTAAAAGTCCCTCTCCAGATTACTTGTAAGCCCGCTTTAGGTACTGCAAGGCTGTTATAAGGTCTCTGGTGTGCCCAAATAACTAATACGAATGTTCAGGTTAAAATATTTATAAAATCTGTTTAATTTTCTATATTTTACCATCAGCTCATAGAATCATAGAATAGTTAGGGTTGGAAAGGACCTTAAGATCATCAAGTTTCAACCACCCTGCCATAGGCAGGGACACCTTGCACTAAACTATGTCACCCAAGGCTCTGTCCAACCTGGCCTTGAGCACCACCAGGGATGGAGCATTCACAACTTCCCTGGGCAACCCATTCCAGTGCCTCACCACCCTTACACTAAAGAACTTCCTCCGTATATCCAATCTAAACTTTCTCTGTTTAAGTTTGAACTCATTACCCCTTGTTCTGTCACTACAGTCCCTAATTAAGAGTCCCTTCCCAGCATACGTAAGGCCCCTTTCAGATACTGGAAGGCTGCTATGAGGTCTCCACACAGCCTTCTCTTCTCCAGGCTGAATAGCCCCAACTTTCTCAGCCTGTCTTCATACAGCAGGTGCTCCAGCTCCCTGATCATCCTCGTGGCCCTCCTCTGCACTTGTTCCAACAGTTTCATGTTCTTTCTATGTTGAGGACACCAGAACTGCACACAATACTCCAAGTGAGGTCTCACGAGAGCAGAGTACAGGGGCAGGATCACCTCCTTCGACCTGCTGGTCACACTCCTTTAGATGCAGCCCAGGATACTGTTGGCTTTCTGGCCGTGAGCGCACACTGAGTCCGGCTCATGTTAAGTTTCTCATCAACCAACACCCTCAAGTCCTTCTCTGCAGGGCTGCTGTGAATCTCTTCTCTGCCCAACCTGTAGTTGTGCCTGGGATTGCTCTGATCCAGTTGTAGGACCTTGCACTTGGCATGTTTATAAAAAGTCTGTAATCAAATCAGGAATTTTGGCTTCCTTTCCCTGCACTTGGTAGGTGCTTGCCCCTCCAAGTAGCAAAGGCTGGGATCTACAAGTTTCCTGCAGAGCACCAAGGGATGTGCTCTCTCCAGCTTCAGGATGCCTCTTGCATTCACACTCATTCATTCGGGAAAGATGACAAATAAAACCATGTAGCTCTCAGAACTGGTCAGCTCTGCTTGTTGTCACAGAAACCATGTCTGTAACAGTACCTACAGTGGTTACATCATATAACCACATGTAATAGTGTGGGAGCTGGAACAAATAGCTTGCATGGCATGGTCACAGACGAGCCATGAAGTGTGGGCTGGCCTGCGTTAGTGATCAGACAGTTTTGCTGCCTTCTCCAAGGAGATGTTCTACCATCTTTCAGGCTGTCCATTGAGCAAGCTGAAGTATGAGCATAGCTAAAGTATGTATTCCTCTGTGTATGATTTAAGTAGAGAGTTTCTTGGCTATGGAGGAGTCCTTCTGACTGTTGTCTCTGAGGAAAATTTAGAATGCTTTATGTAAAGCATATGTGGATAACCAGACCAGCAACAAGCTTTCTTTCCATGCTCTGATGATCACAGAGCTATCCTTATTCTGCAAAATTTAAGTGTTACGGATTTGCTCTAGGCCTTTTGTCATCTATAGAAAAGCAGACAGTGCTGTTGATGGTGTGGTTTGAGCCACAGAAGTCCTGACACAATGTTAACAATTCATGAGACTCATTAACCTATTCATTATTGGTATTAAATGCCAAGTTTATGTTCTTACTAGAGTTTATCAAGTTGTGGAAAAAGAGATATCTTTTGGAATTAAATTAAAGGAAATTATGTTTGAAGATGCATGCTTTTTTTTTTTTTCAATGTGGTATAGTTTTTGTCTCTTTAGACAGAAAATCCAATTTATAAGGAAATAGCATAAGGTATCCAGTATATTCTTATTCTTTCAGGAACATTTTAGATAAAAAAAAAAAGTATGTAATATTTTCAGGTATTTTTTTAAATTATGGGTTTTTATCTATTGGTATAATATTTCAATTAATAGCGAAGAAAGTAATTTGTAGAGTAAATTCTCAGATAAACACATGTACAAATAATAGAACATTTACTCAAACCAGTTTATTAAATTAATTTTCAGTTAATTTTTCTTTATTTCTGTAAAAAAATAATTTTCATAAATCACAAAATGCAAACCTACTAATTTTTATAAGATTTAAAGTCACCCTTATGGGCATACTTTATGTATAATAAGTGTTTTTCCATCAGGGTTTATACTGCATGTCAGTATTATGAATATATATGAATATGTAGAATGTTACTACTGTTTTATTGTATTAATCATTTAGAAATAAAAATGGAAGAAAATGAAATATTTTATTATTAGAAATAACTTTCTTCCATAAAAGTCAGCAGGTTCTTTTAATTTCCAATGTTCATATATTTTTGAGAAATACTATCCAGCTACTCTTAAGTACAGTGAACAAACAAAATAAGAAAGGCTTGGGGTTTTCTTTCAGAGTCCCAGGAAGCTGTAATTTATCATGTGACCAACGTATGCAATAATGACTCTCTTATCATACATAGTGTATAATTTAGGCTGCCACAAGAATTATTTCCCTTGTACACACTTTCTCAGATGAAGGACTTTGAGGGTCCTGGGATTTGTTTATATATATGGTTATATGTATAGTTACTTTTCTAGATACATAAACATAAATGCATATATATATATACACACATGCATATATATATGTATGCAAATATATAATATTTTCCCAATTCAAAAATATTTTAAAAATCTTATCAAGAAAGATCAGTTCAGAAGCAGATTTTGGGAAAATTCACAAAATTTTCTTTATAAGAAGTCCAGTATTTGAGCCTCAAGGGAACATACTGAAAACTCTAATATTACCAGCCTAATAGAACCTGGGAGATATTCCCAGCTGGTATAAATATGTGCAACTGCAGTAACTTCAGTGGGTTTTAGCTGCAGCATGTTTTCTAGTATAGAGCAAAAATGTTTGGCTCAATTGTGCAAAACTGATTATTGATATCCTGGTTTGATTTTACTGTGTCCCTGTTGGCATTAGGTTTGCCAATAAAAAAATCCAGACCTCCTTTCTAAAACTACTTCTTTTTTTGCTATGTTCGTTCCAAAGCTTGTACATGAGAAATGAACAAAGGCAAATTCTTTCAACATGTTCCTTTTTCATGAAGAATAGCATAATGTGTTTTTATTTAATATAGGTAAAGCCAAATTACTCTAGAAAAACTGTTTCAACTGTTTAAATGTCCATCATTTTCATTTATTTCTAATTAAGAACTTATGCAGAATGACTTCTGGGATAACCCTGGAGAACAAAGGTCTTGTAGTTCTTATGCTTTTAATCCATCATTCCAAAAGATTAACTGTAATTTAACTTGTGTATTAAAGATTAAACAGAAGGAACACTAGTCTCATTACTAAGGACAAAACCAAACCCCTTAAACAGCACCATTGGTTGTCAGCCTTGTTTTCCCTGTGTCTGAGATGAATACTTCATCTGTTGGCTACGCTGGAAGAAGTTTAGTTAGATAATTGTGTTGAACTAACAAGATGTCTTAGTCGAAATCAGGAAGCAGTTCTTGAATTTGGAGTGCGCACTTTGTGCCTTTGCCAACTAGAGCACAAACCCACCCAAACCTTCAGCTTTTCTTTGTCAGCTCTTGGGTAAGAGATGTACTGTATTCCATCCATAAGCTTAATTTTGGCAACTGTATCTATTTTAAGTTTCAATGTTCTTGCACTTAGTGGCCCAAAGATCACTGCTGAACATAACATGGAGCTATAAAATCAATGTAAGGGAGCCAATAACTAAGCTTTTGCAATCAGTGTTAGAATATTTATTCTTAGACACATTCTGCTGCAGAGTAAAGCTCTTCTTTCTTCTGTTACAAACAGGCTTCTCTGGGAAAAGAGGTGATCAGGAGACTTGAGAAACAGAGAGATTTTGACATTTTGAGGTTAAACTGAAAAGACACTTCCAGGCAGTGATGGTATTTCATGTTCAACAAAGTGCTGCATAAGTACTGACAATTGTCACCTTTTCCCATTCTTTACAAAGTCAGAATGGGTAAAGGTGCTATCTTCCACACTGAGGTAACTATGTTCTGTATTCTGTAATTCAGCCAGATTCAGACTTGTTTACTTTTTTACACCTATTTATGAATCCATCAGTAATTTAAAACTCTCTAGTACCCAGTTTTCTGAGTCTTTCTTACCTGCCAGTATAAGTAGAGTAAAAATTACCTGTCCTTTTCATACTCATTCTAGGGTAAACTTATGCTTTTATGAAACCTAATCTGGTTTTGTGGCTTTAATAATTGTTAAAACATTCTGATTCCTTTCATCAAGAATATGATACCCAGCATGATTCAGTCTATGTTATTTTAGGTATTTATCTCTCACTTATCATACCAGATGTACGGTACATTGCATTATAAAATATGTACCAACATTTTGAATAATATGTGTCCTACCAGGTTTCTTCCTACCGTTTTTTCATTCAAATAAACAGAAAAAAGGAAAATTTTACCTGCTATTGGTAAAATACTAGAAGTAGAGCACAGTTTAAATGTTTTAGTTGTGACAGTTTTTTCAGCTTCAGTCATGAAAGTCCTGGCCTGCTTGCCATCTTTCATTTAAAAACACTTGGGGGTCATATAAGTTCTTATATTTTGATACCTAATCTTCTGATTTTCCATTAAAGCATTGCTAGCAAAACAGTGCCAAAGTCACGGGGGCAGCAGTGGAAGTGCATTCATATAGGCAGCCCATACAGTTTTCTAAATGCAATTTTGACAACCATCATAAAGTAATAATCCTATATATTGCATCTTATTATGTGTAATTATATTTTATCACATTCAGAAGTTGCTAAAAGAAAAAGAAGACAGAGGATTTGGCAAATATAGATGTCAAAAGAGTAGTATTTTTTAGTGAGAAGCTAAATAACTGGTACCCTATAGTATGCTTTTCCCCACTACAATCTATGAAGTCAGCTCCATTGCAGAGTTTGGCTTCAGGAGATACTCTGATACCAGTTTGTGGGGCAAAGGTGACAGCGACAAAAACTTGCATCTGCACTGTTAAACAAGTGCAGTGTGTTTGTTCTCAGTAGTCCCTCCTATAGTACCTGTATGTTAGCAAAATCAGGAAAGAACTTGAATTAATTTAGCTATGCTGTGCTAAGAAATTTTGAACTGTACTTCAAGCAAAATAGTGTAACATAGTGAAAAACAAGAGTACTGAATACAAATCATCTTACTCCTAACTGCAACCAGGCAAAAAACAGAAGTAGAAGCACAGAACATTCTGTACTTGTCATGATCTGCGATTTGTAAATGTCTCGTAGCAGAGTCCTGACAGATGCTTTGTGTAAGAGTGATCAACTTTGGCAAAGTTGTTAGCCCAGCCCAGCCCTCCCTAGTGATCTGAAACTGCTGCTCCTTTGCTGCAGGCTCAGTTCAAGCTCTTGTAATAAATCATGCTGACATCTATCGTTGAGATATACAGGTTGGACAATGGGGTGTCTCTTCACCTCCTGTTGCAGTTCACTGAAACTGTTAAAATACTCTGAAGAGTAGCTCATTTGTCACATTATTCTGGTTAAGAAAAAAGCTTTACACTGCTGTCTTACTACTTACCCAAGAGTCTTAATGTTTTCTAAGCACTGAAGACTCCTAGAACTCACAGGGAGTAAAGAAGGGTTAATATATATATATATATATTCTGCAGATATGTAATTTGTAAAACAAAGAAGTTATCATCCTTCTGATCAACTTTCAAAATGGAGTCTCATTTTTAACAATTGAAATGACATTTCACAGAAATCCCTCAACTTATCAAAACATTCCATATCTTTATCTCCTTAATACATTTTTGTATCCTAATCTATGACTTCTGTTTCATGTATCTGAGATATATAACATTGTTTTATCACAAACTTTATAAACATAGAATCGTAGAATAGTTAGAGTTGACAAGGACCTTAAGATCAGCTAGTTCCAACCCCTCTGCCATGGACAGGGACACCACACACTAAACCATGTCATCCAAGACTCCGTCCTACCTGGCCTTGAACACTGCCAGGGATGGAGCATTCACAACTTCTTTGGGCAACCTGTTCCAGTGCCTCACCACCCTCACAGTAAATAACTTCTTCCTTATATCTAACCTAAACTTCTCCTGTTTAAGTTCAAACCCATTCCCCTTTATCCTGTTGCTACATTCTCCAGCATCCTTATAGGCTCCCTTCAGATACTGGAAGGCGGCCATGAGCTCTTCACGCAGCCTTCTCTTCTCCAGACTGAACAGCCCCAACTTTCTCAGCCTGTCTTCATACAGAAGGTGCTCCAGCCCCCTGATCATCTTCATGTACTTGCTCCTGTCCTGCTGGTCATGCTTTCTATGCTGTGAGCGTACACTGAAGCCGGCTCATTTTAGATTTCTAATCAACCAACATCCCAAGTCCTTCTCCACAGGGCTGGTCTGAATGTCTTTTCTGCCCAACCTGTCACTGTCATCTGACAGCCATTAAAATCCTAAATTCTGTTCAGGTTTTTCAGGCAGTGAGAAGTGATGAAAATAGGAAACATTTGAGCTCACAATGGATGGATCCTTGTCTTGAGAGTTGCAGTATAGCCATTCTCAGACAACTGCCAACATTGCATGGAAATATATTGATCCTTGACGATGCTATCTTCAAATACAGCAGAAGCAGCGGACTATAAGTTTCAAGACGGAGAGGACTGATTTTTATTTTAGTAGTTGCTGAACAGCTTCTCTGGGAATCTGATGAGCCTTGTGTATTTTCTCAGTCACATAATTTTTAAGTGTTTTATCTTCTATACTCATTATAAAAGCATTGCTTGAGTATTTGCATAGAAAATAAACATTAATTTTAGGTATAATACTAACCACTTTCTGGGAAATTGTTTTCATAACGGCTGCATTATCGAAAAGGCTTTGAGTTTCTATACAAGTACCCAAAGCAAAGCAAAAAAAGAAGACTGGTGATAATGTCACAGTTCCCAAAAACCTCTACAATGGAATTATTGCCTTGCAGAGCTTATATTTCACCCCACACATTTGACAATTGATAGTCTGTGAAATGGAAGTTTAGACCATTTACACATTGTCTGTAGTTTTTGCAGGTTCTCACAGACCATGTAACACTTTTGGAACAACAGTGGAAAATATTGCAGAAACATTATTATATTTTGTATATTTTCCTCATTGTCTCTTACTTTAGTAACTACAGAGTGTTTTTATAGTTAAGTATTTACAGTAGTACATAATAATGAAAACATAATAAAATGAACAATCTCTCAATTTAGAAAAAATAACAGTTCTATTCTGTGATTTATTTTTATGTTTTGCAAGCAGTAAAGCACTTCTGTGTTGCCACTATCATCTAAAAAAACCAGCTCTGATTTATAAAAATGATGTTATCACTTCTTTAATGCTATTTTATTAGCTGTTATTGTGGAGGTGAATTGTTCATTTTCTTCCAAATCCAGAAATTACCAGAAAAACAGTCCAAGTTAGTTATCAAGAAGTATGTCATTAATATTGTTGACATAAGAAACAGAACTGGTGGAAAAAACCTTGCCCGCAACCTGTCATTTCTATTGGCACACCTAGTTCAAGAAGGAAGAGCAAGGGAGGCTCTAGAAGGGAAGCCTGCATGGTTCCTGCCTCACAGCTTACAGATGGGTACTCTCCCCTGTTGTAAAGGCTGACTGCAAAAGTTATACTTCCATTTAGCCTTGGTGCAAGGGCCAAAATTCTTTCAGTGTATACTCCTATGAGCATTTCCATACTATCTCAAATTAAGAAAAGAGACTGGAGCTGGGTTAAAATTGCCCATAATTTTAAAGAGTGGTAACTGAGGTAATATTAATAAATTTTTAGTAATTGTTCCCCATCCTCTTTCAATCCCAGCTGTATACTAGTTCCTTTAGAATAATTAAAATTATTTTTATAACCATGTGATACTGCTATGGTCTTTAATACAACTCCAAGCAGAACAAGGATTTGATGTAGTGAAAACAAAAAATCTAAGCCCCAGGAAAGAACAGTGTGTCTCAGTTATATGCTCAAACAGCTGTCTTCACCAGGCCCATGTGTGTATGTGTTACTTAAGTGGATAAAACTACTAATTTTGCTTGCCAGCTCACCTTCAATGATTGTAGCATATATTTTGTTATAGCCAGGGATTGTATTTATCAGAAATTGCTTGTATTTTATATGAACTAATTATTTTTCTTTCGTATTGCAGCATACTAATCAGTGCCAATAAATTCCCTGGAGAATTTGGAGTAAAGGAATGTCATAAGAAACACCAAAATAGTTTTTGTCATCTATTTCTTTATGCAACCTAAGCAAAATGACTTCATTTATTTTTAGTAATCTTAACTCGATATTTAGATATGTTAAGTCTTAGGTGATAAGCCTAAAATAATTATTTTTCTCCTAGGTTTGATAACAGTTCATTTTGTACCATTTCTGAATTCAGCTTTTTTGAAGTAAATACACTTTACATGAAGGTCTGGTCTACATTTTGTTAGTGTTGCAGAACCACTTTCAAGTGACAGGAAATGGCAGACAAAATTTATGTTACAGTTGGAAAATTCCAATTGTCTTCTGGTGTGTCATTTGTATATCTTTCTTAATCATGGTTTCAGTTTAGGGTTTTTGTTGTTTGGGTTTTATTTCTCCTTAGGAGAACAAACATTATAGTTAGCCAGTAACTGGAAATAAACCCTAATCAGTTATGAACTGTGACTAAATCGGGCAGATTAGAAAATGTTGTATTTTGGAGCTGCACCCTCATTTCTAGATAGTTCTTCAGTAAGTGATAGTTGCAGTTTCTCTTTCCGATACTGTATTTTGGCATTTAGACAGCTACATCAATACCTGAGGAGCAGTAAGTACCTAAAGTGGATGATTCATCCCATTCTAAGACAACTCTGTAAAATAATGGCTGAATTCCATAAGGAAATATGTTATACTCTTCAGTGACTAGAGAGGGTCCTTGACAGCTTGACTTAAAGATTGCAATTAAAATCAGGTGATGTTAGCACTGCATTTCCCATTTAAACAGACTAGTGTAATTCTCTCATCCAAGCAGCTGCCGTGTGTAGAAGTACTTCTTTCAAATGACCTCCTCCCTTGCAGGTGATGGGGCCTTCAAGGCTTGCCCAAGAACTTCCTTGCACATGTTCAGGGACTAGGAGAGTCTTGATTTGGCTTTCCTTTCTTACAACCTCTGTTGCATTGATGGACATACGTAACAATCCCTTTTGCTAATTGCTAATATTTTTGCTAATTTTGCAATATAAGTGATGAAGTATCATTTGTAGCAAGTTGTACTTGCTGTTTCTGGGATGGAGTTAACTTCCTTCATAGCAACCTGTATGGTGCTATATTTTGTATTTGTGACTAAAACAAGGTTGGTAACAAATGTTTTGGCTCTCACTGCTCTGTGCTTGCAGAGCATCAAGGCTTTCTCTTTTTCCCACTCTCTCCCCCAAATTTTTTCTAGCAGTCTTGTTATTCTGTAATTTCTCTGCTTTCACTACACACTGCATTACAGTATCATAAACTGGTAATCTTATAATAAAGAGAAAAGCTGGTTGTAAATGGACCCCTATTTCCTTACTAGTTATGTTCCTGTAAGCTAAGATTACACATTTGCTGCTGCTTTTACGGATGTTTTGGAATAGCTGCAAATATGTCTATCTGGGTATTTATATTTAGTCCAGAGACCTGTTATTTTCTTCTATAATTTTGTGTCAGGTGTTCATTTAAAGGTAACAGATTTTACTTCTTAATTTTCCATAGATATCTAAAATAATTGAACTATTTTAAGTTCCTATCCCCAGAACAGTGAAAGCATTATTTTAAGTTCTTGCCTTCATCATCCCAGGCATTTGTGTATATACACTTAAAAGACAATTGCATACACTTAAAAGACAATTTTCTCCATGGTTTTATTTTATTCAAAGTAATATTTCATAAAAATAAGAACAACAAAAGCAGCAAAACTAACAACAAATATAACAATAACAAAACACTGTAAAGATTTATTTTATGAAACTGTGTGTACACATCAAGAAACTAACTTTTCCATGTTTTTTTGTACTGTATAAATAATAGTTTTGTCTACTGAGTATGCATGGGAATATACATATTTATTTAATACAAATGTAGTATGGAAATAGTATGAATGAGTACCTTGCTAAAGTCAGATGTTTGTAGACGGTGTGGTTTCCTGACAGCTATGCCCTGTCATCACATTTTCAGTAAGTAATGCAATGAAGTTGGTTGTAGTAAGATCAGCAAGTGTTCCTACATGATAAGAAGTGGCAGTCGCTCGCACTGATCCTTTGAAAAAAGAAACGTACTCTAAGAATACTGTCAAAATTGTTAGGCTTGAAATGTGACCTACCTTGATAGTAGTTCCCTATGGTAAATCTTACTGTAAAGATGGTAAACAGTTATGGAAATGGGATTTGAGAGAAGTAATACAGGGTTGCAATTCAGGAAATCTTGATTTCTGGTCATTGCGCTTTTGACAGTATATGTGCTGACATGAGGAAAGTCACTTGGAATAAGTTGTACATGTATGGCATCTCTTCATTTTGGTGGACATCCACAGTACTCAGGATAAGCATATGCCAGATTTCCATAGCACATTCTCTTGTGGCAGCAAGGCAGGAACCACTTTAAGGAAATGGTGTCTTTTTCAGCTCCATAAGCCACCAAGGACATCCAGCCAGTTCTTATCCAGAGTTCATGAGAAGTTAAGGTTTCTTCCTCCTTTTCTCATGGGCCTGGGTTGTATAAGTACTGACTAGATTTTATGATTTGATTTTTCATTCCAAGTCTTAGACTCTGCAAAATGTACGCAGTAAAAGAGGATATACATTAATGTTAAAACTGATGTAGATGTTGTTTACACAGTGCAAAATATATACTTTTGAATTTCCAATTTGTTTGAAAAACTTGGTTTCTTGTAGGAGTAATATAGCTTTTCTTTTTTTACTGGAGAAAAATTTTATCTTTTACTAGTCCTTAAACCTGATATTTCTGAGATTAAATAATTTAAAGTCAAGAATATCCTACTGTCCTCAAATTCGTATGAATTGCATGTTGAATAGATAAAGCATATTACCACTGCTTAGTTACTAACTAAACATTTGACCATCTTTGAATAAAATATGGTAACTCTAGGAGCAACAGGAGTTGTAACTTTAGCTGCTTAGATAGACGCATCCTGTTACCCAGCTCAAAGCATCTTTCATAGAATATTATGTTTCTACAGCATTACAACAAAGACAATCTGAAATATGAGCCATGACACAAAAAATTCTCACCAGTTATCATCTTAAAAAAAGAAGAGATAATAACAAAAGTGGAATATTTTTGAATGTGGTCTTAAATTATAAGTCTTTACACAGATACCTATTTTTACAGTGAAATTAATTGCGCTACTTATGTTCAGCACACTTCCAAATTAATTGTACATATAATTACCAGGGTAGGATAGCTGCAAGATTCGTAATAAGATTTTTTAATTAAAATGTATTTTGAAAAATATCTTTACATAAAAATGTCAGAGCAGTTGCTAAAGAGTTGCAGATTTCTGCTTCCCCTGCTTAAACATTTCTGAATCATTTCAAAGATTTAATATTACGATAAGATTACAGACTTGTTATGGGAGGGGTGTATCCCAGAGAACTGATAATCTCACCCCACAAACAGTTAATCATGAGTAATTTGTGCATACTATTATTATTTACATTTATTGCAGCGATGATGCATGGAAACAAACAAGAATAGTGCCTGATTGTACTAGACAAAGAAACAAATGCCAAGAAGGATATGGGTTTTGCATCCAGCAGATTTCAGTCTGGATGAAATACATGCATGGGAAATGAATGTTGTGTAAGCAGAGCTGGAAGCAAATGTGTTGTTAATTCCATGGTTTTAAGCAGGATAGGAGGAAGAGATGAGGGAGGAGGTAAGAGCAGGATAGGAAGGAGAGGACTCCAAGATGTGGGAGCGGAGCCAGGACTGTGGAGATCACCTTGGTACCAGATAAGTGTGAGAGCAATAGAAGTTCTCCCTGGGAGCCAGGCTTCAGCCCAGTAAAGCTGTGCACAAAGCCCATAGGGCTGCCAGTGCTGCATCCATCTTTTTTTTTCAGGGAATGGACACAGGGTAAGAAGGGGTGCAAAAATATTGTGTGTAGCTTGCTCAGTAATCACCTGAACAAATGTGGATGTCTTGAACTGATCCTCAGCTTAGCCAGTGTACAGTTCTGTTTCCTAACCCCGCTCACAGGATTCATGCCAAGTGAATCCATTTCTTCAGTTGTATTTACTGTTCCCTGGCAACCACCCACCTTGGAAAAATTAAATCCTGTGAAATGAGAAAGAGTGGAGAGCTTTCTTTCTCTCCCTTCCTCCCTTTCCCTCCAGTGAAGCTTCCTATGCTTGCTTCCATGTACAGTAGGACAGTCTGAATCTTAGTTATTTTCCTGAGATAACAGTTCTACAAATTGATTAGGGGCATGTCAAGTAAGCTGTTTATTTAAACTCAACAAAGCTTAATCATTTGAATAATTTTGATTTATAAAATTAAATATGTGAATTTTTCCTTGCATTTTCTCATCATGTTCATGCAGATGGTTTGTTTCAGCTAGGAAAATGAAATGAATTTTTAAAAGATGACTTCATTCAAATATTTTTCTAATATAACCACATGGTAAAAAATTAAGGCTAAAATTAATGATGACAGAATATTAAACAATAAACAGCTTTTGTGAGATTTAAATCCAAATAATGATTATTTTTATTATATTTTAACAATGTACTTAGGGAAAATATATGTACACATTCATCAGGGAAAGTGTCCTGGAGAGTTCAAGGGGGTTAACTTGTAAGGAAAACTGGAGTATTTTAGTGCACACTGTGTGCGTTTGTGCTCGTGTGTGAAGGGAGGGATTGCTTAATATGTTTTTTCTATTCCTTTTATTGATGCTTGAATGTTGTTTGTTGTCTATTATTATACATTTAACTTATTCTTGGGAGGTAGCTAACATACACATTTGAAGAAAGCTTCAGAAAGGAATTTAACTACATAAACAAAAGGATGTCAGCAGCATAAGGCTTCATGATTCTTCAAAAAATAAAGGAAAAAGGACACCACAACAGAAACATCAACTTAAAGAAAGCAAATTTAAAACTTAAAGGATTGGTGTATTAGATTATAAGTAGCAAATCTAAAAAAAAAAAAAAAAAAAAAAAAAAAAGAGGCTCAAGAGAGCTCAGAATTCCTTAATGACATTAAATATTGAGGACACGTTAACATTTTTCAATTCAGAAAGTTGGATCAGAAGTTTAACAAGCAACCACCATGGCTGAATCACAAGCTCTTCAACTCCACAAAACTCAAACATAAAGTAGAAACAAGTTTAGTTTATTAGAGATGAGTACAGGGTGATGGTCACATATGTAGGCACAAAATCAGAAAAACACAAAGTTTTCCACAGCTACCAAAGCACATAAATTACGTTAAGGAAATATTATTTAATTCTAAGAGGACCAAAGCTCTCTCTATGGCACAAATGTGTTTTGTTCTTGCAATAGATAACTTCTAACAGTGAAGTGATACTTTGAACAACAACTTTTTCCCTTAAGCTTTGGATGATCTTAGATTTCCTTTTTTGGGCCAGGCTAGGCCTAAAACTAATGCATTTTCTTATTGAAAGAAAATTCAAATTATGCCTCTAGTGGTTTGCTTTATTGTAACTTGAATGGCAAATGATTCCCCTCACTTTTAATTTTTACTTCAGGTAAAACGTGGTGGGAATAATCTGAAAAGCTTGAAATCACTGTCTTACATTGTGAAAAAAAATGTACTCTTCTAGAGCAAAGATATCAAGGCCTGGATTAAGGAGCTCAGATTTTAATGTAGTCAAAATGAATTCTTTTTCCCACACACAGCAGTAGTGTAATTGACGTATGATTATATATCAGCCTTTGCCAAGAGTATTGCTAAGCACTTTAAGCCTGGCAAACTGTGTGTTACATTGCAATTGTTAGAAAAATCTATAATTTTCTCTTGGGGAAAGGCCAATCTTGTATCAACTCAAATGTTATACCATATGCCTTCCATCACAAAATTCCAGCTGCACACACTGGATGTGCTACTAAAAAGGTGGATTTTATTTATCTGTAATAGAATTGAAAACTTATTTAAGGAAACAACAATAGTTTACCAAAGTTGGCTTTCCAAATGTTACCATCTTTGGAGCTAGAAGATGCCCTTGGCTTCACCCTTGGATTTTAACTCAAAAGTTACAAAATTAATAATTGTAATTCATTATCAAGGGTTGTAGCAAGCCATTTCTTGAGCCCCTGGAGCCTTTTCCCCTCACTGTCTTTGAGTTTAATATAAGCTTCCAGTTGTGCAGCCTAAATATGTATAGTCAAGAAAGATTTTGGTTAAACACTTTTATGATTATTTTGTTTATTCTAATGAGTTACTTGGAATTATGAAAGCTTTTTTAGGAGGCGTGAACCACTGTACATAGTTATTGCTTATATAATATAGCATATTGCCAAATTATGTTTGTAATGTAAGATTATACATACACAAAAGAAATTGCTGAAATCTATTTTACTAGAAGCTAGTATTTTAAATAGTCAGTTTTACAATGTTATTAACAAAATGCACCAGCAGCCCTTCCTTCCAGAAGAAGGCATTAGCCATGTCAGCCAATAAGTCAGATATTGTTTCCCAGTAGTTTTCTCTACAGGGAACAACTAGTTTTGCAACAATCTGTATTTGAGAAAGAATCCATATAAAACCTCATGAAGTTATTATTTAATGCAAATTTTAACAAATACTAGAATAGAATCATAGAATCATGCCCTTTGATTGCCCCTCACAACTTTTCTGTCAGTGATTTTCGCACTTTTCTCTTGTTAGTGTGGGTGTGATTTGAGGGTTTTCTGAGAGGTAAACATTGTTCACCATCATGTTTACAGGCAGTCTAATTAAGCTTTTGTTATTTTGAATCCAGATCATAGAAAGACATTGTTTAAGTGAAGCAATAATTGTGAGTCTTGACCAATTTGACAATGCATGCCTAGTGGGAGCTGCCTCCAATCTGCAATTGAATAGCTGGGTGCCATCTCATTCTCTGACATCTGAGCTGGAAATGCACTGCTGTTAGATCGACGGATTTGGTCTACTAGAATGGCAAACTATATAACTGATATTAAATACAAGGATATTTTTAGGCTGCAGAAGCAAGAAGAGATACCATAGGAGGGTACAGTTAATTACAAAAACAAATTGACAGACCATTTCTGGCCTACATTTCTTGCAGAACCAAATTAGTTATTTTTCACTGATCAAAATAATTACCTAGCATTTATGCATATATTCAAAAGCAAGTAATTCACTGTCTCACTAAAAAGAGAGAGCATTCAAGATGCCACAATACTTTGAATGCTAATCCTTTTTTTTTAAGTAAATTAAACAGTCTCTTTACTGTCAGTTGCAGTCCTTTAGGACAAATAATCTATGTACTTTGTGCAGAAAAGTAATCAAAAATGCCTGCATGATGAAATGTGCTTCTTTGAAAGATTTCTTCTGAATATTAGTGCAAAAACTCTTCTGAGACAAAATTGGCAAAGCAATTCACTGTTAACCAAAGGATATCTTTTCCCAAAGTGCATCTACATTCTTATCATGATCAGAAGGTGTATTTGACTGTATAGAGTCCAGACTTATAAGTTATTAAAAGAACAAGAATAAACCTTTTTTTTCTAGAAATGCTGCAAATGCTTGATTAGGATTGAAGTTATCTCTGGGATGACAGTACCTTTATATATATATCCTAAATGACATTTATTATCAGAACCTCATGCATTTAAATGCAAGAAAAACTGGGGAGCAACCTAAGCTGTGAGTGCTGCAAAGGAAGTTCAGTAATGAATCCTGACAATGAGGCTCTAATCTTTACTTTCATGGCAATTATGTAGTGTGCTGAGCAAGACTTCAACTCCTAGAGAAAGATGGACAATGAATACCAAATTTTGATCTGCCTTTTAAGACATTCTAAACTAGAATAATTTAATTGGGATCACATAATTACTCAAAAGGCACTCTCAAGTGCATTATCATCCTCCTGTGTCAGCCCTGCATACCTTGTTATCCTGTTACAGTTTGTCAAAAAATTGTCACAGAAGACTGAATCTTACAGAGAATAATAACCCTACTGCTGCTTCTTCAAGCCTCAAATCTGAGTTCTGAAATAATGAGAGGACTCTACTGCTGGGAAGAACCTTTTTCATTTGTTTTGGGTATTTTTTTAAGCTAGACCACCCAGCTACCCAGCTATATCTGTCATTGCAGGAGTAGGTGTTTAAAAAAATATTTTAAACAGTGGAGTCTTCATGGGTTTTGTTCACTGATTTATTATGTGCTATTTGTAGAGGTGTCTAGCAGTCCTTTGCCTCCCGGGTTATATATATTACTAATGATCCCTTTCCATTTCTGTAGAAAAGAAAGAACATGGAAATAATAGTTTTTAGGATGACATCTCATCTGTTTTTTACAGGAAATTTACAAGTAGAATTTATTCTGATTTTCTTTTCCATTTCATTTGAATCCACAATGAAGTTTGATAGTATACTGCTGCAATATATGTCTCGATGTTTCTGTTTATACCATTTCTTAGCAAAGAAAGAAGGCAGCAAATAAGCATTACGGACCAAATTACTTACTTAGTTTTTCATGGCCACTCCCCTAGCTTTTGAATTCTACCAAAATGAAGAAATCTGAAGGAACAGCTAAGATAAATAATTTTCAGACGAACAACAAACTTAGCTTTTATATGCCAAAACCTAAGATAAGGCCTTCTGCCACTGATACTTGGACTGGGAGTTTACTGATCTGCCAGGGCATTGTCATTGCCACTGTCCTCAAAAGCAAATATTCGACTATCTTTCCTGCATTTCTTTTTACTTGGTCATCATTCACTTCTCCAGGGACTGCTGTAGCCCTACCTGAGCTACTTCTTCCCCCATTTCCATGGGCCATAGGCAACCGTGCTTTGTCTCTACAGATAATGTAAATGCTAACACTGCTCCCCAGCTAGAAGTCACTATGCTCGCTTGAATTTTACCTGCAAGTTCATTGCTGTGCATTCCTTTGCCAGATCACGCAAAGTTCTGTATCATGTATGGTGTGGAATTCAGAAAGGAAAAGCATCAGCTTTCATTTTACCTAATTTTCTTTTGATGATGCTTTTGAAATCAGCCAAAAAAGAGACAAGCTATTGCTGACAGCTTGGTATGCACAAAGGAGATCAATCTTAACCAGATCAGTCACTGCTGCAAGTGCTCCCAATAGCTCTCATATCTTTCTACTTGAAGTGCTTCCATTTGAAACTGCTATGCACAGATTTTCTGCTTCTACACTTAATCAGTAATGACAATTTGCTGTCAGATTTTGAGGACCTCTAAATAAGCACAGGGCAATTGAAAACCAACCGAATTACTGTGTTTAAAAAAATATTTCAGAGAGAGCACCTTAAGTACTCAGCAATAGTTACAGATCAGGTTTAATTTAGTGACTGGGCAGAACCTTACGACCCATAACTGGGAGTGGACCCATACTAATAAGACTGGTTCAGCATATATGCTAAGAGACGAGTGAAATGCATTAGTGGTACACAGTGCTCTATGTGCAACAGAGTTGAATCTATTCTTGCTACATACACATCAAGAGAAATATCTGAGTGTACTCTTGTGACTTGATGTGATGGAGAAAACTTCGCAAGTTAAGGGCAGAAGTGCTGGAGTATAAATAGCAGTGAGTCATGACAGTGTTGTTGGTCTGGTGAGGAACAATTAGGACTTCCCAGATGTAGGTGAGTTTATCATGCTTTGGAACGAACCGTGGCTTCATCCTAATTTCGTTTTCTGGGGAAGGGAAAGGAGGGGAAAATTAGTAGATTGCATGTGTCTCTCATATGGACACACTACAGAAAGAACCAGAAAAGGACACGGTAAATAGGACATGCTACCAATGTATATTTTTTTTCATTCTTCTAAGCACATAGGATTAATTCATCCCATGACCTATAATTAATTACCATGTGAATTATGTGATCAATGGAAATCAAAAAATTTACATTACAATTTAAAAAAAAACCAACCCAACAAACTCATTGACACCGTTAACAGTATTTTTTTCCCAGCCGATGCGTGAGGAAAATAATTATTTAACATTTCATAACATTTGTCAATATCTCACCCACAAGTATGATGACTCTTTTTAATAAATCTCACTGATGTAACATTGATGCAGGCAATCCCATGTTTTTACCTAAGCATCAGTAAAACCTTGGGGATGTTAATATATAAACAGGGATGCACAAAATCCTTGAAATTGCTGACAATTTTGAATTAATATTTTTGATCAAATTAAGCATAAAACAAGATAGTTGCATAAAAATTGGACCATTTTATGATATTCTGTTTAAATGTATTCAAATAAGATTTGACAAAACAGACGCCCCCGAAAGAATAAACTATTTTAAAAATATATTTTAATATTTTGACTTTATGAATATGTACACTTTTTAATGTAAGCATATTTTTCACTGCAAAATTAATTAACAAAATATTTCCTGGTTGTGGAAGTTTGGTCTATAGCGATTCACAAGCTTACACAATTACCAAATCAAATATGTCAACAAAAAAGCAAAACTTAAATAAAAGGGTGTTGCCTCTCATCCTCATCTCGTGTCAAACACAGACTAAATAAAATCTGTATTACAGTAAGTTAGACTTCATTCCATAGAATCATCAGAAAAATTAAAATATTTTTCTTTCTTCTCTTTTGCTTTGTCTTCCATACTGGTTTGTACTGTGCGCTCATTAAACACACAATAAACTAGATTAAAACAACCGTATGAAAAGAATCTTTTAGGTTTTGTCTTCAAAGGAGCTTTCTATTTTAACAGGTATAACTCAATCCTCAATTGTTTTTAAGGTGTAATGTTAATAGCAGTAATTATATTCTTCTTTATTGACATTTTCTTAATTGTCACCCACAGTTATTTACATGTGAATACAAACGCAGCATTTTACTTACTGCTAAGCAGCTGTGTAGTGTCACTCGCATAATTTATAGCATGACTAATTAAAATGGATGAGTTTTCTATAATGTTCATTGCAGTGTTTACTGCATGAAAGTTATTAAAATATTCAATCCAACAACACAAAATTCCTCATTGATGTGATAGTAAGCATATATATTTAATTTAATGTGAGGCTACTTTCTGCCAAACTGAAAGTAGATTTAAAACTCCTTAGTAATAGCATGATGATTTTGTATATCTTCTTAACGTTTTCAAATAGTTCTCTGGATGTTGCCTACATCTGGAGGAATGTCATGAATATACAAACCCAACTTCACTCTGCTGGTGATGGCGTCCTTTCCTAAAACCAAAAGTTTAGAAGGACCTTTAGTGTAATCCAACTTACTATGTTTCTTCTTTTTTTCTTAGTTGCTAAGAGGAAAACAAGGATATTATTGATATGAATTGCAACAGCTTGTAGCTGTCATTGAGAAAATTATATTAAGCAAACAAATTTTAAAAACAAAGTGCTGTGGGTTATTTCCTCCGAATTGCATAAATGGCTCTTGTCACCACTTTGCATCATTCACTATGGAGAATACATTGCTCTCCTTTATAATAGTCATGAAAAGACAATGACAGCATTCATTGTTCAACAAAGTTACCAAGTCTTCCATCATAACCAAATGCAGAAAACTATACTTCAGTAAATTCCTTGTTACAAATGCTCTGAATATACACTCCTAGTGTGTGATCATTCTGATAGTACAAAGCATCAAACTAATTAGCAGTAGCCTGCATGCAAATGATGTTGCTAATGTTAAAGAACTTTGCATAATGCCCCTATGATTAGTAAAGCAATTACAATAGTAGTTGCATGTCATTAATAATACTTTTAATAACTTCTGTGTACTAAGTTTAGTTCATTTTTAAAGTCCTAAATCAAAATATTCCTGTGCATTGTGTTCATCAAGACGTTGTATTGTTTCTTGTTTTTAATTTGCATATTTTTATTGAACAACTCCTGCCATTTAATTTAAACAATTTTCTAACATTTCCCACACTTTAAAAAAATAACTATAGGACAAGGGACACCAGGTTCAAACTTGATCAGGGGATGTTTAGGTTAGATATAAGGAAGAAGTTCTTTACTGTGAAGGTGGTGAGACACTGGAATGGGTTGCCCAAGGAAGCTGTGAATGCTCCATCCCTGGCGGTGTGCAATGCTGGTCTGGACAGAGCCTTGGGTGACATGGTTTAGTGCGAGGTGTCCCTGTATATGGCAAGGGGGTTGGAACTTGATGATTTTAAGGTCCTTTCCAATCCTGACTGTTCTATGATTCTATAAGAATACTACCTTAGTATGAAAAAGTGAATAAAGAACAGGTATATCTTAATGATTCATTTATTCTAGCTGCTGAGATCATTTGCATTATGAATTTCTATCCAGTGTCTTTTTATGAGACAGAAATAGAGACAGTTCTGAGTTTAAACAAGAAGAAATCACAATGCTTTGTATATGCCCATTCTCTTATGTACTCACAGTTGCATGCACAGGTAGCACTGCAATGGATTCAAACCATTGTTTACTGCTCACTGACATCCAGTTCTGCACCTGTAAGTCTACCTTTTGCAGCAGAAAATGTATTTTCCAGAGTTCTTTAAAAAGATATCAGGTAAGAGCCTTTCATTTAACTGCAGAATCCACTCTGTGCTCTGTGTATTAATGAGGCTATACAAATAATATACTGATAGCTTTAATTTACAAAGTGTAACATAGATACTGTCTTCAGAATGAGACTGCCACTACCTCCTGTCCCATAGGTCCTCCTTTCGTGTGACCTATGGACCCTTCTCAAGATGAGAAGGAAAAACTGAAGGTGTTGCACTGGAAATGCTCTGTATAGGAAAAGGATGAATTCTTTTCTTTATGGTTTGCTTTGGAAAGGCAGAATTAGTTTTAACACCTAATGAAGAGAGAACTTTTATCTTCAGTGCTTACCACAGCACCAGCACATGCTCATCAAACTCAGGTCCTAGTCTGGAAAACATCACTATCAGGCTTGAAGACTTGTTAACTCCATCTCTTTTTTGGGATTGATCTGCTGGAGGTCAGGGCTGGGAGGTGGCACTCGACAGGCTGGGGAAATGAACAGGTGAAAACCTCAGGAACTTCAACAAACCAAAAACCTTGCAGCTGGAATGGAATAAGAGCATGGAGCAGTGTGAGGTGGGGGCCAACTGCTCAGTAACCACTCTGCAGAAAAAGTGAAGGGAGCCCACACATTCATCAAGTTTAAGTTGAGCCATCAGTGAGCCCTGTGGCAAAGGCAGCCTCAGCACTCTGGGCTGTATTGGCAGTGATGGAGCTAGCATGTCTGTGGGAGTGATCCTTCCCCACCACTGGCATTTGTGAGTCAACATCTGGAGTAGTATCTGTTTGCCAAAGAAAAAAGTGAGAAGGGGAGTACTTTGGGGTTCTAGGTAGGACTTCCCAGTGTGGCATCTGTTCTGCATACCATGCAAAGAGAGAGGCTTTGTCCCACTCCATTTCATTTCTCCATCACTGTGATGGCCTGTTCACATTGGTACAGCTCATCTGTACCAGACAGACCCTTTTTCATTATATCCTTGTAGGTGTCTTAGTTCCCACTCCAGCAAGTCTCATTCAGGGTGTACCTCTGGAGAGCTTCTACAACCATTGCTGTGGTTGTAGAAAATGTCTTTTTTAACTAAACATTAAAAGCTGAATTGAATTCTCATGGTTCAGCAGTATATATGCATGACTGCATACGTATAGGGCAGCCCAGATCCTACCCTGGTCTCTAAGAGCTGTATACAAGTTCTTTATCTTTTTCTTCTACTGGGAAGTTCCTTTCATTGCCTTCCAAATCAAGATGTCTGACTTTTTCCCAAAACTTTCTGCAAAATGTTGTCTATCTCAGAGATTAGCTTGTTATATTGCTCTTCTTTACCCTGTGTCCTTAAAGCCAAATGGTTTTAATTTAAAAATGTCACTATGCATCACAGAGCAGTGGAAAAATAAGCAGTGGAAATGTTCAGCTCCAAGATGAGATTCTTCCTGTGCTGACTGAGTTGTAAATTCATATCACTTCCTAGTTCCTAGCATATCTTTACATTGAATCAGTATCGATATTTTGGATACTGGAGCACTTTGCAGTGCTTCAATCTTCTTGTTTTCCTTCCGCAAAGATGACAACTTATACAGAGTTTGATATATATGTAGCTCTTTCCTAGCTTGTTCTTTAGCTCAGATAAGGCTATATACTTTTGATAAGGAGCACTGCTGAAGAAACAGGCATAAAAAAAGAACAGAAAAGAAAGCAGCTACATGTCACTGTTTTAAATGCAATAATATTTCATCCCACCCCTTCACATGGTATTTCAAATTAGCACAATCTTTCATCAATTTTTATTTACAGGGAAGCAATACTTGGATATTTATCCCTGCATTGCTTATTGTAAAAAAATACCATAATTAAGATTTCTCTCAACTGCAGTCTTAAAGACTGCAATAATTGAGCTTTAAAAAGTCTATTTTAATACTACTACAGGTAAACTACTGCAGCATTTTTTGAAAGCTGCCCAACAAAATCTAATTTTTTCTTTCTTTCAGTTGCCTCAATGTAAGCTAGAGGTGTCCAAAATTGAGCAGAGTCAGTTATATTTTATGCCAAGTTCTAAGGTGTTAGGGTTTGGTTTGTTTGGGTTTTTTGTTTTTTTTTTTTTTCTTTTTTTTGGTTTATTTGTTTTGTTTTGAAATTGCTTGTTGGAAGGCAAACAGAACCCCTGACCATTTTCAAAGAACAGAATTATGCTGGCTGAGCATTTTGAGTGAGATTGTGGTTACATTTATGCCTGTACCTTGAATTGTCTCTCTCTCCACACGCTTCTTATGAAAAAAATTCATCTTTATCTAAACTGACACATCTCTGGGCAGCTTTTCAGCTTTATAAAAGCAACATTTTTATGAAAATTGACTTGCCAAAAATATTTGACTAACTCTGTTTTAAGGCAACTTTTTTGTCTTATACCAATCATCTGCTCTGTGTAAGCCTCCCCAGGATCCATTTGAATAACCTTTGACAGATTAAAGCTCACAGAAGTGCAAAAGGTATTTTGAGTGTGGTGGAGAGGAAGGAAACAGTAAGGGCTGGGAGGATATAGAGACAATGGGGTGCATTCTCCTGCTTGCACTGCAGCCTGGCCCAGTGTGTCTCTGCTGCCTGTCTGTCTCACGATGACACGTGAGCTGGGCTTGCTGAGGAGCTGAACTTGAGAACAACACTGCTTGGCTCAAAGCATGAGATTAAAGTAGCTAGGTGTAGCACGACTGTCCCTTTCACAGGAAGGTCAGTCACACTAGCATTCGTTTACAAGGAAGAATTTTGGATTTTAACTTCTGCTGAATGATCCAAATGCTTTCACTGGGGAATCCATGCCTAAGGAGTTCCTGAGTTCAGACCAAATGTTTCTGTTTCATCTAGGAACCTTTTATTTTTTTCATCCCTATTGCGCCTCCATCACATGTCCCAATTTTTAAATTGCTGAAAGAGGAAAAAAGGAGCTTTTACACTGTCAATTATTTCCAAAGTCAAAAGTCTTGATATAGCAATAAGAACTGGATGTTTCCAACAGTTTCTCTAAATTTTTTCAATAACGAGAAAGGAGGCACACTGCCATTTCTATAAATTTCTTGCCATCTTAGTTTTTCTTCAGTCCAATTTCTCACCAGCTGAGCTTTGTAAATAAAGCTAAACCCTTCAGATTACCTATTCTTTTCCACTGCCGCAGACTTCATGTGCAGAAAACTGTTGCAAAATATTTACCCTTCACAGAGATGTCATTATTTCTTCCCAGATTGATTCCTATCACAAAATCAAGAAAAATGCAAGAAGTGCTACAATTAAAGCTTTTCAGATAGTGGCAAAATACCACTGGAAAAATCAAAATGCAAAAGATGCCAGCCATCTGTTGTTTAAACCAACCAAAATGCATTTATTTTAATTTTTTCATAAGGACTGTGTCTTTAGAAGCAAACATAGTACATTTGTTGGCAACAAATGGCCTTTTTTAATTTTAATAGGATGAGGAAACATTTATCTTTCCTTTCCCTGATGATATGGTATTTGGAAAAATATTATTTTTTATTGACAAAACCAGAAACATTCTAAGTAATGAATCCAGCTAGAAACCACAGTATACTGACTTGTGTAGCTGACAAGATGTTCTAATATTATAAATTAGTCAGATATTGGGTTATAAACAGAAGTCTGTAACACATTCTTTCTTCCTGACTCACTCAATTTTTTCAAACATGATGTTGTCAGAAATTAGAGGACAAAGATGAAAGAAAAATGAGAACCAAGTTGTGAAAAAGCCCTGAAAGATAGGCTAAGAAATACAGTTATTTCAGGTCTTCAAAGACCCTTACATGCATGTCAGCTCTAGTTTGGAAAAAAGAAGAAAAAATCTGATATTAAGAGACTTTTCATTAAGGTATAGCAACACTTCCAAAGCAAGTTCATCATCAAAATGCTAGAAATGTTTTTTCAAGCATGGATTTGACTGATGTCAACACTTAATAGCATAATAACATATATAATTATGTTTTCAATCAACAATAAAAAGAATTTAAGTAAATACTCAAGAAGCTGTTCTTTGGAAACTTGTCTAAGTACATCAGAAGGATTTTTATGATACTTCTGAAGTGAGAAAATTCAGGAGTTCTAATCATACTGAAAATGAAAACAACATATTAAAATATGGAAAAAGAGGACATATCAAAATATATCATAGAAAAAACAATAGGTTTCTTATAGAATCATAAAATAGTTAGGGTTGGAAAGGACCTTAAGATCATCTAGTTCCAACTCCCCTGCCATGGGCAGGGACACCTCACACTAAACCATAACACCCAAGGCCTCATTCAACCTGGCCTTGAACACCGCCAAGGATGGAGCATTCACAACCTCCTTGGGCAACCCATTCCAGTGCCTCACCACCCTCTCAGTAAAGAATTTCTTCCTTATATCCAATCTAAACTTCCCCTGTTTAAGTTTGAACCCGTTACCCCTTGTCCTGTCACTACAGTCTCTGATGAATAGTCCTTCCCCAGCATTCTTGTAGGCCCCCATCAGATACTGGAAGACTGCTATGAGGTCTCCACACAGCCTTCTCTTCTCCAGGATGAACAGCCCCAACTTTCTCAGCCTATCTTCATACAGGAGGTGCTCCAGTCCCCTGATCATCCTCGTGGCCCTCCTCTGGACTTGTTCCAACAGTTCCATGTCCTTTTTATGTTGAGGACACCAGAACTGTACACAATACTCCAAGTGAGGTCTCACGAGAGCAGAGTACAGGGGCAGGATCACCTCCTTCAACCTGCTGGTCACACTCCTTTAGATGCAGCCCAGGATGCGGTTGGCTTTCTGGGCTGCAAGCGCACACTGCTGGCTCATGTTCATTTTTTCATCGACCAACACCCCCAAGTCCTTCTCTGCAGGGCTGCTCTGAATCTCTTCTCTTCCCAACTTGTAGCCATGCCTGGAATTGCTCTGATCCAGGTGTAGGACCTTGCACTTGGCATGGTTAAACTTCATAAGGTTGGCATCAGCCCACCTCACAAGCGTGTTGAGGTCCCTCTGGATGGCATCCCTTCCCTCCAGCATATCAATCGAACCACACAGCTTGGTGTCATCGGCAAACTTGCTGAGGGTGCACTCAATCCCATTTTCTTCTGAATCCCATATTTCTTCTGAAATACAATTGCAAAAACCATCAGATTGATTAGTGTGTTATAGTGGTACCTAATTATACTAAATTTATTCTTTAAATTATTGGTTTTCCCCTTGTTTTGGTATCACTATAAGAAATTGAGGTGGTTTTATTTCTTTAATTGTCCTTTTTTTTTTTTTTTTTCCTGGACAAGGATGTACTTATGTGAAAGTGTAAAAAGTTGTGCACCATGATGTTATGAAAAGCATTTGGAAACAAGACAAATTCTGCCTCTGGAAGCTGCTTTTCTTACAGTAATAATTTTAAAATTAATTTGAGCTTGTATTATGAAATTCTGGCTCCAAGGAAGGGAGAAGAATATTGCTATTGATGTAAATTGAACAGGATGTCATCCATAAAGTAATTTCCTTCTTAACAGAAAAGCTGATTTAAATACAGAACTTATCACAAGCCCAGTTGAGCAACTAGAATCAAGAGCTGTGGTAGAGAAAAAGAAATCTGAGTTATGATGTATTTATCACCATGAAGGGAGGGAAGAGAGCCAGGACAGTTTCCAAAGCCATAACAATAAAAGCCCACCACAGTAACGTGTTCACTGTATATGCTGTCAAAATATTTTTTAAAACTTTGATTGCAATCTTAGTAGCTACAACTCCCTTGTAATTAAAAAAGTTAGGTGCTGCCATTGCTGTCATTCTCTTAACATGACTGAAATGAATTTTTGATTTGGTCATTAGTTGAAATACAAAGTAGGTTTGTATTTGTAGGTTGAAATACAAAGTAGCAGGCACAGCTACAGGTTGGGCAGAGAAGAGATTCACAGCAGCCCTGCAGAGAAGGACTTGGGGGTGTTGGTCAATGAGAAAATGAGCATGAGCCGGCTACAGTGTGCACTCGCAGCCCAGAAAGCCAACTGTATCCTGGGCTGCATCAAAAGGAGTGTGACCAGCAGGTTGAAGGAGGTGATCCTGCCCCTGTATTCTGCTCTCGTGAGACCTCACTTGGAGTATTGTGTGCAGTTCTGGTGTCCTCAACATCAAAAGGACATGGAACTGTTGGAACAAGTCCAGAGGAGGGCCACGAGGATGATCAGGGGACTGGAGCACCTCCCATATGAAGATAGGCTGAGAAAGTTGGGGCTGTTCATCCTGGAGAAGAGAAGGCTGCGTGGAGACCTCATAGCAGCTTTCCAGTATCTGATGGGGGCCTACAAGGATGCTGGGGATGGACTCTTCATCAGAGACTGTAGTGACAGGACAAGGGGTAACGGGTTCAAACTTAAACAGGGGAAGTTTAGATTGGATCTAAGGAAGAAATTCTTTACTGAGAGGGTGTTGAGGCACTGGAATGGGTTGCCCAGGGAGGTTGTGAATGCTCCATCCTTGGCGGTGTTCAAGGTCAGGTTGGATGAGGCCTTGGGTGTTATGGTTTAGTGTGAGGTGTCCCTGCCCATGGCAGGGGGTTTGGAACTTGATGATCTTAAGGTCTTTTCCAACCCTAACTATTGTATGATTCTATGATTCTAAGTTGTAGTCAGAATCTTTCTCGGTGTGAGAGCAAGTGGGATGCTAGTAACCAAGAGCTGCTGTTTCTTCTTGCCATAAGAATATTATACCATTCCAATTACAACTTATGTCCTTGGGTGTCCCCTGGCATGTGCCTCCCGTATCTTCCCTCTCAAGCAACAGGGCACTTACTGTTAATAGCTGAGATGTGGGTCTGTACATGTGGGGAGCTGGATATATTGTCTCTCAATTGTTTGAACTCCTGGGACAGGAGTTTTTCCACAGCCAAAATGATGGAAGGGGTGAGATTGTGTTCAACCTCTCAGAATTGACAACTCACTTCATGCACTGTTTGTGCTGTTGCATCCCTTCAGCTCATTGTTGCCAGTGAGTTGGTACACTCCGTGTAAATTTCCATCACGTGGGTCACGTACATTTGCCTTCATCTGGATCTATGGGTGTATCCCTGATGTCTGACTTACAAGAGATCATCTGTAGAACAGCTAATTCCAAGTACTGGAGGCCTTTCTCTATCATCCACTTGCCTGGGGGACATATAACATCTTCCTTGTAGTGATATCTTTTTTTCACACCTAACAAGAGCTGCCTCCAGAGGCTGAAGACTCATTTTATTTTCACAATTGCTTTGTCAATTCCTCCTTCCCTAGCAAGTGATCCCAGCTGCTTGGCTTCCTTACCCTCTAGTTTGAGACTGTTGGCCCCATTGTCCCAGCATCAGAGCATCCAGATGATGATGTGCTCACCTGGAAGATGGCTGAAATCTTCCTGCATATTCTGCGCCTCAGTCAAGGATGGGGATCAAGAAGTTACCTCTTGTTCTGCCTCTTCCTCTGTTCCTTGTATTGATTTCTGTCATTCTGGTGTTTCCCCCTCTAGTTCTGGTATTGAGTCGTCTTCATCTTCCTTTGCTACAGGAGTTGCTTTTCATTTCCATCTCCTCTTGCATATAAGGACAACTGATGGCAGCACAGATTAGTCCTTTGGTTCAGCTGCTGTAAATGCTATCTGGGGTTGGAGTGGCTGCAGTGTCTTTCACTGGGGTTGGAGTGGCTGCAGTGTCTTTCACTGGGGTTGGAGTGGCTGCAGTGTCTGTTATCAGAGTTGGACTAGCTGCTGTGTTCGTTGTCAGGGATGGGGTAGCCACATTGTCTGTTACTTTGCCATCAGATCCAGAAACATATTTTTCCTCTTGAGGGTACTGGATAGTGTTGAGCAGGGCTCTGTAGGCATAGTCCAAGCCCCAGCATGTTATGGTGATTTGTACCTCTCTAGTGTTGCCAGGATGACACATACCTTTTTTAAAAGTTTAACTAGTTTTTCCAGATTTTGCCCTTGTTTAGGGTGAAGTTTCTAAAACACTGGAGGAGCCCACTGGCCTAGGTACTTGTCCATATGATCCCACACACCCTGCCACTCTTGACTATCCAACATCAGGGAAGATCTCTTGGTGGTATTCTGACATTGTGATCTAACCTTAAACAAGATTTGAACCGTACTCAACAAAATGGTTCCCAGCAAAAGGAGCAGATTGGTTTCAAGGGTACTCAAAGGATATTAAAAATTTTTAAAATTGTCAAATGCTAATGTAAGTAGCCTGGTGAGGGAGAGGAAGGTGCAGAAGGATGTCTCCTCCACAGATTATCCCTCGGGGGAGGGGGGGCGGGGAAAGAGATGTAATTGTTAATAATTCCCATTACATGGCTCCCCAAGTATAGAGGTGATGGCAATGCTAAGAATGCATACCAGATCAGTTTCATGATCAATAATTCTATTGCATCACAACCCTTTATCATAAAGTACAACAAAACAAGAACCTTAGCCTAGGCCCCAAAGCCAATAAATGCTAAAACAGCAAACGCTTGCTGCAATTGAGTATAGCACACTATATTTGTGACATACCGAAACTCTTGAGACCAAGCACTACAACTCCAAGAACAAATAAATCAACATTATGACAAATGACTTAATCCAAAACAATGAATGCTTATGATAAATTCATTTTGACACACTCTGGTCAGATCTGTCGTTATCTCAACCCTTCGGACCCCATATGGGGCACCGAAAAGGACTGTCATGGTTTAAGCCCAGCTGGTAACTCAGAACCACACAGCTGCTCAATCATCTCCCCTCCTTATTCCCCCTGCTCCAGACAGGATGGGAAGGAGAAATGATAGAACGTAAACCTCACAGGTTGAGATAAGAATAGTCCAATAACTAAAGTATAATATAAAACTATTACTATGACTAATAATGATAAGGGAAATAACAAGGGGAGAGAATATAGAACTAAAAAGGGCAAGGAAAAAAATCCAATAAACACAAGTGATGCACAATACAGTTGCTAACCACTTGCTGACTGATACCCAGCCTGACCTGAGCAGCCACCTACCCCTTTAGATAACTCCCACCAATTTATATACTGGGCATGACATGCTCTGCTATGGAATACCCCTTTGGCTAGTTTGAGTCAGGTGTCCTGTCTCTGCTTCCTCCTGGCTTCTTGTGCCACTCTTCACTGGCAGAGCATGAGAGACTGAAAAGTCCTTGATCAGGGTAAGCATTACTTAGCAATAGCTAAAACATTGGTGTGTTATCAGCATTATTCTTAGACTAAAGCCAAAACACAGCCCTGTACCCACTACTAGGAAGGAGAAAAATAACTATTACAGCTGAACCCAGGATATGGAGTCCACCTCTCAAAATAATAATCTATGCCACATTCTTTTCCTATCTTGATCTTAGAAAAATATGAGCAAAGGCACAATGTAAAATTTTAGAAAGTTTTTAAATGCATAATCTAAACTACAAATTAATTGCTGAGTGTAGAGAAGCAATTGTATTAGGTGTCAGAAAGTATGATATTTTGAGCCGTCTTCCCACATTTAAGAAAACTTTTTCTACATTGATGTTAAGATGTTCTATTTACATATAACTTTAAGTTCCCTTTCAAATTAATGCTATATTCCAGGGCTTGAGCTAATATTTACAATATGTAGCAGCTTCTTATGATTGATGTTAATTTTTTTGAATAGTTCCAGTTTTCCTGGTTTTTGTGAAGTTACCTTTGACCAAGAGGTATATGAGGGCTTTGAATTAAAAAAAAAACTCTCCAGACCATTGATTATTGTGGAAATGAACCCACAATCTTTTGTTATATTTAAATAAAATATTAATACATTGTTGAGACAATATGCAGTTGGGGAAAAGTAATTAAACCAGAAATTAAGCTATTGTCATATTCATGACTACATTTTACATAGTTGGATGAAATTAAGCTTGTAGTGGTTGCCAGAATATTAAACAATTGTTTGTAAAGTTATTAGATGCAAATTTTCTTCCTAAAGAATTGGTGAAAACATTGTATCACAAAATATTTCCATTTGGCAAAAATATTTAGGTACTGTTTGTGGGCTTACATGTGGGCTTACATCAGTAATGTTTGAAATCTTTCAAGAATTAAACCAGCAATGATGCAATCTAGCTTCTTCATAAATAAATATTGTGTGTGATGTGCAAAGATAGTCCTAAATTCTGACAGTGAACTTACTGCATGCAAAAAAGCCAAAACCTATTATCCTTAATTTCCTTACTAAGTAACAATTTCTTCAGTTTGCAGGAAAGACTCTTGCATATGAATGTCATTAGTATCCTTCACTATTTAAGAAGTACTCTTGTTCAAAAATATATCATAAAATAACTCTCCCTGTCAAATAATCAAGAGGCCAGAGGGATCAGAGAAAAACAGTGGTGTTAGTGGTGAAAGTGATGAAGCAATTGGACAAATATTTCTTTGGTTACCTCTACACACATTATGATTGCACAGAGGTTAAGTATGTAAAAAATAGAATAGAAATAGAATAGATATAATAAATATAAAATACTATAACATAATACAATGTAACATAACATAATGTGATGTGACATAATGTAATACAACAATTTAATGTAATATAATAAATATATAAATATAGTACAAGCAAAGAATATAAACTGAAAGAGCAAGAATTATTTGAAAACTGGACTACAAAGCAAATTTTCTGTTATATATGCAATTTTTATTTGTATATGTATATATATTTTGATTGTCTTTTGTCTGAAAAGATAGGTATAAAGAAGAAAGCAATTGAGAAGCTTAGAACTTCTTACCTATGATGTACTGTGCTCCTACACTTGGGTAGGAGCAATCCCAGGCACAGCTACAGCTTGGGCAGAGAAGAGATTCAGAGCAGCCCTGCGGAGAAGGACTTGGGGGTGTTGGTGGATGAGAAACTTAACATGACACAGACTCAGTGTGCTCTCCCAGCCCAGAAAGGCAACTGTATCCTGGGCTGCATCAAAAGGAGCGTGACCGGCAGGTCAAAGGAGGTGATCCTGCCCCTGTACTCTGCTCTCGTGAGACCTCACTTGGAGTATTGTGTGCAGTTCTGGTGTCCTCAACATAAAAAGGACATGGAACTGTTGGAACAAGTCCAGAGGGCCACAGGGATGATCAGGGGACTGGAGCACCTGCTGTATGAAGACAGGCTGAGAAAGTTGGGGCTGCTCATCCTGGAGAAGAGAAGGCTGTGTGTAGACCTCATAGCAGCCTTGCAGTAGCTGAAGGGGGCCTATCAGGATGCTGGGGAGGGACTCTTCCTCAGGGACTGTAGTGATAGGACAAGGGGTAACGGGTTCAAACTTAAACAGGGGAAGTTTAGATTGGATATAAGGAAGAAATTCTTTACTGTGAGGGTGGTGAGGCACTGGAATGGGTTGCCCAAGGAAGTTGTGAATGCTCCATCCCTGGCGGTGTTCAAGACCAGGGTGGACAGAACCTTGGGTGACATGGTTTAGTGTGAGGTGTCCCTGCCCATGGCAGGGGGGTTGGAACTTGATGATCCTAAGGCCCTTTCCAACCCTAACTATTCTATGATTCTATAGTTAACCCATGCAGCTCAATAAGGTCTACCTAAATACTTTTTTTCATGATAGTAAGATCATCTTCATGAATTGAAAAGATTATTTTTTTTTTTTTATAGCAAAGAACATCAGGCAAAGAACAGCAACATTTTTTTGTTCTACATCCTACTTTGGGAATTGGTTTTTTAGACATGCAAAGCTTCCTATATTGCATATTGCTAAACTTTATAAGTTAGCAAAATTTAAGCTTTACTATCTCTCTATTTAGTATCATCAAACCCATCACAGTAAATTATATTAATATTTGAAAAAAAATGCTGTTAAAAGCAGGCCTATGGTTCAATACACTGACAAATGAACAAAAGTATAATCACACAAGCTCTGGTGCTTATTTGATTCTGCTTTGTTTCCATAGTAACTATAAATAGCTAATTGTAATACTCCCACAATTGTTCTTTTCTTTTTTCTTTCCTGACAACAGATGCTGGTTGTTTTATGGAGGGCAAGATTCTGTGCAGGACATGTCAACAAATTGCTTTATGTTGTTCAGAAGACAGCTAAGCTAATCGTTAGGATAAATAACATTTGTTGACTGGATGAGTCTAGTGGCTTTTTACAGGAATAAATTTTATTATCCATCTTGATCAATATCTTAATTTTTGCTGTAGAAGCTGGAATGATTCTCACATGAATGGTCTTTACTGACGATACAAAAAACAGGAGAGAGAATTAATGTCAGTAGTAACATTACTACAAAGAAGTAATAAAATTTATATTGAGATTTAACATTTACATGGAGATTAGAAATTTAGCCTAAAAATATTAACTTGAAAAAAAAGTGAACAAATGCACTTCCAGCAAAATAACACTTCACCTGTTAAAGATATGAAGTAAAATCTAGCGATATTCTAAAATTTATTTGAAAATTTGTTAATGATGGACAATGGGTGAAGTCAATCTACCATGTAATACATGTTTTGTTAGCTCAGAAGGCTAACTAACTTTATTTTGAGCCTGACAGGCATTATATATATATCTGAGCACACAGCAGTGCAGAATTTACATTGAGACTAGGGTACTGCTCATGGACAACAGAGATGAGCATCTTGTGATGTTTTGATAAGTAACCCTTAGAAATAGCAGCAAATATTTGTACTTGAAATTCATTGAATTGAATGTTTTGAATTTTTCTTAACAGAAATGTTTTATTTTCTATTAATAAAATATGGCCCAAAATCAAGATAAGTTTCTAACTACAGCATTGCTTATAGTTATGAGTTATTTCATTGACTGCAATTGATATTTGCAAAATAGGCCTCACTGGAAGTACTTTAAAATTCTACAGGACTGCAAATCTCATGTTGGTCTATGAAAAGGGTTACCTGTTAGCACCATGCAGAACTTCAAGCCAACAAGTGTAATTTCACAAAGTTATGGATATTCATCCTAATATCTGCTTTGCAAAGCCTATAAGCCATCTACTAAGATGCTGTTTGCAATTCTGTGAGGAGATCAGGGCTTTATATAGTTTAATATGCAAAGGCAACTGAAATTTGTCAATCCTGTTTGAGGTTTAGTTTCTGTTTAATCTGGTTTTCACAGATCTCAACATGCACAAACGGAACACTGTTGAAAAAAAATCAAGCAAACAAAAACCGAATACACAGCTTCCAGCAAGTGAGGAATTTAGTTTTGCACAGCTCTACAAATGATTGAGAAAGCAGCTAATACTTTTTCTAAATATTTGCCAAAAGTTATAAGAATAAATAAAACCGCACCGCAGTAATGTGCACAGCTCATCTACCAAACGCCACTATTCCTAGATGTGCAGCAGTTTCTCTTACATGTGAAAATAAGCAATTATTTCAGAATATCAAAATGTCAGCAATTATATTGAAGAAACACAAGCTGCTGAACAACTATAGTATTGCTTTCTAAAAATCATACATGGACGATGGAGCAGTATGAGCCTGGCTTTGCTAACTTGTAGGTTCTCCTTGGACAGCTATAACAAAACAGAAAGTAAGAATAAGAGAGTAATAATGTTCATTTCTAGTGGCTCTTGTACTGAAGTTTGTGTGGATCTGTGTCCTTAAGTAATATGAAGAAAGATAAGGGAGATGGCTTGCTTTCCAAGTTCTTGACAAACTTAGTTGAAGTCCTACAGAGGGAGGCTACAAATCAGTAGCAGCAACTAATTACTAGCCTTTGTCCATTCTTCAAAGACACAGTGCATCAGAGTGAGAAGGAATTAGGGAGAAATACAGAGGAAAATATCTTTCATATATTCTCATTTACAAGAAGGAAACCCCCAAATTATTCTGATTAGAGGATCAGTTTAGCCTTAGGGAAATGGACAATCATTGCAGCAGAAACCAAGAACAAGATTTCTTTATCCCTAGAACTAAGAACTGTAAAATCATGTTTAAAATTGTTTGCTTTGGAACAAAACCAATTCAGCTACTGACTCAAACTTTAATTCATATTTAAGAAGTTGTCTTGTAATGTAAATCATCAAAATTCTGTGAAGGTAGAAACTCTGCTGCAAATAACCCTGCTCTGAGTAACTGCTATAACCAGTATCTTTGTAATACATGCTTGGGTGGTAAAAATGTTACAAGAGAAATTCTGAAAATATCTGCTTTCCTTTTGCCTTGCTTACTCAGTTGGAGGAGGAGTAATGCTTTCAGTTTGAGTCTAAGTGGAAAATTTCTAGATACAGAGAAGATATTTAAAACCATAAACTGATTTCTTGGACTGGCATTTGTAGTTTAAAACCTCTGTTAATTACAACTATTCAGAATATGCTTCAATGTCTGCCTTAGTAAGCATAGAGTTCTTTATGTGTTTAATGGATAACAGCTTCAGCTAACCATCCTGATTTTAGCTTTAACATTACCCAATTGGAAACTGTTTCTAGTAAGCAATGATTTGTAACCAGTTGATTTTTTTATAATTAAGTTAATTTTATAATTAATTAAAATATTAATTATTTCTAGGACTATATTATTGCCTATTAAACTACTGAATGGTTTTATACATTTATAAGAGCAGATGGCTTTTTGCAAAAGTGACAGTTTTATATATATAAACATTTCTTCATATGGTTCTATCTGAAAGTTTTTTATAAGTATACCTTAATAAGATCTTTATCTAAAGTGAAAGAATTTCAAAAGGACCTTTACCCATTCCCTTCAAGCAGAGGCATCCGAACCTCAGGTCACAGGGTGATTTTTGTGGCTCTGAAGCCAAACAGAGATTTCAGTTTTATAAAGGTGAGAGTAACAGGTAGGTGTAAGGTGGCTAGCTCTATCTATGATATCAACAAGAGCTTATTGAAATTCTTTGTACATTTCTCATTTCAGGAGTGTAAAAGTGATGTCAGCAGTTTGGAAATTATTTAGAAAAGAACTCAAAGAACAATGTGAGGTTGAAAAACCTGTCTCAACTGTAAAAAAAAAAAAAAAATCTATTTAGTTGTAAAAAAAGTTAATCTCTTTAACTAAACAAAAAGAAGGTTAAGAGGTGAATTGTTTGTAGTCTGCCACTGCCCACATGAGGAAAGTTTTCTGGTAGTAGAAGTCTCTTTAATCTTACAGATGAAGGGAGAATGAGACCCAGTGGCTGGAATTAGAAGCTTAATAAATTCAGGGTCTAAATGAGGTAGACTTCTTCAGCAGTAAAACATAGTTAAACTGTGTAGCAATTTGCTGAGGGTTGTGGTGGACTTTCCATCATTTAAAGTCCTTAAATTAAGATTAGCTGTCTTTTTAAAAGATATACTCAAACTCTGCAAGAACTGTGGGCTCAGTGAAGGAACTAGTGGTTGAAGCTTTCGGGGTGGTTTTGTTGGAAATCAGATCTGGATGATCATGTTTCCTTCTGGATAAAAACCTGTGAAACTTCCAAAGTCTATGTTCAGTTTTCCTTTCTCATCTGAACATTATCTTCGTTTGCAATTAATCTCTTTTGAAGCCATTGACACTTCATGTCCAATACGTGTAACAGATTCTGGCTCTCAGGAATACTGCTTTGTAACTTTATTCTGTTTTAGCACTAGTAAGCAAAATAACATTAAAAATTGTAAGACATAGTCCTCACATGCAATATGATTGTGACTGAAATCATTGTACTGTCCTTAGTGTTATTTCATTATTTGTCCACAAACATTACCTCTGTACAGGGTAATATTTGATCACTGCTTACTGGGAAGAAAACCCTTGAACATTTTTTTACCCTTGACTATACAGAATTACTGAAGCCACTGAACCATCCTGAGTACCACGCAATGAAGCCACTGAAACACTCCTTTTACAGAGAAACCTTTCTTCACTCTAAACTTCAGTGCCACAAGAGCTGGAGAATGGCACCTTTTGTGGTCCACCTTCAGTGGACTTAATCATGACTTCCCAGGGTAGTGATCATCTTCAAATAGGATCACCGTATTTCTGCCTTGAGCACATACACATGAATAGAATAGCACATATGTTATAAACTTATTATAGTGAGACATAAAAGACCTAGTTATTATGTGCAAAACATGCATAAAATAAAGAATGCTCCATAGTGAAGAGGAAGTAGTATCTGAGAAGATTTGTGGGTGTTATTCATGCTCAAAGAAAGTGATCTTACCATGCTCATTGTTTGCCTTGGCAAAAATATTGGATTATCTGCGTATGACTAATTATTCATAATAATTAATCAGTGTCATACAAGTAAAGTAGGTCCAACATGTCTTAGACATCTTGGACAAGTAAATACTCAAATATGCAGCAACCGGGGAAATAGCCAGTTCCTTGCTTCTCCCTGCCATACAAAACAAGGGAAACTATAAATGAAAGACAAGACTATGTGTTGGATCTAAGGATACTATTTATCCTTTATGGGAGTCTACTTTATTATACTCTGGAATGTTCTTTTTGTAACTGCTAATATAAGTCCAGTAGGCAGGGCTGATATATACAGCACACAAAAATTCTCAAACAGCACATAAATTTACATGCACATTAATGAGTATTCAGCAGATGGGTCACTTTTCATCAATTAAGTAGGAGCATATTCTGTATTATAATATGTGAAACAGACTTCTAACAAAGTAAATTGAAACTACAAACTTCACTTAACTGACTAAAATTTTCCATTGAGCAAATGTGTGCTCCCTGTTTGTGATAAACAAGATGGTATTCCAGATGCTTACCTTCCTCTAAAATAAAATTGCATTCTAATTTAGAGGGCAGCTTGCACTCATTTTATGGATCTATTTCCAGAAGCCATAACTTGCAAACTGCCAACATGCTTTTCAAATACCTCATTCACTTTTTTCTAAAAGAATATACTGCACAAGTGTTATTAATTTGCCTCTCTGTTTTATGTTTGTATTATAATGCTACTCTGTCTAAAATATGTAATGTTAAAACCAGCACATAACCCAAGTCATATGTATATAATATATTAATATTTGCAGATGATACCTCTTTTATTTTGAATTTAAATAATTATTCTCTTATGTTTGCTTAATACTTCCTTATTTTATTTTCTGAATGTGAAGAGTCAAATTATTACATAACTATCTAATCCTATCAAACATTTGTTATGCAATTTAATAATATCCCTATATTTTGATCTTATATAATTATATAAAATTTTATGAACTCAGATTGAAATATTCTATAAACAAGTGACTACAGGAATCTATCAGTTAAAAACTTGGCTACATTCACACTAGAAATTGCAATCCATGAAGTATGTTTGGATGTAAAACTTCTGCTTCTGTAAAGGTAATAAGACAGCATGTACAGTTGTGGTTAAACCCTAGTAGGCAGATAGGCACCACACAACCGCTCAGTTGCTTTCCCTGCGCTGGAATGAGAGGATAAAAGTGAGAAGACTCATGGGTAGAGATAAGGACAGTTTAATAGATAAAGCAAAAGGCATACATGCAAACAAAGCAAAACAAGGAATTCATTCACCAGGTGCACCCCTAGCCTCCTTGCTGGTTCGGCAGTGTGAGAAACAGAGGAGGTCTTGACACTGTAAGCCCTGCTCAGCGATAACTAAAAAATTCCTGGGTTATCAACACTGTTTGGTCACAAATCCAAAATATGGCAACTCATGCACTGCTAAGAAGAAAATTAACTCTATCCCAATCAAACAATGAGAAAACATAGCTTTGCTTAACTTTTCAATAGTTAAATAATTAAGTTCAGTAATGCAGTTTCTGCAAATACTGTGTGAAATCAAACTTTTATAACCACTGGCTATTTGGTGACAAAAAGAAAAGTTTAAAAAAAGTGAAATTTTTATACCATCAAGCAATGAAAGCTATATCCTTCAAGCCCATCAATGAAAACCAACACGTCTTTCATCCACTACCCTTTTAACATATTTTGAAAACAGTTTAGATATAATTTCATATCTGTCAGAAATTCAGGTTGATCTATTTTGTGTATAAATTAATTTCTAATTCATACCTCAGTATAGCAGCCAAAATACTGGCAGGGAACCTCAGTGGGAAGGGGGCATCAGGAAAGCACAGAAAGCCTTAGGTTTAGACAGAAACCCCATCTGCGTTATTGAAATACAATCCTTTTTCCATTTTGCTATTTTATAGGACGTAACATGTGGAACAGAAACAGGTTTTGAGAAGTTATTTTTACTTACAGTCAATAGACTTGCAAGTGAAGTAGCTTCCAGGTTTTTCAGACATGCAGAAATTTTCATTTTTTCATTACTCTGAAATATTAATGTTTCTCAGTATGTTTGGAGGGTTTTGCAAAGAAGATACTATTTATTTCATGTGCTGTATGTGCTATTAGCAGGAATTAATATTAATCTTTACTAGTTGAGCATTAGATACTAGAGAAAAAGAACATAAAACTTAGTGAGAAACCTCCATCTCTCTTCCATTCCTCCTTATGCTTCCTTGCTCACTCTCCCCAAAGTTGACAGGATTCAGTTTCCTAGATTTGACTATTTGAAAATTAAGCATCTGGAACTGAAAGGGCAGGAGAGGAACATCTCCCAAAGGAGGATTACCCCATCTTAGACACGAACATGGAAAGGCTAAGTTTCCCCTAAGGAGCAGATGTTTACTTATGATAACAGAAGGAATTTAATTTTTTTTTTTTAAACTGGATGTTCAGACTTAAATAGGTAACATTAGACACCATAAATAGCACACTTGAAAAATCCTATACTCCTATACTTTCTGTACTTGTCCCTAGTGTCCCATAAGCAGAAAGGAAAAGTCACCACCTCTTCAATACTGAAGTATTGCATGCCTGCAGCTGAACATAATTCCTCTTGAATAAGTAGAACTCTTGTTGGAGTTGGCAGTGTTTCTCACTACTCCAGCTATTTCAGATTAAGTCCTGCTAATGTGTATATATCCATGTGGTCCTTTCATTGCCTGTTTCTGGCACACTGTATTGCTTGTTGTCCTACCTCAGTATATACTCCACAATTTCCCTGCAGCCTTTTTAAACTGGGCTGTTGTACATTCTCTTTCACTTTTGTCTCCCAGGTGTAGCAAGAGTCTGTTTGCTGTTATTTAGTTGCTAGTGTATGTAGCAGTGCATTGAAAGAATCTACAACAAAAAATAATAGTTTAAAATTTGAAAAGAAAATATTTCAATCTGAATTTGGGATAAGGAAAGCTGGTTGGTTTTATAGAAGTATATATTAAACTGGGATAGAAATTATTAGAGGCAGTGCTTTTTCAACTTAGAGGCTTTCTCATTATCTTAGATTTTAAGTATGATAGTGAGATTTCCAGCAGAGAGAAGCAGTTGAGAAAAACATTTTGCTACAGTTAGTTAATTCTTCCCTACATGTGCTATATTCAATGTATCCATTTTAAAACCAAATGAGTCAGCTCTGTCTTTAGAATCTACAGAAAACCCTAGCTGTGCCAATTTTAGAGTGTGCTTATCTCTGTGGGAATATGCTTTTCTAATCTTTATTACATATTAAAATCAAAATAATTTAAAAAAATGAATTTTACCCAATAGCAGAAAATACACAGATGGCTGAAGGGTTTTTATAGTTCTTCAGCTTTGCTCTTAAAGCTAAGCAATATAGTTTTTAGAAGTAGATGAACTAACAAAATACATGCTTGTAGAACTGCCTTAGAAGAGAATTTAGGATGGAAAAAGGGTCAAATCATTAACCTTTGAGTGTTTCACCTGCAATGCATTGATACATTGCCAAAGATGATTCTCTCCAGTAGCAGCCATTTCTGACACTGAGATTGAAAACAAGGTGTAGGAAACAACAACAAAAAAAAGCCTCTTAAAACATAGTTCTACCTCCTACAAAGAGAGTCAGGTGCAAGAATTTAGGCACTGAGAGATGTAGGAGATCTTTGTGCCTTCTATGCAGACCATTGCAATTTTTGAATGGCAATTCATTGCTACCTCAAGCAGGAATGCCTCTGCTTTATATGGGAGCAGTTGTTTTAGTTACCAGAGACATCTGTGGCTCCACACATGCCCAGAACTGTCTCTGCCATACAGTGAAGTCAAGTCCTTCAGAATCCAAAGAAGAGGTGAAAGTCATCTGAAGAAATTGAGAAATGTGCAATGTAGGTATTTTTTTCCGATCTATTGATCTGGCCCTTTGGAATAAACACAAGTGGTGTCCCAAAATAGGTCAGATGAATTGCATCTTACAAGCAACTATTTAATTCCATGGACCAAGGGTCAGATAGTTTCAAGTAGACTTTGCAAATGTTAAAAAAGTAAGATCCTGTCATAATTATCCCTTTGCTATGAAAGGAATTGAGGTTTGATGGCTCTTGACAGTGTTTTCATTAAGGAATCACAAGCGAGGTTAACTTAAATGAAGAGTCCCTCTCTCCTCTTCTCAACAGGCAAAATTTTTAAGTGAATGTCTGTGGAATTTTTTTCCCCCTGTACCTCAAGTTTTTTTCAAGACAGCAAACCAGTAGTGATTTAGCCTACATATTAAGGAGACAAAAAGAGAAACAAAGTGATTTGGAAGTGAGTGGACTGAGATACGTTCTCATTTAACTTCTAAATATTTTATAGTGTCATTTTTAAATACAAAAGAAATTGATAGCTGGGGGTTGTGTTTGGTTTTAAGTTTGGTTTTGGTTTTTTATTTTTTAAAATCAGACATAACTGATTTTTTGGGTACTGAGAGAGAACAAATCACAGGACACAGTTAATACCTGAATGCTACTGGATACTATAATGTACTTCTGTCCCCAGTAATTTGTTAACCAGTTTTCAACAGCTGTAAGATTAGTGTGTTGGAATGTGCCTGAGAGCAAAATACAAGTAGCTCAAAGAAAGGAGAAGAAAATTCATGAAAGAGCTCCTCAACAGATGCAAGAGCTATGTCATGAAGTTTCTAAATCAGTGAGCCTTGGAAACTGGAATTATAGGTGGGGAGTAATGCTCTACACATTACTTACTCAAGGCTGGGTCTGATCCAAAGCAACATTTCTCATATGTGCATGGGTTTAGACTGTTTTTTAAAGATCCTGTGAGAGTTTCTTGGATCAAGAAGCAATGATGACTGGGATCCACTGCACAGCTTGGCTGAAATCTCTGCTGTGAGGATGTGAAAGGGAGATTTGCTCACATCTCTATTACACAAGAGCTACAAAAGGGCAAGAGCTGATGGAGGTTCAAGAAATTGTGAGCTTGTAATGGTACATGATTTTGAGCAAGATTTATATATATCCAGAAGGTTTATGTTACAATTTAAAAGCTGAAGATCTCTGAAATATAAATTCTTGATAGGTAAGATTTATATTGATGTGGCATCACCCAGTATTATATTCCATATTCCAGCAGCCTGGAAGACCTCCTGTCACTAGCATTTTTGCAGGCCATTAACTACTGCCAATTTTCCAAATTCATCTCTTAGAGCCTAGTGCTGCTGGGAAGCCTGCTGCTAATAATAATGATTATTTCTGTTGTCTGAGCCCTTGATTCTTCCATGCAGTGTGTTGTGCTCTAGGACTTGTACCAGTCTCTTCTTGTCCTCCTATTTTCTTGTTCTTTTGTGGTATCTTCTCCCAGTGGTACTTTTACTGAGACTGAAGCATTCTGAAGCAATGAGATGCCACTGTTATTTTAATCTTTAAAAAAAAAACAAAAAAAAACCCACAACAAAACAGCAACAACAACAACAAAAAAAAAAAGCTTTTTTTTATTATTATTATTTAAAATTTTGAATATGTTCTTCCCTGTTTACTGGGATTAAAAATGATCTATTAGTTTTATGGTGTCTTCCCCCCTAGGAGACTGGGAGTTCTTTAGGAAGACTAAAAAGAAATTGCATTTGGTTTCATAGAATTTATTCAGTGAATTTAGAGCCATCATCCCCACTGATTCTCGTGCTTCAGAGTTCATACAGGTTATGGACTGGATGCTCAAAAGCAGCTACCTATGCGCTCTTTGATTACACTGAATTGCTGCTAAGGTATCTTAAAGGAAGGGTAGGGCTGCTTACAGAGTCTTGATCACCATCCCTGGAAGTGGTTGAAAACCATGTAGATGAGGCCCTCAGTGACATGGTTTAATGGTGATCTTGGCAGTCCTGGGGTAATGGTTGGACCTGATGATCTTAAAGGTCTTTTTCAACCTAATTGATTCTATGATTCCACAATTCTATGACAAGGTGCCCTTTAGAAAAAAAACAATAGCAACTTAATTATGTAAATGTGTAGTCACTCAAACTATCTAGTGCTTTTAAACATCAGTTTTTATGATAATATATCTGCCTCATCCCATATACATTCAGTACTTCCCTTTGTATCAAACAGCAGAAGCCTAAAAATACCTAGGAAGACAATGCACAGGGTTTCCCAACTGAAAGTGACTCAGTCCTTAGTCATTTTCTGGAAGCAATTGTTATAAACCCACTCTCACCCATGTGTTAGACAGTCATAGACAAATCAGCAATACAGCCTAATATAAACTTTCTGAATGCTAAACTGTTCTTTGCCCATATTTAGCTCATACTAATTATACAAGAAAGTGAGATAACTGTAGTGATAACAAGGATGCACAAAGCAATAACTCAATTATCCATGGTAGGATGATCTGCATTGTGGTTTAGCTGTGTTGCATATGCAAGGCAGCCCAGCTGGCTTCGCTTTGACCAGTTCCTCCGCAGAGACAATTTCACTGTGTCTCAAAGCAATGTGTGTCATACAGCCTTCCACAACTTTGCAGTCAGTACAGACAGTAATATCACTGCCCTTTCTTTTCCTTTCTCTAGGACACTTGTTCTACCTTTTGATATCCTAATATAAATATGTGTTTCCTTGCATATCACACTGCTTCTTTTCCTTATGAGATGAATAATAATAATAAAAAAATAACAATAAAGAATTCATTAATTTATGTACACTTAACTTTGATACGTCTAATGTTAATTACAGAAATTCCCCTCCCAATTTGCTTATAAATATTATTTGGTTCCTATTAATAATAATGATAATGAGAAAAACAGAGTTTTCGCTATTAATTCTTTCTGAAATATCTTGCAGTCATGTATCTGGTATGTCTTTGTAGAAACATAACTTTTTTCTCCAACTTTTTATCCCCCAGAACTGTAGGGCTTTGTATGTCATTCTTAACAATAATACAATCCAAAAGAAAGCAAAAGCTTAGCAAAAGAAAACATTAGTATTAGTATTGTTGATTCATTATTTCATATAGCTGAAAAGTAGCTGTTATTCCTCCCTAGCAATATGTAATTTCAGAAGTATCAAATGACATCCTTGTCCTCTGACTTTGTTGGAGAATATCCAACACTTTTGAAACATCTAATCCTTATAAGAATCCTTCATCTTCATTTTCATTTTGCATATTGCATTAGGCCTATCAAGAATTAAGTGCACTCCTTAATCGTAACTTCTTTCAGAACAGAGAAATATCTTAGCTGAGAATAGTTGCCAGTTCATGTTTGATCCATTTAGACATTTTCTCAAACTCATCTGTGCAGATGTATGCTGTGGATTCTGTGCAGAAATTTGGCATGCAGTAGGAATGTCTTAGAAATATACAGTATCCCAGAGGTATGTTACCCATTAATCTTGTAATCATTCTAGATAAAAGCCATGCCATTAGTAAAACAAATTAACAAAACAAACAAAAAAAAAGAGCAGCAAATGTTATAAAGACAGAAATATCAGAGAATAAAGTATTCAGATTACTTGAGAATCAATTCTCAGTAAAGCTAGATGGAGTTCTCCTTAGGAGTGGTACCAAATTGCAGACACATACTTATCCTGCATGGTCAGGAACTTGTTCCTCCTTCCAGCCACACATCTTCAGACAATATTCATGAGAAAGTTCTTGTGAACAGAAAAGAATGCTAACTTGCATACTTACACCATTGTTTATGTTTTTATTTAACTTCAAAATCACAGCTTATCCTTGAAATTATTGACAGACAATTTACCAGGAAAAGGTTTCCTTTTTGGGCTGCCAGTTGCTCTCATTTCTCTATAAATGCCAATGTCTTTTAGACGGGATTGGTGCACACATTTCTCTCTTCTTTAAACAATTAGCAAGTCATTATGAGTAAAATTTTCTTTCTTACCTTGTACAGCAATACAGATATTTTAATTAGAAATTATATCCATTTGTTGAACTTTATATTTCACAGAAAGATATAAAACAACAGCTATGATTTTTGAAAACTTCATTTATATAAATAAAGGGGATTAATACTTCATTTAATTTATGGGCTTATAACTGCAACCAGATGTGATTGCAGATTAATGTCTCTGAAGTGATAGCCACATTTATAACTGACTACAGCTTTTGTTTTTAGGGGACCTTATAGTGCTATTTTTCTTCCAAGCTCAGACTAAGAACTGGTCTAAAATAAAAAGTGAAAGAAGGAACAGAAATAAATGGAGAGTTCTTCTGAGAAAAAAGTTTGAAAAAATTTTCTAAGCTTTAAGATGTTCAGGTTGTAAAGCAATTTATCACTGGCTACATTACACAGTAAATCTTAAATTGCAAATTCTTAACATGAGGATGAATTGCTTCTGAACATTTTCTCCAAAGCACAAACAAAATAAACAAGCAAACAGCTTTGTATTGATACCATTTAAGTTCACGCGAATGGTGTTAAGAAAACTGCTGTTGATTTTTTCAGTTTTACTATCCTTCCCTTCCCAGTTTCTCTGTTACTGACGGAATCTGTGACTGAGGGATGCAATATCTTGGGGTTTTTTATTCTTCATGCTGCTATGTAAAATTCAAAAGCCATTGTATAACTGCCACTACTTAGTGACTTTTTGCTCTGTCACTTTTATAACAGTTTTCTCCTGGCATATGAAGATCCTCTTGGAATCTCTCTTTGTCTATTCCCCTGTGAAGTAGCACCAGTCAAAACAATGGGAATGCGAGCTTCCTCATGCTGAGAGTGCCCACAGGATATTGATATTCTATTTTAATCTGGATATAATTGTTCACAACTGCAGTTCCTCCAGCATCTTATAAGTATTCCTTTCACACGATACCATATGCTTTTCTTTTGAAATAAATTACTTTAGGTTTAAGAAAACTTAATTAATTTTATAAAAAAGAATACATTATAGCTATGACTGGAATACAGCATGCCACTCAGCAAGCTCATAGCCAGTGTTTCCATAACTTCCTAGTCATAATATAATTATACAAATTAGAGAATTTAAAAAAAGAGTAATTATCTCCTGTAATCCACATTCTTCCCAATTTTTTTTTTCCTACAGATAAAAATTATCTTCTCCAAAGATCTGACATCTAGTATACTCTTAAGTTATTACATTTTCCATCCTTTCCCATGGAAAAATATTACAAGCTCCATAAGAAATGTTAATTTATTTTTTATCCCAAAACTTCATAGATCAGTTCCATTTTAAAATGGAACAAGTACCATTTTAAAATGCTGGCTTCCTTGCTTTTCTCAATTGTCCTCATTTCTCTTATGCATTGATTTTTACCTTTATCCAGTTTCCATAAAATATATTGTATCAGTAGCTAATGTTCTGTTTCAGTACAACTTTGCTAGCTTCCATGCAATTATACTGTGTTTTCTGCTCAAATTGAATCTGAAAAATGGAGAGTAAATCCAGTAATCTGAAAGGTGATTGGGAAGGACTTCAACTCATAAATCATCTTTTGGTTTCTTATTAGCATACAGCTTGCCATCAGGAGTCCCATTTATCTGCTTGCGGGTTTTTGTCTCAAATATAAACCTATATATGTGCCTCTGAATGGTTTAATCATGACAGTTGAAAGACAGATACAACACAGGCAATCCTAATGTGTTCCTTCCAATGTGGGGAATTCTGAGCTAAGAAGCTGAAAATTGCTCTCATACTGGAGCTTATAAACTGAAATAAGAAGTTTGGAGGCAGCAACTATCTCTACTTTGATAAACAATTTGATGCACTCTTAGAAGTGCAATAGACTGAGCTGGTTTGTGTTGAGGCCTGAATTTTGACAATGTTTACATTTTTGAGTTTTACTTCAGAATAGATTTAGATTGGTCCCTATGACTGCACACACTCCACTGTGTAGGTGGCTCAAAGCTGCCCAAAGGTAGCGGATTTGGTGCATGTGTGGGGTTCTCTTTAAAAAGCATTTAGTACATGCCAAGCCTTCCCTGCAAATTTTGTCTACACATGGTAAACATAACAGGGCAGAGGACTACCTGGGGAACTGCGCTGCAGCTCTGAACAGCTTCATGAAGTCTGTAGCAGGAATTTTTTAATGGGCTAAAAATTAATGGTTTATTAATACAGTCCTCCTTGCATTAATTCACTGTATAGAAAATAGCAGAGAAAGAGCTAATCCAGAATATCTCAGATTTAAATGATAAGGAGAGACTTTCCCAAGCTTAAACAAAATGCAGGGTTGAGCAAGCACCTACATGTCCTGGCATTCACTGCGCTATTTTCTTAATCTCAGAACAAGCTTAGCTTCTGCTTCAGTTTTGATCTTTGTAATCTGTATTTACCCCCAGTGGAGCCTGGTACTGGGGTAGAGGGAACTTTAACCTCACCTAGTATGAGCAGTCTTAGCCCTAGTCAACCATGGTAATCTTTAAAACAGATGTTTCAAAAATTATTATTTGTGAAGAATGCCAGTTATGGCTGAAAGACCCGCTTGTATTGCATTTTTATAAATCCAGAACTTCATCAGAAATGCCAATGCTTGCCAGAGTATGGGCTGCATATAATTCGTGTCCTGAGCTCTGTACTATCTAGCCCTTTACAGTGAACATATTGGTACTATTTCCACAGTGCTTACATTGTGACTAAAGTTCCAGAAATGACTGATGTTTTTCCAGCATATTGTAGTTCATGTAGTTCGGAAATAAAACAAACTATAAAACCCCCCTCCAAACCACTGGTCTAGTTTATTGTACAGAACCTTTCCCTTGAAGAGATAGGTGGTGGTGAGTTTTAAAGTTTCTATTAAAAGAAGATTCATTCCTTTTATTGAAAGAAGATTTAGTCTCTATTGAAAGAAGATTTAGACATATTTTTGAAACTCGGAAAGCATTACTGCAATATGAACAGAAGACCCATTCTACCTTGAGTAAAGGGAAATCATAGGTGGTAAATGGATCTATAAGATAGGGAAAGATTTGGCCACCTTTACGTAGTTTGAGACAGCCTAGGATATCACATGCATCCTGCAACTGCAAGGACACAGTTCTCCCAAACCCTTCCCAGTAAGCATTAGTATAAGAGCAACTGAAGTAACACTGGGTGCATGTTCATTATTACCTGAACTGAGCCACAGGCAACATCTCCTGCCACGATGGAATTATCAAATGCTGAAAAGAGCAAAGTACTAATTGTTGTGTACAGAGCAGGGTTTGTTCAGCCTGGGAAGGAGAAGGCTTCCAGTACGTTAAGGAGGCCTACAAGTAAGCTGGAGAGGGACTTTTTACAAGGCCATGTAGGGATAAGAGTAGTGGCTTTAAACTGAAAGAGGGTAGATTTAGGTTAGATATAAGGAAGGAGTTCTTTATTGTGTGAGTAGTGAGGCACTGGAACAGTTTTCTCAGAGAAGTCATGGCTGTCCTATCACTGGAAGTGGTCAAGACCAGGCTGGATGGGGTTTTGAACAATCTGATCCTAGTGTGAGGTGTCCCTGCCATGGCAAAGGGGGTGGAAACCCTAACCATTCTATGATTCTATGATACTTTTCAAGAACGTGATACCCAGATCCTTCTCTATTCAACACTGCTCTGCAGTCAGACAGGAAATGCACTAAGGTCAATTGCTGATCATGGAGTAGAAAAATGTGTAAAGCGTTAATGTGCAAAAGGCAAATCTGTCATTTTAGCCATGGAAGTGGTTTATCTAGTGATTCAAAAAAGATCACTTCATTTAAGCACAAGGTTATGCTTAAGGCTCTCAGTTCTTTCTAAGCCTGAGCCAAGTGAACATGTCCTTTGTCTGACAAGCTTCATAAGGATGGCACCATTACAAAAGCTTTGGGGTGATCTATGTGCAAAAAAATGGAGAAGGTAGAATGAGAACATGAGTCTGTCACGTCATACATGGTTAAATGTAGTTACAGCAAGAATTAAATCACCCCAATGTCTACATGGCTGTAAGGAGGATGCAGGAAATATGTGATTTACAGTGCTTTTTGTGCTCAATCTCCTTTTCTGCAAAATAGATTTTTGTCTCATGGTAACATTACCCTGGTATTTGCTGATAAAGCCATGGAGAACTGAAATGGAGAACTGGGTTCTTGAAATCTCAAGTAGAAAACAAAAGCCACTTTGGCCTAGATCCATAGCTCTTCACTCTAATTCCTCTTAATTTATCCCAATTAGAAACAGGATTTGCATTTTAGGTTTTGTTTGCATAGAAACCTTTCTGACTGGTCTTGGATTGCAACAACAGACCCAAGGGTCTTAAATCTGAAATGCAGACAATAAAATGGATCATCTGAAGACTTAGTAAAATTGAGAAAGAGGAATCTGAAGCAAATAGACTGAGCTAAATCCAGAAGAAACATTCTCGTTTGTATTGCTGGGGAAGACTAGTAAAGCTGCCCTTGGAGCAGCAGGAGATAAGAGCAGAAGGAAAAGCTTGAATAAATGCCACAAAATGCTTCTTCTGTCTAGACTGTCACAATGAGATCTGAGTCAAAGAAGACAAAAAAAGCAAGGCACTTTGGGAGAACTGTGATTACAATCATTTTAGATGTAATTGAATGAGTTCAAATAACAAGTGCATTGAGAATACTTAGTAATGGTAGTTAACATAATCAACTTTCCTGCATTTTGTCTGGGTATTGACGAATTGAAGGGGACAAGGGGAAGAAAAGGAAGGAGAGAGGGAGGAAATAAAGGAAAGAAAGCTTTTTTGATGTTACCTTGCTTTTGAAAATATCTTGGAACTACCTCTTTTAAGAATCTGGGAGTTTCTAGGTACCTTCATGAGGAAAATGCCCACATGCTCCCTCTGAAAAGCAGGTTTGGGGTTAGTTTTATAAGGGCACAGAATATGTGCATTTAGCATACCGAACATGAATTAGCTATTACTATTATTTTTTTCTGTCACTAATTGAGTCAAAATAAACATGCCATGCTTATAAATAGGTTATTTGAAATTCTACAGATTGTGATTACTTCCATAAATTTCTTGGGACTATCCTGGGCATGAACTCAGTTTGTCTTCTAGGGAACATTAAACTATTCCACATTCTGTCTGTTTAAGTAAAAGCCGTGAGACCAGGAGGACACACATATATTGTATTCCCCTGCTTTTTGTGACAAAGTTGATTTTGACAAAATCAATTTTTGATTGTGATAAAAGATTGAAGTATAGTAAGTGATTCCTGTTAGCAGCAAAATTGTACCCAGGGAAGGGAGGTTGTGTGCTATCTTCTCTTTCTCATGGACAGATGAAGTTACAGCTTTCATGTTCTTCTGTGTATTGATTGTTATGAAAGAAGGTGTAGATTTAAGGGATACATTCCAATTATTTTAGCATGTTCATGTCTTGATTTGATTATTCCTAATCTCAGGCTTATTTGAGGGAAAGATTACCAAGGAAAAGATCTATCTGAGCATCACTATGACAGTCTATTAGTGAAAGAAGCTGTATTTCATTAGCGCTTATCATGACGTTAATAATGATCTCAGTTAATGAAATGCAAAAGTCAACCACTTAAAAAAAATTTAATCCACAGAAAAGTAATTTAACAGCTCTGACAAATTATGCCTAATACAAAACATAAAAGACGACCTTTCCTTTGCTTCTTTATCGGTGGAATTGTCTTTGTAACTCATGCAGAGACTTCAGTAATTGTGTTTCTTAGAGAAAACTAGTTTGAATACTTGAGGAATCTCATTCTAATGCAGGTATCTACTTCTTAATTAAAATGAAAAGAATTAAAACCAGGTTTAACATCTTATATCTCTGGAACAATATATTCAATAGAACTACTGTAATTTGCTAGATTCTCCTTTCCCTTGCATTATATAATTCATTGCGGATTTAAATCTAGGGGGATGGGTCCCTTTTTTTGTCTCTAGCCCTTCACATGTAGTTTGTTTTCAACAGTGATTTTTTTTTTCTATCTGACAATGATAAACACCGTAGCTACTATTTTGAAATGTGTTTTCTTATTTTTACTTAGAGATTTCAAAATACATGTCTGAGTGCATAAACTTACAATTCAGCTTCATAAAGTGGTGTTCTATTGGTTCAGACTGACCTTGAATGTTTCCAGTGATAGGGCATCTACCACCTCTCTGGGCAACCTGTTCCATTGTATCACCGCTCTCGTTGTAAAACATGTCTTCCTTCCTGATACTTTGGGATCTTTTTTCTCTGCTTTCCTAATCACTGGTTTGATCAAACTATTGTTTTTGTCTCTTTGGAGGAACACTAAGATGTTACAGGATCATCACACATACTCCTTTATATTGTATTCAGCTGCTGCCACAGAAGCATAGGCAGAACAACACGTTTTATTTTCCTGTTTTTTTCTCAACAGGTACTTTTTGCTCTGTTCTATTTAGCAAACTGGGGAAGAAGGGGGCAGACACATAACAGCCCTGCACTTCAAACAAATGCATTGTAACAGTTCCTCAGTTATGATTTGGTTATAATGAAATGTATAGAAATATTTACATGATGGGGAAAGATAACCCAAATGGACCCCTTTTTACATTCACATACACTTACTTATATTAAAATGGATTTAACAGAAGTAAACAGCACCTACCCATTTGAAGCTAATGTAAATTAGAGCAGAAACAGCCCAAATTTTCTGCTGTTAAGTATCAGCAGCTAACCTTAATACATTGGAATGATTATGGAATTTTTGGGATATACAAGTTCAAATTTAAAACTCCCCAGATACGTGCCTTTCTTCTTCTACAAAACCTGACCAAAGGTAAGATCTTTCAGCTACATTTTCAGGAGGAGAATTTCTTTCCTGGCTGAATCAGTACTTCAGTAAACTAGAAATAATAGTAAAATATTTATATAATGAGTGGTGAACATTGGCTAAAATATTGAGTGAGTTAAAAAAAAATTAGCTTCTTTTCTTTCTTAAAGAAAGTGGTGACATAGTTTAGTGACATAGTTTAGTGTGACGTAGTTTAGTGGTGACATAGTTTAGTGTGAGGTGTCCCTGCGCATGGCAGGGGGGTTGGAACTAGATGATCTTAAGGTTCTTTCCAACCCTAACTACTCTATGACTCTACGATTCTGTTTCTGCCTCATTACTGTTCACTATGAGGTAGGCTTATTGATTTAATTACTGGGGCAGTTAATAATGCTGACTATAAACTACTTGACAAACACTGATAAAAACGGAAAAATTTTGAGTCGGTGTGCACTGCAACTAATATTCAGAGATAAAAAACAGTAACAGAACTTGAAATACCCTTCTTTATACTCTGTTCTGTCATCTTCATTATCTTGTAGCAGTAAAGAACCACATTCTGAGAATAATGTAAGTCATTTTATATGCAGGCTGAAGTGAAATTTTCAGTGCTGTTAGAACAGTCTTTCATTGCATAATATATTGATTAAAAAAAAAAAAGCTAACAAATTGATTGAATTCAGTTTTTGCAAAACATTGGAAATACTGGTTTTAACTGCCAGCCTTATGCAGAATAAGACAAGGTAAAGTCTAACTTCTGACATGTTCATCATTAATATTTGACATTCTCTTAGCCTATCTGTATGGAGAAATATGAATTCATTAGAGATAGGTAAATAAAAGAAGTTATTTTCTCTCTAAATTAATATAATGACACACTTTCATGATGAATTTTCTAAATCATTTACAGCTTATACTTTCCTCTCTATGGATTCAATTATCTTTGTCATAAAAAAGATCTTTTTCATAGGCAACCTTTAGCCATTTTTCATGGCATAATTTAACTATAAAGCTGTTAACATCACATTTTAAAGATGATGATAGATCGCCTTTTAACCTATTAGAAATTTTCAGATTAGATATAATATTCATAGATATAACCTTACAAATTATGAAGAAAAACTCTGAAAACATGAATGTGTCTTTAACCTTGAAACCTGACTGGGCTTCAGATAAAGCAGAAGTTGTCGTGTCATACCAGTGCTTTGTCATGGCAAGTTCTGTGATTTCTTGAACTGACCGAGATGACACCTGAAGGCCAGAAGTTTCTGAGACTTTGGTTTTATGCTTTTTTTGTAGCTGATTTTAATGCCAGTTACCACAGATGTTTCAAATACTTTTTTTTTCCATCATATTTACTCTTACATGAAAATGACTCATTTATTCTTAAAAGAGAATAGAATTTGGTTGCTTTTTACCTTGCTGTTGTGCTTTGCTGATTTTACTCTCAAAAATGAGTTTGTTTTAACAGACTGGAGTAATCAGTAAAATTCACAGCTGGGATAACTGAGACATTTCTGAGATGGAAAAGATTCTCTGAATTTAAACCATATAGTTAAGTTACATGTAGCATTTTCACAAAGGTGTCTTCTATAGACATCAGCCGAGCTAAAAGAACCTACTCAGCTGGGCAAAATAATTTCAATTACATAAGGTTTACTAAACATAAACTGTTAGCTGGAATATATCTACACCATCAACAGGAAAGATGTTACACCAGTACTAACAGCCAAGTCTTTTACCAGATGAAATGAATAAAAGACGATCTTCCTTTCACCTGTGGACCATACCCTCAGAGCACAGGAAAAAAACATTTTAAAACTAAATAAAAAGGGAAAGAAGCAACTTTTTATCTGTATTTGTGAAGATTTACATTGAGCTAAGAGTTTTGTTAGTTAAAAATAGATTTTATTATTTATCAAGGAAAGCAGAGTCATTTTCCCCATGATCTCTGCGTCAGAGAGACTTGCCTCATTAAATTGACTTTCATTATGGTACTTGCTTCACCATTTAGGGACAGAAGTTTTCTCTGCCTAATTAACCTCTCTCCCCTAATGCCTTTTCCCTGTGTGGAAAATCCCACCACAATAAGAATACAAGGCTTCAGGTATCTAGGATATAAAGATGGATGGCAGTTACCTGGGACTCACTTGGCAAACAGGAGCACAAAGCAGCAGCAGCAGCTGCACCTCCTGAAGATAAGAGCTACAACTCTCCCAGAAATTCCCTAACTTAGTTTTAGAGAATTAGCAAACTGAAAAATGAGATACCAGGCCACCAGACAGAGTGTAGCTTCTTTGTGATCATCCTTGCTGAATAGCAAGACTTGTGAGGGGGGTGGCTGTGTGCACCTGGACCCCATGGCAAAGGAACTCAGCACCAGCAAAAACAGCCTTCTATGGCCAACAGTACTGATAGCAGGCTGCCAACCATATTATTTTCCTTCTATGACCACGGAGTATCTTTACAGTAATGAACAGTATTATATACGATTAAGGGTCTAAGTTAAATCCATTAAGGTAATGAGGGCTAGAGTTCAAGATGAAAGACTTCAATATGTCCTTGATTCAGGGTTCTGGGAAGAAATTTAATATTACAATGTAAATGTGTCTTCCAGTGAAATACAGACCCACTAGTAGTATGTTTTTAATGTGTTTTTAAAATACGGATATACTTAGACACTTTGAATATGTGGCTTCTTCCCCTCTAACATCTCTAGGAGCCACTGGTTCCACAATACTGCATTACTAAAATCCATGTATGTTTATGAGCTGAGCATGGCTGGATTTGATTTTCTGAAATTATCCACCCCTACTGCCTGCCACTCTCTTTCATTTTAATTCATGTGCCACTGCCAAAGGAATCTTCCTTTCTTACCTCTTGCTCTGCTTATGTCACTTTTCTTTCTGAATCCCCTTATTGAGTATTTTTCTCCTTTTTATCATGGTAAAGCTATTAATTCTTGATGAGAAAACCCTTTGCAGTCTCACCGATATCCTTATTTCTAGTTTGTTTTCATCTCCACATTCCTTACTCTTTCTTCTACCTTGGTTTCTTCTCTTGACTTAACTTCCTCTCATCCCCAGCTGACTCAGTCCTACTTTTCCAGCTGTTCTTTTCCATCATTCAGAGACTATTCGTGACCTTCCTTCAGCCAGTCATTTCTTGTTTTATCCAGTGTTGCCTAATGTCTGGAGCTGACTGTCACTGCAAGCTCATTAAGAAAATGCCTTTCAATATATTTGCAAATTGTTGTGTAAACAGCAAGCACTCTACACTGTTTTATAGCTTACTAAGAAAAAGTACATGTAAAAAAGCTAGGTCAGCTGTGGATATCAGCAGGCTCAAGGCTCATCAGGTAAACAAGAGAAACAAATTTCAGTCATTCCATTAAGCCTCTATTGCATGTTTTCATCTTGATTACACTGCCGGAATTCACGGGTGAAGATGCTTAATAGGGCTTTTTAGCTGACCACACCATCTGACACGTTGAAAATTGGGCAAACCCAGGTTGTAACCTACAAATCCCTGTAGAACAACTTTATTAAAAAGCAAGGAGTGTCTTTAAGCACCTATACATATAGCCTAATACCAAAAGCACCCATATATTTGGCATCTGAAGTTGAACACACAGAAATTGATAGGCATTTATCTTTCCTGACCAACCTATGACTTTAAAGGGAACTGTAGAGTGCTCAGCACTTCAGAAAATCAATGCTCTAAGCAGTTCATAGTAAGGATTTAGGAACCATCTTTAAGGTACCATTTTTATGTTCTTAACTACCAGGCTTAAAGCAAACCTTTAGTGGAAAGTTGCACCTGTTTTTCTCAGCTCAGCAGTCTGAAAACTGACAAGGGTCAGAGCAATCCCAGGCAGATTCAGAGCGGCCCTGCAGAGAAGGACTTGGGGGTGTTGGTCGAGGAGAAAATGAACATGAGGCAGCTTCAGTGTGCGCTCACAGCCCAGAAAGCCAACTGTATCCTGGGCTGCATCAAAAGAAGCGTGACCAGCAGGTGGAGGGAGGTGATCCTGCCCCTCTACTCTGCTCTCGTGACACCTCACTTGGAATATTGTGTGAAGTTCTGGTGTCCTCAGCATCAAAAGGACATGGAACTGTTGGAACAAGTCCAGAGGAGGGCCACAAGGATGATCAGGGCGTTGGAGTGCCTCCCGTATGAAGATAGGCTGAGAAAGTTGGAGCTGTTCAGTCTGAAGAGAAAGCTGTGTGGAGGCCTCCTAGCAGCCTTCCAGCATCTGAAGGGGGGCTATAGGGATGCTGGGGAGGGACTCTACATTAGGGACTGTAGTGATAGGACAAGGGGCAACAGGTTTAAACTTAAACAGGGAAAGTTTAGATTAGATATAAGGAGGAAATTCTTTACTGTTAGGGTGGTGAGACACTGGAATGGGTTGCCCAAGGAAGTTGTGAATGCTCCATCCTTGGCGGTGTTCAAGGCCAGGTTGGACAGAGCCTTGGGTGACATGGTTTAGTGTGAGGTGTCCCTGCCCATTGCAGGGGTTTGGAACTAGATGATCTTAAGGTTCTTTCCAACCCTAACTGCTCTATGATTCTAACTATTCTATGTTTGTATCCCTGAATAAATGGTAATGTGTTTATTTTTGGAGAGCTTTAGTTGCAACTTGTCAATTTAATGGTCTCCTGAAGAGTGGCGTCATTTGTGAGGAGTGCTATGTGAGGATGAAAAATAATGATTTTTGTGGCCTGCTTAAATGTGGATTTAAAAAACAGGAAAAAGACCCCAAACAACTAAATCTTTGAAAATCCTCTTTTGTGATCATTTCCACAATTACTGAAGCGGAATTGAAATGTGTTTACATATTCCTACATTGAACTCTCACACCACCATTGTCACAAATCACATAGCTTTTCAAAAATGGGACATTTCTAGCACTCCATAATGGGAGATTGTTTGAAATATTGCTGTGAATTGACAATGATATATTTGTTGCCTTTAATATGCTTTTAGGTGGTATTTTCCATTTTGGCATCGTACTGCTTATTTTGCTTTGTAGTATTACACAAAAAAGAAGCAGAGCTTTTCCCAAACATTTATTTTAAAAGTATGGAGAGTTTGAACTACAAATTCAGCTGATGTGCAGGCTTTTTGGTTACCTATGCATCATGTAATCGGAATCTGCAGAATTTTTTAATTTAAATTTTATGCAAAATATGTGATAATATTACTGTTTCAAGTAGAGCCTTAGAAAGATGGAGAAAAAAGAAAGGTAAATGTGCTATAGCTCTATTCTTGACATAGCAGAACTGTCTCCCCATATTCAGTCAGTTTAGGGTAGTGCCTATCCAATTTGACTGACATGGACTTACATAACAATGTATTACTGAAAGGAATGAGAATTTTTCTTAAAAATGTGTATTTTCTTCTCTTTTGGTAATAGTAGCTACGAGTCTATGGTCCTGCTTTTCAAATAAAATCAAATAATTTCAGCTGGCTAAGAATTCTGTCATCTGTCTTAAAGTATCAGTCCATCTGAGTTCTTTCACTGAAACAAAGACTCCTCTCCCACATAAATTTTACAAAGATGAAGTGCTTTCTACTTTATTCTACTGCTAGATTTTAAACCTGGCTGTTTTTTTCTTTTTAAATTGTAATGTTGGTTTATACCCAATGGGATGTGAAAGAAAGACCTTGAACATGATGAAGGAAATATCAAAAACCTTCACTGTGTCATTCTAACAGTTCCTGGATACATGGATAAGTTCAGATAAAGAAAGTTTCAGCTACAAAGTTCACATAAAATGATATGTGTTTGTTGCCCATGCTGCAAACTGGGAAGGGAACATAAGAAGAAAAAAGATTACAGGCAAAGTATGAAATGTTTTTGACTGATCAGGGAGTGATGGCCACAATGAACCAGCATTTCTGTGTTACTGGCTTGCTAAAAAGGAAATAATAAGGACTGAAAAGAAAGAACTGTTATGAAGTTCTTCGATTCCTTCGCTGAAAGCAAAGTTGAAATACCTACTTGCAGAATGTAAGTCATACTTTCCGAAGGCCCATCCTCAAATCCTAATTTTCTCAAAATTAAAGTGTTTTCAACTCCAGGATATCCGTTCACAGTTGTTTCTATTTTGAAACTTTGCTGCAAAAGATGTGTCATGGAACATCAGGCACAGAAGATCTGTAATGGACATTTGTTCATAGGGAAATATGTATCCTGTATGTTGTAAGGCTAGATGTTCTGAGAGCACTATGGATATTTCTTTTGGCTAATTATTTGCATTAATCAGTCTGATTACAATGGTGTATATTCTGACTTGAAAAATAAGGTGCAGCTTGACTGAATGAAGAGATTTTTCAGTGGCATCAATCAGTGGAAACATTAGTGCTATGAGCATAGAGGCTGTCTCTCCAATGTTCCCCCCATCACCAGTAGGCTGGGGAGTGGGAAACATCCTGGAATGATGGAAGGATGGAAGCCAGGACAGCAGACCCATACTGACCAAAAGAATACTCCATACCATATGATATCTATGGGCAGCCAAGCAAGGGTACCACACCAGGTGAATACCCAAAGGAGGCTGTGACCTCACAGAAAGCCCGCTGTGGAGCAGGCTCCTGTCAGGAACTGTTTCCACATGGAGAGAGGAGCCCACGCTGGAGCAGGTTTGCTATGACCCTTCAGAGGACCCACACTGGAGCAGCCTGTTCGTGAAGGGCTGCATCCCGTGGAAGTGATTGAGCAGCTTTAGGTGGGCACCTGGTGTCTAGCCAGAGAAAACCCACCGCAATCAGTCAAAAGATTCAGTCATGTTGCTTGTGCTCCTGCCACTTATCAGGCAAATAGCCTTTGCTGGAAGAAAAGGCATGTGTCAAATCTGCACCATGTTTTGCAACACCTGCATGAGCTGACTAGCCCAAACACTGGCAGTAGCATTAGCAGCTGCATTCAAGGTAGAAGACTTCACATGCAAACTGCTATCATGCCTGTAGCATATGTAGGACAAGAGCTGACATCCCTGCACAGCTGTGTCGTACATATAAATGCTCTTGCTTGGAAGTAAAGTATTCCTGCATTAAGTGGTGCAGGCATTACTTGCTCTGGGGGCAGAGGAAGACTTACCTCAGACAGTCTGTCCTACTTAGTTCATGTAACAGAATGGTCTAATATATGTTAATCTTGGCTTCTAATAAGAATCTTTTATTAGGTCTCACTGGTAAATATTTTGAGAAATGGAAATATATTCAGTTTCCATGACAGATCAAAAACATTAATGAAGTGATAGATAAACATTTTGCAGAAAAAATATTTTCCAAGTGAGGGACGTCTCAGACAGAAAAAGAAGAAAGAGTATGTCACATAAGGGTGTCCTCAACACAGCCATATGTTTCTCAGGGAACAAGTTAAAAGAGACCAACTATCTCAAAGGGAAAGCAGCTTTGTTTGAAGCACAAACAAGATTTCTGACACTCTATAAGTAAATTAAAGTCCAAGGAGAATGAGCCATAAATAAAATAAATTACATATTTTTTTTATTCTTATCTGATTAGCATATCTGCTCACACACATGGTGTGATGACATTGGAACAATTTTGACAAGGCTTTTCATCTCTAAAGCAGGACAAGCTTTCTCCCTTCAAAAGGAGGTTGTGCTCTATCCTTTTTTGCCATTCGCAGCACTGGTTCTGCAGTGGGGAGAGGCTGATGGTCATTTCAGGAAAGCAAATTTCTTTTTCTCTTGGAAGTAATTTTTTAACAGAATCAAAATGAGTATTTCATAAATATGAATTTATTAAGTACTTCACTTATTCACTTATTTACTTATCTGTCTGCTTCCCTTTTAAAATATTTATTGCCTGAATGAAGTGTTGAGGGAAGTTGCATATCAAAGCTAAGGGGCATTATAGGTCTAATAACATCTTCCTGCCTTTGATGGCTCACTAGCTGCCTCTGCAGGGCAAGACCTGAGCAGAAAATATAACACAGAAAAGTCACTGACTCACTCCACTTCAATTAATAATTAATGATGATGGTATATTATCATGCCAACAGCATATTCAAATAAGGTAGCGATAAGGAAAATGCAGTACTCTGTGAGCCATTCAGAAACTGAGTTAGGTCAGAAATACATTGCAGCAGGCAAAGGAAAGCTTTTTCAGGTCTAAGCTTTGTCAAAGATTCCCTTACCCAGCACCCTTACCCAGCACCCTTACCCAGCACCTACAAAAAATGCTCCAGCACCTATAATAAGTGCTCAGAGCAATGCAGAGATATTCCAGCCACTCCAGCCAATGAGCCGGCTTCATTTGGAGCTCGGCTCAGATGCCTCTATACAAACGCCTGTAGCATGGGGAGCAAACAAGAGGAATCAGAGATGTGTACATGTCTACGGGGGTATGATATAATAGGCATCACAGAAACACGGTGGGATGGCTCCTACGACTGGAGTGTTGGAATGAAAGGTTACAGGCTCTTTAGAAAAGACAGGCCGGGCAGGCGGGGAGGGGGAGAAACCAGAATTAGGGTTTTGAGCAAACTTTGGAAAATGCCTGAGGCAAATCAAAATCCTCACAGTTAGGTATTCCTCATTTGGTTAATGCGAACTGCCCAGTTCTAGCTTGACCTAACAGATGACATTGTCAAGTCTTCATATAAAAATGTATGACAAGATTTCCCAGCTTGCTCTGTCTGCAGTGACTGGAACTAGTTTTCAAAAATCTTTAAACTATTCTTAAGAGTAGTACTCACCCAGTGCAGGTGTAATAGAAGTGGGAAAAGGTGAAAAGTTGCTTCATAAATGTCCTGGGTTCAGCAGTAGCAGACAGTTTTTCTCCTTCTTAGTAGCTGTTGCAGCACTGTGTTTTTGACTTTCGGCCTGGGAACAGAGCTGATAACACGGATGTTTAGACTGACCAAGGACTTTGTGAGTCTCATGCTCTGCCAGGGAGGAGGAGGAGAAGCCGGGAGGAAGCAGGGACAGGACACCTGACCCAAACTAGCCAAAGAGGTATTCCATACCACAGCACGTCATGCCCAGGATGTAGAACTGAGAGTTCCCGGGAGGGCTGGATCACTGCGGGGTGGGAGCGAGGTACCAGTCGGTGAGCGGTTGTATTCTCTTCCTTGTTATTTCCTTTATCATTATTGCTATTAGTGGTAGCAGTAGTGATTTGTGTTATACCTTAGTTATTAAACTGTTCTTATCTCAACCCGTGGGAGTTGCATTCTTTTGATTCTCCTCCCTGTCCCTCCAGAAGCGGAGGGAAGAAAGGTGGGGGGGGTAGTGGACTGCGTGGTTCTGATTTACGGCCTGGGCTTAAACCACGACAATAAATTAGGCTTTCTAAAGGTCTTATAGAAATTTTGCTTTCCGAAGGAGGGTTATTTCATTTTACAGTGGTCAGTAATGATCTATTGAGGCAAAACCACTTTTTTATTATACCTGGAAACAGGCAAAAACTTAAAAGTGTATTCTTAAGTCTCCACTGTTTAGTGAAGCTTTTAATCCAAAAGCTTCTTCTGAAGCATTTTTCATCTGAAAGTATAGAAAAAGGAAACAGTGCTGCATTTTGGCTATTGTGTTTATTTTCTGACAAGATGAGAGAACTATATTTGGTGACCTAAGATATTTCTTCTTTTCTGTTCACAAATTAGTCCTGATCAACACCTTAAGCAGATTTTTCTCTTGAAAAAATTCACTCCTAAAATCCTTGCTGATATAGCTGGAGTCTACAAAGAACTTGAGTAATATACACGTAATTCATTCTTTGTGAAAATATCCTATAAGATAGATCATATGCTCACAAGATTGTGGAATTTGGGATCTGGCTGAATATGCTGAAGTTTATTAGTAAGATAAAAGTTTTGTATTTTAGAAGGGCAAACTTCAGCTTACTCAGATCTCAGCTTGGAAGGATTCCATAGGAAGCTTCCATGGAATAAAAAGGAGCTAGCAAGTCCTGGGAATTTTTCAAGAACACTCTCCCAGAAACACAAAGCCAGTTCATCCTCTTTAAAGGTAATGGAAGTAGGTGGAACTTGGCATAACTGTGAGCTTCTGTGTCTGCTCAAAACCAAAAGAAAAATGTATTGGAGAAGCATGCAAGGGCATTGATAAGGTATGCAGAGATGCAGTTACTAAAGCAAAAGCTCAGCTTAAATTGAAATTAGCCAGAGATGTGAAAAACTATAAAAGTTCTTTAGCCAAGTAAAGAACAAGCAGAAACAGAAGGAAAACACTGGCACGCTGTTAACCAGGAGAGAGGAATTAGTCACCAACGGCACTGAAAAGGCAGATTCCTAGCATTTTATTCACCTCTGTCTTTGCCAGCACTGTTGGACCCCAGGCTCTGGGAGCAAAACTCCAGGGCTGATTCAACACAGACCCACCATCAGTGAAGGAAGAGTTGATATATGAATTATTAGAGGACTTTGATCCCTACAAATCAAGGGATCCTGGCAATATTCACCCAAGGGTATTGAGAGAGTTGGCTGACATCATTGCAAAGCTACTTTCCATAATCTTTGAGAAGTCGTGGACATTGGGGGACATCCCAAAAGACTGGAAGAAGGTTAACATAACCTCCATCTACAAGAAGGGCTCCAAGGGAGATCCAGGATATTACAGGCCTATTAGTCTTCCTTCAGTCCCCAGGAAAGTTATAGAATAAATCCTTCTGGGGGCTATCACAAGTCTAATGAAGCATGTGATTGGGAAAAGCCAGCACAGATTCAGCAAGGGCAAATCATGCTTGATGAACCTACCTTCTACAACAAAATAACATGCTCAGTTAATGTGAGGTGAGGGGCAGGCATTGCCCAGGTCACAAAGACGATCAAAGTATCGGGAAGCCGGCTGTATGAGGAAAGGCTGAGAGAACTGGGTTTGTTCAACCTTGAGAAAAGAAGGCTTAGGGAGACCTCATCACCATGTTCTGGTATCTAAAGGGTGGCTACAAAGAAGATGGAATCCCTTTTTTACAAGGAGTCACGTGGAAAAGATGATGGTTAGTGGGTGCAAGTTACTCCCAGGAAGATTCTGATTTGATACAGAGGAAATTTTTTCACAATGAGAAGAATCATCTGTCTCTTCAGGGAAGTGGTGGATTCCCTGAAGATGGACACTTTAAAGATTCAGCTGGACATCTTGTCTAAACCATGCTTTAGCCAAGAAAGTTTGGACCAGATGATCCTTGAGGTTTCTTCCAACATTGTGTTCTATGATATGCTGTGACCTTATGTTTCAGGGATTTCTATTTAATTTAGTAAATTCACATGTAATGTGCTTTGTTTTGTCATCTTAATTTGGATCCTCGCCTTTTTAAGATTTTATTATCCTTCCTGGTAGCTAGGATAATGATATCTCCCCTATCTTCTGAAATTAATGCTTATGAAAAAGTTACTTTTGCCTTCAAAAATATTAATAGTCAAGTCATAAAAAAATTGGAAATTTGAAAACATAGTATAATAAAGACTGAAGGGGAAACTGGGGAGGCAGGAGGGGGCTGACAAACAAAACTACCCAGAACATCCCTTACTCACCATGAGAAATTCTCTATTCTGAGCATTTGCTCACTTGAAACACCCATACCCTATCTCAAATCCAGCAAATCAAACAACTATAAGAAACAAAGTTTATATGTGAAAAGCTTTAAGAAACACCATCAATATAGAAGGAATAAACATCTCAGAATGAAGGAGAGAAGAGATAGGGGATATGTGTGTGTGTGCCTTTTTTCCTCTGGGTGGTCTCTACAGCTGATTTCAGCACTTTATCTTTTTAGGGGTTGTTGGTTTGGTTTTTTTATCTATTAACCCCAAACCAACAATAGTAAAACCCAAGAGGTAACTAAGACAGGCTTATGATCATGTGTATTAGCCAGAAGAAGTGGATAGTAAGAAATGTGCAGCAACTTATAGACAGTTCAGAGGATTTGTGTTAGGCTTTTTCTCAGTGGAGGAGACAGAGAATTCTGGAAGAATCTAAGCACATGTAATTTTCTTGTTTGAGACAGAAATAAAGTGATATGCAGTCAGTGATATGTAAGCAAACAACTGAGCATCACAGATTTTTCTTATTTGTGGAATAATTACAATAATTTGAAATGAGTCTTGTTCGAAGCTAGTTAGATGAACAGTAATAGTATTGGACATCTTCAGTTCTAATTTATGTGTGTATGTGTTAGAGCTCAGTAAATTGCATGTTATCATATGGTTTGTCAACATCCTAACTTGTATGTCTTACTTCTTTCTCTTACATGTCATTCTCCCTAGGCAACACATAACACAAATGACAACAAAACATGGTTTCAAATCGTAATATTTGTCAAATTAATTAACATCTGCAATTAATAAGAAGAAATTTTACCCATGCCTGAAAACGAAAATCTTGATCATCTTTAAAGATAAGCAGTTATTAGCTTTATGATAACTCCATCCCATTAGCAGCTCGCTTAGCTCCAGTAATTCTAATTCATAAATACAAATGTAAAATAAAATAAAATTGCTGGCTAAGATTCCTGAAGTATGTTTAGATACATACCAGAACTTACGACGATTTATAAGGTATAATTCACAGCAATAAGCATTTTCCTATTTGGAGAAGACTAGAAGTTGCATGTTGAGCAGGGCTTGTGGTGTGGTCCATTCCTAAACCTGATTTTCACAGTTTCATCTATACTGAATTCCTCTGTCCCACCTCCTAGAAAAAAGAATAATGCTTCAAAGGCCATACTAGGGAATATGGGAGTGGCAACATGAGAAGATGGAAGTCAAAAGACTGCAGAAATATTAGCTTAGCTAAATAATCAACTGAAACTCCATTTAAACATCCAATGTAAGCAATGTAAAGAATAATATGTCTGTAAATACCTGAGCAAGCTAGAAAGAAAAGAAAACTATTCTTTTTTTTAGGAACAAAATCAGACCATATAAAGCTAGTGGTGAATAAAATATTTCTTCTTGAGATTTTTAGTCTTTTTGTAGCTAACAGTGTTGATATGTGTTTTGATACAAGTGACCCTGCCCCTTTTGCAAAGCAAAGCTCTGGTCCTTAGGGTATGATCTTTCCACTGGGAATCTGCTTTCAGTGTTACATTCAGTGATCACTGAAGTGTATCACTGAAATTAAAAATGCAGTTTATATTTGTATCTATTATCTCATTTGCATTAGATTTTATAAACTAAAATTTGAAAAGACCTGAAAGTTTTAATGTCAATATGTCATTTCAGGTAATTTGCTTGTTCATTTCCTTTCTTCATTTTGGCACCAGTTTTGGGAAAATATGTAAGCATCTGTGAGAGATTAAACTGTGCTATGCTTAGTGCATGCTAAAGCCGCATTTAAGTCATCTTACAATCATCTTATATTCATTTTGCCTTGAAAGCGGTAGTAAGACATTGTTAACAGTGTGAAAGGCAGCAGATATAACTGCATATTATATCATAAGAAGAGACAATTATAAAAAGGGTATGAGATAAAGTAGCTGCTTAGAAAGCTGTAATTTTAACTGGTAATTAAACTCAAGTGCTTCATTTTCCCAGTCAGCTCATCAGTGACTCTAGAAAATAAATGATCTGAAAGTGAAATCCTTTGGGGAAACAATAGTAATTAATTACATTACTCAAGGGACAATATATTCCCAAAGATTGTTTCTGGGTAACCTCTTGAGCAACAGACATTACAATATACAGGTGGCAAAGTAGGGAGGATAAGAAAAGATAATTTAATTTGACTATCATGAAGTTTCGTTTCCAGTCTGGCTTACAGTCTATCATCATTTTCTTAAAAATCACAGAATCAGTAAGTTTCCTATAGTATGTCACAGTTAATATCTATCACCTTTGATGATATGAAAATAAGGGAACAGGATTCCACAGGATTTGCTGCAGTATTTCCTCTGGCATTCTTCCAAAAGTTAGTTACATATACAAAGGAATTAGTGATAAAAGCGACAAAGTAGGTCAGAAAGTAATATCTCTTTGCAATGCAGGAATTCTCCCAAGAGAGCATTCTATTATGTTTTTCCTCTATACTGGATTTAAGACTTGAAGTATTGGGAATTCCCCATTTGTTCTGGGAAATTAATCAATTCTACTTTTCCTATTTCTTTTTCTGACTAATTTTTCTTCTGATTAATTTCCTTCGGTTGCCTCAAGTTACTGTGTTTACTCCCTGCATGGCTATCAATCCCTTCTTTGTTTTTGTTTAGCTACTCTGCACATATTAAAATTTTAATCTATTCTTGTATGTCAGTCCCTTCAGACCTCTTACACATTTCAGTATTTTTCTCCATAATCCTCCTGTTCTACATACTTGTTCTAGTTACCAGTCACCCACAGTGAAATTAAAATTTAATTTAAGCTGAATTTAAAACTGTGTTACTGAAACCAGAGATTTTATGGAACAAGGTAAAGACATCTTCTGAAAGAGAACTAGCAGTCCTGAAATTGTTGGATAAAATACCAACCTGGTTTTTTCCTTCCTCCCTGCAGAAAAGGTGTAAAACTGTGTCCTTAATGGCTATTTCATGTTGTTTGCTTGTTATTAAAATTACCTTAAAAGAGGAACTCAAGATGAAGCTTTTCATGACAGCTGAAAAGCAGACGAGATGTTTCACAGCCAATATGAAAGATAAACAAGCATGCTGTCACAACATGTCCCAGGACAGGCACCAGAAGTAGTCATGCTAAGAATTGCAGAGTTTTAGCTCAGACAAAGCTCCACAATAATTTGGATGAATCAGTTTTGGGGCATGAGTGTGTTTCTTACTTGTAGCAGCATGTAGCTTTATCTACCTATAACAAGTGAGATATCACAGCTACCCAGGTGTCCACAAAAAGTCAGGCAGAAGTTTGCTGCTTAGGCAGCAGCAGTACAGTATCATCCTTCTTCACGGCCCACTACTCCAGTCCCAAAGTAGCATTTTTGCTATTTTCAGTCAAGCATTGCCAGCATGCAGAATCTTTCAGAATAAGGGACCACATGTGACAGCATTTGCGGTGCCCTGATCAAGCACTAAGCAAGGTTGGGGGAGAGAAGCAATATCTCTTATTAGATTAACTGAACTAACAATAACACAAAAACCATGATAAAAGTTAGAGACTCTTAGAAATTATTCACTGAACATCAGCATTTTCTACCTTATGAACAGGGGTTTTTTTCCTACCCTTGCCATTGGAGGTATTATAAATTAGAATATGTCAAGAGGATGTGTTTCCAGTTGCTCAGTCTTGTATCTTCATTATGTGATCCCTCCTGTAAAAATCAGACAGCTTGCATCACTTGAGGAGCTATCAATAGCTTTATTTAGGAGTGTAATAAATATTTAGAGAAATAAAATCTGCATTACCAGTCTATACCTCACTGAAAACATCTTCGCTTATTACAGACAAAAGTTTATCCAGCACTTCCACATTCAGAATGGTATGGTTTCAAATTAAAAAATTGAAACTTAAAATTTTAACAGAATAATGAAAGAAACTAAGCTGATTTCAAGAATCTTCGTAAGCATCCAAGATATATCCTTTCGCCTTACATTACATCCTGAAAGTTTAGTTGATCAAAGAAAATTCTCATATATCTTTTAATTAGCCCACTTTTATAGTTAAAACACATTGCTAGAGCATCATTCATATTTAAGGTAGCCAAAGTAGTTATGAGATGGATACCTTGTAAGGAAGAGTCCCTAGTGTTTTATGCACTTAAGAGTCATACTATGACAAAGATGAAAAAGCATAAAATTTATCTGCAACTTGTTTGAAATCAGTGGCCTGTGGATAGAATCCAGCTGTTCTGAGACAGTTTCAACACAGAGGTCCTAAAAGTGACCAATGCACCAAGATGACACAGTTTATGATGGACTCAGTGACTAAAAGTAATCATACTGATGCATGAAGCTAGAGGGATGTTCTTATCCTTGTGACCTGTCTAAAAAGCAAAGATAGGATGACATGAGCAACAAGAGTCAAAACTGAGAATAACAAATTATATATATATTATATGTATTTCTTTGAGTTTCTAAAGCAAAACTTTAGCAACAGATTCTTAATCTCCATTCTATACAAGATTTGAAAAAACTGAGGCATGTCAAAAAGTCTGAACACACTTGCAATATTGCATTTGTTGTTTGTATATTTATGTATTTCTTTGTATTTTTTTATTTCTTATTGCTCAGGGGCAATTGTACTAGACAACAGGCAAGTACATTGCAGATTGATTACCATTCCCCAGGAAATCTTGGAGTGTAAAGTAAGATGACAAGCAGATAAAGGGATCTTGGTCACTGAGCTCTCTTTTCACCTGCAGATCTCAGAATGCACCACAGACCTATGAGTAAAGACAGGGAAAAGAAAGCACAACAGAAGTGCAAAAAGTACAGAGATGTGTGACTGTAGCAATATGTGAAGTGCTTTGATGAAGGAAAGCACTTAAGCATATACCTTGAGTTAAACATATGAGGGATTTCATTGGCTTTGGCTGTAATGTTTGGTGGAACTAGATAAGAAAATTGTAAGAGCATGAGAAAGGAAAATAAAAAATTAAGAAAATCCCCTAAAGCAGTTACTAACCTAGTAAATTCATTGAATTTGTAGTTTAGCCAACTATTACCTAATTAATATTGATATTTATATGAGATTATTACTTTAAATGTACTCAAAATCCAGACCCATAGGAAACCATCATAGTGAATCCAAATTATTTACTATATTCATTTGAACTCTTTTTGAATTATATGTTATTTACAGTCTTTGTTAACCTCCAGTGAAATATGGTTAGCAAATCTTGACCTGACTTTGATCTTTTTGGAGAATAATTTATTTTCACTTTTAGTCTCTTCAAACTATTTAGTTAATTTAGTTAATTTGCAATATCAAACTAAAAATCAAATGGGATTGGAGTGCATCCTTTTGGCAAACATTGCAGTTAAGGGAGTTAAATTTACAATGAGAGGAAAAGAGATCATTTTTCTGCCTGATGAAGAGAATATACTTAGGTCCTCTTGTAATTTCTTTTCATGCATGTATGCAGTGTCCATTTAGAATCTAGCACAGGACTAAAGCTTTAAGTGTGGGAAACAGAAATAAACACTTTTTTTGTTTGAATTTTCTGACCCTAACAGGTATCACTGAAATTTAAAAGAAATTAAAACTAAAACTTAGACCCTATTCTCATAGAGATTTTTTTTGTTTACTGAAGAGGAAAAATCCTTAGGCTAGCACCCTAGCTGCACAAAGGAGGTGAGAGGAAAGAATGTGCTCAAATCTTTGTTCTTTAAAGACTGCTTACAGTGCAGTATGGGAATAAAATACTACCCAAAGGAAACAGATTAATTTTGTACAGACTTAAATGACTACAGGCAATGAAGAATGAAGGCCAAAAAAAGATCACATGTACATAATCAATTCTTCTTGCTGAAATAGCTCTTTGCTCATGTATGTAACAAGTATTGTCCAAGAACAGAACAAAACCACTATTTTTAATATATGGCTAAAGAAGCGAACTGAAATTTATCTGAGCAGATAAAATAATCCAAAACTTGCTGCAATTCATTTTGGGCTACCTGGCCACTTCCAAAGTCAATAGCACCAAATAAAAACAGTGGTTCACTTTCAACACTGGTTTAGCATAAATTTACATGCAAAATCGATAGGGTTTTTTCTGTGTTTTCAGAATTATAAGAATGAATGTGAAAAATAAAAATCAGACATAATGAAAAATTACAAACCACAAAAGCAAATGGCGACCTTACTCCTTAATTCAGAGGATGTTTTTTTAAAGGGAAGTTTATATTCATTGGTTAAAATAATCCTGAGATGGTTTTGTTGCTCAGATAAAATGGAACAGAAAATCATAGAATAGTTAGGGTTGGAAAGGACCTTAAGGTCATCAAGTTCCAAACCCCCTGCCATGGGCAGGGACACCTCACACTAAACCATGCCACCTAAGGCTTCGTCCAACCTGGCCTTGAACACCTTCAGGGATGGAGCATTCACAACCTCCCTGGGCAACCCATTCCAGTGCCTCACCACCCTTACACTAAAGAACTTCCTCCTTATATCCAATCTAAACTTCCCCTGTTTAAGTTTGAACCTGTTACCCCTTGTCCTGTCACTACAGTCCCTAATGTAGAGTCCCTCCCCAGCATCCCTATAGCCCCCCTTCAGATACTGGAAGGCTGCTATGAGGTCTCCACACAGCCTTCTCTTCTCCAGGATGAACAGCCCCAACTTTCTCAGCCTATCTTCATACGGGAGGCTCTCCAACCCCCTGATCATCCTTGTGGCCCTCCTCTGGACTTGTTCCAACAGTTCCATGTGCTTTTTATGTTGAGGACACCAGAACTGCACACAATACTCCAAGTGAGGTCTCACGAGAGCAGAGTATAGGGGCAGGATCACCTCCTTCGACCTGCTGGTCACGCTCCTTTTGATGCAGCCCAGGATACAGTTGGCTTTCTGGGCTGCGAGCACACACTGAGTCCGGCTCATGTTCATTTTCTCATCAACCAACACCCTCAAGTCCTTCTCTGCAGGGCTGCTGTGAATCTCTTCTCTGCCCAACCTGTAGCTGTGCCTGGGATTGCTCTGACCCAGGTGTAGGACCTTGCACTTGGCGTGGTTAAACTTCATAAGATTGGCATCAGCCCACCTTACAAGCATGTCGAGGTCCCTCTGGATGGCATCCCTTCCCTCCGGCGTATCAACCGAACCACACAGCTTGGTGTCATCAGCAAACCTGTTGAGGGCGCACTCAATCCCACTGTCCACGTTATCGACAAAGATGTTGAACAAGACCAGTCCCAACACCGGTCCCTGAGGGATACCACTCATTACTGGTCTCCAGTTGGACATTGAGCCATTGACCACAACTCTTTGCATGTGGCCATCCAGCCAGTTCTTTATCCGCGAGTGGTCCACCCATCAAATTGATGTCTCTCCAATTTATCTTGTAGATAAATCTTGTAGAGCTGATCATAAAACTCACTATGTCTTTGATAAAAAATTCTTTCACTACTGATTTTATTTTCATTATTTTTACTGTTAGAATATCGTTCCTTCTATCATGGTTTAATTCTTGGGTTTGTTTCCATGTTTTTTTCTATATTTCTGAGATTTGGTTATAAAATTATCTTTCTGAAGTTTTCTGTGTTGGGCAAGTATTTCCAACATACTATAAATTTTTATTTCAAACGATATATTTTTCATTAATGCTGCACCCTGTGATCTATTCTGTCTTCAACATTCCATGGCCTGTGTTGTAGTGGTGTAGTCACATCCTCCAGCTCTTGTAGTTTCTTTTGGAATGTTCTTAAGGTTTATGTGTTCCCAGCCTAAGGTCTCCTCATGAGTCTGAGCACTATAAGTTGTTATTGTGATTATCTGTCTTCAGAAAGCACTCGCAACCAGCTCCATATTCTGCAGAACATAAAAGAAGACATAGCGCTTACCCTACAAGTTTACAGACAGAGTAGGTGGACAATGACTGGACATACACATTAGACACAAAAATACTGATAAATCTTCTTTCCTAATGCTCTTAGAAAGGTTCATAACCAGATGACTATGCTAGACTATTACTTTTATCATTCATGTCAATTCCTTAGTAATACCATTAAAATATCTGGCTAGAATTTGTGGATGATCTCTGAGAAGGGATGTTGAAGAGGAATTGGAAAGGAGAGGGGCTAGACTGAGCATATGCTACATTAGCAGCTGTGTGAAAAAAAATGAACTGAAGAAGAAAGTAAAAGATTAAATTTGAGATATAATTGGAAAAAGGCCAAACATACAATATATCCTAAAATTAATAGTAGGGTGGCAGAAGGAACAGTGGCTTTCTGTCCTTTCTGCAGTATGTTTTTACAAAACTTCCTGGATAGTACATAGAAGAGTCTAGAGAAAGCCAGCCACTCTTGGGATGCAGATATCACTCACTGGCAGTCAGGAAAAGGACTCTTGATATAGCACCTAAGCAATGAAGCTAATGGCAGCACATAAGGAGGATGACAACCTGACCTTTGCAAGAGCCATGACTCTTCAGCCCTGAAAGAAAAGGGAGGGGAGTGTAATTTGGTCAGAATTACTGCTCCTCCTGGGCTGTTGACTCAGTCAAAGGGCTCAAACTAGCTGTTAAGACTAAATAGTCAGGAAAATACATGAAAATAGTAGTGATGTATTGCTTCTGTTTTCCTTAGCTTTGAACATTACATATGTTGAAAATTCTAATAAACCTTTAAAGGCAGTGGTGTTCGCAAATGACATATGAACATAAATTTGCTGGTTTTAATGACTTTCTTACTTGCTGTACAACAAACAAGATTTAAAAACCTGTTCCTATAATTTGCTCCTATCTTTTTACAATATTACCAGTCAGTAAATAACATGCTTGGTCCTGACTCTTTTTTATGTTATTTATTATTTTATAGCATATGGTTCACACACAAAAATACCCTTTTTATACTACATCAGGAAAACAGCACATAAAATCTAACACAACATAAAATACAATTGATAAATTGCAAAATAAAATGACTGCAATAAGGCATCACTGTGGGTTGAACTTGTGAAGGGCTGGGGCATCCAACAAATGTTAGATTCTGCACTCTAAAGAATCTTCTGAGACTGCTTTCCAAGTTCATGTTGTTTAAGATAGATATTCAAATAGTCCAGCCTACCTACTGAAGGCATCTTGGGAAACCAACAGAATTTGTCCTCAGTAGCAGATGTAATATTTGGCCTCTGAATAGTGTAAAAGAACAACAAAAAATTATCCAGGAATTGCATATATTTTATGAGTAGAAACAGCAATTCTAATTGAATTCTACGAAGAGACTATCATTGAATTGTGAAGAGCCTTTGAGCAAATTTATGGCTTCATTATGCCTTTTTTTTTTTTCATCCCATTGTGCTCATCTGGCTCATAATTTGGCTCCAAGAGCCAGATCCTCAGCTGCTATAAATTGGTGTCATTCCACTGAAGACAGAGGAGCTGCACTGGTGTATGCCATCTGTGGACCATGCATGTTTATTCCTTCTATTTTTTATTTATTTTTTCAATATTTGAATGAAGGTACAGCCAGAAAAGCTACTATGGGCTAAAAAGCAGATGAATAAACATAATTTGAAACAGATCCAGCATGGCAATAGCATTTCAATTACCTGAATAAAAAAGATAAGGCCCAGACTACAACTGGAAGTTGATTAATTGGAGATTCAGAGATCTTCCTCCCATTATAACCATCTGCCATATAAGCAGGTACCTTCAGCTCAGGGTCATTTAAACCTTCATTTTATTTGTAGAAAACCAGTTAAAACCAAGAATTTGTTTTTTTCTGAGGAAATTTAGTTCTTGTGTATTTGGTTTTGTATTTTGTTCACCAGGACAAATTAAGGATATAGTCTTTTGTGTGTCTTTTGTGACAGGCTGGTACTGACCCAAACACAGACTGTGCACCAAAAGGATCAGTGGGAGCAGGGGTTCCCCCCTTAAAAATATGATAAAGAAAATAAATATGAAAGAAATTCTGGGAAAGGTGAAAAGTGTCCCCTTGTGAAGGAAGAGGTTGTTGCTCTTAGGTAATTAATAGTGATTGCTGGCATTAGAGGTGTGAACTTCAACCTGTGGGGAAGGCTCTGCACAGAATCTCTGTCCTTGCAGATGAGCTCAAACACCCGTGGCTGCTGCTGACTGAAACTCCCAAGGCTTTCTCCCTGTGCTATTAAAAATGCTGCAGTGAACTGCATGTATAGTACTATTCAGTGTGTATAGAGTGTGTTCACCCATTCCTATTCTGAAGATGTGCCAGTTCCTTGGTGTATGAAATGGAAAGCTACAGAAGGTTATAAAAGTGTAATGGATGATTTAGGTGGCTGTATTCAGCTGTAAGCAATAAATGCTGAGCTTGGCAGAAACTACTAAAGGCAAAACCGCAAGTGATTTACTAGCAATTTAAAGCACATGAGATTTGTAATGCATGAGGCCCTCAGGCCCATCACTTCTCTTCAGTAATAGGAAACAATATTTTGGTGAAAAATGGCACATTTAATTTCAACCTTGTGCTGTAAAATATAAAAGCAGCCTAGTTTTCTTCATTTCTCAGGGTATAACTATTTGAGTCTTATTCAAACTGCAAGTACATGTTGAAAAAGTTGGCAATATTAATATCCCTTGAGTGAGTTTTATTATGAAGGAAAAAGAAGTTATTTCAGGATAACTAAACCAGTACAGTTTTAAAATTAAACGATTCAAATTTTATCTTGCATATGATAAACTTGTGTAAGATTAACTCCGTAGTGAGCCAATACAGTTATCCTTTGAAGTAAAAAATGAAAATGTCATCTATTTCTACCCAAGTAGTATAACAGCTAAGTAGTTAAAATATTAATTTTAATTTAAGGGGCCATGGTGGGTGGAGGGATGCTGGCATGAAGCTGAATACTGAGACATCAAATATTTGGTGTGACAGAGATAAACACCATCCAGCTGGGAACATATGCTGAAGTTTTCTTGGTATGTAAAATTTTCAGTTCACAATGCAACCTTTAAAACATACCATTTTGAACAGTGAGCACATGAAAATCATGTAGTAGATCCCACTGTGTGGGATCTACTGGAGGACTGGAGATAGAGGTATAAAGCATCTTTTAATTTTCAAAATGCCTTGTATGACCTAGAGACTGGAAGGCACAATGAACCTTACAATACCACTTTCTGAGAAAAGTGGCATTTCCACTTAGCAAAGCTGATCAGGTTTTGCCAGTTTTCCATGGGTTGGTTCCAACATGGTCATGTTGCTTAATTCTTGAGTTATCACCTCCTCTCTGAAAAATGTGTTGAGGTAGTTCTGAAAACAGCCAGATGATGAGCTAATGGCTACAAATCCTCCTCTAGCTAGAAAAGATCAGGTTTCTGTTTTCTCCTGTGCTGTCAGTAGCTGAGCAACAGGTTACCGATAACCCAAGATTTGTTTTGGTCGACTTTCTGTGCACTCCCCTAAATATGCCACCTCATTTGCGTCTCTGCTCTGTGCAATACATTGCCCTCCCCTGTGCTCCCATGCCTTCATGGTGCCCACCGGACATGTGTGTACCTTTGCAGAAAGGATTATTTTACTCATAAAATAGTTGTTGTAAATACCCCAGATTCCAAAGGTAATAAAAATGTCCTGAAATACTTCTTCTAGACAGATAAATGAATAGATTAAAATTGTATCCATTCATGCGTTTGTTAATGGAGATTAAAACTCAGTAGTAGGCAATAAAGGAATGATGCTTCTAATTTATTTTTTTCTGTTAAGACCTTAGTGGAGTCTTTCCATTACTGAAAACTTGAAACTTTCTAAACTTTATTTATCACAGCTAAACTCTGAGAAAGTTTCTAACCAGAAATATAAGTTACTTGATATTACAAAACCTTAGACCAGCAACATGAGGAGGGAGGGAGGGAGTTAAAGCTATGAACTAAATATTTATACTTTTATATCCGAATGTACTGAAACCATGGTAATACATCAGTAATTTCTGTTCTGCCCATGTAACCCCTCCTAACTTTGTTAATAGAAAGAAGATGACAGGGAAGTAGTAAATGCACTTGCTGTCAAGTGGCAGTATAGATGCTCACTTAAAATCTAGTATCTGTACAAGGAGCCATAACTGACTAAGAGGCAGTTTTCATGTCCTACAATGATTTTCCCAACCCCTCAAATTATTCAGTTGGAATAAAAAAAATCAAAATCACAAAAGCCTTAAAAGCTTAACGGAAACTTCAAGTTAAGTCAGATCAGTCAAAATGTTTCAACATAGTTTTTGACCTGATCCTGTCAAAATTTTGTTTCCATTTTTAAACAAAACTCCATTTCTTTTTCCAGCAAAAGGTTTACCTTATTAAAAGATTGTGCTGAAATTAATTATTTGAAGTAATTTAGGAGCTACAAATTGTTTAGATAATAAAAAAAAAATAGTAAGAACATTGAATAAGGAATTAATGAAAGTATTTTTGAATGGCCTTGCAGGTGGGGACATGAAGGATTTTGATATTCAAAGCTGCTTTCAGAGAAGCTGATCTTAGTAACCAGGTTTTTATGAGAATGGGTAAGAACATTTTAAATGGCTGCCAGAGGGAAGGCTGTAGAAATTAGATGAGATGTTGTGGATCTTCAGAGGTTAGGGATGTTAGCAGAGGACAGATATCACAAAAGCCGTGGAAGAAAATAACAAGAGTTAGACACATTATACATTGATGGCATGAGAAAGAGCAAGAGCTGTATCTCTTCACGATTGCTTTCCATCTGTCATATACAAGCAAGCACCAGCCCAAGGACATATTATGCTCCCTTTCCCTTGGATGCAGAAAAAAGTGGTATTTTTACCCAATTCTTTCCCATTCTCAGAAATGTCTAAACAGCCAAATCCTTGAAGGTGTTAAGCCGTTTCCTTTTGACCTCTTTAATATCATTTCCCCTTTTACTTCTCCCTCATCCTTCACCCCCCTCCCCCACCATCTAGGTTTTGTGGAGTCCTTTTTTTTTTTCATTTTTATGGGCAGTGTGTTTACAGCATTTAAATTCAAAGAGATCAGATCACAGGGTACAAGAGATCACTGTTCTTCTTGAATCATACTTCAAAGGAAGCCTAGGACTAGGAAAGGATTTGCAATTAATTTCAATAAGTGGAGCAGAACACCTGATAAGGAAAATATTAGATCCTCTCATTTAGTGACAAATGATTAAACAGTGGTGTCCAATGGCTCTTGTAATGTAAATTGATTTCAAATTATTATGGAGTCTCTCTTTAGTTGACCATGATTGCATAGATGTCCATGGAAAAGAGCCAGTGTGCTCTAAGTCCATGTTTTTTAAATCCATATGCTTGGGTTTAAGTATCATGTTTTTCAGTGAAGACTGTTGAAGCTGTGACTGCAGAATTTATTTTGAATATAATTCCTTTCTCTACTAGTAGATTTCTTTTTTATTTCCTTCCATGAACTGTGCAATATCTGACCACAGTAGTCCATTACTATCATTTCACACTCTAGAGTCTGCTGAAAGACAGTAGTCATATTTTTCTTACCTCTTTCTCTTGGCTGCTGCCTCTAGTCTTTAGTCCCTGGAAAATTTTTACAAAGTTGATCAGAAACAGAAGGCAAGGAGTCAAAAGCTGCAGTGCCCACATAGCAGGGTGTTTGCTTAAACTGTACCTGGCATTCAGATGAAATTATGGTATGCATTTGCAACAGAACCATTTCTGCAAGTGTTTGGTCCCAGGAAGATTGTAGTAATATTTACCATAGTATGTCAATCTATTTCAGACTTCCTGTTATAACAATATAAACCCAATGGCATACCAAGATTGTGTTCATGAAGAAATCAACTATTATTTTTTATTTAGCAGAGCAACAACAAAGATAGTAGCATCCAAACAATGGATTTTTTTTTTTTTCAGATCTATTTGCCTGAAATCCCCTTTTTATAGGATACATTTCAGCAATGAAATTGTAATTCAGTAATTGAATTTTAGTAATGAAAATTACTAAGTCAAAGCAAATTAAGTCAAATGTTGTCTGTTTTCAGGAATGGTGTCATATGTTAATAGTATTAATATGTCTTTAATATAAGTCATATGTTAATGGTATTTCAATAGACTAATATCTTCCAGGATGTGATGGAAAGATAGGGAAGGATTAAATAGCTTTTTATAACATTTTTGTCAGTCATTTGAAATGATTCACACCTTAATAAATGACACATTATATACAGGCATGCTATTAAGCTGAAGTTTTAGCCTTTAGTCATTGCAAGCCAGAACTGTACAAATTAAAAATTTCAGAGTAACTTACAGGGGAGCAGACACTGTCTGTCCCTTTTCACTTACAATTTCAATTGCTTTTGAAACCATGTGGGCACAGCTGAGCCTAATATTTTTAAGTTACTGTCTTCAAGATCTTTAAAATAGAAGTCTTACTCTGTTGCATGATATATGTTTTTATTTATAATTATTCTTCATTCAAGAAAAAATGACAATATTAAACTGTAGATTTGGAAGGACTTTGTGATATCAACAAAAAGGTAACTTTTATGAAATATTCAACATTCACTTTTTGAAAGATTGTGCTACTTTGCTGTACTCAGATATGTTTAACATAGTAAATTATGCTTAAAAAATGTTTTCCATGGCTATGCTCTTACTATATGAATTTAAACTACAATGAAAAATTTTGAAATGCTCATCAACAAAAACTTTTAAGTTTGATCTAAAAATGGTGTTTTCTTCTCATGGTGCTCAAAACAGCCTGTAATTAGTTTTGCTAAGCATAATTTTCTATTGGAAATTATCTCCACGTTTGGTTTAGTTAAATATCTCTTTCTTTATGTCCTTATGTGAGAGTTTAGATAAGTCCTTGTTTAGTTCTACAGTTGAACTAATAACTTCTTTGTAACCTTATTTTGCAGTGGAAGCTTTTCTGATGAATCACAAAGCAGAAATCCTAGCATTGCCCTCCAAGTGCCTGGGACAATTCTTCAGCTTATGTAATATGAATCTGGAAGTCTGAACATTTAAAAAAAAAATAAAATCTCTAAGCAAAAAGTTATTAAAAATGTTATTCTATGTAGCCTTTATGGGTATGGGCTACATAGAGCATAAACAGAAAGAATGACCCATATAGTGAGCATGGTAATTCATGCCAGTTAATACCCTGTTTGAGATGATTAAATCTGAATGACAGAGGTGTATGGAATAGGGCAGAAAATAATTTTTTATTTGAAATGCAAGTCAAACTCCAAACTCCAAATACAAACCACTGTCTTGATGGTTCAGCAAATTTTAACACCTTTTGTCCATTTTTATGACATTCACAAGTAATTCTCCTAGCTTTACGTTAGAATGAAAGTGCTAAAACAAAAAATGACTTGAGATGCTGAAAGCATGGTAATCTGTACAGAAAATGTTCGGTAATGGCACACTTTATTCCAGGTGTAAGAATTCATAGCCCAATCTAAATTTGGTACACCACGAAAATGTTTTTTTCTCTTTTTCTTTTTTTGTGTTATGGATAGCCACAGATACAATTCTCCTGGCCAAAATACTGTAAAATCTGTTGTTGATCTGGAGATATGTTGCCCAGACAAAATCTGGACCTACAGAAAATCTCTTTCCATATGGTTTTTCCATGTCCTTTGGTTAAATCTGTTGGTTTTAGAATACTGAGCAGTCAAGGAAAATCCCTTCAGGCTCTGTATAATTTAATGCCCACATCCAGCAGGAAGACAGTGACCATACAAACATGTAATCTGTAATGAGTCACTCACATGACATATTTTGAAGGAAATTTGAACTTACAGAAGTTAGTTTAGTCAAGACAAATCCTCTGCAGATTTATCAATGACTGTTAGATTGGGGCCTTCCAGTAAGTGTATTCTGAGCAAGATTACATTATATACCACTGCCATTCTGTCACATCTAGAGATATAAAGGCTGGCAGAATAAATTCCTACACAGTTTTTTATTGAAATTCTGCATGTTTTCTGCATGCTTCTGTACAAGTCCAAGGGACTTGGAGGCATGTAGAGTGTTGTATTGTGTTTACATATCTCACTTCTTCACAGAACTCAAATATCTGGAGATTAGATACCTCTCCCTTTCCTCTTGCTCTGCCAAATACCATTTGCCTGAAAAGCAAGGATATGGTGAAAGGCCAATTTAGATATAGGAGCTTAATAACTTAAAGAAGTCTGTTCTCACATTAATAATCACAATTCAACCCTTGTGTTTTGAACTTGCCAAGCATCAATATTTGGATAAGAAATTAGAGTGCAATTTTTAGGGGTGAAATTAAATACTCTTTCTGGAATATTTAGCACCACAATGATGCAGTATATAGTTTTGGAGTAGCCAGCTCTTTCATGCAACACAAAACAATAAGTTGCATTTCCTTTTGAGTATTTTTAGTCCCCTTTCAAAAACTTTCCTTTGTCAGGGTTGGAAATTTCTCAAAATAAAATAAATTAGAAATATTGACAAACTTTATTTGAAAATGTCAAAAGAACTCTATTGATATTTCTACCTTCCTTTTGTATCTTTCTTCCTTTTTTTTTTTTTTTTTTTAATCGGATATTCACTGAAAAAGCACATTGCCTTGGTCAAGGCAAAATGAACTGTATACAAGCTTTGTGTACATCTGAGGAAGCAGGCAAAGTCATATGGTCTTTTACTGGGAATTTTGTTGTTTGCAGTCTTCTGAGTAACTCAAATAGTTACAGTTCCAAATGAGGGCTAGTGCACTCTGCTTAGCATCTGGACAGACCTTGCCTGTCTCTGTTTGCAAATGAGCCTTACATGACTAGTATGTATTTCTTCCTTCTACCAACTCCAGTCTCTCCTATCTGTAAAGAAATTTCTACCAACAGAATTACAAACTGCATCTTATTTTTATTATCATCCTTGAATAGTTCCAAGCAATTTATATACATGAACCTTTTAATTAACTTAAGATGTCTTTCTCAGGAGGATAAGAATTAGTTAGGAAGCATTACTAAATAGGTCAATTTCCATGATGTTGTAGTATCTGGATAGTCGTCCTTTTTATGCATCAAAAAAAACCCAAAGGATTTTTCTTACCTCATCTTTAACGTGTAGAAAACTAATGTTCTCTGTGAATTCAGAAGAAGAGGAAGAAAGAATTAATATTTAAACTGAATTATTACCTATACCCCCCTCAAGAATATATAACTTGAACCCAAGCAAGCCATGGAGATTAATGGCAAAACTGGTGAAGGAGCAATTACCACAACTATTTTATTAGGAAGCTGAGAAGAGAACAGGAATAAGCATTTATTTCATGAGGGCAAATATTCCCTCCACTATTCTTCCAAAGGGAATATATTTCAATCTACCAATAAAGGGGATATATTCAGAGAATTTTAAAGCATTATAATGAATAATTGCTAATTATATAGTGTTTAATTCAAAAACATTTGTCTTGGCTTCTGTCCAAATCTCTCACATAATTATGCAACTTTCTCACTGGTCTTTTGGCTAAGCTCCAGTAAAACATCAGTTTAATATTTACTAAGTAGGTTAGAAGTGTGAAAACTACATCCTTTGCTAAGGATGTGGACTCAGTGGTCTGAAAGTTCTCTGCTGCAGTCACTGTGTTTCCATGACTACCTTTTGTATTAACAGTAAGTATTCATCCCGTAAGACCAGAAATAAAATTCTTTTTTGCATGGTACGGGTTGATTTTGGTTTTCTTTCCTCACAATTAGTGACTTCTCCCACTGACTAAGAGTTAACCAGTCATCTTGGCTCTCAAAAGAGCTACTCTCATACTTCTCTTCCCTGTTCACCACACTTTTTTGTGTGTGGTAATCACAAATGCATTTGGGGTAGAAGTCGTAGAAGTCGGGCAGTGTTTGGCTAGTCTGGCTCTAGTTGATAACATGAGCCAGAAATACAAGAAGCACATCAGTAACTGCGAGCAATGAAAATTATTCACTGACCCATGCATGAAAGATTGACTAACCTCCTATTTTTTAGTCCACATAAACACCCAAATTCCATTTTCCTACTGTTCACCCATAATAAAAGACTCTAAGGTGATACACCTTTTCATGAAAAGAGTAATATGGACTGTTCTCATGCATTTATCTTATAGCAATAGAAGCCTTAGTGGTTTTATATTTCATTACACTGCTACAGCTGTTGAGCTGGGCAGTGGTAATGATGAGAGTTACTTTGCCAACCATCAACAGATGGCGTATTACTTTGCAAATTGCTGCAGTACTGCGAAGACAGTGGGTGGAATCCCAGACTAGGATGAGAGTTCTGCTGTCAGCCTGGGTAGTACTTTAGCAATTAGTTTGTCATCCTACTAGCAATCATAAAAGTGTATTATTTATATTCTCCCTTCAGAAAACATAAAGACAGCCATTTGTATCAGATAAGTTATGCTATTTTAAGAGCACTATAGAGTACCTTAGATAGTACAACTACTCAGTATGAAGGCAGTATAGAAATACAAAATGCTATCCATAAAAGAAGAGGTGAAATTAATAATTTGTGAAAAGAAGCAGGTCAAAGTTTATATAACTTGGAGGCCCATGTTTTCCCTCTGGGGGAATAGGAATTTTCCTCAATAGGAAAAAAAGAAAAACATGAAAAAAAAGGACCCCCCCCCCAGCTCATTGTAGGAGGGTTGGACTAGATGTCTTAGGAAGTCCCTTCCAACCCTACTGTTCTATGCTCTTTTGCTTCTATGAATTTATATATGAGGCACACACTGACAATATAACATGGAAGTGAGAATGATTTTAATTAGAGGCAGACAAGACAAGTGTTTATTCTAACTTTGTGATGAATGTTTCAATTTCCTCACATTTGCATCTTCTAGCAAATATTGTTTGTAACCAGTAAAACCCCATCAGATAATATTTTTAGGGTCCAAATTCATCCCTATTGTAATAACTCTCACAGCAGCAATTATGTTTTCAGGGTGTATTTTAAAAGACCTATACACATACTGGCTGAAAAAACTTATAATCTGGTATCAGTACTAGAAGACTTAAATAGCACATGGACACCCATGTAAGATTATATACTTATTTCTATATCATATGCAGCTAGATTTTTCATCTTGATTGAAGATTAATGACATGCAGCATCAATTTAAGATTAACAGAATAGTTACCAGTGCACATTTTCCTTCCTCATATAATTCCTTCTGTAATACAATGAATTAAATTACAATCTATTTTCCCTGATCTTTATTTTTACTACTTTGTCTTTTTAATTTTACCTGTGCCTTTATTTCTAATAAAAAAATCATCTAGAAAGAACTATGTTTGTTACAAGTCAATAGTGAAAAGTAAAGGAAGCAAAAATATATCTGGGATGTTATAACAGTTATTGCAAAATTATTCCTACTAGAAGCAGAAAGATTTCTAGAAAAAAGAATGAAGTTTTATGTATGTGATGAGCATGAGAGAAATTATTCTCTTCCCCCATGAAGCTTATGATCCAACACCCCCATCTATAAACAGTTATATAAATGCTTAATTTGAAGCATATGAGTCATCTCGTAGCTTACAGAGTGTTAAGCAGTTTCCTCATTGCAGAGGTGCAGCCTAGATCAGTGATAACAAGAGTGCTTTTGATAAGGTTTCAGTAGCAATTTGCTTAGAGCCCTTTCCAGTGCCTAGCTATTCAAGTTTTATTTATTCTTTTCCTAATAATTTGAAAATAATACTGCCCTACAGATTATAGAATTAAACTTGACACCCTTTGTATAAATGCATTAATAAGTCTTCCCCTTTCTTCACACTTCTTTATGTAGCCTGCAAAACCAAGTAACCTCTTTGAGGAACAGATGAAGAAATAGTGACTGAAGAAATGAAGAGTCACAAACGTAACTAGCAATACTTGTTAGCACAGCGACATTTACTGGTGTCAACCAGAAGGAGGAATCATTGCAATTTTATTCTGGTTTGTACAGAAGAAACAGTAATGATAGAACTACAGTACACAATGCATCCTATGGTTACATTGCCAATGTGGTTCAGACTGAGTGACCTCTGGTACAGAAGCAGTACGGATGACCTAATACAGCATATATATATGGCTTTAGCTATTATATCTGTATATTGCTTTACTGTGTAATGTACCCAGGCCTACCTATTCATTCACCTGGTGCTGGACAGTCTCAATTTTGGAGTCTCATTGACTTGCTGCCCTTGCCTTTTAATTAAACACCAGCCCCAATTAAGTTACTGTCCTTAACAGAAAAACCCTGGAAACAAAGATGGGCCAAAGGTCCAGTAGCGTTTCCAAGCCTCTTCTGCAGCACTTGAATTCAAAAACTGCAAATCCTGGGAGAGACCTTAGCATCTTGACTTAACAGGTCAGCCTTGATCCTGGGACTGTCCTGGGCTAAAAGCTCTGAGGTGCTGTCTATTCAAATTAAATAAACTAATCAGAAAAAAAAAGAAAAAATCCAAGAAAACAGAATGGCAAATCTATTTTATCAGAAATCCTGTCTCCTGGTAACCTCTGCTTTTCCATCCCATTGTCTAAATTATGGAAACTTAATTTGTTGAACCCAGTGTGTCCAAAATATGTATCATTCATTCATGGTCAGTTTATAAATAAAACTGTAAAAATTCTATATGAGATACGGTTTTGCTCCTGTCTAACCAGTCTAACAATTTGCCTTGGTAATTTTAAATAATCTATTGGAGCTTTTAATGTTTCTACTTAGTGAAAGAATGAGCTAGTAGCTTTGTATTTTTTGTCTGTCTTTGTGAAAATCTGGGGTTTTGCAGCTCTACACAAACAACAGCTCATCTGCAATATCTCCTATGTCACCAAGATAAGTTTTTATTCATAAAAGTGACATTTAAGTAACTAATAGCTTTTTAGTAGTAATATCTCTAAAATGAACAAAAAAAGCAGACTTTTTTCCTTCAAAGCCTTCATTTCTGCAGAAAATGTCATGTCAACCTTTTTATTCTGCCTTTTCTACAAATGCTCTTTTCAAACTTGCATTTCAGTTTCATTCTAGTATGTAACATGTGCTAATCATATTAGGAATGATTAATTTTATTCAGGATTGCAAACTGCTTCTCTTAGCTAGTTCTTATTTGTAATGCCTTGTAAACCTGCTGTCAGCCAGTTTTCCCATACCTCTTTTGCAGTGTTGCTTTATTTTGTTGAGGTTTTTTTGATTCCTTATTACTCCTCCAACAAATTATTTTCGTAATATTTGACGATCTCTTATGTTAGGGGCCTGGCAGATTCCAGTCTTCATAACTTTATGTGTGAAGACCAAGGTGTAAGATGTATTTCCATGTTAACAGGGTTCAGGCTGCTTCTCACCTGATCTGGGTACTGGAAGTCTAGTCTTGGAGCTGTCTCTAGGCAGAGAGGTGCTGGCAATAGCAGATCTTTCAGGATGAGGAGGAGGGGATGGGATTGGAAAGGGTGACTGTGGAAACATGAGGCAACAGGAGTGTTGTGGGGCTTTGTTTTAAGGAGAAAAAACCAATATCTTTCTATTTCATCTAAGCCTTTGACTGGAATCTGCTCTTTGACTATGTCGTGGTTTAAGCCCAGGCCGTAAATCAGAACCACGAAGTCCACTTCCCCCCCCACCTTTCTTCCCTCCGCTCCTGGAGGGACGGAGAGGAGAATCAAAAGAATGTAACTCCCACGGGTTGAGATAAGAACAGTTTAATAACTAAGGTATAACACAAATCACTACTGCTACCACCAATAGTAATAATGATAAGGGAAATAACAAGCAAGAGAATACAACCGCTCACCAACCGGTACTTCACCCCCACCCTGCCATGATCCAGCCCTTCCGGGCACTCTCAGTTCTACCTCCTGGGCATGACGTGCTGTGGTATGGAATACCTCTTTGGCTAGTTTGGGTCAGGTGGCCTGTCCCTGCTTCCTCCCGGCTTCTCCTCCTCCCTGGCAGAGCATGAGACTCACAAAGTCCTTGGTCAGGATAAACATTCTGACCAGCAACTGAAAACATCGGCTTTATCAATATTTTCCCAGGCCGAAAGTCAAAACCACAGTGCTGCACCAGCTACTAAGAAGAAGAAAAACTGACTGCTGCTGCTGAACCCAGGACAGTATCCACTCCTTATTCCATACCATTCACGTCATGCTCAGATCCCACATTTTCAATATACAATCACTTTCATCTCAGTGCACTCTTATCTTAGTGCATGGACCAATCCCTATAAAGCTGCTGAGTCCATTCGGTCCATGATGGTGGGTTCCATCTCTCGTAACAGTCTTTCAGGGCAGGAGAGGCTCATTGCAAAGTCCACCCCTCGATCATGAGTCCATCTCTATGTTGCATCTCTGCCCTGATGGCCTGAAGTGTCATGGGCCCATCAGGCTCAAAATAATTCACCCTCCCCTGCAGCAGTCTCTGCAACTTGTCGTCGGGGACTCCACACAGCTGCCTTCCATCTCTGGTGCTTCCAAAGCACTGGAGGGGCCCAGTGGACCAGATACTCGCCCATACTGTCCCACACACCGTGACACTCATGACTGTCCAGCCTTGGGAAAAACCTCTCGGTCCCCCTGTATTGTCTAAACCCAGACAAGACCCAAACCTGACTCTGCTTAACTCTTGGGATCAGACAAAATGGTCGTGGGTAGAACACACTCTGTGTGTGTGCCAACATGGTGATCCCCATCACAATCAGCAGGCAGGTCCCAAGGGTACCCAAATGCCATTCAAAACCTTCAGAACTCTCAAATGCTGCTGCTGTACTTGTCACTGGGGCTGGTGTAGCTGCTGTGCTTGAAGGCTCTCTCACCACCAGCTTCTCTTTTTCCGAGTCCAGATCTTCCTCCTCTGCCTTGCTGGGAAATGCTGCGTGGTCTCCTGCATCCTCCGGGGGCTCAGGCTCACGGGGCTCGGCAGACGGCTGCTGGGAGATGCTCTCGGCCGCCACGGGGCTGGGCTCGGCCGTGGAGCTCTGCTCCTCTGCCACCTCCTCCCGCTGCTCCGCGGCCGCCTCCTTCATGGCCTCCGGCCCCGCTCCCGCCGCCGCTTGGTCCCCGGGGCCGCTCTCCCGGGCTGCTTCGGCCGCCGCCGGCTCCCGGGGCCGCTCCCCCTCGGCTCCCCGCAGCCTCACAAAGACGGAGGCGAGGACGAGGGCCAGGACAGTGAAGAGCAGCGGGACGGCCAGGTACAAGTCCACGGCCACGTCCATCCCGCCCTGCTGCCGGAGCCCCCCCGTATCGCAAGCCATTACCATAAAGTACAATGAAACAAGAACCTTAGCCCAAGCCCCACACTTGAAAAACACTAACACAGCAAATACCGGCTCCAAGCAAGCTACGACATACAGAAACTGTGACATCAAAAAGAACAACTTTAAGAGCCCATAAATCAGCATTGTGCCTCAGTCAGATCTGTTGTTATCTCAGCCCTTCAAGCCCCACGTTGGGCGCCAAAAAGAACTGTCGTGGTTTAAGCCCAGGCCGTAAATCAGAACCACGAAGTCCACTTCCCCCCCCACCTTTCTTCCCTCCGCTCCTGGAGGGACGGGGAGGAGAATCAAAAGAATGCAACTCCCACGGGTTGAGATAAGAACAGTTTAATAACTAAGGTATAACACAAATCACTACTGCTACCACCAATAGTAATAATGATAAGGGAAATAACAAGCAAGAGAATACAACCGCTCACCAACCGGTACTTCACCCCCACCCTGCCATGATCCAGCCCTTCCGGGCACTCTCAGTTCTACCTCCTGGGCATGACGTGCTGTGGTATGGAATACCTCTTTGGCTAGTTTGGGTCAGGTGGCCTGTCCCTGCTTCCTCCCGGCTTCTCCTCCTCCCTGGCAGAGCATGAGACTCACAAAGTCCTTGGTCAGGATAAACATTCTGACCAGCAACTGAAAACATCGGCTTTATCAATATTTTCCCAGGCCGAAAGTCAAAACCACAGTGCTGCACCAGCTACTAAGAAGAAGAAAAACAGTGATGCCGAGTAGGTGCCAGAAACCCATCTTGAAAAGGATATCACTACCATCATTCAGATTCCCATAGACATACCCATGAAGAGGTCAGGTCCAGATCTCAACAGCAACAGTCTTTTTCTGCTTCCCAGTTACTCCTTCCACACAATACTGACCTAAACACCGAAAGTAGAAATAGCTTTTACAAGAAGCCCCTATTCAGCAGAACAGTTAAAAGTTACTACTGTTCCCAATGAGTTAGTTTTTCTCTCACGCTCATTGGAACAGGTATTAGTTTTAGAGACTGACTCATAGAAAAGCTACAGGATCAACCACCCCATGTCATCTTATTATTTGCCTTGGACACCAAGGAAACACTACCTGCCATCACAGTCTTGAAAAAAACCTCACTTTGTCTCTAAATGACTGCCCAGAGTAGAAACAACTTTGCGTTTTTCCCTCTGCCTTTTATTATTTTCCCCTGTTTTTTCATGCTTCTTAAATTATCTTATTATTTAACACTTAAACTTCATAATCTCACACTACAAAGTGTTTTAGGAGCATAATTTATGTAAAATGAAGTTTCATATACTTGCTATCCAAAATATAATGCATTTAGGAAACCCCAACAAAACCAACAAACAACTCTTCCCAAACTTTAGTCATAATTATCTCTGATTATCCTGGAACATGGAGAAAATAAAAAATAGCAACTTGGGGCAAAGCATTCAACTGGATAAGCTCACCTAGCTGCTTTTTATCATACCAATAAGGTACCATCTTTTAACTTCTCAGATAAATGTACATGATTCTGCTAAAAAGCACATTGCTGAACTTCCATCAGAGGGCTATGTTTTGTTATCTCCTACTGCTAATAAAGCTGATTACAGATCCTGTTTTTATATGTGCATCCTATTAAAACAAACAGATTAATTGCTTACAGAGGACAACCATATGATCTTGCTTTTTTTTATTGGCATTTCTGTAGTTTAAAGTCTGTCAACATTTTCATCATAAAATTAAGGCTGTTTTCAGGGACTGTGACTCTCAAATCTAGACATTTGCCTCTTGCTACTGAATACTGTCAGGTAAAGGATGCTGCAATAATGAATCTTTGTTCTGAGTTAGTATGGGTGGCTGCTTTACTCTTTCCCACTTTTTGTTTTTGAAGATTAATGATCCCAAATTAACATTAAAAAAAAATTGTGAAGGAAATAAGATATTAAAATGTTTTCCCCCACCACACAATTCTCACTTCAGGTAATCTGTATGACTTCATTTAAGATAAGTATGGATTTAAACTCCATTGAGAGTGTACACTATACATTTAGGAAACTGGCTGAACATGCAATCATGCAATACTTAATGCCTTAGCCCATTCATTTTGGACTGTTTCATAAATAATACTAATTTTTCTATGACTGCAATTATTACATATTTTTAAAGGGATTGATGTCATATAGATGCCAAAGGACTGAAAATAAACACTGTACTAAAAGCTTTCTAAAAATCTGTCCTTTTATTAGCCAGTAGTTTATAACAGCACTTACGAATTATTGGATCAGTAAAAATCAAAGCCTATAGCTGCAGTGGTATTCTTTAGACCTGATGATGGGCATGCAATGCAAAGGTTAACATATACTCTTCTTCTCCAGATCTGGATTAAAATTCTAGCTCCAGGTCACAAGTGAAAAGGGGTTTTGCCAGTCTACCCTGGTCTGTCTTGGGTTTTTAGTGTTTCAATGCTAAAAGCCATCATGCAGCTTGGAATGATTAGCAGCCTCAAATCTGAAGGGGCAAAGAACTGGGTGAATAGTAGAGCAGCTGCCCTAATTGTTCTTGAGAAGGAAGTTGTTTTGGATGAATCACATTTCATGATGCCTAGCACCGCACCTACTTCAAACACACATGGGGACACCAGGCACTGCTTCTTTCTATTGTACCTGCTCAGGCCATTTTCCTGTTAAAGAGTGATAACCAATGTAAAGCCAGCCCTCGAGCAGGTGTTATTTAGGAGTACAAGAACAACTCTCCCCTTCTTGCCTGTGTGGCACAAGAACAGCTACTATCTGTGGAGAAGGAGAGAGATTACAGGTCTTCACCTATCCCAAAGTCACACTGATGACGGGGCTGGGAGCAGTGGGCAGGCACCACAGTGGAGCTGAAGCTCTCATGTAGAGCAAGGACTCAAAGAGAGAATCTGCTGTGTGGCCCAGGAACATGAGGCAGGAATCCTGCGTTCTGCCAGACCCATCTTTTTTCCTGTGGGAATTCTGGTTATAACACAGGTCCTCTCCTCCACTCGTATACCTGTTGGTCAGAAAGAAGGGTATAGCATTGAGAATTCAAGTTTTTCCCCATTTCTATGCTTTTTTCCTTTAAAGTCAGGTAGCACATATGTAGTGCTCAGTGGAGTCTTTTTATTTATTCCATTGGTGACATTTATGCAGCTTCCCTCACTAAGTGATATCTATAAATGTGCAATTACTTAGAAGTAAATACTGAAAAAGCCTGTCTGCCTCTCATGTGGAAAGGAAGTTGATTAATAGCAGTAAATTCCAGCATGTTTATAGTCCATATATATGGTGCATATTTGTCATGGACAAGCAACTGAGTTGGTCCATTTGCATTTTTGTGAATGAGAGGGTTTTGTTTTCAAGGATTTTTTTTCAGGGGCTTCTTTGGAAAACAGGGGACTAACTCACACATGCAAGAGAAATAGAAAGACTACATGGTGTAATGACCGTGGTATAAAACCAGAAAACCTAGTGCAGTTAGAAACAGCATGCAGTCACATTTTTATGCAATTGAAATATCTAATGTGTTGGGACTTTTAAATTCTATAAGAAAATAAAGTCCATGTGATAATTAAGTGGTAAACCAGCTATTTCTGAGGTTATGCTAAGAATTAGTATTTTCTGTCTCCATTGCACTATCTTCATGGCTAGTGAAAATTTGAACAGTGGTTTGACATCTTTTTGTACCAAATTGAAATATTTTGATTCACCTAATAGATGTGTTTTATTTCAGTTGTGTTTATCCTGTTGTGCCACACTGCTTCATGGGAATGGTAATTTTTCCCCATCCAAATGCTTGCTAAACTAGCCTCAGTCTTTTCCGAATGACATTTTCCATCATGTGGTGTGATCTGACAGAACTGATTAGTTCATGAAAATCTTAGAACTGCTGTTGTTTTCAGTGTGTGCTGAAAAGTAAAGATTGTCAGAGTTAGTGTTTAATTATTTGTTGTTTGTTATTTGGAATCTCAGTTTCCTTCATACTCACCTAGCAGGTGTAAATGACACTGTGCCTGCTACTTTCCAAAAGCTCCACTTTAATAAGAAATCTTCCAAATGCAGCCTGTTTCTGTCATATTTCTCAGAATACTTCCCTTGCTGAATAATCTCCTGCAAGCTGCATGTCTTGCTTCCTTATGAGGAAATAAAAAAGGGAGGAAAACTGTAGAGAGGCTGATCAATGAAAAATAAAACCCTAACTTACTATTTAATATATATGTATGAGTCCAAAGCTGAGGATTTGCTATATGTACTTGAATTACCTAATGATTGCATGAACACTACAATCCCTCTTTCCAAAGCAATAAAAGAGCAGGTATTATGAGACATTACAGTAAAACACAGTTTCTAACACTCTTCATTAAGTGCTATGTCTGAAGAAATCAACTGGCTGAATAGTTAGGGGCTGAAATAACCGCGGGAAGCAGAATAGCTGATAATTTGTGTGAAAAATGAATTGCCAGACCTGTTCCTTAAGATTATTGATATTTTCATTTAAGTGTGATCTGATACAATAAGTTGTTTGCTACAGCTCGCCAGAGGTAACCTCTTTTGGAAAATAAGTGTGTTATTTATCATTATCCAGAATCCAGAACATAGCCTACGTTCACCTTGTACAGAAAGTATTGTGCAGTGCACCTGAGACAGATGCTGTGAGAAGGTTCTGAGGCTGCTGCTGGTTGTCATGATTTATGTGCAGGGGTTTTTTGACATGGAGTAGCACTCACTAGAGACCAAAGCAAACCCACTATATTCTGTTCAGAAAGAGCAAGAAAACAGGATTTATAACAAAAACCTCCACAGCAAGACATTTGAATGTTTTTGTCTTCTAAGCCAACATCCTTCAGGTTTAAAAAAAAAAAAGAATAAAAGGTCAATTATTTCTACAGTTTTCACAGTTAAAAGAAAGTAAAGTGAAAAGAAAGCTGTGCTATTCCAAGTGTTCTTTATTAGAAAATTATTGTCACTGTGGTCATGGGTGGACTGGATTTATCATTATGTTCAAGAAGCTCCTTAGCATAACAAGTCTACCAACAGCTGCATTCTGAGAGGAGCTGCCTAAGTCCCACTTCCAGTCTGCTGCTGCTTTGCCTCTAGATTTTGTATGGGAAGGAGGAAAATGTTGTCAGAGCTGTAATGGCTTAAAACTTCCTTAACTAATAGAGAAATTATTACAGCTTTGTAATTTCTTGAGGCTCAGAGTAACATCCAGGAGGCTACAGTCCTTAATATGTTTATAATCAATAAATACTCTTTACCAGAGGGATACACATTGGTTTTGGTTTGGTTTTTTGGTTTTTTTTGTTCTTTTTTTGGTGGGTTTTTTTTCCGCCTAATCTAACCTCTTTGAAATGTGAAAAGATCAACAGTAAAGCCCTCCTACTTTTCTAGGTGTTTCCCAAGACGTTACCCAGAGCAGGACTTCACAAAGCTGAAGTTCCAAGAGGCCATTCTGGTGATCAGAGATTGCTGAGGAGCAGTGATATCCCTGGGTGCCTAACCTACCTGCCTCAGTTTCGAGGCACAGAGAACCACAGGTGTTCATATGGGACTGTTTACAGCAGTTCTTATGGGACTCCTTTACGCAAAAGGAACTTCAGGCTGCTAGCTAAGCTTGTTTTCTTACCATGTAGCATCGTTAAAAAGCAAAAGCCACAGCACCATAGTCAACAGCAGTACGATTGAAAAAGAATCCAGAAACAACACACTGAACAATATTGAGCTATGCACAGTGTTGCCAGATGTAAAGTTCCCAAGTCATAAGTCTGTAATGGCTAAAAAACGTGAAGTTTTACATTTAAAGCCACCTCCATTATTTATTTTTTTTTTTTTCCATTGGAGCTATTTTGTTATCTAGGATATTTTCTTGTGACTTGTATCTAAAAATAGCTATGCTTTTAAAACAAAACCTATTTTTTTATTTGATAGAGAGGGCACAGGAAAAAAGCGTTTGAGAAATGCATTTGTCTAAAACAAATCATGAGAAAAATATGAGCTCCTAGAGTGAAAGTTAAGTCAAGCTTGTAAAACAATTGCAGTGACTTTCTTTTCTTTAGCAACTCTTGCTTTATGCTTGTGATAGTTGTCTTCCACTCCAGCTTCAACTTCTGAAGAGGAAAGAATAAAAAATACTTGCTGAATAACTAATTTACCAGCCTGACATTACCATCTATCAAGAGGAGAGACCTGCTGTTAGGAAAATCAAGATTATTGGTTCAGGGGTTTTGTTACCTTTTATGAAATGAAGATTAGTTTAACAATGTATGTACGTGAGAGACGTTCTGGGCATTTTGAGCCCAAAGTCCCATACATGATTTCTTTTTCTGCAGTCTGCTGTGGTGGTTGCTTTCTTCATTGACTTTCTCTCTGACAGTCCTGCTGCTAAAGAGCCCATTCAAAGCAGAAAGGATGTGGATTTCTTTTCCTTCACAAGCTATGAAGCAGTCCACAAAAAAATTTTAATATTCTTAGATCTTAGTTAATCTTAGATCTTACCATATATGCTTCAGTACAGCACTTTATTAAGTGTTGCAGACTTGAATATCTCACAGGTGGCAGCAAGGAAGATGTGAACAGCAACATATAGACACATACAGAGCATTAAGTTTCCTGCTTTGAAATGTATTTCAGCAGCTGAAAGCCTTGCAGCGTAAAGGGCTCTTCATATGGCAGTGGATGACTGTCAGTGGTCAAATGAGTTTAGCCCTATGGTAAATGAGGGCTAGTTTCTAAATAAAAAACCCCAACCAACCAAAACCAAAACAACAAAGAAAACCCTTATGAATGAGAACTTTTTCCAATTAAAAAAAAAAAAAAAAGGGAAATTCAGGGAAGTGATTTTTTAATGTCTCCAATAAATAGTCATATCTACAAATTCAGTGAAAGTTCAAAAGCTACAGTCTGTCTCTGATTTTGTTGCAAACCTTTAGCTGATTTTTTTTTTTCCTTTGGTGGAGGAATGGTAGTGTGTACTCTAAATTTACACATTTATAGCCTTAAGAACTTACTCAGTATGTAGTTCACAGTCCTGTGGAACCAACATGCTTCTCTGCAGTATAGCAAAATATGGACAGGTTTATTAATGAGGAGATATAGCTGCATAATCATACTCAGCCACTTTGTATGATGCATGCATGATAGTATTTACTGGAGTGATAATACCCAGCCCTTTCAAACCTACATTCAGTGAATTCAGAGAAAAGGAAATTTGTACGTTGTATCTTCACAATTGTATGAATGCAAGACGATGTCTTGCCAGACTTCACAACATACCACTCAGTGATGAGACTAGAGCTTATCAGTTCCAAGCTTACAGTCACATTTCAGAAAACATTTTTTTTTTATAATTTATATTTTAATTTGGCCTAACCTGCTATATGAAACATAGAATCATAGAATAGTTAGGGTTGGAAAGGACCTTAAGATCATCAAGTTCCAACTCCCCCTGCCATGGGCAGGGACACCTCACACTAAACCATGACACCCAAGGCCTCATCCAACTTGGCCTTGAACACTGCCAAGGATGGAGCATTCACAACCTCCCTGGGCAGCCCATTCCAGTGCCTCACCACCCTCACAGTAAAGAATTTCTTCCTTATATCCAATCTAAACTTCCCCTGTTTAAGTTTGAACCCATTAGCCCTTGTCCTATCACTACAGTCCCTGATGAATAGTCTCTTCCCAGCATCCTTGTAGGCCCCCTTCAGATACTGGAAGGCTGCTAGGAGGTCTCCACACAGCCTTCTCTTCTCCAGGCTGAACAGCCCCAACTTTCTCAGCCTGTCTTCATACAGGAGGTGCTCCAGTCCCCTGATCATCCTTGTGGTCCTCCTCTGGACTTGTTCCAACAGTTCCATGTCCTTTTGATGTTGAGGACACCAGAACTGCACACAATACTCCAAGTGAGGTCTGGCAAGAGCAGAGTAGAGGGGCAGGATCACCTCCTTCGACCTGCTGGTCACACTCCTTTTGATGCAGCCTAGGATACAGTTGGCTTTCTGGGCTGCGAGCGCACACTGCCGGCTCATGTTCATTTTTTCATCCACCAACACCGTCAAGTCCTTCTCTGCAGGGCTGCTCTGAATCTCTTCTCCTCCCAACCTGTAGCTGTGCCTGGGATTGCTCTGACCCAGGTGTAGGACCTTGCACTTGGCATGGTTAAACTTCATAAGGTTGGCATCTGCCCACCTCACAAGCGTGTTGAGGTCCCTCTGGATGGCATCCCTTCCCTCCAGCGTATCAATGGAACCACACAGCTTGGTGTCATCGACAAACTTGCTGAGGACGCACTCAATCCCACTGTCCATGTCACCGACAAAGATGTTGAACAAGACCGGTCCCAACACCGATCCCTGAGGGACACCACTCGTTACTGGTCTCCAGCCAGACATTGAGCCATTGACCACAACTCTTTGCGTGCAGCCATCCAGCCAGTTCTTCATCCACTGAGTGGTCCACCCATCAAATTGATGTCTCTCCAATTTAGAGACAAGGGTGTCATGTGGGACAGTGTCAAACACTTTGCACAAATCCAGGTAGATGACGTCAACTGCTCTGCCCCTGTCCATTAGAGAATAACAGCAACATGCAGCAAGACTGTTAGACAATTTGGTGAGAGAGTACAAGATATCAACATGTGAAAATAAGTATGTAAACTGGAGGCCAGCACAGCAGTAGGTGAGGCTTTGTTTAGGCAAGAAAGGAATCAAGAGGAATCTCTGTAGTTCACCCTGCTCTAAGGGAAGACTTACAGATCCCAACAATATAGTCATCTGATGAAGGTTCATGGCTCAAAAATATGTTGTACCTTATTTTCCTTCGGGTTTTGTTGTTTGGGTTTTTTCTTAATCATGTTTACAAGAAGACTTTCAAGAAGTGTTGAACTGTTTTAGGACATGGGACTTCTCTGAATACATGAGCAGCTTCTACCTACCTGCCAGCTGGGCTTGGCAGATGACACTGGTAAAAGAAGTGGGTTATTGACTTTGTGAGGAATTGCCACCCATTCCTCACACCTAAGAACAGCTTTAACATCCCTCCACTTGGAAGACTGATATTTCATCAGTACTTGTTCTCTTCTATGAGCAGAAAGAATTATTTTAATTCATGTGTGAGAGATTTTAACTGCATCTGCCTTGCCCTTTTATAATTTCATTTTGAAACATTAACATTATAAACAAATGGCATACACATTATAAATGGCATACTTATAAGTGTGTAAGTATTGCCTGTGCATCAGTTTTATAAATGTTTTATGTTGTACAGTAAAAGAAAGTCCTGTATTCCAGTACACTTAACATTTCCACTCTTTCAGCCCTCAATATTACTAGACACTGAGCATAGCTCTCAAGCCCTTCACTTCCATAATATATCTTTGAGGATTCTTCTAAAACCCAATAGCAGAACTCTGATAATTGTCATTGCTTCCAACAAAAATCGTTGTCCTTCACTGAAGAATCTGTCAAATCTAAGGCTAGAATGAGTTCCATTACGGTGTATGCTAACTTGTATGACTAATGGTGCAAGTGTAATTTAGACTGCCCATACAAGATGACATTTCACTAACTACAAAACATTCACTATTTGCTAATTACAGCTAACAGGTTCTTAGCAGGGTGATGTTTTTAATTATAGCTTATGCACTAGGAATTTACTTTGATTTTGATTTTGATTTTTTTTTTTTTTTTTTTTAATGTTTAGAAGGTAAACAGTGCCCTCTCCTGCACATAGGGTCCCATGGCAGTAGTTTGCAAGGTGCCCCAAATGTTTCCAATTAGAGAAAATGGACACAAAACCAGTGTGTTGCTCTGCTGAAGGGATTTGTTGGTTTCAGGGAAGTACACTTTGTTATGGTGCCTCCTTGCATTCTGCTTTACTTGGAAGCATACTATGTAACAAAAATTGCTCTCTGTTTAGACGGCAAAGAGCTTTTGATTAATTTAGCTTGAACCCAGTTGGCTGGAATTGATAGTGCAAGTTTATCACAGTGAGCAGCAGGAATAAGTAGTACTATATATTCCAGTTTTTACAAACATCAGCTCAGTAAAAGCATATTCATTGTCAGAAATAAGGTTGATGGAGAAATATTCAGTTGAAGCTTACTTTTTGGGTGCTCTTTTACATGTATTTATTACATTAGTTCACAGTAAAAAATGGTAATCATGCTGAGAAGTCAAAAGCCTCATTTTTTTTATCCCTTCTTGGGGATGCTGTGTTTTGGTTTGATTTTTTTTTTTTGGGGGGGGGGGGGCTGTTAATAAAAACACTATCAATTTCACTTACTAATTCTAATCTCATGCCTTTGGACTTTTCCAGGGTCCATAAAATAATCAGTTAACACAAGACACAACTTGAGACAGAACATTCTCAAGAATTTACAGCATCATACAGCAAAGGGGACAGAGAGAGATTTCCCTACTAATTTAATTTAAAACATGTAGTTAATTTAAAATCTGTATTTATATTCCATCAAAAATAGACTATAAAACTGTAATAATCCAGCATTTACAGGTAATTTGAAAATAATGTCATAAAAAGCATTACATATCCATTCATCAAACTTTTACAGTTTTTGAATCACTTCTATGGTTTCTCCCAGCACACAAAATACACGGAGAGGAACAGTTGTGTAGGGTTAACTGTGAGTGATTTCTATTGATTGGCTGACAGGTTGATTTATACATTAACTGAAACATGAAGCTATGCAGCTCTTATATTTGTTTACTTAAATTTTGAATGCTTTCTAAAAATCTGCAGGCTTCTTAAAATCAGACTGCCCATGCAGAGCAGCTGCAGCTGCCAAATTAGGCATTGTCTGTCTTCTCACTGCAAAGGTGTACTTCTAGGGAAAAATGCAGCCCATCCTACAGTATACATTTACTCACATGAGGGCAGGTCTGGAGCAGAGATCAAGATGCAGTCCCAAAATACTCTGTCCACTCCTAATAAAGCCCTTCAGCCAGCCTTTGTCCATTACTTACATGTGCCTACAGCTGTAAGCATCTCTGCTCCACCAAGTGAGTTCCACTGCCTTCTGCAATGAGCTGTGAGCTTTGCAATAACAGACCTCTTCATTAATGGCCACAGTTGGTCATTAGATGGCCACTGAATCTTTCTTGATGACCTGCTAATGAACTTCCCACTGGCTTATTGTGAAGATTGCTCAAAGTAGATGGTATGGGTAATTTATAGCTGAACACCCTGCACACTAATGGCCTCTGCTCAGTGGCTGCAATTGACACAGAGCTACTAAAAGATGTTACATCCTTCCTATTTTATTTCTCAGGTGTAAATATTTCATGATGAATAGAACCTTTGAATTCCGTGTTTAAAAATATGTTTTGTTTTTTTTTAAGGGAGAATTTTCTTCAGGAATTTTATAAGGAAAAAAGCATTAATGTTACAAATTCTTTTTTTCTGACATTTTTTGCCCTTTATCTGTAAAGTTTATTTTTAAAAAACAAACCTATGTCCATTAATATTCAACTATAAAAGGCTTCGAGGTCTGTCCAGTGCAAAAATCAGCTCTCAGTCAATATCTGTTAGCTTCAGGAGCCCAGAGAACTGTGGTGCCTAATTTCTGTGAATCATGGATAAGTTCGCCAGAAGCTACAGTCTAGCTATGATCTTGACAGCTCTTAAAAGCTGAAAAGTTTCAACAGGGCCTTGACTTCATGGGAAAGCTCCAGAAAAAAAAGCCCAAGAAGTGACAGTGATGCATTAAGCAAGACTCTTCCCTTTAATACTGGGAGATAATCACAATTATCACAGGGACCTGCTTTTGATTTCGATGTGCAGGTGCCTTCTGTTTCAAGAGTGATCATAGTTCACCAGTGCTGTGGTTATGAAGCATTTCACAGCCCTGAATTTGTGCTAGATTGGATGACTGTGACAAGATATTCATAATTCTTTAAGGTTTTGTATTTTCATTTTCACATGTTCAGGTATGATAATTATAATGCACAGCATGACAAAAATTCAGTTTATATCTGCTATGCAACTGCTATAATAAACTGGATTTGCATCTGTTAAAATGTCCAGGCAACAACCAGGAAGTTTGTCATGTTCTATTACAGGTTTTCATGCACTTGACCCATGTTAAGTGGTTCCCAAGGCTTATCTCACACGAGTCAAAGACTGATTTTCATACTTTTTGATTATGAATGAGAGTCTCCTCTCCATCTTACTTTCAAGAACTGTGATGCTCCTGCCTCCTTAGCAAGCGTTCCTGACAAAGAGTGTGGCACTAACCAAAAGTTCATGAGATGTGTAAAAGCAATTTAATTCCTAAGTAGCTTGTGAAAGCAACATAGATGGTACTTGGCTTGATGTTGCACATTTTGATTACAAACATCTGATTCTGTGCCTTTTACAGTGTGGATGTGAGAGTTCAAACCAGACAGAAGAGTCAGATGCTTTTACAGAAAACCACAAATAGTTCCAGATAAATAAGGCATTTATTTAATAATTACTCATCTTCTTTTTATACATAATCCTGTATTTGTTTCCATACTGAAAAGTAAATAAGGTGTTCAAAATAAATGTTTGAAGAAGGTTTGAGAAGGACCAGGTCCTGACCCAAAGCAACATGTTTTTAAGAAAATTCATTGAACCCAGATGGACTTCTCATGGCATCTGGATACAAAGTGGTGTTAACAATGCAGTTTTGTTTTTTTGTTGTTTTCTTTTTTTCTTTTTTTTTTAATTTCCGGGAGCTGTGGTCAGTCAGCTTTACAATCGTTAGATCAAAAATTGAAAGTGTAAATAAAATATGAGTTTCATCTCAGCAGGAATATAAACTCCATGAAAATACTCTCCTCAGGGGGGAAAAAAACACTCCTTAAATCACAGCACTTCTTTAAATCACTGTATAATTATCTGCTAAAGAAATTCTAATAGTGGTTTAGAAGAGTTGGTGCATGTAGCCACAAACATCTTTACAGAAGCGAATGGGAGATCTTTAACTATGGCTGTCCTCTAGTTTTATCCCATTTTACCAATACACAAAATGCGTGCAAAGTACTGTCTTGATCCCTATATGTGCTCTAGTTGAAACCCCAAAACCAGTGGTGCTAACACAATGTAAAACTAAAGAATGAAAATAAACCAAAATGAAGGTGTATTACATTTTTAGATTTCACTCAAATGATTAATTATGCTGCATATATATTGAATTTCTACTTTTTGCTGCATACACTTAATGATTACTCCTGTTCATACAGAAAGACATGTCCTATAATGTACAAAATGAGATCACGTGTATTCCTTTTTCAAGTTTCAGTGTTCAATACTTGTCTGCTAAGTTAATTCGGCAGTGAGCACTCATCTTTCTACTAGCTTTCCCCTGGAAATGGTAGCCTACTGGAATCTACCAGCCTCTTTGCAGAAGCCATTGCAAAGTTGAACTCACACAGACGTGATTGCATGTCTATTTTACCTAATCTTTATCTGTTTTCAGAGAAAACATGGAAAATTGAGTTAAGTTAGCTCTTTCTGAGAAAAAAACAGTCTTTCATTTCCTTACCAAACATAGAAAGCTTGCTGAAATAATACAAAGTTGAATCCTGTTCTTATGTAACATTTAATTTCATTTTTATATTATTCATTTTCAGAAAATATATTGAGCACTAGCGGCAAGATAAGTAGTTACTTCTGGACGTTTTCAACAGCAGCTGGAAATTGAGGGTCTCTACAGATTTTTTTTTTCTCTTTTAATCAACAAAAGCAACTGATTCAAAACTTATTTTTGTTTTTAATAGATTTTGAAATAATAAATTTTCTTACATTCTTTGTAACAGGCAGTTCTGCTAATCTAACCTGCCGAGCTTTCTTTGGGTATAGTGGAGATGTCAGTCCTTTAATCTACTGGATGAAAGGGGAGAAGTTTATTGAAGATTTGGATGATAGTCGAGTCTGGGAAAGTGACATCAGGTAAAAGAAAAATATCTTTTCTTTTTTTTTTCTTTTTTTTTTTTTTCCAGTTAATATATTTTCTTGATACTGTAATACTTGTTATCATAGACTAACTCAGGAACACTTTGTTTCTGGTCCCTGGTTTTGCAACATCCATTCCTTATCTTTTCAACTCCACCCGTACAAAACAGAAAAATGCATGCCTTGCCCAGGTCTGATATTAGAGATATGCAAAAGCAGAATAGCTTCCTGATGAGTATTGTGGTGTTAAAGGACTGGAACTTGCACAGTGACTTTTTAAAACTGTGGCAATCTGCAATAACAACCACTAAGACAGTTACTAAGATGAAACACAGAAAAATAAACACAACAAGAAAAACAGCTCAAAAGAAGTCTTTTAAAGCATGGAGCCTTACATAAATACTGATGTCTGGCTTCTCTTTGAAATATTTTGCTTTCTTTTCTTCAAGGCAAAAACTGAGTTTCCTGAGATGTTATCTGGCCTGTGAGAGCCAAGCATCCTGTTATGTGGGCTGCCTTTATCTGCTGAAATACATGTTTTAGAGAGGATCTGGCAATTCGCACCATGTACTTCTATGGTTTCTAAAAGTACTGCCTCATTTGGAAAATAAGACAAAAGTGGTTTTGTATTGGGAATTACATACTTGACATACCGTATCAACTTCTATTCAGCATTAAGTATCTACTTCGATCTGAAGAGAGTTCTTTTTCATTTATAATTCTGCATGTGTGTATATCACTGTGTCGATATATCATGGATAAACCCAGAAATTAAGGAAAATCTAAATGTGCATTAAAAAAGACGCTAAATAATCATGGATGTGTTATCTACATGATTGTTTATAATAGAACAAAATAAGCTTATTTATACTTCACCTTTTACATAAGAGTTTATTATTTCATCAAAAGACATGAAGTTGCACTCATTTTCACCTAAACCTTGGGATTCTTGAGTGTAACCAAAACAGCAGACAATTCCTTTAACAAAATCAAGAAGGCCACATAGACATTCAAGTTCATCATCCCAGATACAGGCAAAATGAAAGTGTATTTCACCCCAGTGTACTTTAGGTTTATTGTATAAATACACGAAATGGCACATGACAACCAAATCAGCTGTATTTCACATCTAAAGCTCTTCCTAAGCCCTTCAACTAAAGACTTGCTATTTTGACGGCTGACAAAAAGGTGACAAGAACCTCATTACAATTCTTTTGTTTTGTGAAGGGAGGAGCAGGAAAGCTAGTTTCCACTTCTTTTGTCAGGTGTGAGGTGAGAGAGCAGCCTGGAAAGGTTTGTCATTTGCTTTCCTGGATTTCTAAAACCACTGATGGGCTTGCTAATAGGAAAAGAAAGCAATGTGAAGACAGGTGGAGTCTTATGCAGGAGGTCTTTTATTTATCATCTGTATGAATGAGCAGCATCTGGTACACGTTCTTTCTATTGATTTATAATACATAGTCAAATTTCATAATACATTCTATAAATAATTTTTCAGACCATAGCATGAACACATTGTTTCAGTGGCACATTGAAGAATCTCAGAAAGTGCACAAATCGTGTGTTTGGTCCAGACTCCTAATGTGACCCTAAACCGCAAAATATTTGTTTTCACTTCTCTAGCATTACAAGACTTCACATACTACTGATCAGGGTCTCCATCAGAGTGTGCAATGATATATTATCAGTTTGTGCATTATTCCTCTTAAGACAATTAACTGAAGCTCTTATTAACATTTACAAAGCCAAATCTCCTCATTAGAAGTGAGGATGAAAAGGGCATGGTAGAATTAAATTAAGATTACACCAAACCATAGTCAAATTTGAAGCCAGAGAGTTGTGAATTGAAAGTAGCATTATAATGTCATGATTACGTCGTGCTCTGCTATGGTACAAGCAGCATAGCAGTGATGGTTGCTTTTTTCTCAGGGTTCTCAAGGAACATCTTGGGGAACAGGAGGTTTCCATCTCATTGATTCTTGACTCTGTGGAAGAGGCAGACCTGGGGAATTACTCATGCTATGTCGAGAATGGAAATGGACGCCGGCATGCCAGTATTCTTCTACATAAAAGGGGTAAATATGCAGCTTTTCACCGTGAAATAGTACAATATATTGGTGGTCTGTTTATAGAGCTTCTTTCTGGTGAAAGCATGAATTTTGGCCTCATGAGATATTAATAGACAACAATTATTTTTTTTCAGGCATTTGTTTCAAAATAAAACAGAAAGGTGGTTGCTAATTATGGATGTCACTGGGAAGAATACAGTCACACCTTTTAATTGTATTTATATGAAAGATGCATTTAATAATTCATCAACTTTAAAACTAATAGATGCTCAATGGACAAAAAGAAGTGGTAAGAACCCACAGGTGATAAAACTGTAATAATTTTCTGAAAGAAAAAAAATCAAATATTAGAAAAGCCAACAAAAAATATATTCTACTTCTACCAGAAATGCCACCTAAACCCCATGCCAGGGCAGTTCTTGCATAGCCTGTCTATCGACATTTTCCTTCTAACACATTTGTTCAACATCAATGTTTCTGAAGTGAAACATCATGACAGAAACTGCTAAGGACCTTCCTGTTTCTACTCACCACTTACATCCCATGATTCCAGCCTGCCTAATGGCCGTTGCCATCTCTCATGGAGATAATTATGGAGAGGTGAAGAATCTCTTGCAAAGCAAGATTCTCAGATCCACTTTGTTCACTTTACCTCCCAGAGGGTGCTCAACATGCTTAAGCTTGTCCATCCCTGCCCTCATGCACTATTCTGCTGGTTTATGAGAGCAATGAAAACTAGGAGCAGTGTCTGTACTTTGCCGTCATTACTATGCTTGTTTTCTTAGACTGTAAAGGTGAGCAAACCAGGTTCTTACTCTGGTGCTGAGATCTTAGGGCATCTCAATTTATACCAAAGCAGTGATGTCTTCCCTAGTTTTAATCTTGTAACATACGAAGTCTAAGTTTAAAAGGAAGCCATAAATCAAGATAGTGTGACTAATTTATTTAAACTTTTTTCTGCGTAGCTCCAATTAATAGAACTAATTTGTAGTCATTTTTCTGAACTCGTCTTTGCTTCCTAAGGAAAGCAGATGTAAATAATCGAGTGTTCTACTTACTCTGGTATTTGCCATATTTTCCTGGATTTACTGATATGGGAAATTAACTTATTAAGTAATTGAACCTCAACAATTTACCAGCTAATAGTCATATACTTCTAATTCAGAGAAAGAGCTTAACCCAACACTGAAATCCAATGATTGTCTTTAATAATGAAATTAGTGCATGGAACACCAAAAATAAAGAATTTTTAAGGCTCAAATTACTTTGAAACTAATACTTAACTGACATGTATTGAGCCACATCCTGCTGATGAGTCCTTATTTTCCCTTCTATAGAAACAGTAACTCCAAGGCTGACAACACATAAGTCTTTTCTGTTCTATGCCTACCAGCTTTTTAATCTAACAATATCCATGCATGAATTTTGCAAGGGTCTACTTTCCTTGCTTCCTTTCTGGGAGAAATCAGTACGTCAAACACACCACAGCATGTGGCCTCATGGCATCTTAAGAGGAAGCAATCTCAATATTTAATTGCCCTTATAAATAGCAAAAAGCTAAAAATAGCAAAAAAATCCTCCCAATACTTTTTTCCTTCTTTAAGTAAGGCTGAATCTGAAATTTTGATTTGGAAACAAACTCCGTCGTGCCCTCAGAAAAAAAAAAGGTACCTGATAGAAGCCTTCTACTTACTTTCCGTGTTGACAACTGTTTCAGTGAAATGATAAATTAACCATGACAAATAAAAATTTGAGGTAGTCTCTCAGGTCTCCTAGGAATAAGAGCTTTGCATGCTTGCTTAGTCTCCCGTATATCACCATGACAACATTTCATTTTAGGTTTCCTTCTTTAGATCCACATTTAGTTGCTGCTAGGAATGAGTTAGCTATTTATTAATTTCTGATTATTGGCTCACTTAGAACAATTGGGACCTAAGAATTAGGTAAATTTGCTTCCTGAACACTGAGGCATTTGTAGAGGTATTAGTTTTGACTGGTTTTCTAGTTGGTGGTCTTTTTTCCCAGCAGTATAAGCCAACAAAAATTATGAATCTGGAATGTTCACTGGATACGTGCAAAAGAAATTATAATCCTTCATGATCCTGGGAATAAACTTATTTAGGGCTAAATTGCAGTGAGGCTTCAGGTATAAAATTTAAGCCTTTCAAACATCCTTGCAACTGCTGCTTCACCCTTGTCAATATAGTCTCTATAAACTTAAACTTCCAGAGGGAGTTTTGGATATGCCTGCAATTACACAGACCCTGAAAGGGCAAAAAGTTCAGAGTAAATCACCAGCAAAAACGTGGATGCATCTTCCTTACTCTTCCTGCTGGTTAGTCTAGCAGGGACGCACATTCACCTCACAAAAAACACAAGCAGGGTCCATCTGATGGTGGTCCCCACCACAAACCAGTGCCTGGCACATTCAGTCAGAGACAGGGAGCTTCTGCTCTGTCCCCCACATTGCACTGGAACAGCAACCCAGAGTCTCCCAAGAGGAATTTGAGGAAGGGAGCAGAACACAGCTCCTCTGGGCTCCAGCACCACCTGTGCAGGAAAAGCAAACCTGGTTTGGTCATCTAGCACTGGGACAAACCTGGGATAAAACTGGATAAACCTGGGTATCTCTGTCTAGCCCAGATGCCAGCGCTCTGCATCTCAAGGAGCTGAGCCCCCGTTTTCTTCTGAGCTTCTTCTTCTACTTTCATACTGCCAGTGGAGAAAACCTATGATCTGTGGTTTTGCGCAGCCAGCTAACCATTTTTAGACTCCTAACTTTCCAAAGACCCTGTGCAGAGGGAGAATTTAACTCAGAGCTAAAGGCAGTAGAGCATTTTAAGCATGAAAATGCCAATGCTGTTTTCTTTTTTGGTCCAGTCATACAAAAATTGTCAAAAAAAAAAAAAAAAAAAAAAAAAAAGGAAGAAAAAAAGGAGGGATCAGAACCCTTCCTCCAGCTGTTGGCCAAATCTCTATTACCTTTACAATAATAATTTTCTCTTTTGTGTGACAAATAAAACATACCTACTTGTTATAATCTGAGGATGATTTTGTTACTTATTTGTGATAGCTGTCACTGATCATTTGTAGCAGCTACAGGTTAATCTTCAGCCATGTAGAGCAACCTTCTAGAAATTAATTTTGAGAGTGGTATTGACAGCAGCTAAGCACAAATTTATTAATAACAGACCACATATTGCGGATGATAAAAGGAGTGGATCAAACACTATGATTTGATTTTTTTTAAATAGGTTTTTAATTCAAGAAGACAAGCCTATAGTCTATCAATATAGTAGATAGAAATGTAATGCATGAAGAGAAAGAATGCTCTTCCACAATGTTATGTATTGAAAAGTATGACCTTCATTCCAGAGCAAAGCTTTCATAGTCTCATTCAATTATTATCTAATTTTGTGATTATTTTTCTGAAAATTCTTATCTACATGTCTGCAGTTAAAACTCTAAAGCAAAAATAGTCTCAAATTCTATCTTGGCATTATTCTTTAATGTTGCTGATATTATTTTTAAGATGTAAGAATATACTACCTCTACTTTTCATGAAAAAGACTCAAGAACTAAGAACAGGTAACATACTTTATGCTTTTTATTTTTTTAAGTGTCACCTTTACTTTCTTCCCATTTTCTCAGTGTTGTCTAATTTCCTATCCTGGGCCTCTTACAATCATAGAATAGTTAGGGTTGGAAAGGACCTTAAGATCGTCTAGTTCCAAACTCCCTGCCATGGGCAGGGACACCTCACACTAAACCGTGACACCTAAGGCCTCATCCAACTTGGCCTTGAACACCGCCAAGGATGGAGCATTCACAACCTCCTTGGGCAACCCATTCCAGTGCCTCACCACCCTCTCAGTAAAGAATTTCTTCCTTGTCTAAACTTCCCCTGTTTAAGTTTTAATCCGTTACCCCTTGTCCTATCACTACAGTCCCTGATGAATAGCCTCTTCCCAGCATTCTTGTAGGCCCCCTTCAGATACTGGAAGGCTGCTAGGAGGTCTCCACGCAGCCTTCTCTTCTCCAGGCTGAACAGCCCCAACTTTCTCAGCCTATCTTCATATGGGAGGTGCTCCAGTCCCCTGATCATCCTCGTGGCCCCCCCCCGGACTTGTTCCAACAGTTCCATGTCCTCTTTATTTTGAGGACACCAGAACTGCACACAATATTCCAAGTGAGTTCTGACAAGAACAGAGTAGAGGGGCAGGACCACCTCCTTCAACCTGCTGGTCATGCTCCTTTTGATGCAGCCCAGGATACGGTTGGCTTTCTGGACTGCGAGCGTACACTGAAGCCGGCTCATGTTCATTTTCTCAGCGACCAACATCCCCAAGTCCTTCTCCACAGGGCTGCTCTGAATCTGTTCTCCACCCAACCTGTAGCTGTGCCTGGGATTGCTCCGACACAGGTGGAGGACCTTGCACTTGGCATGGTATGAAGGTTGCACTATGGCAACCTTCATAAGGTTGGCATCTGCCCACCTCACAAGCGTGTCAAGGTCCGTCTGGATGGCATTCCTTGCCTCCAGCGTATCAACCGAACCACACAGCTTGGTGTCATCGGCAAACTTGCTGAGGGCGCACTCAATTCCACTGTCCATGTCACCCACAAAGATGTTGAACAAGACCGGTCCCAACACCGATCCCTGAGGGACACCACTTGTTACTGGTCTCCAGCCGGACATTGAGCCATTGACCACAACTGTTTGCGTGTGGCCATCCAGCCAGTTCTTTATCCACCGATTGGTCCACCCATCAAATTGATGTCTCTCCAATTTAGAGACAAGGATGTCATGTGGGACAGTGTCGAACGCTTTGCACAAGTCCAGGTAGATGACGTCAACTGCTCTACCCTTGTCCATCAGTTTCGTAGCCCCATCACAGAAGGTCACCAAATTGGTCAGACAGGATCTCCCTCCAGTGAAGCCATGTTGGCTGTCACCAACCACCTTGTTGTTTTTCGTGTGCCTTAGCATGCCTTCCAGGAGAATCTGCTTCAAGATTTTGCCAGGCACAGAGGTGAGACTGACTGGTCTGTAATTCCCTGGGTCATCCATTTTCCCCTTCTTGAAAATGGGGGTTATATTTCCCTTGTTCCAGTCATCGGGAACTTCACCTGACTGCCATGATTTTTCAAATATGATGGCCAGTGGCTTAGCAACATCAGTTGCCAGCTCCTTCAGGACCCGCAGATGGATTTCATCAGGTCCCATGGACTTGTGTACGTTTTGGTTTTTAAGATGGTCTCAAACCAGATCCTCTCCTACAGTAGGCCTAGGGTCTTCAATCTTACAGTCCCTGCATCCGCCTTCCAAGACTTGGGTGGTTCGGTTAGAGCCTTTGCCAGTGAAGACCAAGGCAAAAAAAACCTTTTATGCTCTGGGTTTGTTTGCCTTTTATAGGTGTTCTCAGTGGGCATATATGGGTTTTGTTAACTATAAGATAATGAGGGATGGTTAAAACAACTCTTTTTCTGTTGAAAAAAAAACCCAAAAAAGACCTTCACTGAAATAAATTGTTTAGAGGAAGAGGTTTATTCTGTTTGAAGTAGCCCATAAGAATATATGTTTGGAAAAGAAACAAGTTAATATTTCTTATAGGAAATGCGTTTCGAGGAAACCTATGAATAGGCAGGCGTTCTTTAAACTCATGCCTTATTAGTGCATAAACATCAAATTAATATTTTCTGTACAGTTTAATACAATTTCCTTGACAATTTAATAACAAATTCTTAACAGTTATTCTGAATTTTCTTCATATGGTTATTATTAACGATACCAGAATTGCTGATGAGCACCTTAAATTACTGTGTCATTCATATAATAGTGTAGATATGTTATATTAGTTACGTACTTGAATATGTTAAGGCTTTGATCTCATGAGCATTTTCAGTCACTAGGATACAGCTTCACACAATGGCAGTGATGAGTGACAATTAAGACTTTAAAAAGAAAAGACAGTAGTTCTTTTCTAACCTCTGCAGAGAAACCACATTTGTCATAACTTCATTTGCCATAAACCTTCATGATGCTTCTGAAATTTCTAAATGGGAGATTCTAAATGAGAGATCATAATTTAAGATGGGAGTGCAATGTGGTTTATATTTCAGCTTCTGCTGAATTTGTTCTAATTACCTCAACATTCCAGCAAATCTCTGAGACTCAGTAGAAGCAAAACTGTTATAAAACTCTGACCCACTTGATCAGTTAAGAACTTACAGATACTTATCATCCAGTGTATAAAGCATTCAGGTTTTATCCTGCACAGCAGGAAAAGCTTTTCTGAGTTCCTCACCAAGTTTTAGAATAGGAATTGAAATTTGGTTTGAGGGGAATTGATTTTTCAATGGCCCCTGTGGCCACTGAAGAAGCCTTTAGATTGTCACTGTGCTGGGCAGTGCAAAGGTTTAGTCACCAGAAAGGTTCATGACGCAGGGTCAAAAGTTTAATATTTCCTCCTAACTGAAAGTGACTGTTCTGTTTGCACTCAGTCTCATCTAAAATCAGTAAATTAGTAAAATACTAAAGACTACTCCCTGAGCAAAACTCTTCATAAGACTATTTTCTTCATCCTTCAGAAATCTGGAGTAAAACATCTCCAGTAAAAAGATTACACAGATTATCAGATTACGTAGCATCTGCCTAAATCTGACTTTCCTCTGATAAATCTAATTTTCCTCTGATACTGTCAAACAAGGTGGTTTGTTTAACAGATTCATTTTAAAAACAGATTTTGTACCACTTTTATCATAGCTCTTCTCTTTATATAACGTCTAAGTGCAGTTCTAATTTTGATTGGCAAGGATGAAAATATTTTAAAATAAAATGTCACAAATTGTTCCCATAACCATGCAGAGCTAAATTATTCATTAATGCTATCCTCAGAAAAAATGTAAACAGTATGTTTTATGATCTTAAATCACTGTAACTTTAGCACCTCCCAGTGCTTCATACATTCATTTCTTTCAGAAGATCTAAAAGAAGTAGTTGTGTGGGCTGTCTGATTTCTGTAGTGCAATAAGCAAATAGAAGCTCTTCTAGTCAGTAAGGTTTTAAGTCATATACAATTCATTTATCTGGGGAAGCTAACCAAAGATTAATGCAGTTCTGCACCATGACACTTTTTTCCTTCAACCTAATATATAAATTGCCTTTAAAATTCAGTGTTCTGTATTTAAATGTAATAAACTTCAGTAACATTGCAGCATCTATGTGTTTTCAGCCTTATCCTCTTTTGAGCTAACATACTGTTGGAGCTAGTCAGTGTAATTAGTCTCCTGCTTGGAACAGGTATCCTGCACTTTTCAGAAGAAATAAAAATGTCATCAGTAAGAATATACTTTTATTATAATAATTTACTATCTCTATTCTAGTAATACTGGAAATCCAGCAGCACCAAGACTCAGATATGCTGCCTGCCATACTGATGAACAGGTTAACAAGGTCCCTGTCTTGCATTTGAACGCACATGTACATATGCATGTATATTCCGAAACCTGACTGTCTTTTTCATAGATGAATTGGGAATATATATTAGGTATTGATCTAAAAAATAAAGTGAAAACCCAGTTCTCAATAGTTGTAATAAATGAAATGAAATTACTGCATTGAAAACCACATTAAAAACTGCAACTAAATTTAGCCACCTTAAGTCAATTCTACAGACATCTGCAAGCTTGTATGGCCTATGCTGGAAGAAAGCATGTACTTTGTTCTAAGAAATTATTTTATAGTCAAGCTAATGAACATCACAAATCTATTTCTACTAATATAAGAAGTATTATTATCCTACAGTAACCATCCACAACAGAATCCACAAAGCCATCTAGGTGCCTTAAATACAAACAGATTTTGTTTGGCTTGTTGAAACAAACAAACAAAAAATCCTGTATAATGCAATATTTGTCTGAAATAAGACTCAGACAAGTACTTGTGTTTTAGCCAGCCTCCTTCTTTTAGGAGAAACACATCCATTTATAACCAAAGCTGCATGTTATTACACATCAGTCTTGCTCTGTTTGTTGGGATCTGCTTTCTTTACCTTCTGTCAGGTGTCATCACAGGAGCTTTAATATTCTTCAACTGCTCCCCAACATATCCCCCTTTTATATTCATTATCTTAATGTTTCATTTAATAATTTCAGTTCATGAAAGCATACCTAGACAAACAGACTGTCTCTAACCAAACCTTGTAGCTTTGTGAGTTAAATTATCCAAGACAGGCAGAGAATGGAAGTTAGTTTAGATCACAAAGATGCAAAGATTTATGTATGCATTAACCTGAAGCTCTGTGAATAGTCCTGTTGACTTTAGAGGGATTACTTATAGTCCATAAAGTTAAGCAATCTGCATAAGTGATTGAAAAATTCAAACCTTAGATAGACTGTAATTGGATTTTGAAAAAGGCTCAGAAATTGAATACAGAACTATAAATCACATCCTTAAAGAGTTATAAATCACAAAAAAAGAATGTTTGAAATATTATTATTTTTCTTTGTAGCTCAGCTGTATGTGGACTAATGAATAGAATAAGATTAATTTTAAATTATCACAGATCATTACATGTGAAGTCCCTGAAGCATGTTGTATCAGTCAAAAGATATGAATCTTTGAAGGTACCCTTTCATTTACTTTCTTGTTACAACTCCAGCTACAATAAGTGAATTACCTTCATGACACAGTGAAAGGAAGTTTATCAAATATTAAAAGCCAGATGAAGATCAAAATTATGTTCTACAAATATGCTCAATAATTAGTATAGAATCAGTAGAAACCAAGTAAATTTATTACCAGAAATATCATGCTGGATATTTGGAGAAAACACATACTTTGCTTTAATTAACTATCTCTTTCAATGGGTTGTTTGGCCAAAGCCTCCTGATAAGGAAAAACAATTGTAGCTATCGGTCAAAATGCTTGTAACAAATCTTGTTTTAAATCTGAATTTTATTCAGAAACCAATCTCCTACTGCTGCAGTAATCAATGTGTTTTCCCTTGGAGTAGAACTGTTCCTGTGCTACTGGAGGAGTATTGTTAATTGCCTGTAACTAAATGATTGCTGTGTTTCTGGATGTAACTCCCTGGCAGTCACTCATTTGTTGTGTTTAACAGAATGCCTGTCCCCCTAAGGGTTAGCTGAGTAATTTTCCTCTACTATTTTCTACATTCAGTCTCGGCTCCTTAAGGAGGGCCAGGTCTGTAGTTTGAGCAATGTAACACAGAGGCTAAATAGATTTTAAAAGGTTTGCACTTTTTGTCTCTCCCCTCTGATGTGGAATTGTGCTGAAATTGAATCTTTTTAGCACGTAGCCACTACAGGAAACATGAATTTCAGCAAGAAAAAAAAAAAATAAATCACACTTCAAAGAGAGTGTAATGCCTGCTGGAGCATCCCTGCTCAAATCACAATTCGCAGCAGCAGAAAAAAATGTTATTGTGAACGTAACCTTACACTCTAACCTGTTGTTACACTTTAACCGAGTTTTACAGTCACTACATCATTGTTGACATTGCTGACATACACATCACCAATACCTTTGGTGTTCTCCTATGAAGGACTCAGAAGCACCCTCCCCAATTCACATTGGGAAAACTAAGGCACAGAAATGTGAAATGGCTTCCATCACCCAAGAGGCTAACACCAGAGGCAGGACTGAGCCTTTTCCTCCTCACGCCTTCTTCAGTTCAGTGCAACACAAGTTAATATTGCTCATAAAATCCCTACAATTCAGCCAGTGTCTCCTTAGGGCAGGGTTTAGAGTTTATCATCCTGCAGAAACACTAACTCAAGGCCTGAAAGCAATCAACTCAGTGTGGCACTGTGCCCAGGCCAATCTGTCCCTCCTTCCACAGCACTGCACAGATGCGGTTGTCTTCCTCTCAGCACTTTGGGGATTAGCTTAGGCATTTTCAGGGTTGGGTGTGAGGATGCTGGGCTAATCACAGCTCCTGTCTGCCTCTGAACCCTGACAAATAACACCCAAGGCAAAGTGCAAACATGTGCTGATAGACATTGTCCAGCACAGAGGAAAATACAACCTTGCTATACTAGATGGGTAGATCATGAAACTCATTTTGCAAACAAATCTCTTTAAGAAAAAACACCATATCTTTTTGGTTGTAAGTGATCATGATGGCCTAGAAGCAGGTGATTTTGAGTACATAATGACTTAGAGAACTTTGTTGTTGGCTTTGGTTGCCTAAATTAGGACATTTTCTTGTATGTTCTGATAGACTTTACTGCAGTAAAAATATATGCATAATCTTGAATTATTTTATGTGGAAACAGATAACTAAGAGGGACTCTTTGATGGCAAAAATGATGCAGTGCATTAGCCTAATTTCATGCACAGTGACAGAGAACAGTTGACTACCTGCAGTTATTTTTGTCATATAATCTCAAAATCATTAATTTAGGAAAATCTTTTGTGTTCCAGTTTTAAAGTTTTTCCTTGCCTTTAATGAGTCATAACAGCAGGCACATAAATAGAGTATTTTGTGCCTAGCAACTTGAAATACTAAAGCCTTTCTTCTAGTTACCATTGAACAGCTACATCATCTGTATTACAAAATGATAAACAAGGTATACTAGACCACTGCAGAGTAATTTCCCTTTCCATTTGTATTCTAAAATACTGTATTACTTGTCTACACAAACAATTTTTTGTAGGGTGTTTTTAATAACATTTCCTTCTCAGGACCAGAGAAGTATTGAAAGTCTGAAATAAGCATGTTGGCCTGAAAAATAACACAACAGAATTTCCAGCATGGTTTTGGAGGGAATGACATGGAATATAAATGCCTTTTTATTTTGTTGCATTTTTAATGTCTTCCAGACAGCAATGAAATCTTCTTACATTTGCCTCAAAATAATAAAAGTGTTTCTCAGTAGATGTAGTCAAAATAAATGGAATTGTTATTTTTTCTTCTAACCTTTTATTTCTCTAATTGAATTGTATTTTGCTACAGTATCATATCTGCATAACCACACACACATAAAAGGTTATTTTAGGGTTACCCTGCTTCACTCAGACAGAAGCTGCCCACTGGTAGAGGATACTGTGAAAATAACATGGAACTGAGCTTTCTCCACCACAGATTTTTATGAAGCAAATTGTGTATCTTAGATTTCCAAGATTCATTTTCATGGCATTCCTCAAAACTGAGTGATATTGGAAAAGTATTGGTTGGTAGTCTTAAGATTTGCCATCTACTACCCATTTCAAATTACAAAATTGTTAGCAATGGCCCTCTCCTTCCACCTTCCTTTTTTTAACATTGCAGTTTTCGGTCAATAAGCAAATTAAAAGTAACAACAAAATGGATGCCACATAGCTGTATAAGCTTCCTGGAACATGCAACTGTTAAGACTGGAAGAGGTGAAAGTCCATGATAGCATACTGCTTATGCAATGATAAGTGGCCCCACTAAGAATACTGCTGGTGGTAGCTGGTTTTGGCCATATTTGACCAGATGGATTGGAGCTACACAGCAACATCATGTGAGACGCCAGTGGCAGAGTGCAGCAAAGACATCAGGGGGTCATAGTATGAATGGGAATGCCAGAAGGACAAATTGTGGTGGTTTGCTATGACTACACATAAAGTAACCCCAACTGAGGGAAAGGGAAAATAAAGATGAACTGCAGAATGTTGGGAAACTGTTATAGATATTAAAACATAACTGAGATGTGAGGATGTGAGGTTCTTTGGATGACTTGCCTTCACATCTCTCAGTTTGATTTTTTTAAAATTTATTTTTATTAAAAAAAAAAAAAAAAATCAAATCCTTAGTGTAATCTTATCCAGAACACTGAAACTCATTTTTGTGTGAAAAAAGGAGAAGCTGTATTTGCATTATAGTCCTCCCCAAAAAAGCCATTAATCTCTGCTTTCATTATAAGTAGAATCTCAACATTATCTGTGTAAAGCAAACCGTGATCTATCTACAGAGAGAATGAAGTTATCAAATATCTTGTATATATTCTCACACTTGTACATATACACACACAATCCCAGCAATTGTTGTTTTTTAAATAAGCAATTTAAATGGCTTACCAGAGAAAAAAACAGTTTATCCAAGGAAAAAAACCACAACCTTATAGTTATGTAATTCTTCAAGGGCTCTATAACACAATAAATAAATGATTACCCAGTCATTCGTTATTTTATTTTAATGTTTAAGTGTGAGATCTGCTGCTAATACTTCTCTGTTTTGGAATGTGGTGGTTATTACATTTTGTAATTCTTTGCAGAGCTGATGTACACAGTTGAGCTTGCTGGTGGGCTTGGTGCTATTCTGCTGCTGCTTGTCTGTTTAGTGACTATCTACAAGTGTTACAAGATAGAGATTATGCTCTTCTACAGGAATCATTTTGGAGCTGAAGAACTAGATGGAGGTAAGGCAGCTTCTTAGTATGTTTCCTACTTTCTAAGTATGCTTTTTTAGCTCTCTCCAACAAGGCCCAAATTTCATTTCAGTTCAAGATGTGTTAACAGCTGCAGTTTTTATATCCCAGTGCATTAGGCATTGACTTGAATATGTATTCCTCATACAGCGCATTAGCAGCAGTGATTGCTGAGCTGGTGTACTTGCTGCCCTCTGGAGCTCCAGTAGACACCCAAGTCTTTCAGATTTTTATTCCTTACACTGAATGTAAATTACCAACATTGATGCATTAAAGATTTTCGCTTTCTGTCAGTACTGCAAGCCAGCTTCACTTCTCCAGAAGCTAGGGAGTCTTCCCTAATTGTATTCACCAAACAGGTAGAGGTTGAAGTGAATCTCAATTTACTACTTGTTTAAATTGATCAGTTTCAATAAACTGTACCAAGTGTTTGGGAATCTACCCAGCAGTTAATTTTGTTGAGTTAATTTACTTAATCACTGAAAGAGCTGTTAATGGTCATTAAAGTTGTTCTGCATTTGAAGGACACCCAGCCTAAACAAAAGTAATCCACAATGTATGCACCAGGTTGTGTCAAATGTATACACCTGTTTTCTTCTCTTTTTAAGCACTCAAGAGAAAGGTGGTCTTTGCCTCCAGCCTTACTAATCAAAACTGCTGTCAAACAGTGAACTGGATTGAGCTGCAGGCTCTGATTAATTAAGTTTGGTTTCTTGGGTCAGAGTTCCTGATATTTTATGCTACCACTTCATCTTTGGTGACAGGACCTTCTTTTTTACTGAAATACTAATAAAAGTTATTTTACAGTTCAAGGCAATAATCTGTGGGGAGAAGCTACTGTAACATATTAAAATAAATTAAAATAAGCAAGCACTTGCAAAATCTGTCACTGATAAGGGAGAAGAGCAGCAGCAGAATTAAAGGTCCTTATATAAGGGAAAGACTTCCATAATAAGATCACTAGGGAATGACCCATTTCTGCCTCCCATCTAAAAATGCACAAGCATTCAAAATAGAAAATGCTCAAAACAACAAGCTGAAGAGCATTAGAACATTTTGTATCCTTCTACTGGATTTACAAAAAAGATTCATTAATATAGCAGCTCAGTGGAGGAAAAAAATCAGGTTATTCTACTTGTTTTACAGAGGAGGAAACTGAGGCCCAGAGGGCTTGTGACTCATGGAGGATTTTGGCAGACGTCTCTTTTTTTCAGGAGCTGAGATCCTCTCTTTTCCAGAAGCAGCCCCCAGCTTACATGAGCATGCTTACTTGCATGAATTGCGTGAATTTTATAATGGTCATATAATGCGATGCAGAAGTAGTTTAATTATAATTGTTTAAATAAATGCAACTGAATGTTTTCTCTCTCAGTATCAGGAATTCTTACCTTCACTGCTGTCATTTTTTGTTAAATCATTCCAATCCCTTTGCAGTATTGTTCTACCAGGTGTTATATGCTTGCTTCTCTCTTTTCCCATCTTAAACATTGGTCACCTGGGAACATCAATACTTTAATCACACATTTTAAACAACAAAAAAGTGACCTGTAAAGGATACTGTTCTGGGATTCAGAAGGAGAAAAACCAATATCCATTCAGTTTATCCTTCTGAACAAAGGTCATTGTTAAAAAAGGTAAAGCATGGATTCTCCTTAGATGATCAATGCAAAGACTGATAGCTTGTGTGCTTAATCACAATAATACAGGAATAAAAATACTACTTTCAGATTCTTAATGCTTCTACTTGTATTCATTGCTCTAGCAAAGTGGTTATAACCCATTGTGCAAGTAAAGTTACTGCAGCTGGACTTTTTTACTCTGTCTCTTTCACTTGCACTCTTGAAAAACCAAGAAGACAGAGAGAAAATGCCCCACAGAAGACCAAGCCACAGCTTCTGCAGAAATAAATTGCAGACAGACAATGACATCCTTTCCTTCAGCTCAGTTTGTTCCTGACAGATACAAAATGCTGAACTCTGATATCTTCTTCTAACTGCATCTCCTGCAGTGCAACAGCAGAGTGCCCACATGTTATTCGTAATTTTCACCATGTTCTGTCATATAGAAGAACATGTAGATAGGCAAACATCAAAATATCACAGGTTCTTTTTTTGTGTGTGCACTATATTGTACTTAGAGGATTTGAAACACTCTAAAAGTGAGGTCCAATTAAAATTCTCAGTTGAAAATCTCTTTTAAAATGCAATGCTTCATTTCTTTCCTGATCAGAGAACAAGCCCTTCAGGATGTCAGATCTCATCACAGTTCCTCTTTCCTTTCCAAGCCTTAGATATACAAGTTTTTCTGAGGCTAACATGCACATTTCTGTGGGAGGCATGGGTAAATTGAGAGAAAAATTTGAAAACAAAGTATTTAACTGTTATAGCTAACATAATTTATTACTTTTTGTAAGGGTATTGTAGATTAAGGAAGTGATCACTGCTGCTTATTCCTCATTTCTCTAGCTTGCAGCTTTGAATTCCTCATCTTCTTTCTCATCTCAGGGACTAGACTCTCCTTCTGCTTTTTCCTCACTCCTGCCGACACTTTAGCTCAGTTTTGCCTTTATTGCCTCCTAGGAATGGGCATTGCAGACCCCTTTTTTCTTTTCATGGCGAATTCCCTGCCTTTCCTACTAAATTAGAATATGATCAAATCCAGCTCACATTTTATTGCTTTTCCTCCCACTCTGTGCCCATGCTTTCCAGCCTCCTGGGAGCTGACTCCATACTGAGGGACTGTGACAGACACCCTGTCATGTTCTTCAGTGTGGAAGAGCACAAAATGACATGCTGGTGTTTAGTCAGGGAACCTCACTGTGAATGTCTGACAGATTCTCTGGGAGCTGGAGCACAGGGGCAAAAGGAACACTCCAACCCTTGGCAAAGCTGTAGCTTTCTCCCCTTCAGGTGTTTGCCATGGCTTTGCATCTCAGAGATGTCACTCACACCTGCCAGTTTGGTAGGATGAAATTCCCAAATCTGTTTAAGTGGAGAATCTTAGTTCAAAATCTCTCCATTGACACGATGAAGATGATACCTTGAAGTGGTATGCAACCAAAAAAATATCCAGTATTATTCTGAAAAACAATAAAATTTTCAGAGTTAGATACTTAAATGGGAACTTCTGGTCAGTGCTAGACATCAGGCAACCTTTTTAGTTTTGCAGCTCTAAACTTAAAAAGATTATTGTAAAACACCTTGTCCATAAAGTGCACTTTAGTGACTAACATACTATTAGTGAAAGCTACTTTTAGAATTGATATTTTCTTCTATTTTGCTGTACACTCAGCTCCAGGGCAAGGATTTTATGTGACGTTCATCCTTTGAGGAGTGTTTTAGCCTTTAGTTTTAGTGTCTTAGTTCATGCATTTTTATTTTCCAAGGATCTTTTTTTGCTGCCTTTTCCAGTTTTTAAATGACTTCATGAACAAGTAAACATACTTTAACTAACAGAGAAGAGTAAAAATTCAAGTAAACATCTACAAGCAACCGTGATCAACACATGCTCTGATTTCTTTCTACCTTGCGCTCTGTGATATTACCACTCTACAGAAATCTACTCTTTGCCTACATACAAATTGACTTCCAGGCCACCTAAAATCTATGGAAATTTTCCCAGGATTTTACCTGAAGACTGCTGCTGCTTTTTTAAATTGTGCAAGGATCAGTCCCCAGGCATGACAGCCACAGTAGATGCAGTGAGGGTGAAGAAGGGTCAGACCACTTCTTTAAGCAGTATCATTTATGATGCTGCCTTATAGTGGACAGGAAGCTGAAAGTCACCAAAACAGCTTTTTTCAATTTTTTTTTTCTTTGCTATTTCAAGACCTGTGAGTTTCCAGTGAATGTGCAGATGTCTGTATGCCAGATGTAAGGTACACTAAGGATAAATCCACAAGTCTACAGATGACAGGCTGAAAACCTCTGGACATGGTCAGATAGGCAAGATTACTCAAAATTATAAACTTACATATGTGTTTACATTCCCAAGTCCAGTTTCAGAGGAAAGAGCATATGATACAGTTAACAGCAGAAACAGTCTGCAGGCGCCAGCCGCTACCATTATGTGAGTACATTAGTAACCATTTAAATGGGTGGAAGTGTTTGCATGAAGGAATTAGTAAGTAAGGGGTGGACACTATGATAAAAAAAAAAAACAAACAAAAAAACTAACAACCAAAAAATATTAAGAGGCTGACATTAAAGTTCATAAGAATAAAAAAGTAGCAATTAAAGTCTGAACAAACATGCTGTAAATAGTTTTCTAATTAAATTTACATAAATACCCCTTCTCACAACTAGGCTGACAACAAGCCAAGCTTTAGGCTCAAGAAAAGAAGGAAGAGCTTTGCTTAGCAGCTGATATGATGACCTTCACAATGACCCTTGGTGCCTTTAGGTTCCATCAGCTGTTTCTACAATGTTGGACCAGAGCTCTACATGGTGTCCTCAATCTTGTTCTCAGCTTTCCTTGCCAAAGAAACCTTGGTGAATTGAAGGAAGACAGCCTCTGCGTAGCTGCGGTGCTGCCAGAAAATGCACTTGGGAGACAGGGCTGGGGAGTTCCTCTGGGTTTCACTTTCAGTCCCGCAGGATCCTGTTGCTTTCATGATTAAAATGTGTCACTGGTGAGCTCTCTACATTAAGGAAATTTTGTTTGGACTTGGTACATAGTGGCTGTTTCTTGGCTGGGCTGGTTGCACTTTCTTGAGATGAATTTCTACTGCTTGCTGAGAAGAAAAATCAATGCTCAGATTAGGAGACTGATGAAACAGTTTCTGCCTTGAAGTCTCTGTTGCACCTGTGAGTCCTTAGGTAATCATATTTTTGCCCTTATTATTTATCTGCAAAGACTAGCATGGTTCATGAACAGACCTATGGGAAATGTACAGTCTTATTAACTGTACAAGACAAGAATAGGTAGGATATACTTGTTAGTGGTTTCCTGGGTTTCATCCCAGTAAACCTCTTATAAAGCAAGGAAAGGCAACGTTTTGAGATTCTTAATGCTTCAGTGTGACTTAGTTGCTAACTTGCAAATATAACTTTAACCAATGGTTTAGACACCACCAAAGCACTTGTGTTAATGATTATGCTACGCAGGTATAGCTAAACTGAAATTACTGCTCAAGTTACTGACTTTGCAATTACAGAATCTTCCCTGTGGACCCATAGAGCAAGTTTTTAATAACAGCTTCACCACGGTCTATGTAGTTTTATTGGCTATTGGCAAATTGTGGCAATAAGAAACCCTACTCTATGGATATCAATTTCAAATTCTATTAAAATCATCTTTAGAAAAATGCAGCTTTCATCTTTCTAAATATTACTGTTTACAAAAAAGGTGTTTCCTCTTAGTTAATTACAGTTTTATTGTTGAAGAACTGCTTCTCTTAACTCTTCTTGTTTATGCTATTTATTTACATCTGAAATACAATTTAAACCATAAAATCTCAATTTATGTCTCAAGTGAATATGGGGTTTTGTAAATTCTGTCCATGAAACTTACTAATTCAAATAAAAACTTCCATATTTTTCTCTTTATAGCATCTAAAGTACATGTGTAGCATATATATGTGTATATATAGATTAAAAAAACCCCCAAACAATAACACAAGAACATCTTTAGTTTTCAAACTGAAAGACAGTTATAGGCTACAAAGTCCAGATGTAAAGTAAAAAAAAAAAAAAAAAATAAAAATACTACCATATATAAATCAATGAAAAATGAGGTATTTCCTGTTACTTAACCAGAAGCTCTGTCAAATGGTTCTAAATTTTGAATATTTTTTTTTTTATTGAAGTCCAAAGCACCTGTATATTTCCAAGGTAGGTGACATGAACACAGCATATTGGCATCTGATTTCAACAATCTTGATTTGAAAGTCTGTTCCAAGCCATTTGTCCCTTGAGGGTTTTTTATATATACATATACACATTTTTATAATGATATACTTAACTTTTCACTGATTTTGCCTAGATCAAGGCTGTCTCGGCTCCAGTTTTCAAAATACGTAACCCAGTGCTAAGATACAGGCACTGTCACTGGTATCAAGAGAACTAAGGAATTCACATAAAATTAAGCATGTATTTTATACAGGTAACTAGTTGCTTTGCTGAATTAAGACCATAGTAAGAGCATCAGTTCTTGACGTTTCTTCCATTTTTCAGAGTTTACATGACACTTTCCATCAGCACCACTTCCTAGTTTTTCCTTTTTTAAATAGTAGCTAGTTTCTTCTAGTCTTTCATAGATAACTGTTATGCTATGTTTCTGCTAGGTAGTTAACATTCAGTCCTTCAATATCTATTAACAATACATTCTTTCTTAGTTTGGTGTTTGACCTGCAAATAATTCATAGCAACCAAGAAAATAATTTCTATCACCATCTTTTAACCTTTTTAGGTTTTTCAGTAGTCTGAAACTCTGTCGTGGTTTAAGCTCAGCCAGCAACTCAGAAACCACACAGCTGTTCGCTCACTCCCACCTCCCTTCCTCCCCCCGCTCCCAGAGGGATGGGGAGGAGGATCAAAAGCTCGTAACTCCCATGGGTTGAGAAAAGAACAGTCCAGTAACTAAGGTATAACACAAACCACTACTGCTACCACCAATAATAATAATGATAAGGGAAATAGCAAGGGAAGAGAATACAACCGCTCACCACCTGCCAACTGATACCCAGCCTGACCGAGCAGTGACCTAGCCCTTCCGGGTAACTCCCCCAGTTTATATACTGGGCATGACGTGCTGTGGTATGGAATACCTCTTTGGTTAATTTGGGTCAGGTGTCCTGTCTCGGCTTCCTCCCGGCTTCCCCTCCTTCCTGGCAGAGCATGAGGCTCAGAAAGTCCTTGATCAGACTAAACATTACTAAGCAGCAACTAAAAACATCGGTGTTATCAGTGCTGTTCTCAGGCTGAAAGACAAAAACACAGCACTGCCCTAAGAAGGAGAAAAAAGGCTGCTACTGCTGAACCCAGGACAAACTCTTCTAAAGACTTCTCAGTTTTCATATCTAGCAATAGCAACTAAGAAGATTAATGATTTATTGGTCTATTAAATGTAGAATGTCTTCAGTAGTAGTAATGAATTTAAACTTCCACATTAATGAGAATGACTGAGAATGTTTGAGATACACTTTTCATTTAGTTAAGAATACAAAATTAGATTAAATAGAAGAGGAAAAATTAACTTTAAAAATAGGTCATTCATTTTAAAAAAGTAACATTTTATCTTATCTATCTGTCAATGACAAATTTTAGCTGTAATTATAGAAAACCAGGGTAAATATAGCTTATGGAAAATATTTGTTTTACACTTGAAATCATCTCACTGTATTTTTTTTTGGGGGGGGGCTAAATTTTTATCTGCCGGGTTTCACTCCTTATTTTCAAGAAATGTCAAAAACAGTATTGATATTTTGGATTTTTCATAAACGTCCTTATAAAATCAACTTTTAAATTGGTATTTTTTTATTCAGTATGGCTTAATGTGGAGGGAAAAAAGGAGAAAAAAGAAATACATGTTGATTGTTTTAATACTTTCTAAATGTGCTAGAAAGGACAAAGCACTTTTTTTTTTTTTTTTCCTGGTCTATGGTGTACTGAGAATACTCTAGATCCTCTTTAGAACTGATTACATTCTTTTAATCTCTTCTCCAGTGTTGCATTTACAAAACCTCCCACCAATCTACCATTACCCACTCTTCACATGGAATTGTCATTACAAGTGTGATACTTAAGTGCTTTGCCTTAGAAATAGCTATTATTGGCAGTTCTTAATTTTTATTAACATTAAAAGGGCTTCACATAAAAGAAAATGTTAAGGTGAGCTTCATAAGCAACAGTAAATAGCGTGAGGAAAAGTAAAAGCACTTTGAAAGACTTGGGATTTGGCCATTTTACTAAACTAAGTATTTAAATCACATTTTTCATTACATTAAGGATGATGAACACTATTGCAATGTGTGCACTAAATGTGGCTCCACAAATAATAAAACAAATACAGATTATGAAATGCCATAGTCATAATTTTGAAGCCACTACAGTCTCTGGGAGATACTGAAAGCCCAGTACTTTGCAAACTTTCCTGAACACAGCATGCTTTTTTAAAGAGGAAAGCCTCCTCCACTGGCTCGACTCCAACTCCCTGCAGCACTGGGAGGATCTGGCCTGTCATTTTTTAGAACCCCATCTGAAATTCTGAAGCTTTGAGTTAAATCAGCACATTGCTCCTAGACTCCAGTAATGAGTATCTGAATCTTTACTAGGCTGGCATGTGCTCTGGCAAAGGAGGGGAATCAGCTGTCCAGTTCCCTATTGATCTAGAAATGGAAGATCTGCCAAAGCCAGACATGTTGCCGGCTTACACCTAGCTGCAGAGCAGCCTCTATGTGGTCACTGAACATTTCTGAAGGCACTGCTAATTACTCTGGAGGATTTCAGACAACACAGAAGCATGGATTCACTTTGGTGTCTAGGTCTTACAGCTTCATTAAAATAAGATTCACTATAAAATATGACTTTGTATGATTTCTCTTTGCTTTGGTCTATTAATCTATATGGTGCTAAAACATATCATGCCAGCTGAAATTCACTTTTTCATCTGTTTAACATAGTGGACTCTATGAAGGTTTTTTTAATGTTTGGTTGTTTTTTTTTTTCATTCATATATATATATATATAATTCTTCTGTCCCCCATTAGCAAAAATATTTGCAGTGTTTAAGGTTTAATAAATCTTCAAAGGCCCAAACTGCTGGCTTTTTGGGGTGCAACATGCAAACCATTAGAAAACATGTGCATCTTTAATACATATTCAAAATTGAATATATTTGGTGGTTCCTTGTAGAAGAGGAAGTTTTATCTGTATTTCTGTAGGCACCAGCTTACCATTTCTTCATGTGTAGCTGTTAAAAGAGCATGCACACGGATAAGTTCTTAGATGTCTGAAGGCAATTTACTTACTCAAAGATTCCATTTGCTTGTGACAAAATGGATGCATATAGAGTTTGGGTTTCATCTTATGCTTGTAAGTGACTGCTGCTAAGCACATCCTTTGAATAACAAGCAGCATTTTCAACTTCATCCCCTAAAAGTTTGTATTTCATCTTCTGGATTAACACTGTAGAAAGTTATAGGGTGTATGATAACATATTCTATATTTGGATGAGTTCCAAACTGAATGGACAGCATTAAAGAATGCACGTTGAAGTGATGCAGCAGGTGTTTTGGTTAAAACACTGGGCCACTAAATGAAGTAATGTTTCTGTGTGTTACTAATGAAGCTGGGATTTCACCCTCAGTGTTTACCCCTAAAATTGTACCTAAGAATTTTGTCAGACCTGTGGCTGATATTACTCAGTGTCCTCACTTTCAACTCCATTGAATGGTTAAAATGATATAGCAAAGTTTGTACCTCACAATCTGTTTTGACCAAAGTCTTGCAGTAACAGTGATTTTGGGGTCTGTGAAACATTTTTGGACTGAATGCATCCATAACTTGTGCGCAGGCTGTATTTGACCCCATTATGATAAGCTAATCCAGAGTTTCCATATACTCTCACGGTTTTCTGTAGTACAATAACAATTTTTTGCATCAATTCTGGTTGAATTTGGCCATGCAAGGTCTGCTTTAGGTTTTGTTTCCATATTTTCAATTAATGGATACAAAAAAACTTCACAGAAATGAAGGCTGTTGAGTTGAAGAGCTCCATCCTAGTATAGTATAGCATAGTACCTGTATATTACCTGTGGGCAGCAGAAAACAAACCACATAACAGAAGATTATTATTTGTCCATTTACAAAGAATGGGAAAAGGAAACTTATTACACCAAAATGTTTCAAAGTATTGCTGTTGCATGATATTCTATGTCACATTCATCTCTGTTCACTAAATTAAAGGGCAGCCATTACATAATGCTGCTCTGCAGCATACCTGAAGTCAAAGCAAGATCAGCTTGTTCTGATATGTTTCTAAATAAAGAATTCTGAAATGGTTAAGGAAATAAGAGTACTTCAGGTACAAAAGTATACACAGATAAATACTTTCAGTCTCCTTGGGAAAGAAAAAAGGTTTCAGAAGAAATGATCAACAGCCCTGCGTTTGGTTATTGGCAGGTATTTTTCTTCCAAAGTGTGGGAGGAAACAGTGAATAACTATATTCCAGTTTATTGCTAAAGCACAGGAGCTTGACAAAAACAAATCTTTGAAATGGCATGATCTATATGTAAAGCCAGAGTGCAAGCAACAATCAATCACAGTTTCATTCTGATGATTCTTGGATAGATGACATAATTGTTTGCTGATGAAGGGAAATAAGGAAATTATCATTTTAAAGAAAAGCTTTGCTTTGAATTTGGAGTTTTGCTTTTTTTTCCTGACACTGAATATTAGATCTGTCCAGGATCTGAACTTACCAAGAAGCCAAATCTGTAATTATCATACTACATAATAATATAATTAGTAATATCAAGTCCTTTATGACTTGGTTTATGATTAGGACCAGATCAGAAATTTTCTGGTGATGTCTTTTTTTCTTGGAAAAGGCAGATGTGCTGACACCAAGTATTTTCATGGGTAAACTACGTGCACCAGTAAATGGTCAAGAAAACACAAAGCTGTGATGGACTTGCTACATGCTTGCTGGGAGTCTGGGAACTCCTGGATGCATTGCTTAAAAGAATGCTTACATGGAAAACACCCTGAGAGAAAAGGGGTTGTGAGGAAAGCCGAGAGCCTTCTGCTTCCATGTGACATGGCTAAAAGACTGATAAGATGTGAGCCCCAGTTCCCAGAGTTTGGCTCATCCATAAGATCTGGATGTCTGCAGGCTCCTATGTCTCCCTCTCAGTCCATTGGGACAGCACATTAAAAAAAAAATGAATTATGAAGAGAAATGTTCTTTAGAATGTAGGTGTCAGTCCCACCCATTACAAGCAGGAGTAGGTGGGACCATTTACCTGAGAAGAACCTGAGGTAGTTCTTAAAATGTTTTACAGAGCTGGCTGTGTAACTTAAATAATTTTAATTAGCTGAAAGCAGGCTAACATATAAATATCACAGAAGTAAAGAAAAAGCATATGTGATCATGCCCTGTGTATCCCAGGCATTTCACAGTTTCCAAATTGTCTGCTTATGCCAGTACACCAGCCCATCAGATAACAAAATTACCATATAAGGTGATTCTGCTTTAAACTGATCTTTTTACTTTTCATGAAAAAAGTTAAAATGACCCTGACAGGTAGGGAGTATAATAGCTCAGGGAAACCACTGTACTAATGCATCTAACAGTTTCCCAAACCAGACTACCCATCTTGCTGTTTGAATAAATTCATGATTGCCTGAACCCATCTGTGCAGATGTAGCCTAGATCCTGGTTATTCTTTCCCTGCAAATGCTATTAAAACTAGGGAACTAGAGGAGAAATAAATGTTCCCTACAATACAGGATAATGCATTGTCTACCTCCACGGTATGAAAAATGTATATGTCAAATAAATGTGTTAGTGTGATATTTACATAAGCAAGAAAACAATGGCATAGCATTAATAATTTTTTAATAAGTAAGGATTTGTAAACCATCTTAGCAGACAATACCCTGAGCCTTTAAAACAGTTTGAATACTGCATTACTTCTTATAATTTATCCCTTCAAGAAGTGATATACTCTCATCTTTACTCAAAGATTTTCAACAGAGCAGCACTGCTTTCAAGCACATGGTATGGTTATGACCATTACTAAGGTGACAGCAGAAAATGGCATTACCTGATCTTCATTTTGTCAGTTATCATACTTTTCCCATGTATTTCTTGACCTCTCTGTATGCTAACTCAGTGGCTGGCTTAACAGTGTCCTACTGCAGAAACAAAAAACTGCTATGTAATCTCATACTTGATTCATTCAGTGTTATTTAAAGGCATTGTCAAACGCATTAGGTGCTTGTCTGTTGTTAAGGATTGTTTCACAAACACTCTGAAGAAAAATAGTGAAAAGAGTGAGCCAGAGAAAGCAGTGCTTCTCTTTTTCTTATTTTTCTTTTTTGTTGTTGTTGGTTTTGTGTTTGGTTTTCTGTGGATACAACAATCCAATAAATAGTATCACACAAAAAGCATGCAGGGGAGAGAATGAGCCCACAGTCATTTCACGGATTTGGAAAGTTTGAAAATAGTAACAGTATAACCAATTCTAATTTTATCATCTTCAAATGTTAATGAGCACAGTATCCATGGTTTCTTACAAAGAAGAGTGGACTGACCAAGATTAGTACCACTGATTTCATTTATACTGTTTCACCCACCACACACTTGGCAGGCTTTTCTGAATAATGATACCAGAATACAAACAGCTGTAAAATGAGGAAAGGAGTGGCTCAGTAAATAAATTAAGTCAACATTGACTGAATATAACGTTACTTATGACACACAGTATGCAGAGTATTCAGTCAGGTCTCTTTTACAAGCAATTGATATTCTCGATAGCTTGTGCATAATGTTGTCAAGAGAGTTAGAAGGATGTTAACGTTTCATTACTCTTGCCATTGATTTTTTTCTGCTTTCTTCACAACACGTCAAAACATGACCTCTTATTACACTGAATTAGTTCCAGCGCACTTGGCATTATTGACCCCCTAATGAAAATTAATGATGGCTCTTTTGATTCAGTCTTTCAAGGAGGCACACCAAACACATTTAAGAAACAGGCACATTTATTTCTCATATTGAAATGAAATAACACACTGTTAAGTAACAAAATGTACATTAACACAACATTAAATTTGCAAATTTAAGCACACAGATTTCAAGAGATTAAAACTGCATTATCAGGAGCTGATGCAGCAAAGGTTTACGCTTGGCAATAATTTCAGACTGGAAAAGCCAATGAGCTTTACAAGTAAAGCTACACATACTCTTAGAACATTTCAGCCTCAGCCCCTAAATCTGTAGTAAAAATCTGGCAAGACTGAAATGGTTTTACTAAGCAACAGAGACAACTGCACATTAGCTTAGGTATTGCCATGCTTTTCTTTTCCCTATTAAAGCTAAAGAAGAATTGAAATTATTTTTAGTGACTTTTTCCTTTGTGCTCACAAGATGTCACTCACAGTAGAGTGGATTTCCTCCATACAGAGCCTTACACAAATGTTTATGCATAAACTGGCTTCAGTCTATAGATATGGATGCCTTCTCCCTTGCATCTGTGTAAATAAGGATTACCTCTACCAGGTGGAACAGGAAAGGCGAATGGATTCATACTGGGGGAAAGCTTGCCGTTTTATCTAAACTGTTTACTATTTCTGGGTAAATCTTCTATAAGTAATTCCTGGGGAATTGCCTAGGAAATCTGCAAGAATAATGAATAAGCTAACTTACTTTCTTCCTCTCTTTCCTTAGACAACAAAGACTACGATGCATATCTATCTTATACCAAAGTGGATCCTGACCAGTGGAATCAAGAAACTGGAGAAGAAGAAAGATTCGCTCTTGAGATCCTACCAGATATGCTTGAAAAGCATTATGGATATAAGTTGTTCATCCCAGACAGAGATTTGATTCCCACAGGAAGTAAGTAATGTCTTTATTCTTGTGTGTTCCCTAAACAGCAAATGCAGTGATTGCAGTGGTTGGTTTAGTATCATTTCTATACCTACTGCTTCAGAATGTCATCTTTCCTCCCTTATCTTACAGAATGGTGAAAATAAGCTACCAAGCATACTTAATGTGTATTTCCCAGATAAGAAGATTGTGGTTTTGTATTATGTTGATTGAAGGTGAGATAGTGCAGAAAAGTCATGCATAAGTAAAAGAAATGAATGAAACTAACATTTTTTCACAATTTTTTTGAGACCTTGCATATCTAGGAATGAATACAGAGGTCTTACCTGGAAAGATTTCCATGGTTCTAAGTATTTGTTACGGAAATTCAGACAAGAAAGAAAAAGTTATGTTTGGACTAAAATAAGGGTTGAATAGTAACATCTGCAGCAGAGCAAAGCAGTGAATTCTGTTAGTGTCCAATGCAGATAAATGTGTAGTTGAGGTACTGGAACATTCTCAGAGACTGAAAATCAGAATTCATTCCAGCTGGTTCAAGTAAATCTTTTTTTTTATGTTTCTTTCACATATTAGAATATACATACAGTAATTTTTTGTATGTTGATGTAATATTATTCGCTTAACTTTAGTCTAACAGTATAGACAGCTACTGAGATCAGTATCTTTAACTAAAGACAAGAAATGATGGTTGGCATAGGCAAAGCACAGCAGCAAACAACTGCATGAATATTTTTTATATCTATAGCAAACTGAACATTAATTTGCAAGAGACCACACTGTTTTTGTGAATGTGTGTGGTGTAAGCCTGAAAAGAAAAGAAGAATCTAAGCCTACAGTATGTCTTAGAGTATCATTTTGGTTTGACACTGAGCCCCTCGAGCACATAGTTGCTGCTCTTTTGGCCACCTGGGTGACTTTGCCTTTTTAAAGGAAAGGATGATGGTGGATACGTTTGTTATAATAAAGAGATAGTTATTGGTACGAAACCATGGCTCATGAGCAAGCACTCATAACACATAGTGCATACAGGAATAGACGTTTCACAGGATCACGGAATAGTTGAGGTAGGAAGGGACCTCTCGAGGTCGTCTTGTCTAGTCCCGTACTCAAGCTGAGCCTCCAGAGCAGGTTGCCCAGGACCATGTCCTGCCAAGCCAGCCTGGTAAATATGAGTATTTCAGCCCTTCTGCGAGCAAGGATTTGCCTCTGTTGTTTCTCCCAAGCCTGTGGGAGCAGTGTTTTCTAGATTGTTTTTTCAGCAATTGTCTTATTTTGTAGCCTACATTGAAGACGTGGCAAGATGTGTAGACCAAAGCAAGCGACTGATCATCGTTATGACTCCAAATTATGTGGTAAGAAGAGGCTGGAGCATCTTTGAACTGGAAACAAGGCTTCGAAATATGTTAGTCACAGGCGAAATCAAAGTGATACTGATTGAATGCAGTGAACTACGAGGAGTTATGAACTACCAGGAGGTTGAGGCCCTAAAACATACCATCAAGCTCCTCACTGTCATTAAATGGCATGGACCAAAATGCAACAAGTTGAATTCCAAGTTCTGGAAACGTTTACAGTACGAAATGCCTTTTAAGAGGATTGAACCCATCACACATGAGCAGGTTTTAGATGTCAGTGAGCAGGGGCCCTTTGGGGAACTGCAGACAGTCTCTGCAATTTCCATGGCTGCTGCCACCTCCACTGCTCTTGCCACTGCCCATCCAGACCTGCGCTCCACGTTTCATAACACATATCATTCACAGATGCGCCAGAAACACTATTATCGAAGCTACGAATACGATGTACCTCCTACCGGCACCCTGCCGCTTACCTCAATAGGTAACCAGCATACCTACTGCAACATCCCTATGACACTTATAAACGGGCAGCGGCCGCAGACAAAAACTAACAGGGAGCAGAATCCAGAAGAGGCTCACACAAACAGTGCGATACTGCCCCTCTTGCCACGGGAGACCAGTATATCAAGTGTCATTTGGTGACCGAAATGCAAGGGGCTGTCAACCACCTTGAGTACGAGCTGAGTCTGCAGTCCGGTGCCTGGAACTACATCCTCAACTGCTGCTGTTAAACATGCATTACAATCAATAACATACGAGGAAAAACAGGGTCTTGTACATATGGTTTTTGCAATTTCTTTGTAGCATCGGTCTTCCTGTTTTACCCATGTCTCTTTCCATTCACATTTTCAACTTTGTTTTATATGTCATTGGAATTTGTATATTTACATTTTTTTAAATGAAGAGACTGATGTATAGATAGGAAACTTTTTTGCTTCATTAGTATAGTTTTAGACTTCCTGTTTGTTTGTTTTTAACCTCTCTTGGGAATGCTTGGACAAAGCTATGTTGATATCAGAAGCACCATCCACTTTGTTGGCCTACCTAGCCTGATTTCTGAAGGCCATGCCTGCTGCAGTTCACCTCTTTCAGAGAATATTTGTTCTTAGAAGGACCCCGTCCTTCACTGAGAGCTCCAACTTCATTTCTACTCCTGTAATGTGCACTGCTCCTTCCCTGTCCTTACAATGACCCTCATTTGGGGTAACGCTGCAGTCTGATCATCTAACATGTAACTTGGTAGATACCTGTCAAACAACAGAATATACCCAATCTGTATTGGTTGCTTCACAGTAGTCACTACAGAGTCTGTAGAAACTAGAGATGGTTTGGTTTTTGCTTTCTTGGGTTTGTTATTTCTTTTTAATTATTATTTTCAGAATGAGTTGATTGTATCCCTTTTATAAATATAAAGGCAAACCCTATTTTTAACACTTCCTGGAAAAGTATTAATGTGGTTCTGGATTTCATTGTTAAGCATTTAACTTTTTCTTTTCCCCCTTTCAAAATCCTGCAAATAAGACCATTTACGATTGTAAGGCAAATAAGAAAAGTGAGGCAATAGGCACAGAAGTGCAATATCTTGCTGATATTTACAGTGATGACTTCCAAACCAAAGGGGAATAAAAGGCAGTGTTGTAGATTGTTGGTTTGCCACTTTTTATTATAGAAAGTGTTATTTTCTAAAAAAGTAAGAGCGAAACACTATTTTGCTGTGGATTACAGAGTCCCCTTGTATTTTAATGTTCAAAAAACCCTGTATTATTTGCTTTAAAATTATATATTCAGGATTCAGAAATCTTCTTTCATTTGGTTTTAGCTTGTAATGAAAAGTAAAACTTTCTTAATTTCAAAATTATTTCAGTAAGAACTCAGGCAGAAAAACAATGACATGAATAACAACAAATATAATTGTTTTCAAAATAAACTTTATTTATACAGAATTAATATTTAAATCAGACCTGGAAGTATTAAAAAAATATTCACTTTAATGAATAAATAAATTAGTTTTATTTTTTATGTATGATTCTATCTTTGAGGAGTTGTAAATAATGCATGTACCATGGCTGCCAGGGAGGAAAAAAAACCCACTAGTTTTATATCTGGACATCTTTAAGACAATAAGCATCTTACTCATACTTACATTTTAGATAACAGAAAAGGCTTTTCTGGTTTTAGAAAGAGACAGGAGTGGTGGTGTAGCTCTATAACATATCCAGGCCAAGCTCTCTGCTAGTCTCTGCTAGCAGAAGCAGAGGAGCTGGGGTAGAGTTACTTGTTGCAGCACACTGTCATATAGTCATGGGTTTGATTTGCCCTGGCAGAAATGTAACTGGTATCCTGACAAACAGACCTTGTAGTCTATTTATGTGATTAATTTTCTTTATGTATTTTTATGGTAGCTAAATAATATCGACCAATATAATGGATGTGTGGGGCTTTCTCATCCTTATTGTCACAATGAGAAAAGTACAGCTTATAATATTTTGGTCTTCTTAATGAAAAGTGATGGGTAAAGAGTGGGTAAACTGCAGTGTGGGGGATGTTTGTGGGAGTAATCCAGAACTGATAGTGTGGGAGGAAATGACTATGCTCCTGTTGTGAAAGTCAAGAAATCTCAGTATCTGCATAACAACCTAATAGGGCTTTGGGATATGCACTGATTTTTAGTTGCTTGAAAATGTTTATTTCTCTGACAATTTGCTTTTCTACAATCTGTTCTTTACTATGGTGTCTCCCTCTGGACATGTGCCAAACATCCACAAAATAGAAATGAAGCTGACAGGCCACATAAAAATTTTAAGAGAGCTTTGCACATTTGATTATTTTTATAGTGTAAGAAAGAAAGCTATTATTTATTTGTTTCTACAGACACCTGCCAGGCACCAATAGCATTTTTCTTCATTCATCTGGATGCCAAATACCCCAGTATCCTATAAAAGCAATGCATTATTTTTTCCCCTTTCCTTCCTCTTTACCTTGGGGTAAAGACTGGGGTGTGAAATAAATGTAGGATGCAACTGTCTGACAGCAGTCACATTTAGACGATTGGTAGGCAATCCCTCATGGGGAGTACTTTTCTGTTGTTCTATTTTTAGCGTAGATTTAAGCACTTTGAATAGCATGATTCAGGGATTGACAGATACTATTTGATATTCGCACTACGTAAAAAATTTTTCTTATAATGTTTTGTTATAATGTATTAAACAAGAGAAAAACAAACAAACAAAAAGAAAAAGAATCAACCACAAAACAAAACCTAAAACAAATGGAGAAGCTGTCTATGGCTTTAGAAACATTCCTCCTTAGAATTCCTCCTCTATGAATAGCTTTGTGCAGGGAACAGTGAAGAGAACTGGTTTGTGTTCACATGCTTTATGTTTGCCAAAAGTTGCTTGAATGCGAAATAAAATGAAAAAAAAAAAAAACAAAACCCAAACCAACCAAAACCAACCACACCTGCTGTTGCCCTAGTGCTTAGGCTCCATCCTTTTTTGGTGAAGGTGTTCCAGTTGTTGACAATGCAGCCTGCAGTGTGCATGCAATAGCCACATATAAGGTTTAGCCATAAGCAAATAGCACTTTATTTTAAAAGCTGCACAGTGTGATGATCGGAAAAAACTTACTCTGCCTGGTCAATAACTTCGGGTTTGTATGTGTATTCTATGCACATGAATTATCCAAGTGTGGTGCTTTGTCTTAATAAGGCTGTCTATAATCAGGGTAGTCTTTGCTATAAAACTAAAGGACTCTATTCTACAACATGTGGAAATTCAGTATATAGGTTCTCCGGACAGCACATGTAGCTGAACAGTAATGGGGGAACTGTACAGTATTCAGCTAATTATTTTGAGGGTAAAGTGCATTGCTGGGTCTGATTCTGTTCTCAGTTGCAGCAGTATGATTTGAGAGTAAATCTAATAAAGCTGAATGAGCTTAAGATTGATTTGTGTGGGAGAAGAAAATTGGAAAAGGAAAGAGGAAAAGAAATCATATTTGGAGTCTGTGACAAGCTGAAATCTTGGCTGCAAGGGAAGCAGCAGCAAAACGTCTTCTGAATTTTAGTAGAGGCCCAGTTCTCACCTGGCAGCCGACTTCAAACACTTTCAAAATGATCTGGTTCAGAGCTAGATACTGTTAGGCTTAGATGCAAACTAAAATTTTTCTATTACTGCACAGCTGCAAAAACCATGTGTATGTTACATAATGAGTGATAATCAGCTTCAGAATAATTGGAAAGCTTGTTATACCCGCCTGATTAAAATTCACAAAGTTTTACTTGGATATTGTGCATTAATGACACATTTAAATTATAGATAAAGCAGTGAGATTTGGGGAAAACTGGCTGGGCAAACAGGCTTTCTTCATTCTTAAATTGAAGAAAAGAAAAAAAAAAAAAAAAAGAAAGAAAATGTCAAGTTAGCAAGCCTAAGGAGAGTTTAATTAAAATCCAAGGAAGAAAAACAAATCACGGCAGTAAAGTAAGCTTAAAAATAGGATAAAGGTCAATGGAGAAGAAAGGCCAAAATGTCCACCTGTTTTCTGTCTGTATTGTGGCTGTTTTTGTCATGAAAGCTCTGTACTCTAGCTGACCTACATAAAGCAACTGTCTTTTTGGGGCTCACCATACACATCAGCAACACAAATATGTACGTGTACGTCTAATACACTTCCTAATGATTTTGTGCTTGCTGATAGTCTAGCACAGAGAGGTTTTGGTACCTCTTCTACTGTAGTGATACACAGGATTGAAGAAATCTGTCAGCATTAAAATAATCTCAGTAACAAGCTTAGTTTATTATTCAGAGTAACTATATTCCTTCACACCCATCTCTTATCTGATTTACTATTATTAGAATACTTTTTTAACTCATTTCTCAGCTCAGCAAGTGATTAATGTGACTGGCATCAGAAAAAATGCAAGCAATACCATAACAATTAGTTTCCTTGAATTGGCGCAAGTTCCCTTGCATTTTTTTCTGTATAATCACAAGTCTTCACCTCCTAAATAGCCTGCTGAGCGGAGGTTGGAGAACACCACTATGTCTTTCATTTGAGATTTATTGAACTTCGTATGGATACTAAGCTATCATTTGTGATGTAATTTCACTGGGCTATTTCCCATCGACTCTGTCTGTATCCTCCAAGAAGACATGTTGGCAGCATCGCACTTCTCCAGGTGGCCTTGGGTTGATGTTCCAGAACTCAGAGTTATTGCCCTGGGGAGTGAAACTAATAGAAATATTTCATCTAGTCAGAGTTTTTCTATGCTTTTTTTAAAAACAAAATTCTGTTTAAGACAAATTTTGACCTTTGTTCAAAATAAGCTCAGTGGGTGGGAGGTCTAGAGTCCACACGGCCATGAAGTAGTCAGAGCAGAAATGACAAAGGCAGGTCTGATACCATATTTGGAAAATTTATAAATTCTTAAGCTTCCCATATTACTATGAAATGGTGCACTGAGATTGACAGTTGTTGAAGGAAAGTATTCGGTTTGTTTATATAACCAGCCTCATTGCAAAAGGTTATCAGCATTCTTACATTAAATAGCCAATATCCTAGATAAGGTAATTTCAGAAACATTCAATAGTCAATGAAAATATTTTATTTGGTTTGATGACTTAAGAGCAACATGATTCTCTAGGATCTAAATGTAAAATAAAATAGATGATCTTTATCTAGTACTGAGCTTACAGGAAGCACAACAATCTCTTTGCTGGTTCACTAGCACTAGGAAAACAATTTGAAGCAAAATTTAAGAGCTATGAATTTGCTGGAGATATTTTTGTTATTTTTTATAAAGGTATTTCTCTTAACCATCAAGGTATGACAGAAAGAACACACAAATTACTCACAAAATAAAATGGATGTGCTTTTTAACCTTCTCTTTCTCTGTTTATCAAATATTATCTCGCTCTGTGCCCCCCTCAAAAATACAAAATCATCCAGGAAAAATGAATACCTACTGAGCCCATACTTGGAAGCCCATTTGGTGGCAAAGAAGAGCAAGCCAGAGCAAAGGGCTGCACCACATGGCTGCAACTGGGAAGCTCTACAGTGGGGACACTGTGTGTGCCTGTGCAGGGAGAGGCACAGGGGTCTGTCCATTGTGTTTAGTTACTCTTATGTCAGGTGGGTGCAGAAGGAACCATAGGCTCAATATATTATCATTCTTCTCCCTGCTATAGGCAACACAGAGAAGGTGGGCAGTAAACCTTGATGTTGGTGTCAATAAACACAAATGCCATCAGCTGGCTAAGCACAGATACCCTACTGCAAAGCAGCCAGAGGAGTAGAAATAGCTGACATTGTTTTCCATTTTGCAAAATAAAAGCCAGCACTAAGCATAGTAAAAAGTTTCTTACTGAGTTAGTGTGCAAACCACTAAATGACAATTACAGGAAATTGCCATCTCAGTCAGTTAGCACCACTCTCTTGCAGGAACTCCCTAACCCATTCCATCCCATCCCATGCTGTGCCATCCCAAGCATCCCACCCCATCTCATCCCATCCCATCCTGTCTTCTCTTCTTCATTTACCTTGCAGACTGTATTAAAAGTACATGCACACAAAGCTTGCTGTGAGCCCTCAGTTTGAGGTACATGTGAAAACTCTTTGCAGAGATGTTTAGGTTAAGTAGATGTCTTCTTTCCTAAGAAGAGACTTAACAGCAACAGAGCATTGATTTGTAAAATGTTTTTTTTTTTCTCTCAGTTTGCACACCATTTTTGACATCCCTGTAGAGTGCTCATCTGAAAGAACATCCTGATATTGTCCTGAACCTTCTGTGAAGAAAAAAGTCAGTCTTAAAAATGTCAGTCATGGGTTCAAAGTATTTTCACCCATGCATCTGCCATTAAGCTTCAGTGTCTGCACACACACTCAAAAAAAAACAAAAATAAACAAAGAAAAGCAAAATATCAATGCAATTATTAAATCCTATTTTAGCATGGCTTTGAGAGCTTTTTTTTTTTTGTCAGGGAAGGTTGTTTGCTTCTGCTGTTTTGTAGAAAGTTATGTGATTGTTTTAAATTTTCTCTTCATTCCTTGCATGACAGGTAAATCATAAGGAGATTTTATTTCTTTTTTGAGAAAGTTCAGTTCTTAATTGTAATTTTAAAACACAAGCTGCAGAGAATTTACAGACTTAGAAGAAATTGTTTGATAGAGTTAATATTCTCTGGTGAACAGCCCACTGCAGCCCTACGTTCTTAGGGACATCTCAGTAGAAAATTTAAACAATTAGTATTATACATGTATTATCAGCATCACATTAGATCATTGTACATTCTTCTTAAATCCCAGGCAACTTCAAATGGGGTGATTATGCAAATGCAAAGCAGAGAGGAAAACACAACAGTTTCCATCTATTTTAGAAAATAGTTCCGTGACATCAGGCTCCTCCTTTGAGATCATTAACCTATGCCTACTGCAGGAAAACACATGAATCTGCAAAATGTGCAGATATCTGGTGTAAAATTGTTGCAATAAATACTCTCAAATCATAGTTATAGCACAAAAAAGCATTTTATAAATATTCATACTTCTACATAGGTATTTTAACTTGCAATCATTTAATTATCGAACAGTACAACAAAATAAGTAAAGCTCATAAAAATTCAAGGAACTCCCAAAAACCTCAGTTTGTTCACAAGATGACATTTTCCGTGTTCTGCAAGATGACAGACTTGCAACCAGGCCATTGCTAGGTGGCACTGTGACACAGATACATAGCTAGGGGTGACACTGAGTGGGAGAAGTATAGCGAAGATGTTTCCTGGTCATGTCAGGAAATGTAGGTGGTACATGACTGGCATTCATCTGGTCCTGCTGCCATAGGAGGTTATAGACGGTTTTTGACTGTAGGACACTGGAATTACAAATTTACCAGGTACTTCTTTCACTTCCTGAGTGCTATCTGAAGTCATTTATATAACCCTCTTGGAGGTAGAGAATGTTTTTTCTGGATGACAGGATCTACCCAAATCAAAAGAATATCTGTCAGAATTCCTATCATTGTAAATAATAATTAGTGTCAGTACAGTTCATCTCCTATTTTCTCTGCTTACCTTTTCACTTCTAAACAAAAAAAAGACTGTGAACAGCTCTCAGCGCCATACAGCAAATAGCATTCCCACACTTACCTTTTTTTTTTTTTTTTTTTTTTTTTTACTGTTGAATATTTGAAAAGTGAGAAATAGCAGCAAAGATACTATCTGCTTGAAATGACACTTGCCAAGTTCAAAAATTCCCTGTTCAGTCGTCTTGGGCACCTTACCTGAAATTCTTCTTTCTGAATCCTGGCAAAGAGCAATCTAGTGAATAAAGGGTTGGAGACAGACTGAATTGCACATGCATATAATTTTCAAGGATGTTTTTATTCCTTGTAGTGACTCTTATTGGTTTTTAGTTTGTTTTGCTTTATTTTGTTTTGTTTTCATAAGGAAAGAGATGTCAGAACTGGCATACTACTGCACTACATTAGTTAGAGGATGGCATAGCCACATTAGAAAGAATGGAGTTGAGCTCCAGAGAACTGTAGTAAAGTAGTCATGAACTACGCTGAAAGTCTCCTGCCTCTGCGCATGGCAGCTGTTGAAAGAGCTACTGAATTTCCTTAGCTTCCACTTCAGTTGGTTCTCCACTTCATAAGCACTCTAACAAGAAGGGTTTGAAAGGGAAAATGGTGTTTTCAGGTGCCGTAATAGATGGAGTCTCAGGCACAGTAAGCCTGATACCACAGGCTCCCTGAGAGATGAGGTTTCTGTGTGAAACCTGAGGTTTCCATCTCATTTTGGCCTTCTGACTGCCTTGCTTGGCTTGCTGATTGACTTGCTGAGGTTTTCCTAAGACTCAAAAAATAAAATAAAATCAGATATTTCAAAGTCAAGGTGAATTAATGGAAAAATATATTTTCATAATTGACCATTTCGAATAGCTGACTAGAACACAGATATCCACCCCTTCTTCCCATACCTCTTCCTGTCCTTCTATCCTAGATAGTCAAAGGCCATAACTTCTTTTACATGTCCTGTAAAAATATGATCTAGGGATTTTATTATTGTTCATAGAATCATAGAATAGTTAGTGTTAGAAAGGACCTTAAGATCATCTAATTCCAGCCCCCCCTGCCATGGGCAAACTAAGAAATAATTTAATGTAACATCTTGGTTTCATCATAAAGGTTTGCAGATTTGTTATTCTTTTTTATTTTATACCTGTACGGCAGCTCATGAAGTTAAAGTAGGCAACTGCCCAGTGCTGGGCAGTGGTGAAGCAGCCAACGGAGTTAGTGAGTTGAGGATGCTACAAGACAAAATATTCATCTTAGCTCTTACTGTAAAATGGAATTATCTTCCCAAAATTACATCTAAATATCCACTGCTGTCACTCAAAGTAATTTTGAGTCATATGAATTTTGCAAGAAAAGCACTCTATTGTGTGCTTTTACTAGTGTAGTGACTATTCATAATACATGAACTTCAGCATAAGAACCATTTCATAGGTAAATATTTTTTTAACATGTTGTACATAACTCCCCTTTCTTCAGAAGCTAATAAAACAAAATGACCAAAAAGACCTTTATAAGAATGAACATGTGCCTAGTTGCAATAGGAGAAGAAAAATTTCACCTCCTTCACTTTTACAAAAAATTGCAAACGTAATACAGATAAAGAAATTAAAGTCCTTAGAGAACTGTTTGATTCTAATGTCAGCTGCAGCATCTTTTTACCAACTTCAATTTGTACAGGGGATTTAGTTTCTTTATTTTTTTTCCATTATTTTAGTCAGCTCAGGAACTGACTGTCCATATGCAGAGTGCACAATACAACTCAAGTAGTAATAGTCCTTTCTTGGGAGTGTATTCAAGGTTAATAGCTGGATAAGCATCTTGATAAAGCACCTTGTTAATAGAGCTCTCAGCCGGCCTTCAGTAATCCTGGGAACAACCACAGTTGAAATTCTGTGTAGTTCCTAGTGAATATATGCATATACATTGATGGAATGAAACAAGCAAGTGCCATGCTAGGCTTTGGGATCATCATTCTTAGTTCGCTTAATGGTTGGTAAAAGTCAAAAATAGTTATACTCAAGTCAGCAGAATGAACGCTGTATATAACTGGTGCAAAAAGAGCAGAATCAGGCCCAGAATCTGTGACCATGGATTTCTGATTATTCTACAATTTAATTGAAGATTCGTTGCCTTTTCCAAATGTTCGTTACTGTTGCCATACAAACCATAGATTAACATATGCATTCTTATCAAGGCTTTCTTTAAGGCTACAGATATGACTAAGAACTGGAAAATATGACTCTTCCTTTACACACTTTGTTCAAAATCACTGAAGTTTAAATAGAAGCACTAAAGCTGAGATACATTCAACTTCTGTTTATGCCTACAGTATATTAAATATTTTACCTAAAGAGATTAACTTATATTTATTTTTCAGAAAACCTAGATGGGTCATAACTAAAAGCAACGGCATTTTTGTAGTAATATTATACATCTTGCTGAGAAGAAAGAAAGTCATGATCAAAATGTTACCTAGTTTCAGTGTTTGTTACTTCAAAAAGAACATGTTTTATGTTATCCTAACTTTTGGAAAATTCACCAAGCCTGGACTATAAGACTGAACAGCTTATTGTAATAACTATAACATATTAAAGATTTTTGTATTTTCATCAATTTTTATTCTTAAAGGAGAAAAGACATCACTCACTAAATATGAATGCTGCACATGTTAGCAATAGAAATATTGATTTTTGTAACTTTGATTGCACTTGCCTTAACTTCTCCACATGCATAAACAAACACAAATAACACAGAGGGGAAAATAAGAAGATTAAGGGAAATAAAATCCACAAAAGTAGGCAAGTTTTGCATTCCTTAATGAATAATGACACATGAGCATACTCACTAGAATCCTTGTAAAGAGCACATGATGTGTAGGTTTGTTAAAGCACAAGGTGTACTTTGTCTAGATTTAAAAAAACAAAAACAAAACAAACACAAAACAAACAAAAAAACCTTTTGGTGTGACTCTGCTTTAGGTTTAAAAAAAGTTGGATGTTTAAAAAAACCTTTATTACTTGCATATGAATATTTTTGTATAATATCTGAAGAAGGTTTTAAAACACACACAAAAAAAAACCAAACCCTACTTGCTTTATAGTGTGCAAATTTTAGAGAAAAATAAACAGGGTATGTGTCCAGTTTGTAAAAAAATGTTCAAGATTATTCTTTCACTGGCTAAATGCAAGGTTATGACAACTTGAAATACTTTTTTGTGAACTGACAAAAAAATAAAGCAATGTGAATTATTTGCGTATGCAAACTTTTTTTAAAATAAATTGTTGCTAATAGCAATGCAAATTGAACAGCATGATAGGGAAGGATTTGAAGATTCCAGTTTAGTGATTTGATTTCCAGGGCATATTGGCCTACAGCATACGCATTGGATAAACTGGCACAGCTCCAGCTGAGGCAATGGAGCTGCTCCAGCTTACACCAGCTGAGAACCTGACCTTTTGCTTAATAATAAATTTAACAGAAAATATCCCTCCATTAATATTTTCTTTCTTGGTGCTTCCTCCTGTTCCACTGGTTTATTTCTTAAAGATAATTCTTTAGGATATAAATATATTCTGTGTGTATTCTTTTTTCTTAAAAAGATGAAGGGTTATGGATTTACTTATAGTAAAGCAGGTAGTGCATTCTCTCTGAGGGAAAGATTTTGTGTGCCTGTGTGGGTGCACATATATGTGTTTGATTTACTACTGTATTACTCAAGTTTTACAACTGTTTAGCTCCACTGGAATGGCAAGGTGAGAGGGGAATAGAGTAACATGGTGGTGAAAAATTTTTTTTTAGCAGCGTGTGTGTGGTGTCTGTGAGCAGAGTAGAAGATCCTGACTGATACAAGAACTATAGTGCAACAGAAGTAGTTCAAACCACAGCAATGTTGTAATTTTACAAATGAAAACTAACAAGAAAATGTCAAAAAAGGCATTTTTTTGACATTTGAAAACCTGGATGCATGCTTTTTTTTTTTTTAACGTTTATTGAAAATGACATCACGCTTGGATCAAGACAAATTCCATCTTTGGTTTTGTGAATGGACTGTAAGCTCTGTGGTTCTCAACTGCAGTGGCATAAACCAGGAGTGTCATTATCCAAGGCAATGGGTTTGTACCCATGTTACACCAGTCACATGAACTGCAATCACATTCTTTTTGGCTATCCTATCGAGAACCTCATGTCCTCAATTCTTTGAAAGGCACAAGTAACCCTTAACTTGTTTCAACTCTTTCTTTTTCTTTTTTTCTTTTTTTTTTTTTTTTTTTTTTAAGTTGTGTATCCCTCCAGATTCCAGTGGAATTGCTCAAAAGTTGAATCTCTGTGATGCAAGAATTTGGAGCCTTACAAGAAGAGACAGCCACCAAGGCACAGCACTTCTTACAAAGGTTGACCATATGCCGTAGCTAGAGTTCAAGGTGGCAAAAGTTAGCAATCTTCTGGCTCCAGAGGCCCAGGACATAGACCACCCCGTATCTTCCTATCTCATGTATATCACAAGGATTTTAAAACATGGCAAATGGATCTGTTTACCTGCAGCAACTCACATTTAAATACATTTTTAACATAAACAAAGTATTTTGCACCTGCAGTCTGACACCTGGTGTCAAGGTGACCTATGGTACAAAATATTGTTACTGCAGTAATCATTTTGAACTTGGAAGCTGTCTGCTGCCTATACTTCTAATGAGATTTTTATCTTTGCCATATAAAATATAAGTAAGATCATCTGATAAAATGATCATGGTTTCACCAATATCAACAAGAATAATTGGCCTGTCATGGTGCCAGGAAATGCATTTAGCATTCTATTAGACACCATAAGAGTTCTGATCATTCAAGTACCAGCATGTCAAGTGCACAGAAATATGGTATCTGTTGTAAATTCAAAAAAATATTTATGTATATTAGTTACACTTTTTAAATATTTCTATTAAACAGACATTAATAAAAAAAAAAATCAAGAACACAATGCTCTATTCTTTGCTGCATTACTCTGCATTCTTTGCAGTTCTTAGACCCATGACTGTGAATGCAGAAATTTCCCAAAATCGTGTATATGTAAACAGACTGGGAAGCCACGCAGGGAGAAGTAAATAAATGAGACAGTCACAGGGAGAAGTAAATAAATGAGAAGATTGCCTGGAAGTGCACTTGAGTCCTGGTTCCAAAAAAAAAATAAATAGAAAGAAAAACAGAGACTAACAAACAGAAAGACAGAGAAAAATCACGAACAAGTCCAGTACCAATCTAAATACTTAGAGTACATCTGGAAGGTTTTCTTGGGGAGTCCTGACCTGCACCACGTAGAGTGGTTATCTCGAAGTCTACATTTCATGATGGCAGTTTCCTGACAAAACCATCAAAATAATTTGTGTTCTTTCTTCTTCTGTGAGCTCTTGTCCTCACACAGTCCTCCCCTTCAGCATGCTCTAACTCAAATACTGGAAATTATCTCTGATTTGATGGTTTTTTGGACACCAAATTATTATTATAATCAATTTCATTCATTCATTATAGATATTCCCTCTCCTTTATGAGTACTTATTCCCCCTTTATATTTTCCTAACATGCTTTTTTCACTTTTTAATTTATTTTTTTCTTATTTACTTTATTTTGTATAGATAATTGAATTTGCTCATTAATGAAAAAATATGTATCTTTTAAGAACTAGGTTTGCCTTTTTAGGAATCCAGTGTGGATCTGCAATTGAAACACAGGGTCTTGAACAGAGCTGTGAAATGCAACTATTCACATGCTTGTGAGCCTACACATTAACTGCCAGGGAGATCAGAATGTCATTTGGAGTAATACATGCATAACTGAAAATTAAATTCTCAGGTATTTCTGGTATCTACAGAAGTGAAAATAAAGCTGTTGTTTGTAAGTAAAGAGCTGTTTTATTTCAAATGGAGGACTATATACAAGGTCTTCTGTTAAAAACCTGCTAAGAATTGTAAAAGAAACCATGATAATCATATACTACAAAAGGTGATGCTGAGAATAAGAAAAAGAGGCACTACAATGCAAGGTAGGTCTTTACTGGCAGTTTACATTTTCAAAATCCCTCCAAAAGTTCTGGGAAACATCCTCACCTGAAATAGACTCATGGATTACAGAGGTTAGTTTCAAACCTCAGTGAAAGCAATTGTTAAAGTCAAACGAAAAGTAAGCATATTTTTCAGCAGAAGAGGAACTACAGTACTGAGATTAATGCTAACAGAGATAAAACAGTAACATAGAATTGATGTCTAAATGCATTGTTTTGAGACTGAAAGAGCCTCAAAAAAATCAGAGATCTTTGAAGTATTTTACTTTCCAGTTGCATTCAGAATGGGTTCATTCTTTTAAGTCAATACCACAAAATCAAATAACTATTCTTCTAGGCTATGAACGCTGATGAACCTTAACCTATTTAGTATGTTCTCCATACTTATATTGCAGAGGAATATGCAGTGAGAAGGGTAAAGCTAGGACAAAGCCTGTGCCCTTTATGATTACTTTATACAGAATTTTCATTTCTGTCTTGAGAATTAGGTCTTGGCTATCATCACACTTAGCATTGGCTCTAGTGGAGACAGCTGTCAGAAGCAACATAGCCCAAATATTTGATGTGGGAATATACTGTGGCTTCTGTCATCAGCATTGGATATGCTGCCAACAACAACCACAACCTTTTTTGTTCTCCAGTGAGTGTCATCCTGCACCCCACAGTAGCACCACATGTATTGGAGAGCATGGAAAGAATCCAAAAACACTAAAGGACAAATATTATACGAAAGAAGATGCAAGAAAGAGAAAATCCTCCTATGCTGGTTGATATCCCATCCTACACATAACAAGTTCCTTGTGGTCTCCATCAGGCCTTTCTTGGCTCCCATTTCTGGCCATAGACAGATAAGCTAGATAAACAGTGCTGAGCTACCCTGTTTGAACTCCTCCATGCAGTGCTAGCTGAGCCACCTCTACATGACAGCAAGAGGTGATTTTCTCCAAGTTAACATCCAGAGCCACTAACGATATGTTCTACTCAGCCATAGCATTTCATGTACTATCATGTACATATTATTTTGCTGTCTTGGGGGGCGTAGATTTTGCTTTTGATGTCCTACTTGGTTTAATGTATCTAAGAGGTTATTCTCATTGTGGAAAGTTGGTTTTAAATTTAAAGAGTGTGTATCTGTTTGGGTATACAAATTGATGTCCACCAAAAGCCGCCCTATACGTTCCCCTCCTCAACTGGACAGGGGAGAGAATATATGATGAAACGTGCAGGTGTCTAGATAAGGAGAGAGAGAGATCAGTCATTAATTACTGTCAAACCAGAGTAGAATAATGAGAAAATAAGACATAAATCTTAAAACATCTTCCCCAACACCCCTCCCTTCTTTTCTCAACTCCTGATTTTCTCTTCTTCATCCCTGCAAGCAGCACGGGAGCATGGGGGGAATGGTAGCTCTGGTCAGTTCATCACACATTGTCTCTGTCAGTCCTTCTTCCGCAGGAGAGGGCTGCTCACACACTTTGCTTGTTCCAGTGTGGGTTCCTTTCTCCACAGAACAGGTGCTGCCAGGAGCCTGCTGCAGCACGGCCTTCCCACTTGGTCACAGACTCCTTCAGGCATCCCTCTGCTCCACCCTGCGGTTTACTGCAGGCTGCAAGGAGACAGCCTGCCTCACCATGGTCTGCACCACGGGCTGCAGGGGAATCTCTTCACCCCGGCACCTGGAGCACCTCTTCCCATCCTTCTGCACTGACCTTGGTGTCTGCAGAGTTGTTGCTCTCACAGATTCTCACTTCTCTCTCCTGGCTGAAGTTTCTCGTGTGCAGTAACTTTCATAGAATCACAGAATAGTTAAGATTGGAAAGGACCTTAAGATCATCCAGTTCCAAGCCCCTGCCATGGGCAGGGATGCCACACACTAAACCATGTCACCCAGGACGCTGTCCAACCTGCCTTTGAACACTGCCAGGATTTACCACCTCTTTGGGCAACCTGTTCCAGTGCCTCACCGCCCTCACAGTAAAGAACTTCTTCCTTATATTTAACTTGAACTTCCCCTTTTTCAGTTTAAACCCATTGCCCTTGTTCTATTGCTACAGTCCCTGATGAAGAGTCCCTCTCAAGCATCCTTGTAGGCCCCCTTCAAATATTAGAAGGCTGCTATAGTCCCCTTCTTAAATATGTTACCCTAGAGGTGCTACCACTGTCACTGATGGCCTTGGCCTTGGCCTTAGACAGCGGCAGGTCCTTCTTGGGTCCACCCGGCATTGGCTCTGTCAGACATGGAAAGTTTCTGGCAGCTTCTCACAGAAGCCATCCCTGTAGACCCTATGCTACCAAAACCTTGCCACACAAACCCCATACAGGTGTTTGAAAGCAGAGTCTAATTATCATTTTTAAGTAATGGTGAAGAGCAGCATTTCTTCTAATGACTGAAATCATACACTTCTAAGCAAATAGTTAATTAGCAATTAATGTAATCAGTAGATGCCTGGAAAAAATCTCCTTAGATCATGGCTAAATAAAATACAAGAAAAAGATAGCAAACTAAAAAGCATTTGCCAAAAGATCTGAGCATATTGTAAAGCAACCCTTTCAAGCTATTAAGCATATGATACTTTCAAAAAACCCTTATGAACTCTTTTCATCCATAGTAACTTCATAAAAGTTGCCTCAGTCTCTCTGGTAAATAATTAGCATTTTTAAACTAATTAAATAAACATTTATGTAATAGATTAGAACAGGTTTCAAGGACTTATTATAGGCTCTCTTTGTTGTAAATAGGATGGAATAGCTCTGAACTGATCTCCTGGGTAAATAATGCATTTTATAACTTTTAATTAAAAATGGGAGAAATGGAAATTCTTTTAAACAAATATTTAAATGTCATTAAGGATTTGATTCAAAAGTGACAAAAGCAATCAGATTTCAAAAAAAAAAAAAAACCCAGAAGGATATTCCATCCTTGATTTCTGGGGTTTGATTTTTTTTATTTTTTTTTTGCTAAAATAAAATGACAGTTGATGGAGCTTTCCTTCAGAGCTTGTCCTATGGGGCTGAGAAATGAGGTCTGGCCTTCAAACTTACATGGGCCACTTTACAAAAGAACTGCTGTAGTCTGAAGGTTAATTAAGTAGATACTTTTAAAGATTTGCCATCTAATATGCTTTATACATCAGCAGAATCTGGAGCACAAGTGACAGTGTTACAGAACCTTTTTCAATGTGGAAAGAAATAGCTCTGCTCCTGGAGATATTATGCTCACAGATTAGGAATTTATGAAACAGTTCATCTTCATATTAGTCTTGATAAAAAAAATATATCCACTTAGAAAGAGCAGAAAAGAGCCCAGTTTGCCTCTTGACCTGTACTTGTGGGTGACAACCATAGGAAGGAGAGACCTTCACCCTCTTCCCAGAACTACAAATGAATTTGCAGTAGGTGTGAAGAAATTTTCCCACCCTTCCTTCAATTGGGAAATTATTTCTGGGGAAATATTTTCTCTCTTGAGATTCCTGTTGTCTTAAAATACTTTATAAGATGTGGCCGCTGTAGAAAATGTTACAAAGCTGTGTAGTAGGGATGTAAATCTCCTCTATTAGCTATGAAAAAGACATGCTATGAAAGAAGCCCAGATAGGGGCAAAGCAATTGACATCATCTACCTTGGTTTGTGCAAAGCGTTTGACACTGTCCTGCACGACATTCTTGTCTCTAAACTGGAGAGGCGTTCTTCATTATGGATCTGTAGTGATAAGACAAGGGGGAATGGGTTCATACTTAAACAGGGGAGGTTTAGGTTAGATGTATGGAAGAAGTTCTTTACTGTGAGGGTGTTGAGGCACTGGAACAGGTTGCCCAAGGAAGTTGTGAATGCTTCATCCCTGGCAGTGTTCAAGGCCAGGTTGGACAGAGTCTTGATTGATATGGTTTAGTGTGTGGTGTCCCTGTCCATGGCAGGGGGGGTTGGAACTAGATGATCTTAAGGTACTTTCCAACCCTAACTATCCCGTGATTCTATGAACCCTCTACATAAGAGTTTGGGGTTAGGAGGTTAATTTTGGTTGTTATTTTTGGGGTGCAGTTGTTATAATTCCTCATCAATTCACAACCTTTAGTTTAGTTTTAAGGTCTTCTGTTGTTTATGCATATTATTCTTAGACTTATTTCCTGACATCTCATCCTCAAATTGTGAATCAGAACTTTCCCTTAGCACAGCTAAGAGCAAAGGCACTGCTGATGATACTGCCCAGTGATGATAACACTGTCCACAAGACTGATCTAAGAGCTCCATTACCAGACTATCCTAACGGAAAGATTTGCTTTTCAATATAATGCGACATAATCACCTTTATCTATTCTTTTATCAATTTATCTTTATTGACTAGTCATTTCCCATGCAGCATCATATTAAATGTTTTACTGAAATATGAATTCATTAGAGTTATTTTATTTTGATTGTCTAGAAAACCAGAGGCCTTACCTGGAGGGTGTTGCACAATGCATAGATGATTGACTCACACTATTCAACTTCTTTTTTATTTGCCTCTATAACTTTCAGTAGCCTGTTCTAAAATATTCAAAAGTCCTTCCTACTGCTGAGGTCAAATAAAGGATTCTGTATTCAGCTGTAACTTCTCCATTTCTTTAATGTAGGTACCACAATGCCAATTCTTTAGCCAAGACGTACACTTACCAACTTCATAAATATATTAATGATTCTTGCTATTTGACCTAGATTTAATGTGCAAGGTTTTTAGACCTCTGGGATGGATATCTCCAAATTGAGTTTTACTTCAGTCTTGGATTTAGTAATCCCATTTGCCTACTGTCTTTCCCATTACCTTTTGGGACAGTTGGTCAGTCAGATTCATCAATCATACCAGAAAGAAGGCAAAGCTTTGATTTACATTCGGATCCATGCTGACACTGCCTTTAATTTTTGCTCCATCCTTACTGTGTATTAGGGATGGAGGTGGGATGCCTTATCTTGTTCTTGTTTATTTATATGGCTATTTTTATGGCATAAGTTCATTTGCAAGTTCTAACTGAGGTTGACTTTCGCCATTGCTAGCTTTATCTGATCCTACAGACCCCTAAGTTCACTTTGCAAGTATATATCTCTTTTTTCCATTCCTTAGTAAGGTTTTTGTTTATTATTTTTGAGGAAAGGGTTTTCTCAATGGGTCTGCTGCTCTTCTGTACACTTTTTCCACACCTGTCTTCCTCACAAGTCTTCCTCACTTTTGTCACCTTGAAACTAGTAAATTAAACAATGACTGGCCCCATTCTTTGGCCCTGGGGCCAACTGATGCACTGATACTATTAAACTCTCTTGGCACCTGAAAAAGGTGCCTTATCCAAATTGTCTATTAGGAATGGTCACGCAGACTTGCTCATGCACTGACTAGGAGAGCTCTTGGTGGCCCAGAGCAAAATCATGCCAGAGACCCTTTTGATAATGTGAGACTGAGATAATAGAGCTCCACAGGCAACATCTAATTAACTCATGCAGATGAGTCACTGTGTTCCCTAGCTTTTCCTTCACATCCAGTGCAAAAAAGGACAGAAAGTAATTCTCACAATCTTATAATGAGTTTCACACATGTTGGAGTATATCTTAGAACTTAAACACTTAGGAAGAAATACTTTGGGATAATTTTACCATCCTTTTTGGAAAAAAAATGCCCAAAATTCATTATTTCAAAACACATGCGTATGTATGGTCAAGTACAAAGGCCATAGTGTCTTCTCTCCCCAGATATGTAGCAAGGAATTTGGAACAGCCTAGACCACCCTTGGCACTCTCTTCTTTGTAGGAGCTGAAATAATATATAATAAAATTTCAATATATTTCAGTTTGATGGAAAGAATTAATACTACATTATATTTAAAACTGTGTAGAAAGTAGCTGCCTTGAGCTCAATAGCATGGATATCATTGATAGTCTGTTTGGTTCTTTTAATTTACCGGTGAAGAAAGAAAAAAAAAACCTTACAACATACATACAAATCTTTCCATAAATGGTATTCTGAGCTCTGACTGTTATTTTCTCCTCATTTCTATACCAGTAGACTTGAATGAAGACTGAAGAAATAAGAAAGGTGTTTTCAGTATTTTCTCTTGCATTTTCATTCCAACTACTGACCTAATTTAACTATAATCTTCAGTTTAACCAGAGAAAACTGAACTGGGACATGAGTCAGTGCATATGCTTCTCAATGTTTGCAGCACATTCTGATGTGAAATATTAGACTCTGACAGGTTACTGATTAACTGAAAGCACAATATAACATAAGTAGTATTTGGAAAAGTTCTTTCCATGGGTTTGAAAGAACAGCCAACTACAAGCAAAAAGAGTAGAAATCAAAGCATGCGATTTATTATATGCCATATAAAAATGAGACTCACCTAATTCACAGATTGAAACAAAAATACATTATTAGTAGAGTAATATGAGGAAAAGAGAGAAAAAGCTGGTTCATGTCAGTAAATCTTGCACTAAGTCAGTGGATTTTTCTTTTTTTTTTTTTTTTTTTTTGAGTTCTATCCAACAGGAATTCCTTCCCTTCAGCATACCAACCGAACCACACAGCTTGGTGTCATCGGCAGACTTGATGAGGGTGCACTCAATCCCACTGTCCATGTCACTGACAAAGATGTTGAACAAGACCGGTCCCAACACCGATCCCTGAGGGACACCACTCGTTAACGATCTCCAGCCGGACATTGAGCCGTTGACCGCAAGCCTCTGCATGCAACCATCCAGCCAATTCTCTATTCACTGAGAGGGCCATCCATCAGATCTATGCCTCTCCAGTTTAAAAGACAGGGATGTTGTGCGAAACACTGTCAAACACTTTGCACAAGTGCAAGTAAATGATGTCAACTGCTCTACCCCTGCCTATCAGTTTCGTAGCCCCACCATAGAAGGTCACCAAATTGGTCAGACAGGGCCCTTAGTGAAGCCATAATGGCTGTCACCAGCCACCTTGTGGGTTTTCATGTGCCTTAGTGTGCTTTCCAGGAGAATCTGCTTCAAGATTTTGCCAGGCACGGAGGTGAGACTGACTGGTCTGTAATTCCCTGGGTCATCCATTTTCCCCTTCTTGAAAATGGGGGTTATATTACCTTTTTTCCAGTCATCAGGAACTTCACCTGACTGCCATGATTTTTCAAATATGATGGCCAGTGGCTTAGCAACTTCATTCGCCAGCTCCTTCAGGACCCACGGATGGATTTCGTCAGGTCCCATGGACTTGTGCACCTTCAGGTTCTTAAGATGGTCTCGAACCAGATTCTCTCCTACAGTGGGCCCAAGATCTTCTTTCTCACGGTCCCTGCACCTGCCTTCCAAGACTTGGGTGGTGTGGTCAGAGCATTTGCCAGTGAAGACCAAAGCAAAGAAGACATTAAGAATCTCAGCCTTCTCCAAATCCAGGGTAGCCAGTTCTCCTGATAGATTCCAGAGAGGGCCCATGTTGTCCCTTAGTCAGTCTTTCATTTGCAATGTACCTATAGAATCCCTTCCTGTTATCTTTAACATCCCTAGCCAAGTTCAATTCTAACTGGGCCTTAGCTTTCCTAACCTGGTCCCTAGCTTCCCGGACAACATCCCTGTATTCTGCCCAGGCCGCCTGTCCTTGCTGCCACCTTTTATAAGCCTCTTTTTTTCCTTTGAAGTTTTCTCAGCAGCTGCTTATCCATCCAAGGAGGTCTCCTGGCCCTCCTGCTGCACTTCTTTCTAGTTGGGATGCAACACTACTGAGCTTGTAGTAGGTGATCCTTGAATATCAACCAACACTCTTGGGCCCCCTTGCCCTCTAGGGCTATATCCCGTGGAACCTTACTAAGCAGGTTCCTGAAGAGGCCAAAGTCTGCTCTCTTGAAGTCCAGGGCAGTGAGCTTGCTGCACGCTCTTCTCACTGCCCTGAGGATCTCAAAGTCGACTGTCTCATGATTGCTGCAACCAAGGCTGCCCTGGAGCACCACATTTCCAACCAGCCCTTCCCTGTTGGTGAGCACGAGGTCAAGCATGGCATCTCTCCTTGTCGGCTCCTCTGTTACTTGCAAAGGGAAGTTGTCTTCCACACAATTGAGGAACCTCCTGAATTGCTTGTGCCAGGCTGTGCTGTTCCTCCAACAGATATCAGGGTGGTTGAAGTCCCTCATGAGGACAAGGGCCTGCAAGCGTGAGCCTGTTCCTATCTTCATGCACGGAGTCCTCTTGATCAGGCAGTCTGTAACAGATCTCCACAGTAATGTCCTCATCGATATTCTCCCTTTGACTCTGACCCACACGCACTCTGTTAACTGCTCACCAGACAGTTCCATACTCTCCAGCCTACTACTAACATAAATAGCAACTTCTCCTCCCTGTCTGCCAGGCCTGTCTTTTCTAAAGAGCCTGTAGCTTTCCATTCCAACACTGCAGTCACAGGAGCCATCCCACCATGTTTCTGTGACGCCAATGACATCATATCCCTGTAGCCATGCACACATGTCTAATTCCTCTTATTCCCCATACTACAGGCATTTGTACAATGGCATCTGACCTCCTTGCTTCTAATTGTCCTCTTCCTCCTTTGTGCTCTTGTTGGAGATTTGGTTGGGTTTCTTTTTTGTTATTAGTTCCCAGCTTCCTAGATTAATGTCCTCCTTTTCTGTATACCCTATGGTGGACGCTTGAGGCCCCTGCATAGTTTGTGCCTGCGAGCAGGCAATCCAACTTCTCAGCTTCCCTGACACCTTTCAGCTACTGACAGTGCTCCGCAGCTCAGCCCCTGCTGCAGGAGGGCCTCCACCAGGGCACCGAGTGCAGCCCTGCCCATTGCGCTCCCTCGCCTCACGACACCAGTGCAGGCACTCTCTACATCCCGAGCTCCGCGCTGCAGCCTCCCCTCTCATCGGCTCTGTCTGATGCCGACGCGGCCACTGCCGGGCAGCCAGAGACGAGCGCTCCTCACCCCCCACGCTGCCAGCTCGCGCTACTGGCGCCAACCGCCGCGCCGCGCTCTGTTTCCCCGCCCCCCGGGGCGGGTTTTCCCCCTCAGGGCGGGGCCGTCCCTCCTGGCACCGCCCCCTGTCAGTCGCTGCTCGCCTCAGTGGAGCTGCGGGCCTCGTGAGAGTTCGGGGCTCCCTCGGTGGCTCTCGCAGCTCAGAACTGAGGCTCCTGGACTCGAGCTTTCCCCTATCTCCGGAGTTGAAGGCTCCTCCCTGGAGATACTCACCTTTCTTTTCCCCTTGTAGCATTCCGCAGTAGTGGAATGTAGTGGTTTAAGCCTAGCCGGTAACTCAAAACCATGCAGCTACCTACTGACTCCCCCCCCTGCTTTTTCCACCCTCTCCTGGAGGGATGGGAAGGAGAATCAAAATAATGTAATCCCTACAGGTTGAGATAAGAACAGTCCAGTAACTGAGGTATATTATGGAACTACTGCTACTACCACTAATAATAAGGGAAATAACAAGAGGAGATAATATAAAACCAAAAGGGGAAAGGAAAAGAAAACAATAAACACAAGTGGTGCACAATACAATGGCTCACCACCCCCTAAGTGATACCCAGCCCAACCCAAGCAGTGATCTGGGCCTTCTGAGTAATTCACCCCAGTTTATATACCGGGCATGACGTGCAGTGCTATGAAATATCACTTTGGCTAGTCTGGGTCGGGTTTTTGTATCTGCTTCCTCAACATTTGTGCCCCTTCTCACTGGCAGAGCATGGGAGACTGAAAAGTCTTTGACTGGAGTAAGCATTACCTAGCAACAACTAAAAACATCGGTGTATTCTGAGGCTAAAGTCAAAAACACAGCACTGCACCAGCTACTGGGAAAGAAAAAAACCAGCTGTTACAGCTGAACCCAGGACATCAACTACAAAGATGCTATTTCATGCAAATGTTACCAGTATTAATAGTTTTTTAACAAGTTTCCAGGACAGACCTCTGAACAGATTTTCTTTGGATTTTAACTGAATTTGCTGGATTGATGAATAATTCTCTCATTTCACATATCTCTCTCCATGCTGCTATGGTGACCACATTTATTTGTTTATTTATCCATGCATTGATTTATTGTGGAGCTATTCTTGTAGAATCTTGGATTTTCTCTATATTTTCCTGTGGTGAGTTGACCTTGGCTGTCTGCCAGGTGCCCACCAAGCCAAGTTTTCACTCCACCACCTCAATAGGCCTAGAGGAGAAAATATGATGAAATGCTCATGGGTTGTCCTGGGTTCAGCAGTAGCAGTCACTTTTTCTCCTTCTTAGTAGCTGTTGCAGCACTGTGTTTTTGACTTTTGGCCTGGGAACAAAGCTGATAACACCGATGTTTAGACTGACCAAGGACTTTGTGAGTCTCATGCTCTGCCAGGGAGGAGGAGGGGCCTGGACGAAGCAGGGACAGGACACCTGACCCAAACTAGCCAAAGAGGTATTCCATACCACAGCACGTCATGCCGGGGGATGTAACTGGGAGCTACCCGGAAGGGCACGTCCTCTTTTCGGTCGGGCTCTTTTCCGGCGAGCGGTATCATATTCTCTTCCCTTGTTATTTCTCTTATCATCATTATTATTATTGGTGGCAGCAGTAGTGATTTGTGTTATACCTTAGTTACTGGACTGTTCTTATCTCAACCCGTGGGAGTTACATTCTTTCGATTCTCCTCCCCATCCCTCTGGGGAGTGGGGGGGGGGAAGTAGACTGTGTGGTTCTAATTTACAGCCGGGGCTTAAACCACGACATGGGTCAAGACAAAGACAGGGAGGTCATCCATCAGTTACAGTCATGTGAAAACCAAACTTGACTTGGAGAAATCAGTTTAATTTATTGCCAGTAAAAATCAGATTTTCATAATAAAATACAAGAACAAATATAAAAATCCTCCCAGCCTCAACTTCATTCCCGACTTCTCTACCATGAGAACTTCTTCTCCATGAGCAGCCCAGGGTATGCAAAATGGTGTTAATGATCAATCTATAATGCTTCATTTCTGCTGCTTCTTCTCCCTCACACTCTTCCCTGCCCCAGCATGGGATCCTTAACATGGGAGACACTCCTTCATGAACTACCCCAATGTGAGTCCTTCCCATGGCCTGAAGTTCATGAACTGCTCCAGTGTGAGTCCCTTCCATGAGATGCAGCCCTTCAGGAACAGACTGCTTCAGCGTGGGTCCTCTGCGGGGTCACAAGTCCTGCAGCAAGCCTGCTCCAGCATGGGCTCCTCTCTTCATAGAGCCACGGATCCTGCCAGAAGCCTGCTCCAGCACGGGCTTCCCATGGGGTCACAGCATCCTTCAAAGCACATCCACTTGCTCTGTCATGGGATCCTCCATGGACTGCTCCAACACAAACCTCATTGGCTGCAGGGAGGCAGCTTGCCTCACCATGGTCTTCATCACTGGTTGCAGGGGAATCTGTTCCCATGCCTACGGCACCTCCTCCCCTCCTTCTTCACTGATTTTGGTGTCTGAAGGGCTGTTGCCCTCACATATTCCCACCCCTCTCCCAGCAGCAGTTTTTTGCCTTCTTAAATACATTGTCACAGCGGTAATACCACCATAGCTGATGGGCTCAGCTTTGGCCAGAGATGGTTCCATCTTAGAGCATGTTGTAACTTATTGTCTGACAGTGGAGTAGTTTCTGTGTCTTCTCACAGAAGTAATCCGCTACCAAAATCTTACCAGGTACACCCAATACATTCCATTCGTGTGATCTGCAATGAGACCATCTGATCATTTGTTTGGAAGCTTTCTTGTTTCTTTTCTAAGTTGTCATTGCGTGTATTTTCCCAGGTAAATAGTACAAGTTAAAGAGGCTCACCGGTTATGTAGCCAGCATTATGTTGAAGGATGATTGCTGTTCTCTAGAAAGCATAAAATGTGCCTACTCTGGTTATCTGGGTTTTATATTGACCAAACAGTCACAGCCAAAGAAGTACCAATTAAGATACACCTAAATGAATTTTAACTCTTCAGAACTTCCCCTGCAGAATCTGCGCACATTGTTCAACTTTATTTTGGTCTGGTTCACCTGGGTGAAGCACCTTTCCACTATTTAATTTCCTATTTAACCCTATGCCAACAGTTTAGAATTTGTTTGTTTGCTCTTTGTGGCTATGTTTTTTGTCTTTCTGCACAGGAAGAAGTATGTTTCTTGTTATAAAGTGTATCAATGACGTGAAAATGACTTCAGTGGTCTAACAGAATCAGATCTAAAGTGAAGGCACCTAACATGTCCCTGCCACCTGCCACTGTGTCAAACTAAATAAAAAGAGGGCAAGAAGATGGCACCACAGTGAGGATTTCAGAGGAAGTGTCAGGCATTATTTTAAATCTTTCTTTCTTTTGTCAACTTAAATCAAGTTCTTGAAATGCACTGGGGCAGAGAACAGGGAGGTGGCTCTGCAAAGTGCCTAAATTAAAAATGTTTCCTTTTTTCCTATGAAGCAGGTTCACCTGTTAAGTGTGGTAATAAATGTAAGATTTTATTGCTTCTGCTGCTATCAGTCTTGCAGAGCCAGCTACAGCTGGGTACAAGAGCAGGCTTCTTCACAGAAATAACCAAGGTAACACTGACTACAGTCTAAGACAGTCTGAGAAAATGATCCAATTTACTGGTTGACTAGGTGTCAGAGTTGACATTAAATGAAAGTAATGTGACTACACAGCTGTCACTGAGGGAATGGCGAAATCAGTGGGGTTGCAAAAATATACACAGGGATACGATTTGAGATGGAGAACATTTACTACAAAGAACGAAGAAGGAAGTTGGAAAGGATTGATTTTTATACCTCAGGTTGGATGGAGAAGATAAAAAGAACATATACTTTTGTTGGTATGCTCTGCCCATCACTCTCTTTCAGTGCCATGGTCACTGCCACCTGTCAAAACACAGGTGTACGCCATGTTCTTATGAAAGAATTTGAGACTGCTTAAGAGAAGTTAGACTCAGAGTGCAAACTGACAATTCACTGCCCATCTTTACTGTGCACACTTACTCGACAACATTCACAGTCCTTCCTAAGGGTTTATGTTCTTTGCACCAGGCAGGAAGAAAACTTCATGTTTAAGAAGGTGAATCACAGAAAACAGCACACTGAGTAATGAACATCTATGCCAGAGGATACAAAACGATGAGAACAAACACACATAATAAAAGCATACCCGTCTCTCAGAGTTAGACATTTTCCTTCAGGCCAGCACAGATTGCCCGTATCCAACAGAAATTCAGCTCCTGAGCTGACCGTTAATGAAAGCTTCTCTAACTCAGGCTAGTGCAAGGGTTCTGAAGGCTTCACTCTCTTCTTCCTCTGTTCCTGCCTAGGGCAATGGGACTGATTCAAGCATTATCAGGTGAGGCTTTTTTAAGGCAGACTAAAGCCTTTCCATTGAAGCTGTTCCACTTCACATGCAGTAATTAAACGTTCAGTAGTCCAAAAAAAGCACAGGAAAAATGACTTTGTAGCCTGTGGGTAAGGAGCTTGTTTATGAAAAGGATGTCTAAATTCGTATACCTTCTCCTTTCATTCCATTCCCACTTTGCTTAAAGTTTTCAGGTTCATCCTCTTCAGCAAATTAGCTATTATTTTTTCCAAGTAATGTGGGAAAGCCAAAGTCATTGGATCCCAGAATATGCATATACATATATTTATATATTAGTGAATTTAGCCTTTCTTTTGTTTTGTAGATGGATTTTTTTGCAATGTTCTTTGTTTCAGTCACTTATTTTTTCATTGCAAAGCACATACTGTTCAAAAACAAGTAAATTAGTAACAGTGAATGTTAGCTCTGGAAGACAAAAAAAGAAATAACTGCTGGTTATTTTTTTCCCCACAATTTATTTCTTTTATGAGATTAAGAAACCTAGACACAATTTCTTTAATGATTTGATACCAGATTATTGCTGAGTTTCCAGAAGCCCCTCATGACTTCATTGTAAATCTATGCAATGTATGCCTGAATGGGACAAGGTACAAGATTAATACCAGAGAAAAATACCTACACATGCAAAGATTTCAGCAGGAGGTGAGCATCCAGAAAATCACATAGGTGGGGTTTTTTGCCTATCAGGAAGCATGTCTGAGAGTCTGTCTCAAACAGGAGGGATTTCTAACAGCCTTGATTAAAGGTGAGAAGCTCCTCAGAGTCCTTCTCCTTTGCTCATGCTACTTTATTGTGCTTTCCTCCATTTAATTTATTTGTTGTTATGAAAAAGTAGAGAGTTTTCATAAAAGCCTAGCAAATGTACTTACTCATTAATTTACTTACAGTTGAGAAAAATCTGTAGTTTTTCAGGCATTAAAAGGAAAACTATGCTGAGACTACCTACCTTTAAAAAATTTCACATGCATTAATAGAAAACTTTTGCCTGTTCTCTACTTGACTGGCATAATTGTCCTTTAATGACTCAGAATCTTTTGCTAGCTGTTTTCTTTGAATAGAAGTAAGAGAGTTGGTTCTAATGCACTTCTTTTTTTAATGCTTCCTGAATTTTCTGAAAGATTAAAGAGCAGAAAATATGCCCAACAGGAACAAAGAATTTATATGACAGGAATAATAGTGCAAGCAAACACAAGAATGGATATATTAAAGTGGGCAAAGATGACTACAAAATAATTTGTATTTTATTGTGAGTCAGATACATATTTTAATGTGCTTTTCATTGTTATTAGGTCCATATATATATATGGAGAAGAGTCAATAGTTGTAACTTACTGAAGCTTACCATGATACAGATGGCACAAGCACTAAACATGGTGGTGTGAACTATAAGAATAGGACAAAAATTCTTGTTTCTGATTTCATATTTGCCTTCAAAAAACCTTTTCCTTTCACTCTTCTTAGCTTCTGCTTTTCTTGGTTAGCACTGTATTGACACTAACAGTGACTACTGTACAGTCCCACAAATACATAACCAAAAATCAAGATAAGTCTGTGTATAGACTTTCTCATGTTAGGTTCTGCATACCTTTTGTACACCGCTCTGTAAATGCACTCTGCCAAGCTCTGGGTTATCAAGCAAGCTTAGATCTGACAACTATCTATCATGAGAAAGGCACAGTGATTTCATCATGCTTAAACCAAGCTGGAGCTCTCTAGCATCTATTGGGTGCAGAATACATGACATATTCTGCAGAGAAGTAGTTTCTTGTAGCACAAATATGAAAGGTTCAAAGAAAAAAAAAACAAATCCAAGGGAGTAAATGAACAGACCCTAATTAGAGCAAATACAGCATCAACCTAAAGCATTGTAAACATGAAATGATCATTTGGTGAGTGTCTGAATATTAAAAAGAACTCTAAAGCAGCTCTAAGTAACATGACATATGGACACAATTTCTTGTTACATTAAGTCAGCAGCAAAACTAAATCTAAAAAATGTGCATAACTTTGACAGAATTTTTTTCTAGTCTTCAAGGTGCACATTCAGCCTCAACACCCCTATTCCCTCTTTTGTCTCACGGTTCTTGCTTCAGCTGTAATAAATATGAACACACCTCACAGGAGCATGCTTGGCATTGTAGTCTGCCAATTAGGATAGTCAGAGTGAAGTTTCACAAAAGACTATGTACTTTGAAGATAGTTCAGAGGACACTGTTGTTGAGAATTGTGTTCATTCACACTTCAGATGGATGATTTTTTATACGTTACAGTGATCTGCCCCTCGTTCCTCTCTTCTTGGTGGGTGTCATTTGTTTTAGATCCAGAGACAGGTAACAGAGTAGTCAATTACATCCTTTTAGTCACTATAGTATGGTTTAGGTTTAGGATACAGAGAGCCACAAAGCCTACAGGTCCAGAGACACTGGGGCTGCAGAACGCATACCAAGATGAGTATGGCACTGCACCAGCATGGGTCCATACACAACTTTCTCATCATGATTTCTCATCCATGGTGGTGGAGACGTGAGCCTCAGACTTAAGGTGTCATCAAGTTTAGGATTAGGGCTAGGGTTAGGGTTCAGAGACCCACAAAGCCTACAGGTCCAGACATATGGGGGCTGCAAAAGGCATGCCAAGGGGAGTATGGCACTGCACCAGTATTGATCCTTGCACAGCTTTCTCATGTATGACACCCACGGTGCTGGAGATGTGAGTCTTAGTATTATGGTGTCATAGATGTTAGGGTTTGGGATAGGGTTCAGAGACCCACAAAACCTACAGGTCCAGACATACTGGGGCTGCAAAAGGCATGTCAAGGTGATTACGGCACTGCACCAATGTTTGTGTTTGCACAACATTCTCATGTGGAACAACCATGGTGCTTGAGACGTGAGGCTCAGTATTATGATGTCATAGATGTTAGGGTTTGGGATAGGGTTCAGAGGCCCACAAAGCCTACAGGTCCAGACATATTGGGGCTGCAAAAGGCATGCCAAGGCAAGTACAGCAGTGCACCAACATTGCTCATTGCACAGCTTTCTCATGTGGGACACCCTTGGTGGTGGAGACGTGAGACTCAGTATTATGGTATCATAAAGGTTAGGGTTAGAGTTAGGGTTCAGAGACCCACAAAGCCTACAGGTCCAGATATATTGGGGCTGCAAAAGGCATGCCAAGGCGAGTACAGCACTGCACAACAGCACTGCACCAACATTGGCCCTTGCACAGATTTGTCATGTTGGACACCTATGGTGCTGGAGACATGAACCTCAGTTCCAACCTCGCTCCTTACATACATAGCTCTTTGAAGGAACACCCATGGTGGTGGAGACGTAAGGCTCAGTCTTATGGTGTCATCAAATTTAGGATTAGGGTTAGGGTTAGGATTCAGAGACCCACAAAGCCTACAGTTCCAGACATACTGGGGCTGCAAAGGGCATGCCAAGACAGGTACGGTACTGCACCAGCATTGATCCTTGCACAGCTTTCTCATGTGTGACACCCATGGTGCTGGAGACATAAGCCTCAGTACTATGGTGTCATAGATGTTAGGGTTAGGGTTAGGGTTCCGAGACCCACAAAGCCTACAGGTCCAGACATACTGAGGCTGCAAAAGGCATGCCAAGACAAGTACGGCACTGCTCCATCACTGGTCCTTGCACAGCTTTCTCATGTGGGACACACCAGCTGAAGACATGAGCCTCAGTTACACATGCCTTTCAAGATATGCTTAGGGTTCAGAGAGCTACAAAGCCTACAGGTCCAGAGACAATGGGTCTGTGAAAGGCATGCCTAGATGAGTTCAGAACTGCATCAACATTGCTCCTTACATACTTTTCTCATCAGCAACACACATGATGCTGGAGAAGTGAGCCTCAGTATTATGGTGTCATAGAGTTTAGGGTTAGGGTTAGGGTTAAGGTTGAGAAAGCTACAAAGCATACATGTCCAAAAACATTAGGGCTGCAAAAGGCATACTGAGTACGGCACTGCATCAACATTGCTCCTTAGATTGCTTTCTCATCTATAAAAAACGTGGTGCTGGAGAAGTGGGACTCAGTATTGTAGTGTCATCAAGTTTAGGGTAAGGGTTCTTGTTAGGGTAAGGGTTCAAAGAGCCACAAAGCCTATAAGTTCCAGAAAAACTATGGCTGCACATGGTATGCCAAGTCGAGCACTGCACTGTATCAACACTGCTGCTTGCATGAATTTCTCATGTAGAACATGGACTGTTCTGGAGACCACAACATTAGAATTATGTTGTCATAGAGGTTGGGGTTAGAGTTCAGAGACCCACAAAGCCTACAAGTCCAGTAACACTGGGCTTGTAAAAAGCATGCAAAGAGTAGTACAGCACTGCCTCAAAATTGCCCATCATGTACCTTGCTTATGTGGAACACCCATGGTGCTGGAGACGTGAGCCTCAGTATTATGGTGTCATAGAGGTTAGTGTTAGGGTTAGGCTTCAGAGACCCACAAAGCCTAGAGATCCAGTCATATTGGGGCTGCAAAAGACATGCCAAGACGAGTACGGCACTGCACCAACTTTGCTCCTCACACACATTCTTCATGTGGGATGCCCATGGTGCTGGAGACGTGAGCCTCAGTTCCAAGTGCCATTCAAGATAGGGTTAAGGTTCACAGAGCTACAAAGCCCACAGTTCCTGTTACACTGGTGTTGCAAAAGGCATGCAACAAAAGATGACTACGGCACTGCATCAGCAATGCTCCTTACATAACTTTCTCATGAAGAACACCCATGGCCCTGGAGATATGGACCTCTGTATTATAGAGTCATAGAGGCTAGGGATCAGGTTAGGGTTAGGGTTCAGAGAGCCACAAAGCCTACAGGTCCAGAGACAATGGGTCTGCAAAAGTCATACCAAGATGAGTACAGCACTGCATCAACATTACTCCTTACATACCTTTCTCATGAGCAACAGCCATGGTCCTGGAGATATAAGCCTCAGTAGTATGGTGTCAAGATTAGGGTTAGGGTTAGGGTTAAGGTTCAGAGACCCACAAAGCTTACAGGTCCAGAGACCGTGGGTCTTCGAAAGTCATGCCAAGACAAATACAGCACTGCATCACCATTGCTCCTTAGAAACCTATATTATTTGGAACACCAACTTTACTGCAGCCTAAGTATTAGGGTGTCATAGAGGTTAGGGTTCTGGTTAGGGTTAGGGTTCAGGCAGTTACAAAGCTTAAAGTTTCAGGGACACTGCGTCTGGAAAAGTCATTCCACGGGGAGCACAGTATATCATTAACATTGCTCCTGCAAACATTTCTCATCTGGAAAACCGACTCTGCTGGAGCTCACAGATTTAATGGTACTGTGCCATAAAAATTAGAGTTAGATAATTAGAGGTACAGGGTTCGAACAGCCAAAAAGCCTGCAGGTCCAGAGACACTGGGGCTGCAAAAGGCATGCTAAGATGAATACAGCACTGCATCAAACTTTCTCCTTACAAATGTTTATCATTTGGAACATCGACTGTACTGGAGACCACAAGCTAAATATTAGATTGTCAATAGAGTTTAGGGTTTAGGTTAGGGTTAGAGTTCAGAGAGTTACAAAGCCTAAAGTTCCAGGGACACTGGGTTTGGAAAAGTCATTCCAGGGGGACCATAGCACTTCATTAACATTGCTTCTTTCAAACCTTTCTCATCTGGAAAACTGACTCTCCTGGAGCTCACAGTCTTAATATTACAGTGTCATAAAGATTAGGGTTAGAGTTATGTGTAGGATTCAAAGAGCTACAAAGCCTACAGGTCCAGGGAAAGTGGGGCTGCAAAAGGCATTCCAAGATGAATATCCCACTGCACCAATATTGATCCTTACACCTTTCTCATCTGGAATGCCCAAGGAGATGAAGCCGTGAGCCTCGGTATTGTGGCACTATAAAGTTTATGGTTAAGGTTGGGGTGAGGTTAGGGTGCAGAAAGCCACAAAACCTAAAGTTCCAGAGATACTGGGGCAGCAAAAGGCATACCAAGAAGAGTGTAGCACTGCATCGATACTGATCTTTGCATACTTTTCTCATGAGCAACACTGATGGTGCTGGAGACGTGAGCCTCAGTATTATGGTGTCATAAATTTTAAGGTTAGGGTTAGGGTAAGTGTTCAGACAGCCACAAAGCCTACAGGTCCAGAGACACTGGGGCTGGAAAAGTCATGCCAAGACAAGTACAGCACAACATCAACATTGCTCCTTACATACTTTTCTCATGAGGAACTATGGTGCTGGAGACCACAGCCTCAGTATTATGGTGTCGTAGAGGTTAAAGCTCCACTTAGGGTTAAGGTTCAGATTGCTACAAAGCCTACATGTCCAAAGAAAAGGAGACTCAGAGGTGACCTTATCACTCTCTACAACTTCCTGAAAGGAGGTTGTAGACAGGTGGGCTTTGGTCTCTTTCACCAGGCAGCAACCGACAGAACGAGAGGACACAGTCTCAAACTGCGCCAAGGAAGGTACAGGTTGGATATTAGGAAGAAATTTTTCACAGAAAGAATAATAAAATATTGGAACGGTGTGCCCAGGGTGGTGGTGGAGTCACCATCCCTGGATGTGTTTAAAAAGAGATTGGATGTGGCACTTGGTGACATGGTTCAGTCGAGGTGTAGGGCATGGGTTGGACTCGATGATCTTGAAGGTCCCTTCCAAACTGGTAATTCTGATTCTGATTCTGAAAGACATTGGAGCTGCAAAAAGCATGCCAAGACAAGTATGGAACTCCACTAGCATTAGTCCTTACACACACATCTCATCTGGAACACCCGTTGTGCTGAAAAAGTAAGCCTGAGTATTGTGGTATCATAAAATTAAATTTACGGTTAGGATTCAGAGAGCCACAAAGCCTACAAGTCCAGAGACATCTGGGCTGCAAAAGCCATATCATGACGAGTACAGCACTGCATCAACATTGCTCCGTACTTACCTTTCTCAAGAGGAGCACCCATTGTGCTGGAGACGTGAACCTCAGTATTATGGTATCAGAAAGTTTAGGGTTAGGTTTAGGGTTCAGAGAGCCACAAAGCCTGTAGGTCCAGAGGCGCTGGGGCTGCAAAAGGCATGCCAAGAAGACTACAGCACTGCAGCAACATTGCTCTTTACGTACTATTCTCCTGAGGAACACACGTGGTTCTGGAGGCCAAAGCCTCAGTATTATGGTGTCATAGAGGTTAGGATTCTGATTAGGTTCAGAGAGCCACAAAATTTGGGGTGCGAAAGGCATGCCAAGATGAGTACGGCACTGCACCAACATTGGTCTTTTGACATCTTCCTCATCTGGAACATCCATGGTGCTGAAAAAGTGAACCTGAGTATTATGGTATCGTAAAATTTACAGTTAGGGTTAGGGTTCAGAGAGCCACAAAGCCTACAGGTCCAGAAACATTGGAGCTGCAAGAGGCATGCAAAGAATAGTACAGCACTGCATCAACATTGCTCCTTGCATAACTTTCTTATGAGGATCACCCATGGTGCTGGAGATGTGAGCCTCAATATAATTGTGGCATAAATTTCAGGGTTAGGGTTAGGGTTAGGGTTAAGGTTAAGACAGCCACAAAGCCTACAGGTTGAGAGACATTAGGGCTGCAAAAGTCATGCCAAGCGACTACAGCACTGCATCAATATTGCTCAAAAAAAACCTTTAACATTTGGAATGTTGACTGTACTGGAGACCACAGCGTGAGTGTTCAGCTGTCATAGAAGTTAGGGTTAAGGTTAGAGTTATGGATCAGCGAGTTACAAATCCTACAGGTCCAGGGACACTGCACCAACATTGATCCTTACACACCTTTCTCATCTGGAAAACCCATGGCACTGAAGCTGTGAGGGTCAGTGTTGTGGTATCATAAAGTTTAGTGTTAGGGTTAGGGTTAGGGCTCAGAGAGCCACAAAGCCTAAAGGTCCAGAAACACTGAGGACGCAAAAGGCATGCAAAGATGAGTATGGCACTGCATCAATATTGATCCTTACACACCTTTCTCATCTAGAACACCAACTGTACTGGAGACCATTGCCTTCAGTATTAAGGTGTCATAGAGGTTAGAGTTACGGTTAAGGATAGGATTCAGAGAACCACAAAGCCTACAGGTCCAGAGACACTGAGGCTGCAAGAGGCATGCCAAGACGAGCAGGGCATTTCACCAGCATTGGTCCTTACACACCTGTCTCATCTGGAAAACCGACTCTGCTGGAGCTCTCAGCCTCAATATTACGGTGCCTTAAAGATTAGAGTTAGTGTTTAGTTTTCAGAGAGCTACAAAGCCTAAAGTCCAGGGATACTGGGGCTGTCAAAGGAATTCCAAGATGACTAGGACACTGCAGGAACATTGGTCTTTGGACCAACTTTGGACCAACTTTCTTTTTGGCCACCTGTGATGCTCCTGACCTGAGCCTCTGCTCCAGGGTGCCATTAAGACAGGTTTAGGTTTAGGGTTTGGTTTCCCGTTAAGGTTAATGTTACGTTTATGATTCAAATAGTCACAAATCCTAGAGATCCAGAGATAGTGTGTCTGCAAAAGGCATGCAAAGTTGAGTACAGAACTGAATCAACATTGCTGCTTACATACTTTTCTCATGAAGAACACCGTTTGTGCTGGAGACGTAAGCCTCAACGTCATGGTGTCATAGAGGTTAGGGTTCCGGTTAGGGTTTAGAGAGCCACAAAGCCTACAGGAACAAAAACACTGGGGCTGCCAAAGGCATGCCAAGACAAGTACAGCACTACACCAACATTGCCGTTAGAAACCTTTATCATTTGGAACACCGACTGTACCAGAGACCACAGCCTAAGTATTAGGGTGTCATAGAGGTTAGGGTTCTGGTTAGGGTTAGGGTTCGGAGAGTTACAAACCTAAAGTTCCAGGGACATGGGGTCTGGAAAAGTCATTCTAGAAAGAACCACAGTACATCATTAACACTGCTCCTTGCAAATCTTTCTCACCTGGAAAACCATCTCTGCTGGAGCTCACAGCCTTAATATTACAGTGCTGAACAGATTAGGGTTAGCTTTAGGTATAGGTTTCAAACAGCCACAAAGCCTACAGGTCCATGGGCATTGGGGCTGCAAAAAGCATACCAAGATGAGCATCCCATTGCACCAACATTGGTCCTTGCACATCTTTCTCATCTGGGACTCCCATGGTGCTGAAGCTGGAAGCCTCAGTATTGTGGTATCATAAAGCTTAGGTTTAGGGTTGGGGTTCAGAGAACCACAAAGCCTACAGGTCCAGAGATACTGAGTCTGCAAAAGGCATACCAAGATGAGTAGAGAACTACATCAACACTTCTCTTTACGTATCTTTCTCATGAGCAACACCCATGGTGCTGGAGATGTGAGCCTCAGTTGTTATGGTATTATAAACTTCAGGGTTAGAGTTAGGGTTAAAGTTCAGAAAGTCACAAAGCCTACAGGTCCAGAGACACTCAGGTTGCAAAAGGAATGCCAAGAAGACTACGGCACTGCAGCAACATTGCACTTTGCATACCATTCTCATGAGGAACACCCGTTGTGCTGAAGACATGAGCCTCAGTACTGTGATATCATGAAGTTTAGGGTTAGGGTTAGGGTTCAGAGAGCCCCAAAACCTAAAGTTCCAGAGACAATGGGGCTGCAAAAGGCATGTCAAGACAAGTACAGAATTTCATCAACATTGCTCTTTACGTAACTTTCTCATGAGGAACACCTCTGGTGCTGGACACTTGAGCCTTAGAATTGTGGTATCATAGAAGTTAAGGTTCCTGTTACAGTTAGGGTTCAAACAGCCACAAAGCCTACAGATCCAGAGGCACTGGGGCTGCAAAGGTCATGCTAAGATGAGTATGGCACTGCACCAGCATTGGTCCTTACACACCTTTCTCATCTGTAAAATTGACTGTGCTGGAGCACACACCCTCAGTATTTTGGTGCCATGAACATTATAATTAGCGCTAGGTTTATGGTTCTGAGAGCCACAAAGCCTACAGATTCAAGGACACTGGGGCTGCAAAAGACATACCAAGCTTAATATCCCACTGCAGCATCATTGGTACTTACACATTTTTCTAATCTGGAACACGCATGGTGCCAAAGATGTCAGCTTCAGTATTAAGGTATCATAAAGTTTAGGGTTAGAGTTAGGGTTAAGGTTCAGATATCCACAAAGCCTAGAGGTCCAGAGATATTGGGGTTGCAAAAGGCATGCCAAGACTAGTACGGCACTTCATCAACATTGCTTCTTACATACCTTTCTGTTGAGGAACACTCACGGTGCCTGAGACATGAGCCTCAGCATTATGGTGTCATAGAGGTTAGGGTTCCCCTTAGGGTTAGTGTTCAGAGAACCACAAAGTCTAAAGTTCAAGGGACACTTGGTCTTCAAAAGTCATTCCAGGGGAAGCACAGTACATCATTAACATTGCTTCTTGCAAAATTTTCTCACCTGGATACCTACTGTGCCAGGACTGTAATAACTCCAGACATGACCCTTTCTATGAAAGATGGTACACATTCAGGGGAACATAATGGCACAACTTTGATGAGAGTCTAGTTAAAGCAATGAACATTATGACAGACAATTACCATAAACCATGTCACCGTCCAGATTAAAATACTATGGTCTCAGTTTGGGATAAATAGAGGGAGGGCTGCGAGCAGCCTGGTTAAGGGCCATGCAAAAAGCACTCAAATGATCTGGAATGGATCATCTGAGTCATCTTCAAGCTTCAAAAGTCACCTTCAGGCTGAGGCTGTACCCACTGCCATGTTTCTGAAACTTCTGCTTTTTTGTTGGCTTAATTCCACACACTTTAAAAGAGCTGTATGGAAATTGCTGATAGTTTTAGATTAACTCTTTCCCTGCTTGTCAGCATCAGATGCACCTGTTGTGCTACATGTAACAACAATAAATATCATGCATAAGTATAAAATGCAGGGGGTCTGATTTTTAACCACCTTACTGCCTATGCTGCCTTTTAAGGTCCTACCTAACACACAGGTGAAGCAACATGCAATACAGCTTAGGTGAAATACGTAATTCCTTGGACTAAATTTTTTAGCATGTATTACACACAGTTTCTACATATAGCATTACTAGTGGGCTAAGTGAAAGGGAATAACATAGGTTTTAAAACAGAGCACTCTCTAGCATGTGTGCGGGGTTGACTGTTATTATTTTCGTGGTCATACTTTGGAAAAGCTGTGAATTGCCTTACAGGCAGACTAGCTACTGGGTTTGCTGTATTTCTATGTAACTTCAGTGATGCTGTTGGGCTTACATTCAGGAATAACCCATGCTAGTAGCTCCCTGGGATAACACTCAGTGTATTGAGTCCCTTGGGATGTTTTCCAGCAGATGCTTACCAAATGGGTTTTTCTGGCACTCTGTGAAACCTCCAAATGCCCTAGCAGTGATGGTGTCCAATACAGAAGACTGTCATAGCCTTTCCTGTCATAGAAACCCACTGATATCCGCTGCAGCAATGTCAGGCCTGTCAGCATCTGGAACTCAGCTGAACTCAGGCTGCATGCTGTGAACAAATCATCTAACATGACAGGGTTTTTTTGGAATGTTCCCAACAATGTTGGGCATACATCAGTACTTTGTTTAATCTTTCTGTAAAGCAGCCTATATATATATATTTGGTTAATATACGCATCCTAGTATATCATGGATAAAATTGGATTAAACATGAGTGGATTTTCTTAGTAGAAGATAATTCAGTTTCAGTGGCATTGGCCTTCCATTTATACGCTATGGAGAGCTCAGAGAGAATTATCCTGCAAGAACTCCTGATGATAAGGACAAAGCTGAGATGAAGGTAATATTTCTGGGTTTGCTAGAAGTAACAGGAACAATTACATTAGTGATTGAAAAAGCAGCTAAGAATAAGCTGAGGCACAAATATATGTTGCAGAGGATGGAAGCTCCACACCAATCTTCTTTTTTTTTGCTCCTTTCAATCTCCTTTCGCTGGACTTCTGTCTCCAGGACTAGCTTCTCTTCAATCTTTGGTAAAAAATACCTTCCCAAATTTTTGGAGGAACTTAGACTATGAATAAAGGATAAATCTTTGTCATTTCAAATCCTTGGCTAAGGATTTGCTTTTGATTTATAGCAGTTACAGGAAAGATGTGTTTAACCCCTTGCCTTCATCCTTATGAATTAGAATGGAAGCATCCAAATATGAAAGCTCAGAAGCCTGCATAGATTGCCTTGTAACCCCTGAAGAAGGCTTTGCAGTCTGGATGCTCTCCTTGTATGCCCAGGCAGTGCATATCTGCCATGGGGTATTGGAGATTTATGAGACCTGTTTCTGCCCACTCCCTGATGTGGGCAGCTGTCAGGAAGACCAGTGGGGACAGCACAGCTCTCCCCTCTCCTCCTCTCCTTTTTTCCACAGCATCCTCCAGCCTAGATTTGCATTTGCTGTAGGTACAACTAGTCTCTAAATACATTAATAACCTGGTCATCATGAAAACAATCATATGCTTATGTGATTACTTACTTATTTGCACAACTTCATTCTTCCTCCTGAAGACAAAACTATTATGGGAATAGTTACATAACTTTTAAATGTAAGCACATAGCTTTTACATGTACGGCATTGAAAAAAAAGTTCATATTACTAGATTTTGTATGGATAGTTCTTTAGAACAGATATGGGAAGATGGAAAGCTACTTGCCTTCATTTCCTAGAATACAGTGAGTTTCAGAGGTACTTATTTCCAGCCCTTGGGCAGTGAGTCAAAGCTGAGAACTCTGAATAAAGTCCTGTGTGTACCACAGCAAGATTGTCAGACATGGCTAGGACTGCCTGCGGCCACCCATCCTCCTTTTCAGCCTACCCCACCTGGAAAGCAGCTTACAATGGAATTATATATTTATGACTATTCACATTACAAAGGACATGCATAGCATCTAGATGAAACAAGTGATACTGAGAACATACCCCAATAGCATGTTACCAATTTTTTTTCCCTTAACTTATTTGACAATTTCCAATGGTGTGCTTGTTGAAAACAGATGTTAATGTCTTTATTAAGGAGAAAGTATATCAGAATGCTGTCGATTTCAGTGTTTGATTATATTTTATGATTATATTTTATGATTATATTTATTTGATTATATTATGATCATATTTTATTCCTCCAAATTTTAAATCTAAAATATGAAAAAGGTTCAGATCTATCAGCTCTTGAAAAGCACAGGCATAGTGCCATTCAGAAGATCACTAACCATAATGGCAGCTTACATTTTGTTTCTGCATTAAAAAAAATTTGTTGGCTTGCCTATTCTTCTGGACACTCTGTAGCATATGAACTTGGCTTTTATTGACTTATTCTTTAAAAACTAAAAATAGCACACTTCTAACTGATGTTTATAATGACAATCTAGTGCCAATAGGTTATCACATTTGATTTAGTTTGATAGCTAACCAAGCTCACAGCAATCACAGGCAAATGCAGTAGGCTGTGCAAGAGAAAATGGAAGTTGACATGGGAGGAATAGCAAGTATGATTTAGTAGCTATAAAAACAACAATATTATATGCTTCTTCATTTGAGGTTATGGTCTATTCAGCATGCCTTCCTAAAGCAGGAAAAGAACCCAACAAAACAAAACACAACCTCCACCCCTCCCAAGGAGTTTGATGATAAACCCCACAATTCTGTCTCCAATATTAACTGGTAAAGCTGATAACACCTCAAATTTCAGGGTGGACTATGCCTGACTACATGATTTGTAAGTTACTTGATGTCCTTTGGAGTAAATGTCCTTGAGAGCTGTAAGTTTCATTAACCAAAACTGCACATTTTAAAAAAGTTTCCAGTGGTTTGTATGAGACTCCATTACACTTTGCTAAAAACCTGGGTTGTGCTTTGGCTAACACAGATTATCTTTTCATCATTCTTTGTTCCTTATTGCAGCACTTAAAAAACACCCTCTAATTTGAAATTATAAATTTGCAGTAACTGAAGTGGCATTTTCTTGTCTTTCACTCTCTGAAGAGTTTTATGAATCTGAAACTTACCTTACAAATTAGATTTCTCTTTTACTCTTCATTTTGTCCAAGTCATTAGTTCTCAGAATTAATATCATTAACGATCAAAAAACAAAGTAAACAATTGCCTCTGTGCATTGATTACATCATAATATGTTACTATTAACTAAATGAGAGCATTTAAACTCATATCCCCATTGTAATTATGGGCTAGTCTGCTGAATGATAGCATTTCAAAATCTATTTGAGTATTCAGGCCTAAGTGATTGATCACAGATGTCTTACCTATTAAGAAAGTGCAACAACACTATATTAAAAACAAGTTTCTTGCTAAATGCACCTGCAGCTTTCATGCTGAGAAAATGTTTTCTTTTTCTATTCATCTGTAACTGTCTTTTGTGACCAAATTATAACATGCTTGTCATCAATCAGTTCTAGGTCATCCAGGAAATTGTGAATACACAATAGAGCTCCTCCAGTACTTGGCTGGAAAGAAGCATTTGAAAATTCAATTAAATTTTTAATCAGAAAAAGGCCTTTTCACATCGACATCTTCCATGGGCTGTTTTTATTCTGTTTAAATTATTTTTAATTCATTTTCTTATATTTTATTTGTATCTCAGGCCAGATGCTCTATATCCAACTCAAATGACATTCTGCTTCTTCTATCACACACTTCTTCAGTTGCTACCAGTCTGCTTATTTCACCAGAGATTTGTGAGAACAGATAAAATACATAGGATTAGCTTTTTGATAGTTAGCAAAGGAAAACCTTTCCTTGGGTGTCTGGCAGTTTTGTTCCAGAGTGCTTTGCTAACCCTAGCACTTCTGCTGATAAAGAAAGAAAAGGATAACTTGACTGTCTGCATCAGCAATTTGTTCAATAAGAAATAGGCTATTTCTACAGTTGTTTGCCTAATAAGGACTGTAATTCCACATCTGGATATGTTTTTGTATTATGCCTGCAACTAGAAACGTTAGTCTAAATCTCAAAATCTTCCATGATAATCCCAGTGAGGAGAGTTTAAGATTAAGATGGTTTGATGTTTATGGGCAAATAGGAAAGAAATCTCTTTGCTTCATCTCACCAGCTGGTGATGGTGAGAGGTAAATTGATTCTTGTGTCTCCAAAATTGAAACTGGGTGAAAACAATGTTTGTTTTATTCTTATTAGTACTTTCCTGAGGCCTATTCTCATTGAGAGTCTGCCTTAGTGTTTTACTTGGGTCAGGAGTACTCTTTTGAAGTGTGTTCTTCCAACACTCCATCTTCATTACGCTTTGATGCACATGACTAAGATGGCTCAGAGAACTTGATCTGAATTCCCTTTGAATATTACTGAACTTCAGTGAAGCGTCTAGGATTTTAGTTAATGCACCCCTCATGCAAGTAGGAGGTCACTCCACGGAACCAAACAATACTTGGCCTGAAACCTCCTCCTCCTGCTGCTTGAAATGTGCAAAATGCGGATATGGGGTACTCAACACTGGCTAGTTTGCTTTCCAGGTCTACTTGCATTGCTACACCTGACTAAGGAACAGATATACCTTTTCATTTGTGCTTATAAAATAAAGCTGTTATGAAATGAAAACAAAATTGCCTGTAAGAATGAACTCTGGAAAACATTAATGTCAATCATCCTGCACTAGTATGCATGTAATGAAATGCAAATATCTTTTCATAAAATCAATGTGACCAGACATGGTTTAATGTCTGTTGGACTGGTATTTTTGAAAGGTCAGGATTATAGCCAATATATGTACATGTTACTTTTCACTTAAGGGGACAAGATTACTCAAATTTCTTTGGATAACAACCACCATTACCACAGGCTGCATTATCCCAGTTAAGACTTTTTACAGCTGACTTTTTTTAGAAAACCTTTTGATATCCAGAAAGATGAGCAGGTTTACCATACAGCAATGGGAACATACTGATCTCACCTAAATGGGTACAAACTAGTGGGAGCACTTTTAATGCAGGTTTTCTAAAAACAGCAGACAAAATTATTTTATAAACACAGCAGACTCCATCAACCCTCATATGTTATTTTCAAAAGTACTTGCATGCACTTGTAAGATGATGAACATACTAATAATGCAAGAGACAAATGAAGCACGCTGCAGAAGATCTGGCTGGCTCTCTACATTAAAGATAAAAACAATACATCCTGTTGCTCCAAGATTTTTATTCATTTATGTATCTATTTTATTTGGAAACTATCCAAATGTCTGAGACAGGATTATGACCTCTTTGAACTTGTTACCAGGCTAATATTGGAGTGCTTGCAACTGAAACAGTATGGTTCCATTCCAACCTCAAACCAGCTAATTACAGGTAAAAACACACATACTGTCACTACTATTCCATTATTACTTTAAACAAACTTGGGAAGCTAAGGTATCTCCACAGAGTAATCCATCCAAATGTAATACAATAGCTAAACCAGGAGTTAATCCCATTTCGAGGATGCTTCTTTCTCTCTTCTAGTTGAAAAGGGAGCCAAATTTGTAATGTACGCTGTATAGTTAGATACCCGAAGTCCAGTAAGAAAATTCCCATTCTGCATATGTACTTAAAATTTTCTGTGGCAAATGACAAAATTCTCTTAAAAATCTTTCTATAAGTTCTAACTTCTTGTTTTGTCCTAATTCTTTCCTGCTTTTCACTTATTAGGGGTATAGGGATATAATGCACTCCATTGACTTAAATGGGCATTTGGTCAGATTTCTGTGCTCAGGTAAATGCTGTTCACATTAACCATTGGCTTTTCTTCCTTCCCAGCCTCATTCCTGTCATTTACAGATAGAACAAACCCTAACCCCACTAACTAAACATCATTATCAATGCTGTTTCATAATCTGACTCAGCTGCTTCGAAATGCTCACATCAGCTGCGCTCTGATGCTTAATGAGACAGGAGTCAGTGAAGAACCAGGGTCTTCTGGGCCACAATTGTGCCATCAGGTAGCAGTGTCTTTAATGGGATTCCAATTCTCAGAGTATTGACTGCATGACCTTCATTGCTCTACTAATTTCCTTGAAATGTTGTAAGTACGAGTGATAATGAGAAAAGGTAAAATCACTGTAACCACTGTTGCCTTGGGCACCATACTAAATCTCACTGCTCCACCTGGAATGTTAAATGTGATTACCCAGTGGTTTTATGGGTAGGAATGAAGGTTTTCTGCACTGCTTAGGTACAAATGTATGTTCTCACTCATCACAGAATCAAAGACAAAGAATCCTCCATGGTTACCCAGTTGAAATTTTATGGTTTTGAAATAGGGTTCCAGCTACCCAGCTCATGTAAAAGGCAGCATGCCCTTCTGTCGTGGTTTAAGCCAGTCAGCAAGTCAGCCACTCAGTTTCTGCTCCCCCCACCCCCAGAGGAATTCCCAGAGGAATGGGGAGGAGAATCGAAAGAATGTAACTCCCACAGGTTGAGATAAGAACAGTCCAGTAACTAAGGTATAACACAAACCACTACTGCTACCACCAATAATAATAATGATAAGAGAAATAACAAGGGAAGAGAATACGATACCACTCGCTGAAAACAAGCCTGACCTAGCAGAGTGTGCCCTTCCGGGTAACTCCCAGTTCCATCCCCTGGCATGACGTGCTGTGATATGGAATACCTCTTTGGCTAGTTTGCGTCAGGTGTCCTGTCCCTGCTTCCTCCCAGCTTCTCCTCCTCCCTGGCAGAGCATGAGACTCACAAAGTCCTTGGTCAGACTAAACATTCTGACCAGCAACTGAAAACATTGATTTTATCAGTACTGTCCCCAGGCCGAAAGTCAAAACCACAGCACTGCACCAGCTACTAAGAAGGAGAAAAAGTGACTGCTACTGCTGAACCCAGACACCTTCTCAAAAGTACATGGTATTATTTCTGAATATAGAGACGTTTCTTCTATTTTGACAGAGAGAATTAGCAAGTGGTTCATTTTAATGCAGTTTACCTCTCTTTAAGTGTTTAAAACTATTTTGCAAAGTGTTGGGGACATTTTTTTCCCCCTTTAATGATTTCATAGATTGATTCAAATGTTTTCAATTGCTATATGGCTACATATGGAATATTTACACCAAAGCAAAACTGAAAATTCATAGGATTTTGAGCAATATTTGTTTCATATTCTAAAGTGAAATTTCCTTTTGAAACAGAGGCAGAGAGTAATATTTATTACTATTTCCAGTAATGGAATTATGAATACCTATATTTTCACACAAAACATAAACCCATGAAGAAAAATACCTCTTCCAAATCCATATACATAGAAGGCAACTCTTAGCACCATACATGTAGCATTTTAGTTAGAATAGTTACACTATGTCTGTAAGTAACTTATTCTTAAATTACTTGCAAATGTGTTCTTAACATTTTTATCATAAGAGTTTTTCTCGTTTGTATGTTTGGGCTTTTTTTACTTTTGTGGGCTTTGGTGGTTTGTGTGGTTTTGTTTTTCCCTGAGACCTGCTCCACAACTCACCAGATGTTTAAGTTTTACAACAGAAAAATATTTCAGGACATGCTTAGCTACGTTAGAAATAATAAGTCCTGATGTGCCTCAGGTGCAAAACGAGTCTGTGCCCAGCCAGAGCTCTGAATTTCAGCAGGCTTATTAGCTGGAATTCAGTGCTGTACCTGAGGAGGATAAATCTGGTTTTGCTACACTATATTTGAGGTAGGCAACATTTCCAGCTCTGAAATGAAAGGGATTTAGAGTAGTCTGATCTTTATAAATTTTAATAGATTAGAAGAAGGGCTGTTCAATCAGTTTCAAGGCATGGGCATTACCAGAATTTTTTCATCACCTAGACTATCTCACCCCTTTTTTTTTTTTCTTTTTTTTTTTTTTTTTCATGGAGATTCATCTACATTTATCTTATCAGGTGTCTCACAGCCCAGGGATAATTACATCAGAACAAATAACAAGCCTATCATCTCTGTTTGATTCCTCTCCACCCTGCTGGCCTCAGCTCTTTAGTCCTTGACACAGCAAATTCTAATTACAACCCAACCTTAACACAGTAGAGCAGCAATTCTTGTTAGTCCCTGCACTAAGTATGACCTATTTCAGATATCATCCTAGCCCTGGTAATCTTGTGAATTCAATCAATAATCCTAGCTCTGCTGTTCCAAATGGCTGCCCTAACACAACCATTAACACACAAGTGTAGTGACCTTCCTGAGTCCCAAAAGCCAAATGCCATGGCTGGCACTGACATTCATCTTAGCTCAGCAGACTTTGTAGGATCTGCCAGTGAACCAGAATAGTCTGACTTGATGCTAATCCTAAACCAAATTCTGGCATTAATATCCAAACATAATGCTATAATGACCTTGATTAACCAAAGCAGTAATTCACCTTAATTCAGTACTTTTCAGTCATACTCTTCTTCCGGTGACAGTTATCTGGATCTTAAGACCAAATTGTGGATTTTACCTGATGCTAGATTATTCTAATACGCAACTAGTTAAGTTAACCCCTACTTAAATTCAGCCTGTTTTCTTAAAGACTGACACTAAATCTGACTCAGATGTAGCCTTGCTTTCAACAAAGTTAACCAGCAACCCTCCTTTTGGCAGAAATCACAACATATTTACCTCTGTAGGCCTTCACTCCTACTTAGCACAATACAATATTTTTTTTCTCTCTAGTCCTAAAGCCTAGTGACAAACCTACATTTCACAGAGTATCAAGAAGGATTACAGAGCCCTGGAAGCAGTAGTAAGGGGCTCTGCAGTGCAGGCAGATTTTCATCAATATTCACTGTCAAAGGGAAGGGTTGTGAAACAGCCAGTCAAACCTAGCGAATCAACAAATGCTTACAGGACTGGTGCAGCAGCAAGAGCTTCAGATACTTAGACCATGGGACTCACTTTGAGATACCTGGTCTGCTAGGGCTTCTGGGGTCCACCTATCAGAGAAAGGGAAAAGCATCTTCGGTCACAGGCTTGCCAACCTGGTGAAGACAGCTTTATACTAAAATTGCTGAGAGAGGGGAACCTCAATCCATCCCACTCTTACCAGTTTGATGCCAGTGCCAGCAGGAGATGCCCAGAAGTCTGTATTTCTAAAGGGACCAGCTCTGTGTGCCATGCAGTATTCATACTTAATTCTCCTACTTCAGCTGTCCGTAACCCTGCCTACAAACCTCAACATAGCCTTAAACGCAATAAAGCACTCACACTTCACAGTCTCAGAATCAATTATAAACTGTACCTGACAGTAATAATTCAGAACTTAATCTAATTCTTCATCCTCTGGTACCCTTAGTTCTAATCCTGGGTTAAGAAAATCCCTTCCTGTATCCTGCTGGCTCCACTGTTCTTACTGCAGCTCTAACAGCAGTAGCAGGTATCGCCTGGCAGCTCCTGGCCTGACAAAAAGTACTTGGGTGGTTTTGAAGAAGTCAGTCACTGTACTAACATGGATGTCTTAATGTTAATTACTGAGCCAGTGACATATTCTGCTTTATACTGTCACTGATAGATTAAGACTAGAGTTAGGGGATAGGAGAGCAAGAAGGCACTGGAGATTTATTGCTCACTCCTGTGAGGCTGAGGTAGGAGTTTTTCACTAGTGACTGTTTTAAGAAGTGATGGGTGGTGGCACTATAATTTCATTGTGGTTAAGACGAGAAGTAACAAGATTTAAAGAACCAAGATTTTCTCTATCGTGCTAGACCCACAGAGTCATGATGCAATTTTTGTATGTTTATAGAACCAGCCCCTTCCCCTAGCTCTTACAGACTCTAGGGGGAAAACCACCTTCTGCCTCCATGAGTAGCAGCAGTCATGAGCACCAGTCTTAATCACAAACTCTAGCACAAATTCTGCCTGATGATATTCTACAATTATAATTAATATTTTGTGTCAGTCAGTTTTGTGTCAGTCATCAGACTTCATTTTGGTCACAGCCCTCATCTGGCCCAGGGGTGGTCATACTGGCATTATAGAATTGAACAGGTTAACAGAATAAGAAATGGTTTTTCAGTCTTTCAGTCTCAGAATAGACCCAGCTAGCATTCATAAACACAGGATTCAAGAATTTTAATAGAGGTAAGTAGTCAAGTTTATTTAATGAATAAACAGCAGTGCCCAGATTGTCAAATCGGAGCCTCCCAGATAATCCCAGAGCTCAATGAAACAGGTAGCTTCTCCGTGGTTCCTGCAAAAGTTAAACAAATGGTGAACTCTGTTGATGTTTCATATGTAAAAATGTAACTGTCACTCCTAGCAAGCCACAGGGGCTCATAGTTAAATGAGCTTTTCAAACTTTTCCCCATAGTTTTCCACCTATATCACTTTGTCTGATAATTTATTTAAATTGCTATAAGAATATCAATTTAACCAAAGTCCCTCCAAAAAAAAGAAAGAAAACATATTTTTTTCTATTTTACACATAAACAAAACCAAGCATCTCACAGCTTTCCAATTTACACATGAATATATATTTATACCTGTTCGTCTTTTGAGCCATCACTGGTTAAAATGCTGGTTAGTTTGAAGGTTAGGGCCTTCACGTATTAAACCTCATTCCCTTCCAACCCCTGCTGTCAGGGAATACAATCCGAATGAAAGAGGAATGATGAATAACTTGGGTCACACAAGGCTGATGAGAAGGCTCTGGCTAAGTGGAATAAGTATCACATTGTAGTCTGCACCAGAAACGATCCACCTGTCAGCAAAGCTTATTTGAGTTCAAGTTTGAGGAAATAATGTCTAAAAAAGTAGTTTTACTGCTTAAATCATTTTATATCCCTGTGGCTAAAATTATGAAAACTTATAGAAAAATCTTAATGCATTTCTGATAATTTCTGGATGAGAAAGATATGATTCTGTGATTTTTTGCTATGGCCAAACAAAGGCTTACATTTAGTAACAAGGGATATGATAATCTCTGGTCTAAGAGCAGAGGAAACAGTTTTTGCTTCTTGATAGAAGCAAAGTACAAGGCTTGCAGAACTGGGCTGAGCTGCACTGATGTAGTTGCAAGTTGAAGGGAAGCCATGAAAAAGAAAAGGTTGCTGGAGTACAAATAAGCACAGGATGGTACTTGGAGTTCAGAGAGATAATACAGATCAGGAGTTAGGTTTATATCTGTATCCTTCTAAACTTATATGGTTAAGAGTCTGGGTGTCATCAGGGGCTGAGATGATTATGATTTATGTTTCTAGGTTGTATTGGTGCAACTAAGCTATGATATTGGAGTAACAATATCAAGTCTCAGGACAAAACCAGCAGTACTTTAATTTCTAGATCTTCTCAAGCTGCTACTACTAGAATCAGGAACACCAACAGAAGCACTTAATCTAAAATCAGTTCTGATTTTCAGGCACATGGTGGTAATCCATAGATAATGGTAGAATAATTACATTTAAAATTGCAATATGGGTGAGGCAGAGGCTAAAGGCATGAGATCTCAATCTCCCATTGGAAGTGCAAGGACATTAGGGCTCACATGAAGCCTGTTAGAAAGTGAGAAAAACGTGGCACAGTTCTGACAGAAAGTAAGATTTAATGTTCCTTCAGAAACAATTGAATTCATGTTGATGTTGGTGTTAGACTTGGAATTAGGACTCAGCAGAACCTGAAATGCTAGGTTTCTCAACAAAGTACCATAGGAAAAGAGTAAGGTTTTGTAAAGATGTATTATCATTAAGAAGATAATGAGGTCCCCTGTTGTAATGGAAATTCAGCTTTAGTGTTGATTGAAGTCAGGCTTTGAGCCAGAAGTGCCTACAGGGATAATACTCCAAATTCTAATACTAGAATGAGGATTAGTGACAATAGGAATGTCTGAGGGAAGGACATGTGGGTCACAAGATTATGGCAGTAAATTTATCATTAGGGATTCATTCTGGGAGAGCAGGGACTGATGAGTTAGACTCATTCCTAGACCTGGGTGGGCAAGCGCAACTGTCAGTAAGTTGAATACTTTCTTGTCATTCCAGGGTAATAGTTGTCACTGTGCTGCATGAGTGGGTGTGTTTCCATATGTAAAGATATATATATGTGTAGAGTATTTATATATATATATATATACACACACACATAGTTAAATCTTGACTTGAGACTGAATCCAAGGTTTCAGGAACAGTTCCATACTGAAGGAGCTGAATAAATAAGTATTTTATCTATAATTACTTAAATTCTTGAAGAAAGAAGAGGTTTTAAGGTAGGCTGTATTTTTGAGAGTGGAAGTAGTATTCAAGCCAGCAGCCTTCACAGAAGGCTGTTGCTGAATTCTGAAAGTCCTTGTTGCTGAATTCTGAAAGTCCTACCATGTCTCTGAGACACAGATTATGTACACTTCAGAAGCTAAAGAGGGGTCACCTGGCTTTGATACCAACATGTACATATCCAGCTATAAGTGTTACATGCAGCTGTAGATACAGTAAAACTTAGCACTACCTTGAGCCACAGCTAGGGGCTTCTGCTCACTGCAGAAGAGAACCACACAGTTCAACAAACCAGTGCAGGCAAGCACCAACTTCAGTCCTATCCTGCACATTGCATCACCTTGAAGCAAGTTTCTTTCCTTAACCTACATCTAATGCAAATTCTGACTTTAACCTCAGCTTAAATGAGTGACAGCCTATACAGAACTATAGCCACCCCAGCTCAGGGGCATACCTCTTGAGCAGTATTTGCATGGATCCCCACATCAGTGTCTGTGGACTGTCTGCAGAGCATTGCTCAGACAGCACCAATTTATAGCAGGAGGGAAGGGAGCAGAAAACAAATGTCTCAAAGTGCCTTTCCTGGCAAAGCCTCGTTGCAACCCAAAACCATGTTAGGAAAGGCATCAAACTGTATTTCCTTTCAGCCTAGGATAAGTCATCCAAGAAGGAAAGTATAGAAAGATTTCAATTTCTATAGTATTCCATTCATTGCCTTGTTTGTTGTTTTCTGTCTTCAACACACATTAGATAAATATATGCAAAAAAAGAGAAATATTTAGATTATAGATTATATATATAATTATATATAATAATTATATATAGAGATTATGACTGAATGCATCAATTTTTCATCTTCAGGATGTAACAAGTAAGGCAGGGTAAAAGAAGAGTTTTAAAATAGTTAGTTCAGGTTTTGGTTTCTTGTTTTGTTTTGGTTTGTTTTTTTCTTACAAAAATCAGTATCAGATAGAAACAAGTAATTACTTCATTGGTTACATTGCTCTTTCTTGTTAACATAAAAACAATTATGAAAAATGAAGATATTTTAGTATAATTACTACATTGATTCGATTTTTCTTGTTCTTTGTATTTAAAAAAAGAATGACAGATAAGTTGCTACTATAATCAGTTTAAAGTGAATTCTGTGCTGGTAAATGAGTTCAGACTAATGGTCTTAATAATTGAAGTTTTCTGAAGTAGTGCTAGTTGGAAAATTGGACCTATTACTTCCTCTACAGAAAATTTTGTAGTTTTTCTGTGTGTAAATTGAAATCCTTCATTTAGTAATGTGTATTTAGAACTGTCACCATGATTCCCTGTAAGACTGAGAATTTAGATGCCATTTTACTACGTTCTCCTATCATCTGAGTCTAGCGCTCTGGCTATATATTTAAACATGTGCACTACTGACTTTTTCATTATTCTCATAATTATTAAACAAAATGTTACTTCAATTAATCTGGTGAAATATGTGAAATTTAGTAAGGGTCTTTCCAAATAAGCCATATAACAAATGTAATTTCTTAGTCTTAAAACTGAAGTTAAAAATGTATTAGCATAAGTGAAATGGAAACCAAAACATTCATAGAAGCACAGAAGTAGCATGGAAAAAAGCTTTTGAAGTGAATTAGTATTACTGACCTTAGCAATTCCTATGGGAAACTATATTTCAATCTAATAAATGTACTTGTGAAAAAAGTTCACTAGTTCTGACTGAAAAGCCGTTTCCATTAAAGTTAGTGCATAAACTCCCATAGGATATGAAGGGACCAAGGCTTCAGCTATTCGTATATGACTAAGTCAGGCACATGCATGTGGGCAGGCAGAGGGTTCCGGCTTGAGTAAACAGCACCATGGTGGTGTGGGATCCTGATTTCATCATTCATCTGCCCATCTCCAATTCTTCTCTCCCTACCTCAAAAGATATGAACCTCTCTGTATATTACAAGACAGGGCCAATATAAACTCATAACACTAAACCAGAAGAAGGAAGAACTGAAGAATAAGTCAGAATAAGGTGCCTGCTTTTCAAAATCTATTAGCTGCCTTCAATAGCTCTGCTCATTTCTTTGCCTGTTGTGGCAAAGGGGCCTCAGGACACAGATGCCTGATCCAGGGCTGTGCTTCTTAAAAGAAAGGAAACTTAAATCTCTCATGAGAATATTTTTCTGGTCTTTTTTTTTTTTTCCTTGATTATTTTTTGTTCAAATACCCATTATAAACTGAAATTAAGAAAATAGCTGCTTTTAGTAATAAAGCATTTAATTTAGACAGAGCATTTCATTCTTTTAGGAGAAGAAAAAAGATTTACAGCACTGTAAATTTTATTTTCTGTCATAATTTTGGAGCTGTTAAATAAAATTCATTACTTTTGGTTAGTTTGGTTTGTAGCTGGGAAGTGTTAATCAGAAAAGGAGTGCAACTACAGAAGCCCTTTCATCACATGTAAGCACTTTCATCATTAAATGTGGACTGTAATTCTATTTAAGTAAAAGACATTTTGGCAGCAGTATTCATGTGTTGTTTGAAAAGAGTCCATCCTTCCCTATAGTACTTTATGGCATAAGGAAGCATTTCACAGATAAATTGGTCAGCTGAAATTCATTGTTCTACAGTGGAAAAGATGAGGGTTATAGCAAAATATTACAAGTTTCAACACAGTTCCTGCTTTTAAATTTCTCAGTAGGAGCACAGTTTTTCTCTAATAATTAAAAATTTTTTGTGGATACATGATTTACACAGATGCAATTGAACAAATGCCATAAAGAAACGGACATAAGTTACACTTAGTTTGATAAAAATGGTCACAGTCACATTCTGAACCTTTATACGCATGTGCCATGTGGAAAAGCTCACCTTAAAGCACCGCTTGTGGGCCCTGGACTACATCTGCTCTGGTCTCACTGGTCAGATTAATCCAATATGATCTGGAAAACAAAGAAGCAATAGATGGCAAAGTAACTGCCCGTAACTTCCCACTTCTTTAACACATGAGGAGGGAGACCAGAAGGTATGAAATGCCCGTAACAGACCCTAGTTGACCTTAGACATAGAGGAAGTCAAAGACTTTACCCTGGGACTAGGTGATGAGCAAGGTTACTTGCAGCCGGTGTGTACAACCTAATTCAGAGCTAATAAAGAGTTAAAGCAATGGACCCTGGAAGAGGAACGCACCCAGGGGTGGCTGAGCCCTCCCTGGCACCCATTCACCCCAAAGCCAGTCTAGACCAGTGACAGCAAGGTAGCTACACAGCTTAAAAACAGTATTATAAGGCGTTAGTGTTTATATAGTGCTTTTATTTATTTAGAAGTCCTTACTGTATTAGTTTTCGGGGTCACCTACTGAATCATTTAAAAGGAATAAGGGCATAAACAATTAAAAAGTAGCAAAGAAAAGAAATAAGGAACTAAGCAGCTCAACTCTAAGTTTTATTAAATTCTAGACAAAAAGAGATCTCAATTGCCTTGCCTGAAAGGTAAAACATTATCTGAAGTCATCTAGTTTTCCAGCAATCAGGAAAAGTGACAGAAAAAAAATCTGTCTTAAACACCAAGAAAGAGAAAAAAAAAAAAAATGAAAGTTAATACAGCCTAATGTATTAAAAATTGTAGATGGAGGAAATAAAAGTTCTGGGTCCCTTCTAGAGTTTCTGCAAACACATGGAGTCTTCACAAAGTTTTCAAAAGTGTTTGACTCATGAAACTAGTTCTGTTCCCAGTAGTGTCCATGAGAATTTCACAGTATATCCTATAGAGTTACACAATGATTTTTGAAACTATGACATCAAGGTAGATACTTAAATTTAATGCTTTCAGGGTAGAAAAAAACCCAGACCAAAAGCCTTTACTACGTAGTTCTTGATTTCATAAAATTCATATTTGTATATGTGTATTCACACACACATTTCAGTTAAAGGTGCATAAGAACACGACAATGTGCAAATGGGGAGGCTGTGAAATTAACGGTATTAATAACAAATATACAGTCCTTTTGGAAAGATTTTAAAGGTGAATATTCAAAACCACAATATGGAAATAATTTTGTTTAATACACATTTTTTGGTATTTAAATGAATAAAAGTAAATTGAAATGCCTTTGTAAAAGAGAAAAAAAAATAGCAGAAAAAATATCACCCATACATACATTATTTGCATTGAGGCAAACTCTATTCTCTATCTCAAGTCTTAACTCCAATGTTCTGCAAGCATGAAGAAAGAAAGAGATGAGTTTAGATGAGAGAGATGCCTACCCAGATTTTATCAGTTACTGTTGCTTTCCTAGTACCAATAGTAATTTCGGGTTTGCTACCCTGCCTTAAGTTATAGCACAGAAAAATAAGTAACTAAAAGAAAACATATAGTTTTTAAAATACTTTGTGAAGAACTTCCATTGCCAATCCTATTTAATGCCATTATGAGAAAAAGGCTATATGATAAACATATTCAAGGCATATATAATGATACGGATATATAAAAAGCAGATGTCATTGCAAATTTACACATTTCATCAGAGTATGTGCTGACAAAAAATTGAAAGATATTAACGAAAAACTGGGTACAATGTTCAGAGTTTCTTTCTTTCTAGAGGAAAATACTATCACTGGGACTTGAATCTCAAAAATTTGGCATACAAGAAACTTTGAGCTTTATGTGGATAATAATAGCACCCATACTTGCGTCTGTCAGGAAAAAGTATCAAGTGTTATTTTCATCCTTCATGTCATAAGCTAAAGAGGAAAACCACTCATAGTATTTTCTGTTGCTAAGGAGAATCTAGCCAACTGAACCCCAGAACACAAAATAGTTGAGGTCTGCACTGATAAATGCCACCTCACAAGAGGCTCTGCAGGGTGAGCCAGCTGGTGCTAAAGGCACCCAGATGGGAAAGGGAAGAGAGGAAAATCCCAGTTGCTTTTCCCTGAAGTACAGAAAAATCCATGAGAGTAGAAATTTTCTTCCTGTTATTCTTCTTGCTTGTCTGTAGGATCTGAACTTACACCTGAAAACTACAGATCACATCACATGTTTGGGAGGAGTATGTTCATGGTGTACTGCTATAATGTGCAAACAGAGAACCCACCATCACGGCAAGAACTGCCTGCAAGTGCCAGTTGCAGTACTCCAGCAGGCAAGAGCAATGCAAGCAGCATATTCTGCCATTTATAACCCTCACCAAAAATTATTCTTGACCACACTGAAGCATACATGGGTTATCTTAAAAGGAAGCACTTGTATTTCCCACTATGGATCAAGCACCAGCTCTGATGCTTTTAGAGGAATTAATGAAACCCCTAAATCTCAGAGCAGTTTCCTGATAGACTTAATGAATAGCTCTCAGCACAACTGGCAGTAATTGGCATGCTTTTGGGCACCCTGGAGGACAAAACTCCAAGTGGATAGTAATCTCACACTTCTCTGATTTATAAATGTTCAGAGCCAGACTGACACTTCATTTCTGGGGCAGTACATTGATATTTGTTTGTGTGCTATTCTTTGTTCTGTGCACATGCAGGGACTGTAATGTGTTCCAAATGTTAACTTGGTGTCTTTCCATAACACCCTGCGGAAAGGTTTTAACAAAAATAATTGTGCAGTCAGGAAGAAAAGGAAAAGCCTTCAAGTTATATGTAAAAAAACCCCAGCAAATCACCCCTAACCTGTGTATGATGCTTACAACCTTGATTTCATCAATCGTATAACTGTTGTGCCACTTTAAATAAATCTTGACGTAGTTAAGTCTGCCCAGAGAAATACTCATGAAGTCTCTGGCTTTTAAAGCTTTGCCTCAGTCAGAAATGTCATGAAAGTGAGATTTAAGTGCAAGTTGTAGAGTACACCTCTCTCAAGGGGTAAAAGGATTCTGCACAGGAGCTAGCAGGACTCAATGAAAGATCTTTAGACTAGATTTGAAAGGCAAAAGGGGTAAAACTTTGATTACATCAGAATGTTAATGACAATGTTCTTGTATTTAAAAAAAATGACCCAAATTACTATTTAGATCCACTCTGTTCACAGAATCTGCAATGAAAGTTGCCATTCCTCAGACAATCTCTCTTGGCCAATCCGGTATCAGTTGATATGTAGCAGAAAGTGACTCATATTTAACATTTTATTATGCATTTCATTTAATCTTGTGGATTTAATAATCTTTAAAAACATTAAAAGTTGCAAAAAAAATCAAATTTTCCTATCATACTGTAACACTTTAAAAATGGGAAATTAAAATGCGACTGTACTATAGTAATTTAATTGAATCAAAAGAAATGAAATGTAATTATCTTGGAACAAGGTATTTGCAATTGTAATGGTAGTTGTATTAATCAGATGTCATATTAATACCTGTAATAAAATGCCTGATGGAGCTTTCTCAGCTAACAGGAAAGTTACAGAAAACAGCTGAAACCAAATGTTTCAGCAATAATAAATTAGAACAAAATTATCTTTCTCATGGTTGAAGTCTGGCTGGATTGAAAAGGACTAGAAATAATCATGTGAATTAGGATGCATGATTTTTTTTCAAATTTTATATTATTTTTTTTTTTATTATTTCCTGGAAATCCAGCAAAGAAAAGATAGAGAAAAAAAAAATTTTAAAAAATGTTGAAAAGAAAGGGTGTCCCTAGGCTTTTAAAGGGGATTTAAGGTTTGGTCAGTCACAACCAGTGTTTTTAATCTGTGAAGGCATCCTGTCTGTGGCACTGTATCAATGGCATAGCTGAGGAGGCATCAACTACCTGCAACTGGTAAATCTTTATATCATTTATAGATGAAGTAATATTTGAAGGTTGTCTGGATAATCAGAGTGAAAGCTACTGTGCTTTGTTCCCTTGTGTATGTAAAAATGGCCATATTTCAGACATGGCTTTCCATTTGTTGCCACAAAATACATGAGTTGGCTCTGTTTGAAACCCCTGGGTGGTCCACTTGAGTGCACTTCCTGGAAAATGGGCACTGATGTCCTTCACCTCCTTGGGCAATGGGGAGTCCAGCCTGCTTCTGGCTCAACAGATGACTCTCATACCAGCAGCAGAAAGTATACCCTTCTTCAAAGACTTCAGAAGATTTAAGTTGGTGAAATTCAGGGCTATCCTGTAGCCAGATTTTTACTGGGTCTTCCTTCATTTTTGTTCCTTCATAATGCATGAAATGGCACATAAGAAATCAAGATATAATGAAAGCAGTAGATATAAATAAATATGAAAATGTACCCACATATTTTCTTAAAGGAAATCAGATAATGGAACCAGCCTCTCATGAAAAATGTATTTTTGTCTTTTCAAGCACTTAGGAATATCTTCATGACAATATCTGGAATGTTTTAGTACCTATAGCTGCCATGTTTAGAGTACTGAAGAGACATTCTTGCCCAGAGATATTTTCAGAAGAAATCAGATGCTGTTAATGCTACCATCAACTGCAGCATAACCTGCTGAAAGGCAAAGAGCCTAAAGATTTCAATTCACTTCAATTTTCAATGCTATTAAGTTCAGTTCCACTGGATCAGGCCCTATCGTTTCATAAGATCATTTCTTGCTTTCTGCTTGAGCAAAGCAATGAACCCAAAAGTGCTTTTAGTCAAAATGAGCACTGAATTAGATTAGATTCTTTATTCAGTTTTTGCATATTGGCAACAGACAATTATATCTGAATTTAAAATATTTCTGAAAACGCTCTTGACTGATTTACTAAATTTATATATACAAAATGTCTAAAAAAACATTCTGCTCCATGGTTTTAAAAAAGTTTGGCCTGACAATGTTCCTTTAATTGCAGCAGCTGTAAAATTCTGTGATGCTTGGGTTTATTTTAGTTGAGCAGATCTTGTTCTGTATAGAATAATGGTTCATTAAAGAAAAGCCTCCTAGGAGACAAGTTGTCTAAAGCATAATGATTCAGATTAGCTTTTCAAAGGAATTGGGAGTAGTCAGAGTTACCTTTGATCTTGTCTAGTATGCCAAAATGAGGATTCTGTATATCAAGTCTGCAAGCTAAATTCACGGTGAAAGAAATTGAATAAAATGGATTATTTCCTGTGTGAGGTCATTTTATAGATTTATTTCTAAATGCTCTCTCTCAGTTACTGCATGAGATCCTAAAAACTGGAGAAAACACAAGCAAGAAGATGTGAATAAAGCTGGGTGGTTAAATCCATCAGCAGCTGACAATCCGAGACAAAGTCAGGTGGATTTTTCATGGAAGAAGAACAATGAAGGCAAGCAAGGAAACTGCTAATATTTTAAAGAAGTTGCAGTTTGATCCAGCTTCAGTTAAAAGGTATAATACAGCACCCATGCTAACCCAAATCCCTGTGTTGATCTTCCCAGGTTATTGGAAACTCAGAGAAGGGATGTGTGTTTTTAACAATTCTCTTTAATGTTGTCAAAAAACAGATTAATCCATGAAGTTTTTGACAGGTTAGGGAGATGAATATGTCATCTCAGGTTGCTCTTCTATCTGCCTGTGATTTTTGTTTTTTTCTTAGCCACATTCTGACTTACACTGAAGCAATTTCACATTTCCTTTGAAGGAAATTTATTGTCTACCAAATAATTATGTGTATTTGCTTTGCCTAATTTATTTTGCAAAACCACAGAATGATTTATCATTTTTTCATTATGCTTTCAATCTGGTGATTGAACATGGCTGAAAAGTTGAAAATTTGCTGGCGATTTATGATGTGGTAGCCGTATGTTTTAAAAGTCCAAATACATACCATCTCTAACATGCGCTAACTCCTTGGGGGTATAGAGGGGAAGAAATGCTATAGAGATATTCAGTTAACATTTTTTTTTCAATTTTCAATTAACATAATTGCAAACATTTAGTCTGGATGCATATTGAAAATTTTAGCGGCTTTAAGAATTCAAGATTGATCTTAAACTTTATGCCTCTACTATGATCTCTAGAAATCCTGGATGTGTAATTTCAGACTCAATATATGTAAACTCAGACTAAATGATCTTCAAAAAGTCAATACAATTCTAGCAAATTCTGAAAGGCTGCTAAAATAGGACTTTAATAGCATAATATAAACCACTTTCATGTAAAAGTAAGGGGTTTTCTTTCTTTAAAACCAAAACAGTTCAGGATAACTATGCTTGGAGGGAAAAATATACATCCATATCTAACAATAAAAATGAGGTTTATGAATTTTATTTTAAAATGAGCACAGCTTTCCCACACACAAAAGTCATATATACTTAACCATTAAAAGCCAGTGTTTCCTAACACCCAGAGCAGCCCATATTTTGTGCCTTGCTTTTGATTGAACTATACATTTCCATAATTCTGTGTTTACTTACCATTTCATCATCATTACTGATCATATGTTTGCTAGTTATTTCAAGAGACCTTCACATTTTTGTTCCAATATCCTTTTTTCTCATCACCATGGGAACCACTTCCTTTTTATCCTTCAAGAATATTATGTTTTAGAAAAGCTTTCATCCTTGTAATGAAAATTTGCAAGTAAGAACAGCCTTGTTCTGTATTCTTAACTTAGGGACAATTCTACTACTTGTGATGATTTATCATCTCTGTTGGTTATGTCTACACTGTAGTCAAAGGCACCATTGCACCTCGCAGAATTAAGTCACAATTGAATACTCATTACGGTTTTCGCACTGGACAAGAGTGATCAGCACTCATTATAAAAGCAGCAGCAGTTATAAAATCTGCTCAGTAAGTCTCAGAAGCTGAGGCAGCTGTTATTACCATGCAAACTTGCAAATTTTAGAGCTACTTTGGGTATGCTCTACAGCTACTACACTATTGGGTATGCAATCTGCAGCTACTATAGGATCTTCACTGCGGATGTTATTTTGGCAGACATCTCTGTATTTTTCTCATTTTGTAGTTTGCACTGATAAATACTAGGGAAATCAGGTGAAAAAATCTAAGAGGAGAATTGGAGCATTGAAAGATTTCATTCCAGAATTAATGTTAAAAAGAAAAGGAACAATGGAAGGGAGATGAATACCATTTGCAAGGCTTAAAAGATATTTTTAAATTACCCTGAAGGATAAATAGAGGAAAGACAAGTGTATTCCCAAATCAAATTGTTCTGGGTTGGGTTTCCCTCTCCTACACACATGCTGGTTGTAAGACCCCAGGGCTGATGATGGCTCAGCAGCCATCATAGTAAGGAAACTACAGTAGATTTGGGAAAAGATGGATTAACATTTGACTGCTCCCTTGAGGCAGCACCTAGTCTTTCAAGTCCATAAACTACAACTTTCAGATGACATGGTGATATCATCCCATGGTAAAATACACTTTTGTTTCCTCACGGATTTGTTAATTGTTGGTTTGTTGGGTTTTTTTTCTTTTAGCAAAATGCTACAGTTTCTCTGACATGTCAGAGATGGAGGTGAAGAAAGGAGATAACTGTTTCATAATTAGTCCAATTTGTCGTTCTCGTTTCTGGTGACCTTCAGCTTCCCACTAAACTCAGCAGTGTACATAGCTCCCATTTCTCTTTCAGGAGAGAAGGAAATGATGGGTTTGGACCCAAATCTGAGATGACTGAAACATTCCTCAAGATGCCTGTTTTCTACATCCAGGCACACAGACATAAAATACAGACTTGGCTTCTAAATGAACCCCTTCATGCACTACAATAACATAAATATAAACAGTTCATCACACATCAGTCAGGTACAGCCTGCCCTTAACCATAATCATACATCTCATTGCTTTTCTACAAATCTTCTGTCAATGGCTTTTGGTCACTAATACCTGTGGAGCTAATGTTTAATCTCACTTCTTCATTTTCCTATGCTGTTTTTGTGCCCTTCCAATCACCACCCATCAGACACACAGACCTAGGTCTGTAACCCTAAAAGAAACCCAACTTAGACATATTAAGTGGGATATTTTTCAACTGACTTTTAAAGAGAGCAACAATTTGATGCATTAGTTTCCAGGTCAAAATAAAATTCTCAAACTCCATTTCATGTTTCAGAGCCTATGTCTTTTCTGCAATGGGCAGAATATCTCTTTAAGTAAGCAGCCCAGTCAGCTTTGGAATTACTAATGTAATTCAAAATTGCTTTCATTTACTGATGCCCTTTTTGTTTCTTGGCCTCTGCACATTTAAAGAGCAGTTTGAATCTGTGATTCTTCAGATATTATTCATAAGCTTCTGAAAAAGTACACTACAAGAAGCTACTACGGAATGTAAATTGTCATGATATGAAAGATAACGTACTGTCAGGGATTAGGGAAAGCTAAAGACAGAAAACAAAGTAGAAAAAACTGTCAGTTTTCATTAAGGCAAAAGGGTAATGTTTAGATGTAATGACAGACAAATGTGTAGCAATGCCCATGAGACAAGAGAAAGGACCAGAGAGCAAGGCAGCAGTCACAGGTGAATCACAGCCCTCCTCCAAAGCTAGGCACACCCTTAAGGTGTTTGTCTACATAGAATCATAGAATAGTCAGAGTTGGAAAGGACCTTAAGATCATCTAGTTCCAACCCCCCTGCCATGGGCAGGGACACCCCACACTAAACCATGCCACCCAAGGCCTCATCCAACCTGGCCTTGAACACCGCCAAGGATGGAGCATTCACAACCTCCCTGGGCAGCCCATTCCAGTGCCTCAACACCCTCTCAGTAAAGAATTTCTTCCTTATGTCCAATCTAAACTTCCCCTGTTTAAGTTTTAATCCGTTACCCCTTGTCCCGTCACTACAGTCCCTGATGAAGAGTCCCTCCCCAGCATCCCTATAGCCCCCCTTCAGCTACTGCAAGGCTGCTATGAGGTCTCCACGCAGCCTTCTCTTCTCCAGGCTGAACAGCCCTGACTTTCTCAGCCTATCTTTGTAAGGGAGGTGCCCCAACCCCCTGATCATCCTCATGGCCCTCCTCTGGACTTGTTCCAACAGTTCCATGTCCTTCTTATGCTGAGGACACCAGAACTGCACACACTACTCCAAGTGAGGTCTCACGAGAGCAAAGTAGAATGGCAGGATCATCTCCTTCGACCTGCTGGTCACGTTCCTTTTGATGCAGCCTAGGATACAGTTGGCTTTCTGGGCTGCGAGTGCACACTGAAGCTGGCTCATGCTCATTTTCTCCTCGATCAACACTCCCAAGTCCTTCTCCTCAGGGCTGCTCTGAATCTCTTCTCTGCCCAACCTGTAGCTGTGCCTGGGATTGCTCTGACCCAGGTGGAGGACCTTGCACTTGGCATGGTTAAATTTCATAAGGTTGGCATCTGCCCACCTCACAAGCGTGTCAAGGTCCCTCTGGATGGCATTCCTTGCCTCCAGCGTATCAACCGAACCCCACAGCTTGGTGTCATCGGCAGACTTGCTGAAAGTGCACTCAATTCCACTGTCCATGTCACCGACAAAGATGTTGAACAAGACCGGTCTCAACACCAATCCCAGAGGGACACCACTCGTTACTGTTCTCCAGCCGGACATCGAGCCATTGACCACAACTCTTTGCGTGCGGCCATCCAGCCAGTTCTTTATCCACCGAGTGGTCCACCTATCAAATTGATGTCTCTCCAATTTAAAGCCAAGGATGTCGTGTGGGACAGTGTCGAACACTTTGCACAAGTCCAGGTAGATGACATCAACTGCTCTGCCCCTGTCCATCAGTTTCGTAGCCCCACCATAGCAGGCCACCAAATTGGTAAGGCAGGACTTCCCCTAAGTGAAGCCATGTTGGCTGTCACCAACCACCTTGTCGTTTTTCATGTGCCATAGCATGCCTTCCAGGAGAATCTGCTTCAAGATTTTGCCAGGCACAGAGGTGAGACTGACTGGTCTGTAATTCCCTGGGTCATCCATTTTCCCCTTCTTGAAAATGGGGGTTATATTTCCTTTTTTCCAGTCATCGGGAGCTTCACCTGACTGCCATGATTTTTCAAATATGGCGGCCAGTGGCTTAGAACTTCATTTGCCAGCTCCTTCAGGACCTGCGGATGGATTTCGTCAGGTCCCATGGACTTGTGCACCTTCAGGTTCTTAAGATGGTCTCGAACCAGATTCTCTCCTACAGTGGGCCTAGGGTCTTCACTCTCACAGTCCCTGCATCTGCCTTCCAAGACTTGAGTGGTGGGATCAGAGCCTTTGCCAGTGAAGACTGAGGCAAAGAAGTCATTAAGTCATCATGACATATTTCTGTAGTCCAATATTAATAAATGCAAGACAATAACTGGACAAACTCCAGTACATTTGATGGGGTCTAAGCTAACTAATTCCCTAGGTATATGAAAAGGACCATTTCACATTCAAAATAAACCTCAGTCCAGCTCTGTCTGTGGCAGTAAAATCACATGCATGCACATGGAAATCTGCAAGAAACATGAATAGTGATATAGAAATAAGTCTGAACTATAAAGACTTCAGATAAAATTGCAAAGCCACACTGAATACTGTATTTGGCTTTGGTTATCCAAACTAAATATAGAAATAGAGATTCTTCAGTAACAAGAAATAAGAATTATTACTTAATTGTTATTAAAAAGTCACAAAGTGATTGATTAAAAAGATTAGGACTGTTTATTGTGGAAACGAATGAAGAAGAAAAAAATTTAAATAATTGGTAAATAAAATAGATGATTTTGGAATTGTTCTTTATTCCAGCTTACACAACTGCAGTGTCAAACTCTAAACTGATGAAAGTAAAAGTTTATTTTAAACAATATGCAGCTAATCTGAAAATCATGTTGTGGTTCAAGCTAAGTGGCACAGACTTCAGTGGAATAAGAATCTTTTATAGTTTCTCCAGTAATTATTTCTTTTCTGGAAAATAACTTTTCAAACATACTGAAAATTTTACTAGTTGCAGTGATTTTGCCTTCAAAGCAAAAAGATTTTATGTCACTTTCTTAAGAGAAATTATGTAAATGAGAAATACTGTTTAATTCAAATTTTTCCAACTCATAATTTGTTAATCTTTGTTTTCTTTCTGTATTTATTTCCCCATACCCTTATTTTATTTTCCTTTCATTTCAAACATGAAGAATTAAAATAATTGGAGTTGAAAAATTTAAGAAAAATGTAGGCCTTTTTGGCTAAGTGTCTTGATCCAAAATGTCCCACCATGTTTTTTAGACAAGTAAACTTCCTTTAAGAAAATTTCACTTTTATTTTGAAAAGTATTAGCAGAAAATATTAATATACTTCCAGTGATTCAAGGGAATCACGTAGGCAAAGGATCATATTATGTGAGGATAGAAACTGTAGCCTTACAGTAGAGCTTATATGATAATTCTTTTGGATTATGAAGAAAAAATTCCTGTGAGTAGATCACATAGTTTTTGCAAGCCTGGTACAAAGTAGCTATGCCAATTCATCAGGAAGCAGGCACAAACTTACTGCAATGTGTAGAGGTGCTCACAGAGTTGTAACTTACAGTTCTCTCTCCAGTGCACCTTGTCACATGTTATATGAAGATAAACCGTATTAAACGCTTCACACTTCCCCTCCTCTCACTCCTCTCCGTTTAACTGCAGTGGGCTCAGACTAAAGTCTGAAGCAGATTAATATTCTTCATGACTGAAAATTTTCAAAAACATAACTGAATATTAAAAACCATGACACTGAGCATACTAATACAGTCCGATCTGCATCCTCGTAGCACTAGTGAGAGCAGAGCTAGCACACAACCTGTAATACCCAGACTGCTGCTTTTCCCAGCCTGCAGTTCACTCCATAAGTATCTGTGTGTGTGTGTGTGTTATAAAATACATAAGACCGTCGACCCATGGACATTGTGTGTTGCACTGAGGTCTGATAAAGGTCAAAAGGTATGGAGGGGGCTCCCAGATGGTGACACTGGCACAGAAAGTGTTAGAGATTTTGGGAGGAGGGCAGGATGGCAGGTGAGTAGTCATCTGGCATTGTGAATACATGACTAAGCTCAGGTCATGCAGACACCCTCTGGGGATGGAATGGTGCTCATCTACTGCATTTTGGAAAGGATTATGGCTTTCTAAGGCATTAGTAGGAGGTGGGCTGGACATAGGAATAAAGGTTGCTTGAGGCCAAAAGGAGCATTCCCTCTCCCACCTCAGCATGTTATCTTGAGGTTATTTTCATGACAGAAACATAGCGGGTCACTCTTCACCCTTGCCTCCAGTCTTATGTTCCTATCCCCTACCCTATTTCTGAGACCTTTTCTCATTCCTTAAGGAAGGTGATTCCTCCAGCAGTGATTCTGCCTGTCAGGTTGGGCAGCTGTTATGTCAGTCACACCTTTATAAAATTATAATACCAGCAGTCATCATGAACATTTCTGCTGGTGAGTAATTATTCTTTGTGTATGTAATCTTCTTTCCATCAACCACTTATTTGTAGACCTTACCCTTCTCATTCCTTCGCCAAGAAATGAGCAAAGTGGGGAAAAAAAGTGTATGATATGCAAACTGAAGTATGAAATATTGAATTTTTAACATATAGCTTTCAGAATGACTAAACATTATGGAACAAAACTGTTTCTTTAGACTTCAACAACCATTAGATGCAATCCGAGGTACATCTCAAATTAAAGATAGAATCTGAAATATTTTTTTTCTTTTCCCCAAAACATACTTATTGTCCACTGGAGTACTTTCATTTATCACATTGAATTTTTATCCATATGCCAAGAAGAATTGCTGAGATGAGTAGCTCGAGAGAAGACGCCTTCAACACCTGAGCCGGGGGGAGATCAGCGTCCAGGAGCCCCAACTCAGAGCGGCCAGAGCCACCGAGGGAGCCTCAAGTCCTCCACAGGCCTTGCCCAGGAGCCGGCAGCTCAGCTGACGGGAGCAGGGACTCACAGGGGGCGGAGCCAGGAGGAGCGGCACCAGCCCTGACTGGTAAAAAACCTGCCCCAGAGAGCGCGAGCGACCAGGGCCGGTCGAGGCAGTTTGCGTGGGATGGTGAGCACTCGCCTTATGACCAGGGCCCAGTCTGGGAGCTCTGCTCTGGCTGCCCCAGCGGTGGCCAATGTAGGCACCCAGACAGAGCCGATGAGAGGGGAGGCTGCAGTGCAGAGGTCAGAGTGTAGAGAGTGCCTGCACTGGTCTGGTGAGGGAGACAATGGGCAGGGCTGCACTCTGTGCTCCCTGGTGGAGGTCCTCCTGCAGCAGGTGACTGAGCTGCGGGATGCTGTTAATAGACTGCAAGATATCAGGGAAGATGAGAGGAAGCAGGATATTCCAGCTGCTCCAGCCAATGAGCGGGCTTTATTTGGAGCTCAGCTCAGATGCCTCTATACAAAACCCCATAGCATGGGGACCAAACAAGAGGAATTAGAGATGTGTGCATGTCTATGGGGGTATGATACAATAGGCATCACAGAAACATGATGGGATGGCCCTTATGACTGGAGTGTTGGAATGGAAGGTTACAGGCTCTATAGAAAAGACAGGCCTGGCAGGCAGGGAGGAGAAGTTGCTATTTATGTTAGTAGTAGGCTGAAGAGTATGGAACTCTGTCTGGGGACAGATGAGCAGTCAACAGAGAGTTTGTGGGTCAGGGTTAAAGGGAGAATATCGATGAGGACATTACTGTGGAGATCTGTTACAGACTGCCTGATCAAGAGGACTCCGTGGATGAAGATAGGAACAGGCTCACGCTTGCAGGCCCTTGTCCTCATGAGGGACTTCAACCACCCTGATATCTGTTGGAGGAACAGCACAGCCTGGCACAAGCAATTCAGGACGTTCCTCGATTGTGTGGAAGACAACTTCCTTCTGCAAGTAATAGAGGAGCCGACAAGGAGAGGTGCCATGCTTGACCTCGTGCTCACCAACAGGGAAGGGCTGGTTGGAAATGTGACGCTCCAGGGCAGCCTTGGTTGTAGCGATCATGAGATGGTCAAATTCAAGATCCTCAGGACAGTGAGAAGAGCGTGCAGCAAGCTCACTGCCCTGGACTTCAAGAGAGCAGACTTTGGCCTCTTCAGGAACCTGCTTAGTAAGGTTCCACGGGATATAGCCCTAGAGGGCAAGGGGGCCCAAGAGTGTTGGTTGATATTCAAGGATCACCTACTACAAGCTCAGTAGTGTTGCATCCCAACTAGAAGGAAGTGCAGCAGGAGGGCCAGGAGACCTCCTTGGATGGATAAGGAGCTGCTGAGGAAACTTCAAAGGAAAAAAGAGGCTTATAAAAGGTGACAGCAAGGACAGGCGGCCTGGGCAGAATACAGGGATGTTGTCCGGGAAGCTAGGGACCAGGTTAGGAAAGCTAAGGCCCAGTTAGAATTGAACTTGGCTAGGGATGTTAAAAATAACAGGAAGGGATTCTATAGGTACACTGCAAATGAAAGACTGACTAAGGGACAACATGGGCCCTCTCTGGAATCTATCAGGAGAACTGGCTACCCTGGATTTGGAGAAGGCTGAGATTCTCAATGACTTCTTTGCCTCGGTCTTCACTGGCAAATGCTCTGACCACACCACTCAAGTCTTGGAAGGCAGATGCAGGTACTGTGAGAGTGAAGACCCTAGGCCCACTGTAGGAGAGAATCTGGTTCGAGACCATCTTAAGAACCTGAAGGTGCACAAGTCCATGGGACCTGACGAAATCCATCCGCAGGTCCTGAAGGAGCTGGCAAATGAAGTTGCTAAGCCACTGGCCGCCATATTTGAAAAATCATGGCAGTCAGGTGAAGCTCCCGATGACAGGAAAAAAGGTAATATAACCCCCATTTTCAAGAAGGGGAAAATGGATGACCCGGGGAATTACAGACCAGTCAGTCTCACCTCCGTGCCTGGCAAAATCTTGGAGCAGATTCTCCTGGAAGGAATGCTAAGGCACATGAAAAACAACAAGGTGGTTGGTGACAGCCAACATGGCTTCACTTAGGGGAAGTCCTGCCTTACCAATTTGGTGGCCTGCTATGGTGGGGCTACGAAACTGATGGACAGGGGCAGAGCAGTTGATGTCATCTACCTGGACTTGTGCAAAGTGTTCGACACTGTCCCACACGACATCCTTGGCTCTAAATTGGAGAGACATCAATTTGATAGGTGGACCACTCGGTGGATAAAGAACTGGCTGGATGGCCGCACGCAGAGTTGTGGTCAGTGGCTCAATGTCTGTCTGGAGAACAGTAACGAGTGGTGTCCCTCTGGGATTGGTGTTGAGACCGGTCTTGTTCAACATCTTTGTCGGTGACATGGACAGTGGAATTGAGTGCACTTTCAGCAAGTCTGCCGATGACACCAAGCTGTGTGGTTCGGTTGATACGCTGGAGGCAAGGAATGCCATCCAGAGGGACCTTGACACACTTGTGAGGTGGGCAGATGCCAACCTTATGAAGTTTAACCATGCCAAGTGCACCGTAACTATTCTATGATTCTAAGAAAATTTTTTCTAAAAATAAAATGTTTCTAAAAAAAAAAACCCCTCTATTAGTACACTTTTCTTAATGAAAATTTACTTAAAGTCATGTTTTGGTGCTAATTCCATCATGATTACTTCAGTAAATTTTTGACAATATGTCATCAAAGAAGAATTGGAGAAGAGTATTCAGTCCACCAGTCTATTCCCTGTCCTGTGCAGACTTTTTTCCTACCCTACAATGTTTTCCAGTGTTTTGCTGATCACCTCTGGCACGGAGCAAGCACTGGGGATTACACTGGCTCTGGAGAAACAGGTCTTCACATTTAAGGAGCTTGTTTGTAATATAGAATCATAGAATAGTTAGGGTTGGAAAGGACCTTAAGATCATCTAGCTCCAACCACCCTGCCATGGGCAGGGACACCTTGCACTAAACCATGCCATCCAAGGCTTTGTCCAACCTGGCCTTGAACACATCCGGGAATGGAGCATTCACAACATCCCTGGGCAACCCATTGCAGTGCCTCACCACCCTAACAGTAAAGAATTTCTTCCTTATATCCAATCTAAACTTCTCCTGTTTAAGTTTGAACCCATTACCCCTTGTCCTGTCACTACAGTCCCTGATGAATAGTCCATCCCCAGCATCCTTGTAGGCCCCCTTCAGATACCGGAAGGCTGCTATGAGGTCTCCACAATCTGAAGAACAGGAAGATTTCTTTTAGATTTATAATTCAAATTCCTGTGCCTTTGTAAAAAATATCTGCTGGCATGTACCACGGTCTTATATTTGCTGTTTCTAATACCAAACAGGGCAGCTTTATGGAGGATGAATTGAGCTACAGTCCCTTACATGAAACAAACCACAAGTCACAACTCAGATCAGGTAGCATATTTTTTTTTCATAAACGTTTAATCCAGAAGCACAAATAAAAGAATAAAAGGAAGCTTTTATTTCGTAATACATGGTGATGCACACATGCACAGTTGGTGCTTATTCCAGTTTAAGTTTCCCTTAGGCAAGTAAAGATCAGGGAAATCTCAAACATTACCAAACAACTTTCCCAGACCAAAACACTTAACTTCTGAGATTCAACTTTAGAAACTGATTTTGTGGATTGTAAAAGAGCTTTCCCTCTGTAAAGTGTTCTTTTTTGACAGTTATGAGAGGTAGTGTTTGAACTGAAATGACTGTTCCTTGTAGAAAATCCCATTCACTAACAACCTCTCCTTGATTCCGCTCTGTAAATGTTTTATAGCCCATCTCTGAAAAATTATCCCCTCCCCTTCTGCACTGTTATTAAAATGAACTCTGACACTTCCAAGTACAAAGCAATGAGAGACTTAACTGCATTAATAGAAGAGATGGTGGAACAAAATGCCTGTCTAATATACTAAGTGCAGTAAGGTGGTTTCCCTGAATTGGCAAATTTAGCTTTATTCCTTGTTCCACTTGATCAGGTAAATGCCTCTGTTCGTGTTATATATGGTTGATCTGTTTCACTGACCATAAATTTGGTTTACTTGTGTCACCACAACTGACTATGAAGATGTGAGTATGCACATTTGTATGAATCTGTAGGTATATATATATGAATGTACATTTAAGTGTACATACATATGCACATGAATTTATACATATACTGTATATAAGTAATTGCAGTAATCACAATTATGATCACTAAAGACATTTGCGTAACAACACAGATTACATTGGAAATTCCCTGAAAAGGCAGCCTTGTTGGTATTCAGGCAGAGATACTAGTTTGTGTGAGAATCATAGAATCATAGAATGTTTGGGGTTGGAAATAACCTTAAAGATCATCTAGTTCCAACCCCCTGCCACAGCCAGGGACACGTTCCACTGGACCAGGTTTCAGAGAAGCAGTATAACTGTGAGATACAAAGCTCTGCCCCACTGAGTAGGGCTTACTAGCTCCACTGCAGTAATGTGTTGACACAATTATTCTGTTTCCACCACCAAAGCTAATTTCCTTTTGGGGCACATGTGGTGTGCACTCATGAAGAGAATAGATCCACATCTTTTTCTGAGGCAGCCACAGAGCAGGATGTGTTTCTTCTCCCATCCTAAGGCTTTTCTTGTAATTCAGGTACCAATTACAGTCTGGAGAGAAAACAAATGGAGGAAAGGAGAGGAGAGAAAAGAGACAGAACATTTGTCTGAAGGTTTGTATGAAATAATTGGCTGGATAGAAAGAAAGAAGACAGTCAGAAGGCTTGCTCATCCACTTTTATCTTGAGGAGTAGCAAAGGGAAATGTTTTGGAGTAAGAAATCTTTCTTGATGCAGAGCAATGGCACATCTCCCTGTATTCAAACAAGCATTTAGATTGATTACATGCTGAGAATAATAAATTATATTGCAGAGGGAGAAAAAAATGTTTATTTCAATGTCTAAAGTAATTTCTGTCTCCCCAAATGCTGGGAGAAGTATCAGATGCCATCAGAATGATTTTTCAGTATGATTTATTTTGGACTGAACTTGTCTGTGACTGTAGGCAGCATTCAGAACACAGCACATGCTGCACACAGCTTCATATTATGCAGAGGTCTTTTGAGGGCTTTTTTAATCATTTAATTGAATAGAGTCACACCTGAGAAAAGTAATACTGAGTGCAATTATAATTGTTATTACCAACCTTCATTTGTCATGATTACATCAGCATTTGTGTGTTCACAGAATCAGTGTCCTCACCTAGACTTCCCTTGAAACAAGGCATCTAGGTCATTGGTCTTGCCACCCTCCTTCTCTGGTCCCCAGCTGGCTTCCATGGGTTCAGCTGAGGGCCATCTCTATGCTGTTCTTCTTCCAGGAGTGGATACCCCATTTGCTAAACCTTTCCTCCAGAAAACACAGGGATGTTGGGACCAAGTGTGCTGTAGGGAGGAAGAGAGTGAACTTGTTACCATGACCATCTGATTATACCACAGCAGTGATCGATGAGAGAAGACTTCAGTGGTTTCCTCACCCCCATCCACCTCATGAAATACATACATAATTCTGGGACAACATACAAATGTTGTCGGGACTTCATCAGGGAGAAAAAAAACAATGGGAGGTGATAAGCTCTCACATTTACACTTCTTTTGGCCCTGAGGAGCCCTTTATGCTGAGAGAATTGCTTTCCAAGCTCTTCAATCTGAAAATAAATGTTATTCAAACTAATCTGTGGGATTGAGGCCAAATTTGCATATCTAAAACTAAGAAAGTAAACAGATTTGGGACAAAAAGAAATCATTTTATACTGAGCTTACCGTTCAAAGCTAGCAAGAAGGTTGAATGCTTACCAGAGAGAAGGTATCAAATCCAAGCAGAAAGCTAGCTCATGACACTTGGCATCCTGCTTTTGGAACAACACAATGAACACTTTGCCATGGCCCCAGAAAAAATGTAGCTGCAGTGGAGCAATGGATTGAGAGAGAAGGGCTGAAATATGAAATTGCCATTGGCATTTGTGATATTATTGTTGCAAATATTTCAGATATTCTTAATACACGCAGTCCTTTAATACTGACCAGAATTTAGGACGTTAATACAATCCATATATTTTATGTGTTTCATATATATATATATACATATGTATGTATTTGCTCCTGATAAATTTATTTCTAAACTTTGAGAAATGCAGAAAAGCAAGAGGCACCTTTGCATGATAGTTATGGTAAGTATGAAACAGCTGTAGAGTCAGCAAAGACTAGCCACTCCAGGCCATTTGGGAGAGTTTGGAGAAGCAATTCTGTTTAACCACTGCACTATTTCTATGTCAAGGTGAGCCTGTTGTTATTCACTGACAACAGAAATTAACGTTTACAGAAAGCACTACACATATTAAAAATAGTGCAGAGTGAAAGATTTTACCCTCTATGGAAAGAAAGAAGGAAGAAGTGAAAAAAAGGTGAAGATGAAACAGAAGTATGCAAGTGACTGAAGCTAGAAAGTAATCTTAATTTTCCTTGTTCCTTCACTAAACCGTATCTCTGCTGTTGACTTGGAGGTGACTGGTGGAACTGAAAACAGTATTCTTCTTTTCTGAAACTGCTGCCAGTAAGCACACACAATGCATACAAAGCTCAAATAAAGCTTTTAATTAAACTAGGAAGACCAGCTGCAAGGCAGTTTGTTTCTGTTGCTGTTTCAGTTAGAAAAGATGTCAAAAATGAGAAACAGTGCAAAACTGAAAAAGTGATAAAGTACACCTGTTCCTCTAGGAGCTTTGAACTAGTCATAGTCTCTGTCCCACCTGGTTCACCTGTGGGAAGACTAACAGAATGCCTTCTGGCCTGATTGCCCAAGGTGCTAAGTACTTGTCACTGCCATTGACTTTTTTCTGCTTTGTATGCCTGGCTTTTTTGAGTATCAGGCTAGGCTGGATGTGCTAGAGCATCTCAGACTTCTCAGAAGAGCAGCCTCCTTCTCAGCTGATCTCTGGGAAGGCTGGAGATCAGATTCCCCACAGCAGGAAAGAGAGATCTGTACAGGTGTTTACTCAGGGTAGGTATAAATGCCCATTCCTTCACCCTGTGGGAACTATACTAGGGGCAGCACACCAAGGCAGTTTGCTTTACTCTTGACATTTCTTTGTAGAAATATTTGTAGCTGGTAATGACAGCAGCATCTCCTCTTCTTTGTATGGGTAGGCATTAGGCAAATATAAAAGTACTGCTTCTTTAACGTTTGCAGCTCTTAATTTTTTTCTGTGATGCCCAAAAGGGTTATAATCCTCCATTTGAGAACATTGTACTAGACTGACAAAACACCAGGGCTGAAATCAGGACTATGTCTACCATTAAACTACTAGTACTTTGAGCATGTAAAGTAAAATTATTTATTTGCATTTCAAATAAAGTGAAAGGAACTGATTCATTAGTCATCCTTCAAATAATAAAACAAAAATAAATTATTTTGCATTTGTTTTGTTTTCAGTGAGGAAAAATTACCTGTTCATTAGATGTTAGATGTTTGCTCATTTACTGTTATATAATGTAGATCAATTTTTAGGAAATTAGTCTGTATTTCAATTTACAAAAAAAATTGGCACATGTAAATTGCAAGCAGTCAATTCTATGAAGGTGACAAGGTACAAATTAACTTTAATCCATCTTCGTTCTAGTAATCATGGGGCCACTCAAAAGCCAAATGCTGACATATTTGTTTAGAGATGTGATCTGTGTGGGTATTATCCATCATTTTAAGCAGAGGAGGGGCACTTTTCTATTGTACATTAGCATATATATTAGATCCAATCTATGTGCAAGTTTTGCGTTAGCCTGAGTTGACTGCAACATGAAAGGAGCTAATATAGTGCCACAATTCCAGTGTAAATGAAGTTATATTAGTGTACCAGTGCTTCCTACTGATATAACTTTCCTACTTTCTCATGCAGACTCTCCCAATATAAGCAACTTCTTGCATTGCTAAGAGAGATGAAGATGTGGGGATTCATTTGTAGTCAGGCTTTAGTATATGAAGTTATTAATAACCTACCACAACGAAGCTACAAAGTGAATTTACAGAGTCAGGTCATTTGCACAATTATTCATTGATAAATGCAAATTAATGTTAATTTGCTTGCCTTTGGGTGAAAACAGCATTTGCTACCCCAAAATATCTTGGGGGAGAGGAGTCTGCCCAGGGCAGTTACTATAGATTAATTGCTTGCCTGTAAATTTATACACCATAGTATGTTTTGCACATGCCCATGCCTCCACATTATGGTTTCTTTATTATGTTAATGTAATAAATTTAAAAGGGAGAAGGAAATCATTACCTAGCTGATATAGGCGGGCTTAACAGTATCTGAATTACCTGTTAGCGTATCAAGCACATTATCATCATTCATGGTACATTGGAAAAATTATTATGAGATCTATGATCTAAAGTCTGATCCCAAAATGAAACACCTTTCAGAAGCAGGTTTAGTGGATATATCAGTCATGCCAGAAAAGTAAAATGGAGTTGGCACATGCAGTCACACAGGAGAGATTCTCTGCTTTTGCTAATTTTGCTCTTTAAAAAGTGGAATTAGACACAATTTTTTTTTTTTTTTTTTTTTTTTTTGCTAAGGACGTTAGTACTTCATTTATATTACCTTGAACTTTCACCAGCTTTCCTGATATGGCTTCTTATATGAAAGAATTTGTTATCCCACAACAGTCATAACTAGGGAGTAATTAGCACTATTTTTTTTTTTTTTTATTTCTATGTTAAGCTGGTTGGATCTGGGATAATAGATATAATGAGAGTAATCACAGGGCTGTATTTCAGTCTTGAGGGATCTGCTGACAGCAGCAGCTGCCAGGATGGGAGCACTGCAGTGCTTCCATGATCTGCAACCAAGCCCAGGGCATAAACAGGGTCTGATCAATTCCACCCCTGGGGCCCAGTGCTGCTCCCAGAGGTTTTTCGTCTCCAAGCCAGGCTCTTTCCACAAGCTGCAGGGGTGGGCTTTGGTTTAAGAAAGCGTAACTGTGGCTTCTCTTTTTGCTGTTCTTTAACTTCCCTGAGGAACAGTAGAGAAAGAATATTTATTGGAAACAAAGACGACCAATAATTTAAATGTCATAGCTTGGAAACAAGATAATTTACTAACTCAGAATATGATATGATATAGTAGGAAAAAAAAACCCTATGTGATGTAAAGAAAACAAATTAAAACAAACAAGCAAACAGCTGCTAGTCCAAAAGGTGGTTTTCCTTCAGAAGACTTACATTTCTCTACTTCCTCATTTTTGGTCCTGTCCTTGAGCCACAGTAGACAGTTTCACAAATCTTTGTTTCAGATCACATTGAGCAACATAATAGAGCATAATGAGATGTCACCTACATTTATACATGTAGACTTCTATCAAAAGTTCTCACTGGCTTTAAATTGGATGCAATTACATTTTTTGGTTAGATACATGTTTTCTTCCTTTCCAAAGCTGTGCAAGTCTATAGGAAAACAAACAAACAGAAGCCCCCAAAACACACAAACTCCATTCAGATACAGAATTTTGAAAGTTTCAGCAGAAAATTGATGCCTCGTTTGACCATCTCCAAGCATTTCTATTTTCTTTTTTTTTTTTTTTTAATCAGAATTGTGTAAATATATACAGAACAGGGCCTTCCCATTTTTCTCTAGAATAACACTGCTCAAACTGCGACTAGGAAGATAGAAAACATTTCTAAAAACTCACAATACAGTCTAAAATATGGATATGTAAATCTTCTTTTTTTAACTCTTCTTTTATACAGTCAGGGTAATAATAACTTCATTGAGTTGTTCAAGAAGGGTGATAGCTGGTTTTGAACTACCATAAGCTAAATTGTAGGGAAAAAAAAAAAAAAAAGAGGAAAATAATAGATGATTTTTAGGTCTGAAATAGAAGCAACAATTTCAGAGCAGTTCTAGACTAGAAGTAACTGCTCTGATTATAATATAATTATGTTACTCAATTAGACAATCTGAAAGAAAAATGTGGATGGCACCAGTCAGGAAAAAGGGGATGTTAGAAAAAGAAGAGATGATAAGGTCATCAGCTCCTGTGGGATGAAAAGAGAAATTAGTAATTATCACCTATGGAACACTGAGTTATTGGGAAATGGCTTGAGAAAAACTACAGTGTGCCACAAACCCAGTATCTCAATTGGCTCCCTGGCTTTCCGTATCTTTGGAGTTTATTAGACTGTGAAAGCTGTATTTTGTGAATTCCTGCTACAACAGTGACATCCACAGTTCTACACAAAGTTCTATATAAAGATCCAGTCAAGGAGGTTAATTTTAGATGGCTTGATCTTATACCTACTATCCGTTGAAATCAGTGGGAAAATTCTTAGTCACCAAAACTGGACTGCTTTATTCTTTTTATGACAATTATTATTGCCACTGTTATTGTTATAACTACTACTCCTACTATTGTTATTGTGTAGATTGTAAGATAACAATGAGAGAAGAAAGGTCTTTCAGTAAGATGGAGGCATATATTTGGTTTGGAGCCTTCACTGAGGTACTTGAAACCAGTGAAGGTGATACAAACGCTCTTTATTAAAGAAATTAGTTAAACAAAAGATGCTTTACAATTAGGAATTCAAGCCCATGGTTACAATTGTGCACAAGTGCTCTCATTCTAGTTAAATAACACTGTTTAAAAATTATAAAGGAAACTGGTTTGCAAGCTTTAAGTAGGTCACCTCCCACAGCATCTCTAAAGTGCAGGTAAATTAGCATTCATTTTTTCAAATGGCAAACTGAGGCAGAAGGAGTCATTAAAACTTCTGATTTCACAGAGCTGCTGACTATTTCCATACTTCCTGCTCTAGGGGGATTTTCTCACAGGAATATAATATTTAAACTGCTTTCATACCTCTCCAGCACTGCAAACTGCGAAAGGGACCAGATCCCAAAGCACTGATCACATGCAAGGTCTTTTCATCACATGAGACCCTAGTTATCCAAACCTAATGTAAAGTCTCTTTCACAAATCCGTCTTGAAGAAAGGTGAATGACATGTTGAGACTTTCCCACGTAACTGCTTTCCTCCCCTATCATGAGGCAGCAATTCATATAGGAATAATGGCAGCTGGAAGCCAACAAGGAGCACTTGAAACACAGCAAAATGAAGTCACTTAGTGACTTTTAGCCAGCCTCTACATTAGATTAAAATGTACTGAAAACAGTGAGAGTTATTTTAAAGTGATTGCTTTCACTATGACACTGAACATTCTCAAGTTCAACCTTATGTGTATGTTGTTTTCCCTTCATCGACTCACTCAGGAAGCCACACAGGTAAAACCGAAATTAGTCAAGTTGCGGATTTGTTGGTTACTCAGGGAATAACACAAAACCCAGGAATGTAGGTGTCTAAAATGTTTTGAGGCTAAGGACTTTAGAAATTAATTACCACAACATTTAGATGATCCTCAGCAAGATGGATCACACAATAGAGCCCTCCTTTCCCAGAATTTGCTAATATTTCACATTTTGCTGGAGGTTAACTTACACATTTTTCATATAAATCCTCTGCTTTGTTTGTCACCACTGGCAACTCTCTCATCTCCTGTACTTATCAGTATCACAAAGTTGATTTTTTTTTTTTAAATTCTCTCTTCACTTCTTTTCCCTTCAGTATTACTGTTAAATCCTGCTGCTATTTCTTATGTATCTGAGAAATCCAGTCATTCCTTTCTGTCCCTACCAGCAAAACATGCGTTCCCACATTTTGCTTCTTTGCTGCAGCAGAAACACTTCACTTAATAGTGTTGTCATTAAACCGAGCTCATGCTCATTGTTTGCAGCAAAGGAATGTGATCCAAGCTCATCTTTGTCTGCCTCCTGCAACTCAGGTTCTTCTGCCTTTTCAGATGTTCTTTGCTTCCCTCCACTTCCAAGGCAATCCTGCAGTACTTTTCAAGTTGTTGGTCGCATGTTTTCCACAGCGCGGTCAGTTAGCTAGGTCACTCAGTTAGCTCTGACCCTTTATGAAGGAAATTAGTTACAGAAAAGAAAAAAGGAGGAAACTGTGATTATGGAGCAGAAAAGTCAATGGGAAAGGGAGAACAGAAGTTTCATATATGTACAAAACCATACACATATAAACATATAAAAATATATAAATATAAAAATATAAACAAATAAAACACATACAAATACATCCATGAGTCACTGGGAGGGTTGTGATGGGGTACATTTTGAACTCCACCGCTGAACTGGTTATATCCCTTTACTTCTTCACTCTCCTAGCCTTACATTTTTCCTTCTGAGAACTGAGACTTGGAGCAACTGTACAATGACACATACTATTCTTGACAGCAATAAAATGCCTTTCCCTCATCACATTTACATGCCTCACTGTTGTATAACAAGATAATAATAAAAATAATGTTTTCAGCCCCAGAGGTGTGGCAGGGACTGAACTTTTTTCCAGATTTGCTATAAAGAAGCAGCTTTAACTGGCAAGTATTTCTCCTCTGCTCTCTGGGCATACTTTAAGAGCCTAAAAATGCCCCATACTGTGTTGATCAGCTTACCAGGTGAACTGCATGGAGTGGAACCTGTTTTCAGTTCACCTTATCAGGGAGAGAGAGGAGGAAAAGAGACAAAGGGCAGAAACAGTACAAGAGGCAGAACTGCAAGCTGCGATTCTTTGACTTCAGCACTTCTTCAGAGACCTTTTTCTATGACAGGGAAATCACTGTACGTTGTTAAAATAGACTGATAAATTTCTTTTCCAAATTTTTGTGACTTTTACAATTCACAATATTATACCAGTTTTGGGGTCTGTTTCATCTTCAAAATGTTGAATTCATTCTTATTCTTTTTCTCTAGGAGCATTTTCTTGCTTTTCTTTCATCTTCAAGAAAACTTTCTGTTTCTCTACTTTCATTAAGAGTCTTATCTCATTCCCATCAAAGTAAATGGGAAAATAGTGCTTTGTATCACAAATGAAAGAACAGGCACTTGGGTTTCTGCTTCTCCTCTGGGATTTTTTTTACTTAATTCTTTCTTTTTTCTTTTGTGCTTCTGTCATCTCTCTTCCCTTATCAGATTTTTAACTTCCTTTGCTTAGCTTGTGTCAGTACACTCTTTGTTCTGCTCTCTATTCTGTTCATCCCATTCCCCTATATTTTGTTTAGGTATTTTACTAGTGTTATTTGTCTGAATCTGTCCTGTCTCACTTCTCCTTTTATTCTTTCCTTTTTTCTCACTCCCTCTATATTTCTTCCATTACAGCAGGTATGGATTCTTACTCACTTGTAGGAAAAATGTAATTTTCTAGAGGCTTTGAGGTGAATAGGCAGACACAGAAGGAATCTTCACGCATTTGAATAAATCTGGTTTGCCTCCAAACTTTTCTTATGAGTTAATTGTAAAGTATTTTTCTGAAAATACAGACCTCTGTGAAACTCAGTGGTGCCAGGGATGAGGAGCATGTACAGAAAAAAAAAAAGCTTAACCAACATCTCTGAAAAATGCTGAGGAGAAAATAAGTACAATGCCAGTGGTTTTGACGGATATACTGTGTTGTGTGGGCACTGTTTATTTGGCTGGTTGGATTGGTTTTCTTTACAAAGCCTGTTCTTACATTTTTGCTGCGGTGGCATTATTGCTCTGTGTTGGCAGTGTAAATTAAAACTGAACATCACATTTCTCACATAACAAATAAAGTAAAATCTCTTGCAGCAATCCCTAAATAAAATGTCATCACCTTTTGTGCTGAGATAAGCACAGCCAAAGGAGTTTTTCCTGTTTAGACTCCCACATTTTGAGGGCATATGCAGTCAGAAGTTGATTTTAAACAACTGGAAGTGATGCTCAACTGCAGTACCAAAGGGCAGGATCAAACTTGATATTTTATTCTCACATTTTCCATACTGCTGTTCTGAATGTCACAGGTAGTTAAACAGGATAGCTGTGTGCCATGTTTTCAAAAGACACTACAAATTCCTGTAATATCCCCAGGAAATTAACATTTTAAAGGAAAGCTCTTTCAGAAGTTGACATACCAAAGCATGCTTTTCTCTTTTTCTTCTGAGTGTCATCTGGGATTTTTGCTTTTTCGTAGAGTAGCAGTTATGCTTCTTCCTCTTTTCTCTTTTTCTTAGGTAAATGAGATATGAGATATTGCCTTAGAGCCTGGGACAGGTAAGAAGTGAGCAAGGTACCCTCCTGCAGCCTCCTCCAACCCTGCAGAATGTGATGCTGTTTGACAGAAGAAAGAATAAACCATGAACATGGGTAAGAGCCACTGAAGTAAAACAAGCTTCTTCCCAAAAGAAATATGTAGTCAGTTTCAAGCTAGGTTTAGGCAGGTTCCAAATAAAGCAGATGTGTGTTAACACCTTTCTAATGTGTAGATACAAAGCTGCCCTCCTCTCATTCAGTGGGATCTGGAAATAAGGCTGTCCTACTTTCCATGCTTTAGGCTACAGTAAAGCTGGGTCCTCACTGTTGGCACTGAACTGTATAAATAAATAAATGTTTAAGTCCTATTGCTTCAGGAATTAGAGGCAATGATTTATAATGTTCTATATAGGAAGGATTTGCAGTTTTGCCTGCACTAAAATGAATGGAGAAAACTGAGAAGTGATAGGCCTATCTAGTAATTAGCTGTAAAACTACCAGAAACTCTCAGCCATGGCTGGGCACCTGTTAAACACTAGTTGCCAGTGACAGAACAAACTTTGTCTCAATTTTCTGACAGACACAACAGTGCAGAAAAAGAAAGCAGCAAAAAATATTCATAAGCAGCTCCACAGATTATGTTTTCCTGTTTGAAGAGTTTCTTCTCTCTTGAGAGTCATGAAGTATGCATAACCAGTTCAGTTAAAAGCTAAATTAAATTGCTTATGTGAGGAATGAATAAAAATTTCAGGCTTATGCCAGCAGTATAAAAAAAAAAATCTGAATAAACAAAGATATGAATTTAAGATATATTTCTATAAGATATGTTTTCAAATTCAGTACTCAAAATATAGTAATCTAAAGGTTTAAGACATTAGAATAAAACAAATTGATATTTTAATTCTGAAATATAATACCTGTGCTATTTTTAACTGCAACACTGAATTCACAGTCGGAGCTGATTTTCAATTATTTTGCTGCACATAGAATGTAAACATGAGCTTTATATGCTGTGTGAACTTTTTATATGTTTTATGTTAGGGTGAATTTGCCCCTTTTGGGCCTTTTTATAGTTGGGTACATTATCTAATGAGAGCAGGGAGAATGGGCAGAGGAACATGAAAATAAAATTGAAGCTAAAAGGTAAGTGGTACTTGGCCTACCTTAATTCTATAGATACGCAATGTGAAGAGAATTGTAAAGGACTCACAAGTCCTGAATGTGGACTGTGAGATACTATTCTTGTCTGCATTACATCCTTTTGCTTAGTTATGTACCGGTAACATCAAGTTCACCATTTCTTCGTAATTGCCTATTCAGGATCTAGCTCCCACCAGCCAGTGCAGAGCAAATGTGAAGTGTTAGCCTGTAGGGTAAATGGAGATCTACATGAAGTGTTAGGTAGGCTGTCATGTACTTGCAGATCTATGTGGCTTAGTATAAACTGCATACCAAGCCACTGCACCACATATGGATACCATATGTTCATAAAAAAACACTTGGCTCACATGTAGCTTACTCTCTTAGTAACTAAGCAGAAATTGTCCCTCTGCAAGATGGGATGCATCACAGGGACAGGGTCAAAGATGCTGAAAGGTGGGAGATGGCTTTCACAAGTCAAATCTGAGGTATTCATATTCTCAGCATTTATTTATTTTAAAGACACACCCAAATTTTGGCAAACTGTTTCCTTCCAGGAAGACGTCAGCTTTGTAATTTAACTAGTAAAGTGTACAACAGGGAGACTATCATTGTATCATCAATCTTGATCTGGTGCAACCAGGGCTATGTTGTCAGCAGAGAATACCTATAGTTTTCCCCTGCTTTCTCTCAGCTTAGACTGAGAGTTTACATGTTCCCCTTTTTAGATATTTTTTTCTGTATTGTTATTCTAGATGCTCTGATTGATAATCAAGAGAGCTGAGACTGCTCTTGTCATGGATGGAATCATGCATTTTACTTGCAAGAGGCAACACTACATTTTATTGATATTACAAAGTTCAATGGTAAATGTGATAGTTGTTTAACAAGATTTGATAGCAAGGTACACTTGAGTAAATACTTTTTATTTGAGTAAATGCTCAAGTGTAAAGGATCAAACAAAAATTATCAGAGAGATCTTCTGTTGAGTCATGAGGTTCAGAAAGGACCCCCTTGTGTTCTAAACTCCTCCACAGAGAAGAATCTAGATGCAGCTGGATCCACGCCTAGTCCCAGACTTGGTTATCAGTTTATGTCTAAAGGATTATATATGCACAATCAATCCTTTATATCACTTCGGTAAAATTTTGAAGCTTAGCATGCTATTAATCACTTACCCAGAATCTGCGTGGGCAAGGAATCTCTCAACCTCAAGTAACTTTGAGAGGTGTCCCTTCAAGGGGATAACCTGGTGTGCAGCCTGCTGCTGTGCAGGAGAGCTCTACAGGTCCTGGCCTTCCACTATTTAAGGAGTAAGAGTGCCTCACAGTCATACTTGCATACCAGCAAGATATTCAGATCACTGTTGCAAACAGCTCTTGACTACTGTGCTGCCATCCATCCCACAAAGTCCAGAGTAAGTGGGATGCAGCCGCTCACTGATGGTTATGGCTTAAGGAGTAGAGGGTGGAGCACATCACCAGAACTGTACAGTAAAGGTATTAAAAGTCCCCTATCTACTCACAGGTGGGACATTTCCTGCTTGGAAGAAGGAACTTGGGCATTTCTCACCCATGCATGAGCTCAGCAGGCCAAAGAAGTAAAATAGTACAACCCCTGCAATCTCTTGTGTAGCCAGGAAAGGACCAAAGCAGTAAATACCCATCATCTAGGACATGAGTCATGCCAACTACTACCAAGCAGAGCTCATATTGAGACACACAGAGGAGGTTACTGTAACACCCTTCCACTCCGTTTGCATTGAGTAGATATGAGTAAGTTCAAAGGCAGCTCTCTGTGTTTCTTATACTGTGCTTTTTGTTTTTCCTAAAGCTGCTGAACTTGTTTAAATGCATTATGCTATGGTCTCTAAAGCCTGTTTGCCTTTTTGCTTTGGTTTGGCAACTCAAGGGAACATAAAGATGTGCAAAATGTGTTTGTGCCAAAATATCTAGCAGGTCATTTCTGTGAGAGTAAAGCTGAAAAGTAAAACTTATGCTGATAGTGTACTGCAGCTACAATACTTACAGTACCTAAAGTGCTCATCTCCTTTCATTTGCTACAGAATTGCAGATCATATAACAGCAGAGGCTAGGTAGATACAGAGTGAAATTAGTGTCATTTATCTTTAAATGTCAGAATAATGTTACACTTGATGTCTACATTTTGACACATCGTGCTACACCACATCGTTTTTTAACATTTCTTTAACCTGCAATGTTATGGTGCTTGGAGAGCTGAAAGCAAATATGGATATAGAAAGAGAAGTCCTTTTCAGGAAACAGGCACACTTGCAAAATGATGGTGGCAGTAATATAATCTTTCCACTCACTTTTTATGGACACTGCTGGTACAGCTGATTTTGTCTAAATGTTTTGTCTCAATTTTTAATTCCATTTCATCCTTCTTCCTCACCCTTTATAGGCAGATGCCTTCTCTTTCCCTTCTGTTTAAAATGACACACTAATAGCACAACTTGTATCATGAGCAACTTGTTTCTTCATTGCTTTCTTTTTTAATACCATTTGATTTAATAATTCCATACTGTGTTCCTTTATCTGCCTTACATCCTTCTACAATGAGCTAATTAAAGCCATATGAAGTCTCTTTATTATGGCATATGGAGGTTGTTCTTTTTGTGCCACTTTTTTTTTCTGCTGTGAGTCAGATCTTTATTTCCTCCCACAGTCTCCTCTTACTCGGGGGGCAAAGAAACTTATCTGGAAATTATCCGAAGCTAGTTCCCGCTTGTCTTCTGGCACTGTGCTACAAGATTCCCCAGTTTCCTATGATTTTGTGGTTTCTTTGCCTTGTCAAATAAAGCATACTGACAGCACTTCATTGCTTGGTTCAGCTGCTTTGTTTACCAAGAAAGAGAAAACCTCTGCTGCTCTGCTGAGCATGAGTCTGCTATAGTTGATTTCTGGAGGAGCAGAAATGGGATTTCAGCCTCCCTTGAAGCAACAAGCTCCAGTACCAGACATCTGATCTTCCTGTGAAGGAGTACCATGAGTACTGTAGCTTTCTGCCTGTGCTATCTCTCATTCATCTAACAAATCTCATTGGTCAACTTCGTAGTTATGCCTCTCTCTTCCCAAAATTGTCATTGAAGACATCTGCAGTGACAGATGTTTTTGGCCAGACTCTTAACTGAAAACACCAGAGTTTGCATTGTATTGTTATATGAACTCAGGTTTTCCTCAATATTTGACTAGCATATTCTCCTAAGGTGAACTGAAAACCTTGGGAATCCAGGTTTCTTGAAGCCGAGCAGCTTCCTGGTGGGATGCAAGGAAAGTTCAGATCTTTTCTGGGATATGAACAGTATGTTGGTGGGTGTCCTTCTCAACTTTCAAGCTGAAGAAAAGATCCAAACCTGGTAAAGTTCTACATTTCAATCCACAGTCTGCTCAAGACCAAGCCATGATCTCCATCTGGACCTTTAATTTTTCTGGTCCTTTCTGGCTCTGGAGTTTCTAGGATAGATCCTGCAGCTCAGTTGCGCTAAGGTAGTTTGAAAATTATGTTGAAGTCTTCTGAAGTGTGGTGATTTTCTAAAAGGATGAAGTTGGTAAAAGATGATAGTTACTTAATGTTTTCCATCTCCATTTTCCCTTTCTGTTTTCATCAGTTATGCGTGCTTCATACTTATAAGAAAGGCAAATTTGTAGGAGGGAGGAGGAGCTGAGATTAGGTGGCAGTAGGAGAAATGGAAAAACTAACAAGGGAGAACTAGATCTTCAGATCAACCAAACAATGAGTGAGGGAGGGAAGGAGGCATATAAGATGGAACAGATACCCACAACTGATGCTGAATTTGGAAATGGCTCATACTTGGGCCAGTGGCAAAGCCCTGGGAATCCCTGCTAGTGGAAGAGGAGCATACCTGGGAGACAGACTACATAGAAAGAGAAACTCTCAAACCCCACCATGTTACCATGCAGCTCGCACTCCATCATTATATGTTCATTTTACCTCTTCCATTAATTGTTTCAAATTGTGTTTATACAGTATTTGGTAGGATAGCACTCAGATCAAATCTACTACTGGAATGCATGTGTGTCGTGGTTTAAGCCACGTAGTTTCTACTCCACCACCTCCCCTCCCCCAGGGATGGGGAGGAGAATCAAAAGAATGTAACTCCCACGGGTTGAGATAAAAACAGTCCAGTAACTAAGGTATAACACAAATCACTGCTGCTGCCACCAATAATAATAATGATAAGAGACATAACAAGGGAAGAGAATACGATACCGCCCACCGGAAATGAGCCCGACTGAGAAGAGGACGCGCCCTTCCGGAGCACTCCCAGTTACATCCCCGGGCATGACGTGCTGTGGTATGGAATACCTCTTTGGCTAGTTTGGGTCAGGTGTCCTGTCCCTGCTTCCTCCCGGCTTCTCCTCCTCCCTGGCAAAGCATGAGACTCACAAAGTCCTTGGTCAGGGTAAACATTCTGACCAGCAACTGAAAACATCGGCTTTATCAGTATTATTCCCAGACCGAAAGTCAAAACCACAGCGCTGCACCAGCTACTAAGAAGGAGAAAAAATGACTGCTGCTGCTGAACCCAAGACAATGTGCTTAATTATATATTTATGTCTCAGTAGTGCTTGATTCTAAGAGGTTGACAGAGATGTAGGGATTCTTGAGAAATCACACCTACACTGGAATCATGGTCATAGATCAGCCATATGAATTTTTTCCCATTGTCTTACAAATTAGTATGTACCATTTGTCACTAGGAAATTATATATATCAGTAGCTATACTTTAGTAACCTGGATAATTCAATGAAATTCTATATGATTCTTGCACACCCTTTCTAGAAGATTCGAATTTGCAATAAACTGTACCAGGAAAAAAATAACACAATGTCACATATATCAAATACACTTAGAAAAATATATTTACTTTGAGAAAATTGTGTCTTTTTCGTTCTTTACTATATTTAATTTAATTTTGTGTTAAGTTTTGGAGTCAATATTAGTCAACTGTTTACTAATGTGCTATCTAATATCCCATACTTACCACGGGTTCAAATGGAGACTGAACAGGCAGTTTCAAATTTCAAATAGTTTCACATAAATTACTGTTTGCAAAGGAAACTGATCAGTGTGCTTTTTAGTCAGGAAATTGGTAGCTATCTATTCCTCTCTTGAACAACTCATTCTGCAAGGAGTGGGAAACAGCAGATTTGCCATCTTCCCTTCCCTTCATCCCCTTGAAAGCAAGAGGTCCTCAAATCAAGCTTCCAGGTTGTTTCTGTGACCACAGCAACATAGTAGAGCTATTTAGAAAAGAGCAGTTGTATTTGAACAAATGTTCTGGTCAGCTTTTAACTTGTGCATGACAGAGTCTTGTCTTTGTATAAACAGGAAGGTATCTTCACCCACGTGTAAGTTCAGTGTGAAATGATCAAACTAATCAGCCTATGACCAGTCTTTTGTAGCATAGCTACATAAAATGATTTTATGTTCCTTGCTTTCAGCATTTTGTCATGGTTTAAGCCCAGCCATGCAGCCTCTCTCTCACTCCTCCCCTTCCTCCTCCCCAGCTCCCGGAGGGATGGAGAGGAGAATCAAAAGAATGTAACTCCCACGGGTTGAGATAACAACAGTCCAGAAACTAAGGTGTAACAAATCACTACTGCTACCATCAATAATAATAATGATAAGGGAAATAACAAGGGAAGAGAATACAACTGCTCACCACCTGCCGACCAATACCCAGCCCGAAGGAGCAATGATTTAACCCTTCCAGGTAACTGCCCCCAGTTTACATCCCCAGGCATGACGTGCTGTGATATGGAATACCCCTTTGGCTAGTTTGGGTCAGGTGTCCTGTCTCTGCTTCCTCCCGGCTTCCTCTCCTCCCTGGCAAAGCAAGAGATTCACAAAGTCCTTGGTCAGAGTAAACATTACTAAGCAGCAACTAAAAACATTGGTGTTATCAGTGCTGTTCCCAGACCGAAAGTCAAAACAACAGCGCTGCGCCAGCTACTAAGAAGGAGAAAAATGACTGCTACTGCTGAACCCAGGACATATGTGTAGCTGGAACTGTTATTAATTGCAGTTATCTTAAAAACACCTTTCCTATTTGTGCCTGAGATAGCTGTGTCAATGTTTGTGTTCTGAATGCCTAGCGCATATCATATCTTCTCTGCGCACCTGGAGAAGGGACCTTTTTGCCCCAGTAGCCTGAATATTATAACATCTTTATATTTGTTGATTTAATAGAAAGGATTGTATTTTGTACTATATCAATGGTTCTGAAGTGAGATGAGACAACGCAAGAAATGGGAAAAAAACGTAGACCTAAAAATACGTTAAAAAAACAGTGTCTGATAATACTGATTTCCCAGGTTACCTTAATCACATGTTATTACATATGGACAGAAAGCATGGTAGCTGGAGGAGAATTGCCTAAAACCAATAATTTAATTGGGAAAGAAATTTTATTTTTAAAGCAGTTATTCTGTCACTGATCAAAACCAGGGGATCTTTAAAGCTCAGTAATAGAAAAGTGGCAGCAAAAATGGCTTTGCAGGATACTACATTTATTCTCCCACCATGATTTCTGGATTACATTTTCTTATTCTACAAGTCAAAACAATGACACAGAGTGTTTACTTGTATAAGGCAGTACATGAAATTCTCTATGAAAATTTCATAATTGTGTTTGTTGTGTGTTTGAGGGGTAAATGAGTCTAAGAGGCCATATAAAATTGACAGAAGTTTTAAACTAGTGTGACTTGATTAAATCTGGCATTTTGCGTATAGGATTATGCTGAAAGGCAAAATAGTAAGAAAATCAGTTTATGATCAGGTGACTCATACATTCCTATTGTTGACTCTGCTGTTACTTAATTTAATCCCCATTTAGTTCTCAACAGACTACAGTACTCTTCTAGTTATGTTTATAGACATTATTATGTCTCTGATATTATGTAGAAATCATGTACAGGTTTACATCTCTGTTAACTTTTCCTATTTAAAAAAAGGGCTGAATTAACAATGTTGGCAAGAAATTTCCAATCGGATTCTGCAGCAAACTCAAGGATGCTGTTGTAGAGTTGTGGCAACTGGGACAGGGTGCCTATTAGGTTTTTTTTTTTCTTGGGTTAATGCATTAAATTAAGCATATCAAAGGATGGAACCAGTCTATGCCCCACTCCCACCTAGAGACAGCTGAGCTAGTTATAAACACCAGTATGAGTTGTAAAAATAGGGTATCTTCAGCAACACACAACTTGAGGAAACCCCAAAGCATGCTCAGTATCTTATAAGATTGTTTCTAGTACCTGAGCTAAATTAATACAAACCTGACTACACTGAAATATAGACATAGCCTCTTAGTTCTTGTTGTAACCATGTTTACCAAGCTTCACAGGCAGCTTCTGAATGATCTGTTGTTATACAGGAGATTATTTAATAGCCTTTCTTTCTGGTCTTAAAATCAATGAAACATTAGTATTGTTTGGGTAAAATAACCAAGACCAAGAAGCAGATCCTATTCTCACTTATATTATTGTATCTCTGTTGATATAGGCACATACACATAAATGTTGACATATCTGGTTGTTGATATATATTGATATATTTATGTTTATATATTTTTCTATATATAAATACACAAATTCTATCTGTACATAGATAAATATAATGTATTTTTAAAAGGCAGACAGACACACATCAGTGTCAGTTCAAGTTAGCTCTTTTGGAGACAATGCATCCTTTTCCTGGCCCTTTTTTCTAGCATGCAGTATGCTAAATTTGTTTACTGAAATGTTTGCTTCTGACTAGAGGGCTCGCTTCAGTTGCTGCCATGTATTGGCAATAATATCACCTTCTATGTGATAACATAGTTGTTCTGCAAAATGAAAGTTTAGAAGTCTGGTCTGAAGTGCAGAAAATAATATAGCTGCATGTAACTATTTCCTTGCTGACTCTAAGGAGTCATTTCAGTGAGTGACAGGCCTTTTGATTCTTACCCTGTGTCAAAAAATCCCTGGAGAGCTGGCTGCAACTAAGAACACCTCATAATAACTCCAGTGTGGAAAAGATATGGAGAAATGTCTTGAAGAGCTTCTCTTTTAAAAAACTCTGTGAGATTCAAACCAGTAAACAGAGACCAGAGTTTCCAGGGTTTTGTTTCCTGGCAATGACAATTTAGGGAAAAAAGAAGCATCTCCCTATATGATTGTTTTCAAGCACCCATTCTCAAAAAAAAAAAAAAAAAAAATGTTTTAAGCATATAAACATGTGTTCTAACTTTTGCAAAAAAAAAAAAATGCATAGATGATTGTCCACCCATGCATTGACATAATCACCGATGATGGTGAGGGAGACCTCTTATTTTCTTGCCTTATTTGTGAAGGCTTTGCATAATTACCTGTGTTCTGACTTTTATCATCTCCTCCAGGATAGAAGGACTTACCTTGCAAGGTGACATGTAATGTGAGTGAGCCACTGAATTTGGCCAGGAAACCACTAGGAAACCTTGTAAATGGAGAAGGACAAGAAAGGCAGTGATCAGATAAACAGTCACAGAAATGAATGGATGCAAATGGCTTCAGGGAGGATGCTCAGGGAGCCCAGCAGGAAAGCTGCTCTGAGCAGGACAAACAGGATTGTAAGAAGTGAGGGAGTGCCGGATGGAGGATCAAGGATATTTGGGATATCACACAGCATCTGCCCATCTTTGCCTACTTCTAGCAGGTAACTCTTTCAAACAGGAACTCTAGTTCTGGATGTATCAGCCCACCAATCCCACACTAGATAGAACTTCTTTCTCTCTCCTTCAACACCTTGTCTGCTTTCCTTTTGTGATCTGCTGTTTGAAACGAGGCAGCACAGGCAAAGGCTTTGCAGCATGCAGCCTGAAGCCAAGAGCCTTGGCTCAGATCCTCACACTGGCATTGCACTGCCCTGTCTCCCAGGCAGTTTCGTGACCACAAAAGTCTGCAGCTCTACTTCTGGGCTGCAGCAGCCCAAAGGTAGACTCAGATCCTGGTTACTTCCCTTCAAAAGTGACATCTGGTCAAGTTAAGTGCGAGGTAATACACAGGGGGAACTGTGGTTGTGATCCCTGCTTTATATGTGATTAGCCCACTCGTTTGCTGTGCAGATCAGCCCCAGCACTGTTCAGTCCCTGACTGGACTTTGAGGTGACATCATGTGGTGGATATCAGGCAGGTCAGATATCTCCAAGTCCCTGCTAAAAGACTCCAGCTGATATCACTGGCTGCAAAGGGCAGAATGTGCAGGGTAGACCAACCAAACCTGAGCTTTGCTGCCCAGCCAGCTGTTACAAAGCATAGGGGACCAATATATGCATATAAGCTAAAAGTAACTCCCAGTAAATCCCTCCACCTTAAAAAAAAAAAAAAAAAAAAAAGTATTTTAAGTATTTTTAAATTGTTTTCCTGAGGCAGAAACATTGAAATAACTCAGCAACTAGAAACCCTAAGTTTTACCTTAAAGGGTCTTTGTGAAACCCAGCTTTTCTCCTCACAGCTATAATGAAAGACATCAAGTTTAATTCATCTTCACAGTATGTTATGGTAGTATAATTGCATTTCTATCAGTGGATTTACATAAATGCAAATTAGGCCCACTCTATCTTGCATGCAAGTAATGAGATTTTTCAAGTTCTGTAAGGCATTGTCTCTACCCCTTTAATGAGTTAATTCTCTTCTCTTACTAATTTAGCTACAAGTAGTAAGAATAAAGCAAGGTGAAATGTGATAAATTATCATTTTAGAGTCTTGTGTTTAATTTTTCCACCTATGTTTACAACTCTTGAGGTTCATCCTAAGGATCAGAGAATACAGAATAAAGCTCAGGCAAGTTTTACTGCCTCTCACATCAGAATGGCAGAGACTAGCATTTTTTTAGTGCTTCTGCTATAAATACCTATTCTCTTCTCAGCAAAGACCCATTTTCACTCAGAAGCTTTTTCTGAATCTCAACAAAACCAGTGCAATGGTTTCATTTGCAATGAAACCTAAGAAACAAGCATATTTCCCATCATTTAGAGTGTTAACTGGAACACTGTTCAGCTCTACTGCAAGCCAAGCAAGTAATAAAAAACAGAAGAATTTGACTGTAGTGTGCATGAGATGGTGTTAGCCCCAGAACCCTTTCAGAGATGAGATTTGCTGGATTCTTCATTTTTGTTTCATTTCCCCTTTGGTAGTAATGTGGTGACTGAACCAGCCCTTTCCTAAAACCCACTAATCTGACTTCTACAGATACAAATCTAAGTACTCTGGGGAGATGCAAGATAAGTCTGGAGAATTTCATCCTACATACTATCTGTAAGTTCAGAAACCCTAGTAGACAGAGTTGACATTCCTCTTTTTCCCAGCCAGTTAGGTCCCTGAGCCTAGGGCTCACTTCAATTACTGCTATGTGTTGGCAGTAATATCAACTTCTTTCATGTTGTGTCCTGAAATGAAAACTCAAAATCCGTTTCTCAGACAATGATGTAAGACATGTCATACATTTAATACCAAATGTGCGTATTTAGGGTGAATATAATTTGTGATTTTTCAGATAGGCTTTCCACTATCCACTGCTAGAGGAGTTCAAGACTTCATGTGATACAGCTGAGTTTAAAAAGTGGATAATCTTGCGAGCAATGTTTGCAGTTACGCATGATAAGCTGAATAATAAAACTTTATGTGACAATGAATAAAGTAAATCACATTGGGTTCAAGTAAGAATTTATAAGACATGGACAGTATTGCAAAACACGACCATGTACATGATATTACTTTAAATGCTGCTTTTTGCTTAAATACCAGTCAGCTGCATTGGCAATGCTTGAAACAGAATTCATCTGCCCAAGCTTGACATTCTGCTCTGAGAACCAAGCTCTCAGACAGCTTTAATTGCACCCTGCTCTGGAGAAATTCCAATGTCAGTGTCTAACACCAACAATAAAAGTATTTAGGAAAAGATACATAACAGCAAAGCATTGCAAAGCACATGACTTCTGTAATTCATAGGCATTATTAATGTGGGAAATATCATTAAATAACTTATTGCAGTCAAAGACATTCTCTGCAAACAGATGATCAACAATTGTGTGATTTTATTTAGGTTTTGATTTACATACTGATCTGAAAAAATTTTAGTCTATTTCATTTTATATGGAAATAAGACTTTTAGCTGCATTCTTGTATGGATATTCTCGCATGCAGAATTATCTCAGTAGAATATGTTTTATTAATGCACATGTTTTGCTTTGAACATATTTTAATTTGCATGTGTGGCAAAAGGTTTCAGTTCTTCTTCTGCACTCTGCCTACCATCATCACTCTTTGATAGGAGACAAAAGGATATTTAGTCTCGTGTTGACTTTAATGGCCATTTCTGAACCACATTTACTGTCAGGGCTCTGAGCACACTAGTTAGACTTGGCAACCATGACCGGCCTTGCCAGTGGCTTCTTCTCGTGTGCCCTTGATGTGTTTGCCCAGGAGCTGCCTTTCAGAGAAAACCTTTCCCTGATCCTGGCCTGAGCTGTGTCACTGCCAGGCCTGTACACAATCCAGTCAATTGCTTGCCCCTACCTCTCCTATGCTGCTCATTATCACCTGCCCAACTCTGCTGGCTACCTACAGTGGCATGGGGCACTGCAGGAGTTCCCTGCCCCACTACCAAGCCACTGCCTGCCCAGCTATGCTGCTACGTACGAGTCCCTTAGACGTGGAAATATTTAACAGTTAAAACTTTCCATTAGAAAGTTACAGGTGTGATGAAGAATTGTCAAAAAAGCCTTCAGGCAGCTCCAGCATGGTTGATGACTGGCTCACTCATGCAAAAAGCTAGGGCTGGGACTGACCCCCTCTGGAATGCCGATTTGAACTTTCATCATAGAATTGCTTGGGTTGGAAGGGACCTTAAGATTATCTAGTTCCAACCCCCCTGCTATGGGCAGGGACACATTCCATTAGATCAGGCTGCTTAAAGCCGCATCCAACCTGGCTTCAAACACTTCCAGGGATGGGGCATCCACAATTTCTCTGGGCAACCTGTATCAGTGTCTCATAACCCTCACAGTAAAGAACTTCTTCCTAATATGTAATCTAAATTTATCCTTTTTCAGTTTAAAGCCATTAAATCACTACATGCCGTTGTTGAAAGCCTCTCCCAATTTTTACTTGGAAGATTGTTATAAGGTCTCCCTGGAGCCTTCTCTTCTCCAGGCTGAACAAACCAAACTTTCTCAGCCTGGCTCCATAACAGAGGTACTCCAGCCCTCCGATCATCTTTGTGGCCCTTCTCTGGACTCACTCCAACAGGTTTGTGACCCTCTTTTGTTGGGGCCCTCAGAGCTGAATGCAGTACTGAAGGAGGTCTTACAAGAGTGGAGTAGAGGGGAGAATCCTCTCCCTCAACCTGTTTGTCATATTTCTAGTGATGCAGCCCAGGACATGATTGGCTTTCTGGGCTGCAAGCACACACTGCCCGGTTGTGCTGAGCTTCTCTAGTCTGTCAACATCCTCATTCCTCCTCACAGCTGCTGTAAATCAATTCTCTGCCCAACCTGTAGCTGTGCCCGGGATTGCCCTGACCCAGGTGTAGGACCTTGCACCTGGCCTTGTTGAACTTCGTAAGGTTGGCATTGGCCCACCTCTCAAGTGTGTCAAGGTCCCTCTGTATAGCATCCCTTTCCTCCAGCATGCTGGTTGCACCACACAGCTTGGTGTCTTCAGCAAACTTGCTGAGGGTATACTCAATCCCACTGTCCATGTTGCTGACAAAGATGTTAAACAGTGCCAGTACCAATACCAATCTCATTTTCCCTGTGCCTTAGCATAGTTTCCTGGAGGATCTGCTCCATGACCTTGCTGGGCATCAAGGTGAGACTGATCAGCCTACAGAAGCTTTTCTTGTTGTCCTTAATGTCCCTGTGTCCCTGATTAGATTTAATTCTATCAGGGCTTTAGCTTTCCTAACCTGACTCCTGGCTGCCCAGAAAATTTCTTTGTATTCTTCCCAGACTACTTGTTCTTGCTTCCACCCTCTCTAGGCTTCCTTTTTGAACTTGTCCAGGAGTTCCTTGCTCATCCATGCAGGACTCTTGGCATTTCATCCACATCCAGGAGTTATTTCATGTGTCAGGATATGGAGTGAGTAGGTGACCCTCCTCTCAAACCGAAGAGATAATTTATTATTTTAGGCAGCATGAAAAAGTACCAAAGGGACTCTACAGCCTTTCTGTTCAGGTTGACTTTTAATCTGTCTTTAGCTCATCCCACCCCCTGACTGAGGATCTGGATGAACACAAAATCCCAGATATCCTTCTCCAACCCCAGAAACAGGACTGGGTCAATGACTCAGTGAGAGCTAACACTGTCTGACAGTACCAAGGAATGCCCCTCTGTCTGGGAAAAGGTTAGAGATTTCATGTCAATTCAGGATGGTGGCTTCCAGGTGGAAGGAGTTGCCCTCATTTTGAGAGCTTAGGCTTTGTCTTTCTGTAGAATCAGATATTCTCTGCCTCCATGCAGTCAGAAGCACATGATGTCCTGAAGCAGTCCCTAAAGGGGATATCTGAAATATTTCTCCTCAGAAATTTGGACAGAGCCTTCTCATTTCCAAAACTAAGTAGGGAAGAAAAGTCATTCCTGGCCTTTACCTGGTAATACTGAAGCTGAGAAGCATATCTGCAATTCAAATGTTACAGTAAGATGGCCAGCTGTCTTGTCTGATATGATGGTCTATTTTCTTTACAGTCAGATGTGCTGTTGCTTTGATGAGTGAAATACAGGATCTCATTTTTCTTGCATTGTGGCTTTAAGCTAAATATTCTAAATTGTCCATTTCATAATGCAGACATGAGGTGTTCCTGATTACCATGAAGAAGCTTGCTGAACAATTTTATTTTAATGTTAGAAAAAACTGAGCTGGTAATTATCTTGATTATCTTGGCATTCTACCAAAATCTACAGATTTAAAAAGCAGGATGATTGGGGTTTATGCCTGCATTCAGACTGGTAGTGTTGTAACAAAGGTTTTGCTTTGTTTCGTTTGCTCTTTCTTCTACAGCTCTCTGTAAGTGGTTTTGAGAAACTCGGCCTTACTTGGATTCCTGGTTGTATGTTTGACAGTTTATTATCACTTTTTGAGTACAACACAGACAAATCCTAATGTGAGAATTTGCTGAAATCTTAATTGCTGGACTTTTCTTTTGGTAGTTTAAGACTTAAATGAAATGGAAATATTTTTGTTTTAATAGGGAAGTCACTTGGAAGTCACACACATTTATGCAACATAAATAAACTCAGCAGTCACCATCTAATTAATTTTACTCCAAAAATGTTGATTGGGATGAACAAAGTCTGGATTCTTTCCTCCTGGTTCCATTAAATAAATAAAAAAATCAGCAGCTGGTATACCCTGGAGGGTAGACGAACTTGCTCAGGAGAGAAGCAGTTCTAGAAGCTGCAGAGCGTGGCAGGAGAATAACATTCTCTGCAAGAAGCAAACAAACTAGGTCTCGAGGCCAAGTTTCTTTAAGCATGAGGGGAATCTTGTGTATGTAGACCCTGTTGAAACTCAGCAAGATAATAAGCTGACTGAAAATATGACTACAAGCAAGCACACAATGGATAGAGATAGTATCATATTTAAGACATTTCTCACTGCTTTTTCTTACAATTTATTTTAAATTTCTCTGTTCAGAAAACTAATAATTCTAGTTCAAGCATAAAGGAAAACACCAGATTTTACTAGAACATAAAATATCTGTCTGTATGGGAAAGATCTGCATGGACTCACCGCAAAACTCTGGCATATTTTAGGCCCTAACACAATAAAGAAAACATTTTGCTTGCATCAGAAGGGTGATGAAAGACCTCAGTCTAAATCTGAAAGTGTAGATATAAGCACATTAATTCTGTGTGCTATGCAAGAAATTTGGGTTGATTTGGGTTATGAAATACACTCCACTCCTAGATGTTGCTTCAGCTCATGTTTAGATATTTTTGCATCAGCTTACCTCCCCAGGTTCCATACTCCTGGGAAAGAAGTATGTTTGGGGTTTTATGTTTCTCAGATTTAAACTGTGAGAATGTGGAAGATACGCTACAGAAATTTAGAAAGAAAGCTGTTTGACAGATTTTAGTGCCACCTTTTAGATGACAATCTCAACCTAGTTTCACACAGTTCAGGAAGAAAGAACACAACAGGCATATGGGCAAAATTAAACAGGAACTTGAAAATTAGTATCCTGGTATGGAATATTATACCAGAACTGCCAGGAAAACTAGGATAACTTCTCCTTTCAGTCCAACAGTCCTCTACCTGCTCTGGATTTGGTCAATCCATTGCAAGCAGATGCTGCTCCCTCCTGGGTTGGGAATGCTATAGGCGGGATCCCCTGCTGCACATTTAGTGTGAGGCATCCCTGCCCATGGCAGGGGAGTTGGAACTAGATAATCCTGGGGTCCTTTCCAACCCTAAATATTCTATGATTCTACGTTCCATTCCCAGCCAACAACCCACAGCCTGAATCGCTATGCACTTACCAACATTTGAGCCAGCAGCATGGGGTTATGTGGCTTGTCTCACAAAGACTCAGTCGAGAGAGGTCCTCCTTCCCCTCTACTCTGCCCTGGTGAGACCACATCTGGAATATTGTGTCCAGTTCTGGGCCCCTCAGTTCAAGAAGGACAGGGAACTGCTGGAGAGAGTCCAGCGCAGGGCAACTAAGATGATTAAGGGAGTGGAGCATCTCCCTTATGAGGAAAGGCTGAGGGAGCTGGGTCTCTGTAGTTTGGAGAAGAGGAGACTGCGGGGTGACCTTATTAGTGTATATAAATATATAAAGGGGGAGTGTCACAAGGATGGAGCCAGGCTCTCCTCAGTGGCAAACAATGATAGGACAAGGGGTAATGGGTACAAACTGGAACACAAGAGGTTCCACTTAAACTTGAGAAGAAACTTCTTCTCAGTGAGGGTGACGGAACACTGGAACAGGCTGCCCAGGGGGGTTGTGGGGTCTCCTTCTCTGGAGACATTCAAAATCCGCCTGGACACCTTCCTGTGTAACCTCATCTAGATGTTCCTGCTCCGGCAGGGGGATTGGACTAGATGATCTTTTGAGGTCCCTTCCAATCTCTAGCATACTGTGATACTGTGATACTGTCAGCTCAGAGGTGGTTGTAAGGTTAACTCTTCTAAGGAAAAAATGCTATAATGGGTGTGCTGGTTTGCTGCCCTGCTTACTTGTCAGATTGCTGTCATCAGCACTCAGTCAGTGCTGAGCTGTATTGCACTCTCCTGGCATAATTATCAGTGATGTGATCCCTGCCATTCACTAGCTGACACTTCAGTCACCACTGTGTCCAGCACTGCTCTCATTTATCTTCCAAATATGCTTCTGAGAGCCCAGTGACCCTCTAAGAAACCTTACAGATGGGTTTACTTAATTTCAGTTTGACAGTGGGCAAAAGAAATGTTGCCTGACAAGATCAGAAAACCTGTGTGGCAGTTGCCACTGGTATCAAAACTCATTCATTCTGTTTTACGAATAGTCCCCCTTGTACACCTGTAAATAGGCCTTCCTGAGCAACATGAGCCTGCAAGGCTGTCAAAAATGAACCAGAGGATTTCCTGTTGAGCCCTGTACTTCAGCTCTATTTCACTATTTTCCACATTTACAAACAAATAGGAAGGTGGGTGACAACAGGCCTTGATTGTTTTTCTTCTGCAAGTATACCTCAGTTCCCATGGCCTGGAGGTCCTGCAGTATGCAGCACAGTTTTTCACTTTGTAATAAAGAGTCCTGGCTGGAGTCACGTATTCAGCTCATCATAAGATCTACACAAGGCATTCTTTTGGCCATTGATATCTGTTCATATCTGTAATCCTTTGGCAAAATATCCACCATTATCTGGAGCTTTCACTGCTAAGTCTATGCTAGAAAAGTCCACTTTGGAATGCATAAACATGCTCAAAATCATCTCCTAGAGACAATCCTACTTCAACAGACCCACACTTTCAAAGAAGACAAAAGCTGGATACTCCTAAATGTATTTGACAAGGGTGCCAACAGATGCTTCTTCCTGCTATACCTACTCAGCCAGCCATGCTGCTCCACTCCTGCCTCAGCAGCTGGTGGGTTGAGTGCTGACAAAACTTGCATGCAACAGGCCATTTCAAATAACAATGTTGGCTCCACCGCTGGGTACAGTCCCCATCCCCAGGTGGAGGTGTCTGCAGAAATTATAGTGGTCTGTATTACAGTTAAGTCTGTAACCCAGGATATAGTACCAGTTTCCATCTTCAGCTAGAACTGGGATGTTACAATCTTTCAGCTGTTAGGAGATACACAGCTCAATTAAAAGCTATAAACCAGGTCTCCCTACAGCTTGAAAAGTATAAAAAAGGATGGTTATCTCTGCAGCTAAGAGTCAATAAACATGTTGGCAGAAGTTACATTTTCCCTATTACAGGATAGGTATCCAAGATTTTTGAGTTGTTCAACAAGTCTGCTGTGGCTGTACTTTGACTTTTTGAAGTGGATTGAAGATGCTTTTCATGATAATCATGGAAATGGAAAATAATATTTCAGCTTGTGAAGTGGGAGGAGAGGAGTTTGATTTTTCTAACTACAGATTTAAAAGTAGGGATAATGAAAAATTTTAGACAACAATGATCAACTTCAAATGGAGCTTGAATTTTTGCAACAATGTTCAAAGTAAAGCAATTCCTCTTCTGTGAATAATTCTGAATTAGCCAAAAATTCACTTCCTGGCAAAAATCTTCAGATTTTATGACTTGCAGTAATGAAGTGAACAGTCCTTGAGCATATAGAAGAAGCTAACCTTTTTTACTAGTTCCCCAAGGTTTAAAATAAAAAGGGAGTGCTAGGTGAAGATTGAAAATAAATATAAACATAATATCAATGCAGATAAAAGATGAAGAGGTGTATTCAAATATTTGGATACACAGCATGTACCTTGTAAAAACATGAAAGCACAAACTGAATTTTCATTAGCAGAACTAAGAACTACTGCATAATGAAAAAGATTGTTTCCACCTATAAATTCTTTATGAAGAGATGAAAAGATCTGTTTCAGTTTTGGAATTATTAATATTGTTATCATAAACCAATATTTTTTAAGATCTTTTTCTACTAAATATTTTATTCTGCTTTTTCAAAATCTTAGAAGACTTTAAGAAGAGATACACTGTTCAAAGGAACAAGAGAACTGAGAAAGCTCAGGCTCATGGTTCTGTAGCTGCAGAATATTTAGGTAATTGTAACATTCAGTAGGCAATTCATTAATGTTACCTATAAAATTTAAGCAAAGTGCTTTCCAAGATGTATCACCTGGCACCACTACTCATAGTAATTCCAACTGTTACAGCTTTATGTTTAGGCATCTCAGCTCTAAGTAGGCAAAGGTGATTAATTTACTTAGCTTAAAATATTCAAGATATTAACTATTCACTCACCATACTTCATCAAGTTTGGCCAGGGAGGAAATGAAGATGTGGGGAGATGCATACATATAGGAAGTCCTGGTATGAACCAGATGCAAACAGTAGTTGTGTTCTTTAGAGGATAATGTTATCTAACACTGAATATTTTGAATTTTCTTTTCTGGGGCTCTCATATGGAATTTGGAAAAAGCAAAAGACAAGCGCACTTCATTTTTTACTCAGTATGTTTCCTTGTGCCTTTTTCTGATCCAGGAGTATTTTTCACTTGAAGTCTTTCTTTTACTTTTAATTTTTCCCAAAGCTACAGTCTTGCACCTTCCTCAGCTCCAGTCACAAAAACCTCTTTGGTTGAGTGTTTTTGCTGTATGTGTTTAGAATCACTATTATTTGGCTTATTAATTTATCTTTAAAAAAACCCAAAACATGAACATGAGACCTCTATAAGGTATCTGTATACTAAACTATACAACCTGCAACATAACAAGATGTAAACATAATACACAGACACACACACTCCAGCAAGATACAGCTCTTACTTAGGTTACATTCAATTTAATTTTATGTATGCTAAATAACATCTGTATGAACAAGTCAGGACAAAACTTAGCCAATCTATGGAAGCCAAGTAACCATTACTGCACAATAAAACACCCTAAAACTGGTGGAAATATAATAGTTATTTTCACAGAAACAAAAACTACTTGGGAAATGGCTAAGCAATTAAAAGTAACTTCTGGAAGATAAACATTTCAGAATGCAGTTTCTTTTCAGCTAGCAAATCCAACATGAAGTATTTAGCAAATACTTCACAAATTGAGGAAATGCTGAACTTGAGTTCTCTCTTTGGGACCTGACTCTCCAGGAATCTAAACAGGAGATAGCTCTTAGGGGCTGCTAGAGGCAAGTGATACTCAACTATCAACTGAAAGAGCCACAGACCATCTTCTATGGAGAACCTTATACACAGGGACCCTGTAACATGTCTAGAGCTTCCATACAAAGTACAGTCACCCTGGTATTCATCCCTGATTACATGTGAGGTGTACCAGAGCAGAAAGCAATGAAAAATGAGCTGCAGGCAGCAAAGCAATCCAAGCGATCTGCAGTAAAGCTTCCCTCTGTCCTGGGACCTACTCAGAGACACAATGTAGGGAAGACCCAGAATAATTGCTTTGCCAATGGCAGAGGTAGCTCCTTCCTAGATTTTGTCTTTCCAAAGGCACTTTATCCTTTTCTTCTTTATGACTACCTGTCTGGGCATACCATACAATCAAAAGCAATCACAAGGCCCCCAGGAAAAATTAAAGACAGAGAATAAGATGTCACTGCCAGCAGAGCAGTTTGTCAAGCTGCAGATGGTTTTTCAGGAGCTCTTGGGAAAGAAACTCAATCAGGGAAAATAGGTTATGAGCTGGATCAACTAAGCATCAAAATCCACTCTAAAATGCCATTCCTTTGCCATAAATGCTCACCAACATCCATGCCCTTGATGCCTTTTTCTTATTTTTGTGTGGGATATATGATTACTAGCCTGCTTAGGTCATCTTGTCACCATAAGAAACAATTGTGACAGGAGAGTGAAGACAAAGCACATCTACATGATGGGTGTTCTTCTGATCCACTGTGAACAGAGCCTCATGGTCTGTTAGCAGCACAGAGCTTCCAGTGTCCATTCTGGATTCCTACCTGCAAGCCATGAGTTTCCTGTCAGGGTGTGCCATGGTTGGGGCAGGTAACAGTGCGGCAGAGACCTTCACCAGCAGCTTTGTCCTGTGAGGAGCACAGCTGGGCTGGGGATGGTAACAGGGCACACCATGTACTACTCCCATGTGTCAGTGCATATAGGAGTGAGTTCAACCCAGGATTTCCAAAACCACTTGGTGAACATAAATTACTATAACTGATCAGAGAGTTGAAATGCATTGGGAAGGAAAAAATGAGCAGCAAGGAAGCCATTCTCAGTAACTCTGAGCATTACCTTCTCACTGCCCTTTTCCTTCATTTATGGCCTTACAACAGTGAAAGGATAGTCTGTCAGAGGATGGTGGGGAGAATGCTCTCACGCTAAGCTGTACGCTGAAACAGCAGAGCCAAGTGAGCTCTGACAGCAGGATTGCCTCAATGCATTGCTAGATGCTGGGATGATAGATGTCTGAGATAGGCTTGTATGTGGTGATTTATAAATGCAACAGAGAAACCCTGTGATAAAGAGCCTGTTACAAGGTGGAGAAACACATGAAGAGACTGCTGTCAGTATTGTGGTAGAGGAGTGATTCACCTAGCAGTCATTCAGATACACTCTTGCTGCTTTTTCTCCCAAGAAAGTTTTCTGTATTTCCTATTAGAACTAAGTTCTTATGAATAGAAATGTGTTGCTTGTTAAAAGGCACCCAATGAGTATAGTTTAGTGAGTTCAGAGAGGTTATGCAGAAGGACCAGGCAAGTTATGTAGTTACGTTTATTATTTTAGTATGTATCTCAGCTATTTAAGCTCAACTCATACTTCTGTCTCATAGTAGGCTTCTGGTAACATGCCCTGTTTTTTCTGAAAGCCATCCACAACATCCAGAGAGGTAGTGATGCCATGGTCCAGTGAGCTGTATCTCCGCTATGGGTGGAATATAGAAGACTATAGATAACTGGACTTCCTCAATACAGGAATCAGAGCGTATTTAGCCCTCAGACACTAGCACACGGCTTCACAGTAGCAGAAAGTTCAATAAATGCTACTGTTTGAGTCATGGCATTGGGTCTCATGTCTCCTGCTTAAAACATGGAAAGGATGCAGAAGTTACAGACACTGAATTAAGGGCAGAGATTTAGTTCTGGCACGGAAGACCCCTATTAAGTGTATTTCACCAATGTTTTCTAACATTAATCTCTTTTAAAGTACTGTGGAATTTGAAGCCACACATAAAAATAAAATTATACTGAAAACATGTCCATTAACACAGACCACAATGATGCCCCTAAAGCTTTTCATCATTTCAGTAGTACTGTTTATCAAATATATATGCTTAAACAATTCATTTCTTAACCACAGATAATCAAAGGATAATAAAATTGGAGTAATTTTATAAGGTAACAATCCAGTTGCACATCCCAAATGCAACATCCACAAGGACATGGGTCAATTACTATCAACATATTAGAAGAATGTGAAATAGAATTAATTTCATCTTTCCTTGTTTCTCGAATTGTGCATGGCATTTCTTCCTGTTGAGTTCAGATGCAGAGCTAAGATCAGAAAATACCCGCGGGTCAAGGAGTACTGCATCAGCTTGAGAACAGAAGGGGTGATATTGCTAATGTTTAATGTTTTCTAAATCGGAGATGCAGAAAGAGCTCCACGTGGGTAGGCACTGAACAGCAAAGAAAGGGATAAAAGAACTGATTAAATCTTGGCGGAACAGCAATAAACTTAAAAATACAGGAAACTTAGGAACTGACTTGGAGGATGTGAACACAGCTGGTGATCAGAATGAGATGCATCAAAGAAAGACTGTGAAGTAAGCCACACTGCATCTAAAGAGTTGTACAGGAGGACCAGGAATACTTCCTCAGTTTCTACAGAAAATCTTTTTCTATTGCTGTGAAACAGTGCATTTGATAGGCTAGATTAAGTAATAGCAACCCAAGACCTGTAGTTAGCATTTGTTGATGGTGCTCCCTGGAGACAGTAACCATTTAAGAGTTTTAAACAATGAGCAAAGGTTTTTAAGGTCCTTCAGAAGATCTGTTGGAAGCAAGGGAAATGATAGATCAGCAGCCTCTGTGATTGTCTGGCCTTCCCCATTGCTCTCCTTCCCACATGTCCAGCTGACACTCTGAGGGGAGTATTTCCATCCAGACCTGAGCTTTTCAAGTAGAAAAGGGTGCTACATAATAATGTGGCTTTCAGGACTTTCTGGCAGCATGGATAAAAATTTTATTAACCACCTAGGAGTGTTTATGATGGTAAATGTTGCAGATATCCATGGTCTTTGGAGTGCAATTTCAGGTTCAGTGGTAGTTATTCCAAGGCAATAACAGAAAGCTTGCATCTTTACCTGTGTAGATAGGAAGAGCCATCACCTTGAAATAGGGAAGATATCAGTATTAGGAGGGCAGAAAGTTTTCTTACTGTTCTAACACGAATGGAGTAATCAGTTCTTCATTAGATTGAAAATAAAAGAATGATAAAGAAATTTCCCTCTAGAGTGATAGCTGTGTGTATCATTAATTTGACCAACACACACAGTTCAGATCCAAAGGCAGAAGACAAGTTCACTAGCCTCTGGGAGATGAGAAGAGATCATGGGTTGATGTTTGCAATACTTCAACATTCAGCCAAGCCAACCCAAGAAGATGACTGTGGACACCCTGAGATTCAACACCATCAGTGGAGATTTTGAAATATCAGAGTGAGGCTCCCCAAAGTGCTAACCGGGTGCATAACTCATTTCTGTGTCTCAAAATCTCCCGTTGCCATTTCATTATTTTCCACCTCTTCTTATTTGTTCTCTCCACAGCTTCACTACCTGATTTTCTTTTGGTAGTGAATCTACTGTAGTTTTCCATCTGAATTTCTTTTTGCTGCCCACAGTGGGCTTTTGCTTTAGAAAATAATGCATCTGTTGCTCCAGTAAAGTTATGTAATTCTCCATGTAGCCATGCAGTTTTGCTCTCTCCTTTATGTTTTCCTGCTCATCGGTATGCACACCATCTGTGCCTCTACTACAGTGTTCTTACATGGCCTCCAGACTTAGTTAGTGGTTTTAAAGTTTTATTACTTTGCCCTTCAGTCTCATGTTAGTAATTTTGCTCACTGTTTTAAAAATCTGTTGTTTCAAACCTTGCTGTTCTCATGTCAACCACAGAGAAATTCAGCCCCCTCTCCCTGATATATTAAACCTCATTGAATAGCGATGGCTGGTAATCAGTGGAAGTATTGTAATAACAAGAACTAGACCCAGCTGCTATATTTTGTAGAATACAAATTTATTAATTACAAAAGAAGAAGACAGCTTGCCAATAGCACAGGGTAAGAGCTATACAAGTATAATGCTTTTAAAACAAACTCAGTCACTTTTTCTAATTTCATGTTTGAGAGATCTCAGTGCCTACAGCTAATGCACACGATGGCAGCTGTAAATGCATTCTCACAGTTGCGCTGAAGCTCCTCCGTCTCTAATAATGTGTATTGTGAATCCTGCAAATCGACCCTCAAATTTAAATTCTGCCAATTCATCTAGGGAGATTCTGAGACTAGGAACTCATGCAGACAGATTGCATGGAACACAAGGGCTCAGGAAGGCCGGACAATACTATTTCCTCAAATTCAGAAATGTTTTGCAGCCAAGCTGAGTAACTTTCAGGCTGCAAGAGGAATGACGGTTTTCGGATTAAGGCACTGAGCAGTGAGATGAAAGTGTAAATCCCAGCTCTGCCAGAGGTTGCATGTATATCACCAGGGCAGGTCACATCACCTTTCTGTGATTTGTGTCTGCAGCTACAAAAAGTGAATCATTCTTTTTCCTTCTTCGAGCATTTCTGAGAGTGAAGGTTCCTTTGGAGTTGGACTTTTTCCAACCTTAGGCTTGTAAGGACCTAACACAACAGTGTTTTATCTGAGTCTTCCAGATGTTACCATGGAATAGATCATTAAGGCTTCTACTTAATGCATTATGAAAAACTGTAAATGATCTTATTAGTTTTTCTTCTGTAATGTAAGCTGGGAATAATGCACACTGGAATATTTGGATTTATAAATTTGCCATTATAAAGGCACAAATGAGAACACAATCATGACTTAATCATTCTGAGTTTACTATCTAAATATAATTTTGTTTATTGCTTTTTTCAATTGGAATATGAAAAAGAAAACAAGAGATACTTCATTCTGAGACTGATGAGCACATTAGCATTTATTGTGGAAATATCAACAAACTTTGCAAGAATACAGACTGCTTCTTTTGTACTCTATCTGTATTCCTGAAGAAGAGTACCACGGAGGACTTTCCTACAAACTTATCCTCAGTAACAACTGAGTTACTTTGCAATGACTTATTTCATATTAAATATGATTAAAGTTTATTATCACCTACAAAATCTTCTTCATTGTTGTAATTTAAAGGACATACAATTAAGCTCTTCACATGTTGGAAAAAGAAAAAGAATAAAAATAATTAAACAGAATTTTATGCCATTTTCATCCAATTTTATCTGTTCAATTTGCATTATCACAGTTCCAGTGTATTGCTAGTTCTTTTCCACCAGAAATAACGAAAACCTAAATTGAAGCAGTTGTTATTTATATAAAAGGCATTTACCAACCCAAGGCTTTCAGCAAGGATTATTTTAAACTCAAAATCAGTTACTTATTAGAATTACAGCAGTTGACTACAAGGTAGATAAACATGCACATAAAAATTTTGAAGAAACCAATTCCAGTGTGGCTTTACTGATAGCACTGAAAAGACAGCACAATCCTAAATTCTCAAATATCCAAACATCAATTAAGTTGAGGTGGCATTTCCAAATAGGACAAATTACAGAAAAATTGCAGCATGATCAAATTAATTTTAAATTAATTTTAAAATCATTACCAACACAAGATTTCGGAAATATACCTGATATGTTTAAAATACACATGGGCCAATGCCATAGAAATTAAACAATGTAGCACCGTTAAATACGCTGCCAGATCACAATGACAGAAGAAATTAGTTTTTGAGAACATTATCAGACAAGACCTCCTTCTTTTCTTTTTGTTAATCCAAAACACTCTTTTCTCATGTAAAATTATTTTCATTAATTATGAAATTTATTAAAAATTTTCTCATGTGTTGAGTTTAAGAAGCAGTTATTCAAATTAGATATTTTTAACAGAGAGGAAGCTAATTATTGTCAGCATTTCATGGTGAAATACACCATGTTCAAATCCACTCCAGTATGGAATTTCCCTTCAGACTCATTCAAGATATATATATATATATGCTATCTTAATATGAGTTAATATTTTCATGTTATATGTTATCTTAATTACAGAACCATATGTAGAGATATTTTTTTTTCTAAATATTGTGCTGAAATAGTGATTTTGTTGTAGCCATATTTCGCATTTCAGTGGCCCTACTGAAACCTGACTTTAGTGTGGATTAAAATTCTACTTATGCTATTTGCTAAATATTGGAATTCTTTTTCTTCTTTTAAAGCATTTTTCTTTCAGAGTAATTGAGAATGCTCACTTTGACTATCAGGCAAATGGCATACTCTTAGGGCATTACTGTAACCTAAATTTCTAAGTCAAATCAGAAGGTTTTCCGATGAGCATGATGAAATACAGTATTTCCTTAATGGCATATGTGAAAGGAGAGTCAGACTGACGGTTGTAGATTGAATTGTCTGTTCTTGAAAGTAAATCTGGATCTGGTCAGGTGTGAAATGCATCTGCTGTTAAGGAATAATAGCCTGTATATCTCAGCACTGCATTATGAGCAGCTCTTCCCAGATCCTAAATAACAGCAATCCATTTGCTGAGTTCTGTCTGAATTATAGTTGCTTTCAAGTAGACAATACTATTTGTTGATTTTTCATTTCTATCAACTGTGTTTTGTGAAATGACTGCAAGCTGCCAACATGGTACACTGTCACAAAATTAGATTAAATGATCTCCCTGCTTTTCTAAGGACCTCAATCTGGGAAAAATTCAGCCTGGTATCCCACCCACACATTCTCATCCTGTCCTCCTCGTCCACATAGCATATTGCTTCAGCTCAGGCCATTTCCAGCGAGCAGCCAAACACATCTCCTGAACGTATTGCTTCTTCAGGAGTAAAATGGTTAGTGTGCGGTAATGCAAGGCATAGCATTTGTAAATAATATAGTCTAGATTTCAATTAAGAAATCACATATTGTCACATACAATTGGCACCTTCTAAGGGTTGGGCAGTGTATCTAATGCAGTATTAAATGGTCCTGACAACAAAGCTACAATTTATTTTCTAATGAGGATGTACAAATTCTTTGCGCTGCAAGACTAACCATGTAATTGCACTGCTCTGTAAGAGATGCCAATTTAAGCAATGCTGTTTAGGGCATGACTACTGAAAGAAAGACAATGCAGAAGTCTCCATATGCATTAGCTCTTAAAAATAAAAAAAAAAGAAAACAATACTCCAAACAAAAGCCACTTTTATCACAAAGACTTTTATGACAACATAATCTATTTTTATAAAAATGCAGATTCATGAAACTCAATCTGACTTTAGTATGTCTTGCTGGTTTTGTTTCTTTAAACAGTCATTCTTCTGATCAAAGTCATGCAATGAAGCATTCTGAAGCCTGTCACTAGAAGCAACAGTTTGGGGTAAAGCTGTGATTCATTCTTCTTATCATTCTTGTTCTTTGAACACAAGAAAAAGCAATTCCTAAACTCTCTTTTACAAACTTCACTGCAAATTACACAATTTACAATGCACAGTGGCATTTCTGAACTCTCCTAGATAACCGGTCAGATCTTCTGCTCTGGCTGAGCTCTGTTATGCTTGAAAACCAGGACAACATGAGTATATCATGGATCCTTTCTGGCAGAAGAAGCCAAGTTTGTAAGTGGAAGAGATGTGCACCCAGCTGTCTTTCCTGCTTGTTATGTCATAGAGATGTTATCCAGCATGCACCAGAACCTGGGTTCACAAGGTAGATGTAACCAGCAGTTTCTCCAAATGTCCTCCTGAGCATTGTCCCTTTTCTTATATTTAGGTTATAAACGCTTCAGTAAAGAGAATGTCCTAATGTTAGTGTCCAGTGATAGCACCAAAGGGTTCCTGATTCAGCTTCCCTGATCAAAATAATCACTGTGGTTTTGCTCAGAGAAGTTGTGGCTGCCCCATCCCTGGAATTGTTCAAGCCAGGCTGGGAGGGGCTTTGAGCAACCTGGTCTAGTGGAAGGTGTCCCTGCCTGTGGCAGGGGGAGTGGACCTAGATGATCTTTAAGGTCACTTCCAACCCAAACCATTCTATGATCCTATGATTCTATGATTATTTGCAAGTGCTCGAGAAGCATTAGAGATAACTGCGCAGTCTCCAGAGCATTTTTCTGCTGCTATGGGCCCCACCTAAGCTGCTGCTGCTCAGACACCTTGGCTAGATTTCTGGTGTGGTTTTAAAAGGCAGCTACCAGTTTTGAAATACCAAGTGGCTTTCTGAAATTGCATGCCCAACGGCAAAGTAAGGTCATACAAAATTATATTATCAATGCTTTACTTTTATATAACACTGATTTTTTAACAAAGACTTCTTTGACATATGACTCATTCAAATTGAAGCAACACGAAAGGCACTTTTGACATAAATGAGGGCTGCTTCTTCACTGCTTTAGGTGCAGTTGCTGCTACTTGTATCAGCTGCCTTTTGTCACCTGTGTAGTTGCTCTCTTCCTGTTGAATGTCATCTACAGCCTTCTTCATTCAGAAATTTCTGGTTTTTACAAGACTTTTTGTCTAATTCAGAATTATTACAAATCCAGCAATTTTCATGGGATTAAATTAGTTTTTTAATGATTCTGTCAGGACACCAAACAAAACCTTTGTTTTAAAAGATATGTTTTCTTTTAAGAAGGTTGATTATTCAGACCACTTATTAGATTAATTTACATAAGTTATTTATGCTAACACAGAATACAGTGATTCAGTAACTGTAAAAGTGATTAATTAGGTACATAATACCTTGTTAAACCTTCAAAACACTTCCTTAAAATGAGACTGCTACAAAATGAGACTCTATGTTTTCCTTTATTTAACAGGTTTTATTTTAGCTGTGTATGGTGGGCTTCCTCACTATAAAAAGACACGAATACATTAGGCAAAATGGCAAGAAAGGTAGCAAAAAACAATAAATAATTTAGCGGGCATGATCTATGAAGTGACAGGAAAGGATGTAACCTGTACACCCGAAAGAAAAATGGCAAAGAGCAGATATGGTAACTATGTCTAACTACTCAAGAGAAGTAATATAAAATATGAGAGGAATTACTGTAAGTGATTAAGAGTAATATAATAAGGAGTAATGGGCTGAAAGTCAAAGAAAGAAAATTAAGTTAGGTTAGACTTAAGGAATAAAAATGCTAAACGCAAGGACAATTAGACAATGGAAAGATCTGCCAAGGGGTAATTGAGGGACCACCATTAGGAATACTGAAGAGTAGAGTAGATAAGACATGCACAGGTTTAACACTGAGAGCAAACCCTACCCTAGCACAGAAAGATAAACTAGGTAACTCCTGGTAACCTTTCCTAAACTATTGTTTCAGTGATAGTCATGAAAATGTTGAGGTACAGAAGAAGTGATTTAGTTGAGCTCTGATTCAGCAAATTTTCAAGAGGGATTTCCAAAGCTGAATTTCTCCCGGCAGCCTTACTAGGGAAAAGAAGACTGACAAAGCTAAGCACGGAAACTTGATGAGGAATGCCAGGCAGAACTGAGAAGCAACAAAATTCAAAAGAAACAAATATATCTTCTGTAGCCGTATGCTCCAGTCATAGTCACTGCCTTAATCATCCTGCAGCCATGGCTTCATGCACTGACACTTGTTCTCATTTTTGAGAATTCATACGGCAACATGTATGTGTATCCCAGTTATACAGACTTCCAGAACAACAGCCAAACAGCTTCCTGAGAGTAACAAAACCCTGAGCAACACTTCCAAGCATGCATTAATTACTGAATGTGTACTTAGCTAAGGCAAGCTATAATTCAATCAGATTTTTATATATACAGTAAATCTATTGTGAACCCATGATAATTCATGAGCAGTTCTACCCCTCATCTTAATCTGTGATCTAATTTGGGATCTCATTTTCTTCTACCCTTATCTCATCTCCCCTACATTATTCTCCAAATAAAATACGCTCACAGAATACCAGAATAGAAATAGAAGTCTATAAATCTTTCAGGAGCATTTATAGAACTGCTCTGCACTGTGGCATACGTTCAACTGACAGCTGCTGAGTGCCTTTGTGTTCTTATTCATTAGACAATGCTGTCTGGAATAACACCGGCATAGTGGAATTCTTTATATCCTAATTATCCTTTTGCTCTTTCACTTGCTTCACAGGGTAGATGAAAGTATCCAGTAGGTATATTAGGAAGAATGTCTGAGATATTTCTCTGGTTAACCAGCAAAACATCAAACGTTTTGCAGAATCTTAGTAATCTGAGCAGTAGGTTGAGGTGGTTCAGTTTATTTAGGGAAGGAATTAGTAATAGGCATTCAGAAACACAAGCTAAGTGACAAACTGGCCTTTCTCTGACCCTCAATATTTAAAGAATTTCAGGTATTTTCTAAAAAGGAAAAAGGAGCACAGCCAACTAGGCAGCATAAAAGGGCTCTGGTTCTAAGACAGCACAAATTGGGAGAAAATAGCTTTGTTAGCTTAACAGTGCTTATCTGTCAGCTGCTCCACAAGTTTCAAAAGTATTGATAAAAATGTTATAGTTTTGAGAAGACCACCTCCATTTAAACTTTATCTAAATACCAAGGAGGTTACTATGTCATTCCTGGTAGCAAATCAGACGTGCAATTTATCAAAAAAAAAAGGTCAGCTTCCAAAGAAACAGAGATATTTGTGTTCGACAGCAATAGCTGATGCCCTGCATTTTTAATTTCTCTAGTTTCCTATTTAAAATCCTCCTTAAACAAATATTATTTAATGATATTAAAATAAGAAAAATTTCTCAAGTAATGATTTATTAAAAAATCCACAAGTCATACCATCTGATTTTGGTACCTGCAGATCTACTCTGCAGCTTAGCAACAATATATGTTGTGTTTATTAGCAAATCTCTAACACAACATTTACATTGTCAGCCTTAAAGAGTTGTAAATTCTGCAGCAAAGTGAGTAAAAGGGCTGTTCTTTGCTGCACGCTACTGAGCACCATTTCCTAGCATATCTTCAAGACCTCCTGGCCTTTAGACTGTATGTATATTCTAGCGGAAGATAAAAGAAGATGACACAGGAAATACATAATTGTGGCAGTGCACTCTCAAATGGAGGCATTGCAATGACAAAGTCCTTCAGTACCTTACATGAACTTATAGTCTTTAAAGTAAAAATACAGCCTGACTGTCTTCTCTCAGAGTTTGCCATTTGCCTCAGTAAGGCTTGACTTAGGTGTTTGGATTACATTCTATTTTAGCAGAAAGTTTTCTAAGCTGTGTCAGGGAAAGATGAGGCTGAGCTTCACTTTGTAAGTCAGCAATTCCTAAGAATTATGAGGTTAACTGTTGAATTTTGCATATATCTTTATATATACGCTTAGGTACATGCATTCCTGGACCAGTTTTATACAGGAGAAACTGCTGGAGTACTAACAGTAGCCACCTCTTGGTTTCTTACAGTCAAAAGCTTACAGTCCAGATGCACTTTTTATCTCTCTTGACACAAAAGTCACCATTTTCCCATCTTTCAATACTTACAGATTAGGCTGTCACTTCATTACACCATACAGGCTAGGAGGCAAAGGCCAGTAGCAATATAAAAGCCAAGACTCTCATTTAATATGGTGGGTGAACTATACAGACTCACAACAGCCCATGCCACTTTACTTTTTCAACTGCGACTTCACAGAGAACTGACAGGAAGGAGATGAGACTTACACATTGGGTGGAAAAGAATTTAGGTCATGCATATGGTTAACTGCTCACAGCTGGGTGACATAGTAGTGAAGGCACTGACCACAGCAAACTACGGAGTTTGTACCAGTCCTATAAGGACACTTGCAATGTCTTTTTTCAGCCACAGAAAGAATAGGGATCAAAGGTGGATGTGCAGACCAGAGAATAACCAAAGTGTGTCATTCAGCATGACACGGCATGTTCATGACCAATCAATCATATGATGTTGGACTGCATGCTAAGTAAATTACTGAGTAAAATGCATTATTAAGAAATACATGACTAATACTGAGAGAAGGTGATAGCCAAGCACTGAATATGTGTCAAGATGAAATTGAAATAGTCAAATATGGTTCTACAGGCAAGCAGGATCTTTTAATCCAAGTGACTGGTTCAGCCGTGCAAACCGGTTCTTTTTTGATCACTGGAATGATCATTGGAATGACCTTGCTACTCACCATGCATCCTCCAATAAAGCAAGCTTGAGTGGTACATGCAGTTTTGAGTAAAACTTTGTGGATGAGCGTAGCTGAATAAGCAATAGCAGCCACTAGGATTCTCCAGCAGTTTCCCAGCACTATTCTCACAAACTCCTTAAGATGTTCTGGCAAAACATTAACTCCTTAACATACTACATAATTTTGTTTTGTTCCTTTGTATTGTGGTGACAAGAGATCCAGCTGAGTCATCACCCCATTATAAAGGGCCTTGTGCAATACTAATTCAATACACTAATTATACATAATATGTGTATAGACACACTTTTACACTACAAATCACTGTACCAATTTACTTGAGGGTGATTTATCTCATCAAACTTAACTCCTACAAAGTCAGGAAGCTAGTCTTGGTGAGCTATCTAGTCTGTCCTTAGCAGTGGAGATGAAAAGAAGCACTGCCAAAAATCTTTTCAGTCCATTCTCAAATGTGTGTCTAAGACAGATATATCAAAACACCCTCCAGAAATGCTTTTTCTCTCATTAACCATAGAGGCTAATGATCACTTATATCACTTGACTATTTAAATTTTGAAAGCTCCTGCCTTTCAATTTTCTTGTTTCTATAAGTATGTGGTATTTCAGTTCAGTCAAAAGTGGTTTATCATTATTAAAAAGGTGTCACTCTCATAGTTGACTGTCACATGTTAGGATTTACCGTCACATAGGCTTAACATTGTATCAGAGCCTGAAAAATACATTGTCTACACTGAAAAGTCTAGGTGCTTCTTTTTTACTGCAGGAATAAGTAATATATTATTAAAAACTAAGGTGACAATTCTTTTTTCTTTTACCAGAATACTAAATCTATCAGTCTTTATAACAATTTAACTGGCTTCTTTTAAAGCACACTGTTCCTGCAGTGAAAATAGTCTACCTTCAGAATGTTAATATATGCATTAGTTGTAGATTATTTTAGCATTCTCTCTCACGCAGTTGCCAAACCCTCTGGCCAAAATCACTGAGACATCAAAGGTCATTTGGGCCAATGATTGCTTTTGTCAGCTGGGTAGTTTCTTTCACTTGGCTAATTAATCATGCTCCGCATATTTCTCAGCCTCAGCCTGTCTCAGAGAAACAGCATGTGTCATTATTGGTACTGGATTTATTAAAGGCACAGCAAAGGAAGTAATTTACAGATAACACAAAAATACAACTACAAAGGACAATATCACAATATTGGACATTGTGTAATTGACTGAATAAATGGTAGAAATGCTTTGCTTTTCTTGGAACTCAGATGTTATTTAGTGGAGCATACAGAAAGACAGGAAGGTAAATACAGAAATCAGGTAGCTTAAATCTTACAGTCTTGTCCAATTTGTAATTCAATTTGTAATAATTTTGCAAAATTGCCCTCTTAGGTTGGGTTTTTTTTTTTTTTTGTTTTTTTTTTTTTTTTTTGGTACAGTTAGCTTTCATACTGCAATTTAAGATAGGAAAGCAAGATATTTTGAAATATGGAAGACTGAAAGACCTAAGATATTGAGGACATAACTACAAGCAGAATGTTTAAAATTGTGACAGCATTCTGAAGATAGACATATTCTTGTGAGAAAATACGCATTTTCATTTTTAGGCAGATTTTATATAGGCACATATGAAAATACCCATTTGCACATACAAGCTGTCTATGGTTTATTTTGCAATAGAAGTCAGTCTAAGCTTATCTTAGCTTCCTCTGCTCCTGTGAATGCAAGAAGTAGCAGACAATAAAACCAAGTAACTAAATGCAAATAAATACAAGAGTGACTCCTGTTAAAAGCTTGCAAGTTAGAACCATAACTTCAAAAGGAGCCTAAAGGGACTGGGTGCCTAACATCTAACTGTGGATAGTAAGCTCAGTTTTAATGGCTTATCTTTTCTTTCCTTTATCAGTGGGGGCCTTTATTTCAGAAAAATAGCATAAACTATAAATAGAAGAATATTTTTGATTTGGAAAACACAGATTGGATGGCTTAAAGGACACCTTTCATTTTATATGTGTGGGACCTTCAAAACCTTTATTTTGTGCATGCTTTTCCAGTTCTTTACCTATAAAGCTGTCCTTTATATTGGACAGCACCAGTAGCTTTAGAGCTATGTTTAGAAATAGGTCTTCCAAATCCAAAGAAAATGTTAAAGGATAGGCAGGTAAAGATAACAATATATGACCATTTAATAAACAAACATAGGGGAGGTTGAAACTTCTACTGTTACACTTGTCCAAAGTTGTCTAGAATAATGCCTTTTCTCAGGTTCTTGCAATATTCTTTCTAAATCCGGTCTATTTTCAGCAAGGGTAAACGCTTCATTTAGCAATTCTTAAAAATACAGAAATATTTTATTTAAAATGCTGTGGTTATGGTGTGGTTTCATATCTGGCAGTATCAGGAGTGGCTTTTGTGATTTGTATAAGCCTTCTCCTGAAAATATGCTGACATCTGGACTAACATAAGCTTTTGAAACTACGAAGAATTACTTTGGTTGTTCAGCTGAAAATAACTTTGTCCCCTTTCAACCCCCATGGATGAGGAAGCAGTGAGTGCACCATCTCTGCAGGGAGGGAAGCAGCTTGCAGCAAAATGCTATGAGGAACTGAGGACATCTTTCCTGCAGGAATTGTAAAGAAGACTTCAGGTAATAAAATTAGATGTTGAAAACTTACATTCTTGTCTCTCTCTCAAACTTTGTGGGTGATTTAGAATCCTGAACTTTCTCACCCTAAGTCTTCCCTTGCCTGACAAGTACCATGGCAAAGTCAAGGCAGAATGGTCTCATGCAGAAAGGGAGTGGTCCAAGGCTGGATCAAGGAAGGGTCCCAGAGGGTGTGTGACTCTGGGGAGCCCATGGCTGGAAAGGGAAGGTGAGCACTGCTTGGGGGAGAAGGCTGAGGCATCTCAGGATACAGGACTGGGGGAGGGAAATTTTGAAGAAGGCAGGGGAGAGGTGATGATGCTATAGAAAAATAGGTGGAGAAATACATACCCAGCAGAACATATGCCCAGAGCTTGGAACTGAAAACAGAACTCCACTTTCAGGTTTCTCTGCTATCAGCTGATAACTGTGAAAACCACTGAAAAACATCTTATCCCTAGCTGAGTGTTGCTCTGCTGAAGAGCGGATAGCTTTTCCATCCAAAATTCTGTCAGCTCAGAGAGCCTAGGTCCCTGGAGCAAAGATACAGACTGAAGGAGACAGATGATTATTTTTCTTTATTTTTTCGTTTTGTAAAATGAAAATTTCAACTCAAGAAACTAAAAATCAAAAATATCATGACTAAAAATTGGGTAACATATATGATTTTTATTTGCCTACTGCTTATTGTGGATGTTGCGAATAAAGTTATCTTTATTTTTCTGTTGCACACTATTTTTTTTTTTATACAGGAATAGCAATAGATGATTTTTTTACTGAATCAACTATTTTACAGATGCGTTTATGTATTTATTTATGTGTGCTGTGTGTGCATTTGTGTGTATGTATATTATATATTTATCTTCAATGTTTAACAGTGTTCTTGTGTCTTTTTTACTGCATGTTATTAAATACCTGATATAAAAATAAAGCATTATTAATTTCCTCACAGAATTTTCTACAACTATCTGCATTATAGTATTTCAGCGCTTGACATTGTGTTCACATCATCGCAGTGGTGGCTGACATGAGAAGAAACCAAACTCCATTCCACAGAAAGCTCTGGACTTTAACAGAGAACAATTCATGCCTAAAAAATTGCCAGTAATTTTTATTATGTTATTTGACAGCCCTTTATTTGTTAGTTCTGATAATCTATTTCTATATAGGAAGTAATGCATTCACAGCAGTTGCAAAGATATAAATCCAGATTCAAGCTGAATTGGTGATTTGATTCTGCAAGGTGGCAGAGCCAAGCCAGGGCTCCTTTGCCACAGGGACAGAAGCCAGAGGACAAGGCAGAGCTAAGAGGCTGCTCTTAGAGGGGGGCTGGAAGAAAACCTTTTTTCTTTCTGAAAGTGTCAGATTTGAATGGGTCCTGGAGAACCATGTTTGCTGCACTTGCTGCAGCCAGAGTTGGGGTAGGAGAGATGGAAAGAACAACTGATACTTTAAGAGGAGTTATATTTCTTCACAGTCACACTTACTATACTATCCCCCAAACTTTCTCACAGTCATAACAGAAGTCAGCTTGTCTTTGCAGGACTTCGACCAAGGCAGAGTACTCAGTGAGGCATAGACACTTTGCAATTCTCTTTTTCCCCTACTCCTACTCTGCTAACCAGATCTACTGCCTTTTTATTATATGCTTGAAAAAACATACCTTGAAAAAGCCAACCCTAGATACACTATTGACAAAACAGTGTATGTAGATCTATTCATGTCATAGTCAAGTCCTCTGTCGACTTTCGTGTGCTTGGTATTAAAACCTACTCATCTTAAAAGGCCAACTAGCACTTACTTTTTTCAGTGCATAACTTCAGCTTTTCTCTTCCTTATAAGATTAGCTGATACAGCAGTTGTTTCCAATATTTCAGTCAAATTGTTCCCTTTAAAAGACAGCAGCAATTGTCAATCAGCTTTCATTATCTGAAGTGCCTAGCTTCCAGGCCTGTTAAATATTTTCCTTCCTGCTTGAAAAGCTTGGTTTGGAACATCATATATATTGGCTTGTTGTTTTCTTGTTTTTAAATAATCCTCTTAAAAGCCATTTAACCCAAAGGTAAATGCTGTTCAAAACCACAGGAGTGGCTATAAAAAAGCCTGTCAGAGGTACAAAAAAAGCCTTTCGTCTGCCATATATAGACATGAAAAGAAAAAGTCACTAGATAACAGCAAGGAAGGGTCAATGAAACCTCAGAGGAGTCAGATTAGAATGAGCCAGAGGGATACAAGGTGGGGTGGGTGAGACTAGGACAGATTTCCAAAGGAGAAAGCCTAGAGAATGTTTTCATATGTGTAATAGATATTTTTGTTTGGATTAGTATCTCCCTATTATACTCATGTGGCACTGTCTTTTTCCAAGAGTGCCTCAAGCACTGGATAATACATTTTTCTCTTCACAATGTAGCACATTTAGAACAGTGAATTCTGTAGAGACAACAGAGAAAATAATCATAATTTAAGACTCATTTTAGCATATTTTAGTTTAAATCAGCAGGGCTCAAGTTGGGGTAGATAGCAAAATAACACTTCTATCAGACTGGTGAATTTACGCAGAGATAATTCAAATAGGAACATTAGAGAAAATAGCAAGCTTATTTGTTCATGGTGGGGAGCAAGGAGAGGGAAAATGGCAGCCATCATTAAGCAAACACAAGCAAAAAGGATCTCAAGCAGAGAGCAGAAAACGAGTAACAGGAGTATGAGAAGAAAAAGCAAAGGATGGAAATATTCAAGCACTCCTTAGGAATAGCTTAAATTCAATCTGTTTGCAGCTTTACTCTTTTAGCTAACTTTAATTATAGTTGTGACTAGCTAAGGTCTGGGCAAAATAGCCATTAAAGTTTCTGTCTTCAACAGGAGACATGCCCCCCAATTTGTCAGCATTTTACAGATATGAAAGAATTGTGAGGAGTCAAGAATTTGGGGTTCCCATTTTTTTTCTGGGCACCTGAAGGAGTAGAAATAGTGATGAATTTGCAAACTCCCCGTAACAAGCAGCATGGTAAAGTGACTGCAGCCTCAGTACTGAGTACTGCATATATGGGGACCAATAAGAGCACATACTTGTCCAGTTATGTCTCTGTATAAAATGAGTTATCTGTCACTGCCTTATTAGGAATCCTTAAATGTGACTAGTCATATCAGCCTCTAGAGATCTGGATGTGATACAGGAATCTCTTACTGGTAACCTGCCCCATCCATGTTCACTCAAGGCAAGCAGACTTTGCAGTTTTGTCTGTGCAGTGTTAGGAGTAACTGCAGTGGCAAGCTTCAGTCCTGGTTTTTGAACTCTGCTCAAGACAGATGACCTGCAAAGCCTGATCTAGTGCATACACTCAACTCTACATCAGGCTAAGGCAAACTGAATGCTGCAAGATTTTTACATTAAGTCTCTAAAGAGTTTTGCTAAGCATGTAAGAACACAGGTTTTGAAAGGCTTTATAAGCTGGTCAGAGCACTGTAAATAATCAAGCAGCAGTAATGGCCACCTTTATATCCTCAAGATTAGTCCTCAGTGAAAATTAAAATCCACTGTCTAAACAACAGAGACAATAGGACTTTTCAAAGAAACAACTGGAGATGCTGTAACTTAGGCAAACCACCTCTTTATCTAACTTCAGTCTTGAAAACATTATGAAATGTTAGCTGCAAGCGTTACTTCTATCTTTGCTTACTACAAATAAAAGGAGAGAGTGCAACCACCAAATTACTACATGCAGCTTCCCTTGCCACAGTCTGGGGTTAAATTTTACCCATCATTGTTTACTGAGATGCCACACTGCAGAGAACAGAGAATAAAACCTTTGCTTGTCCAATTTACTTGCTAGCTTTGTATCTCCAGTGAAAGCCTGATCAAACATAAGCTACTGCTTGAAGTAGGACACATTTGTTTACTTTTCTTCTTTTGTGTGTGTGTGTGTAAATGTATTCCTTCATTAATTCATCTGTTTGCTCATCGATTGAAAGATTATTTTAATCTTTCTTAAAGAAACACTCAAGTTTCTATGTTTCTGCAAGGTCTATAAGTTCCTTACATGAGCTCCTGCAAACCTTTTCTATCTCTTTTTTTTTTTTTATATAAACTAAAGGATTCCATACCAAACTGGACAGAAGACCCGGAAGAGCAATTCTAAAAGGTGTATGAGCAGTCAGATGCAAAAGGAAAGTGAAACATGGCTCATACCGATCTTTTAGGGTTTAACGGGATTTTCATTTCTAATATCACATTGAAGGAGAGCTCATTTTTCCGATTGTGGCTCAGGATGCACGAAGTAAACGTGTCCCTAGGAGAAAAAAGATAGTATCTTCAGTACAGAGTCATGGCTCACTTGGAAAGAGAAATAGTGAGGGAGCAGTGCCATCTACAGGCCATGTTCCTGTACCCCTGAACCGGGCTAGGTACCATAATCATCTTCTCCAGGCGCTGTCATGTGTAACTGAAACACGGTCTCTCAGCAGTCTGAATGTATCTGAGTATCTGTTGGGGATGAGCGGAATAAATTTGTTATTTTCCATTATTTCTTCTGGCTATGGGCTCTTTCTAAAGTGCCCAACAATCTGAGTTTTTCTCTGAAGAGAATGTTTTATTTTGCATTTTTTAATTGAAATCTCTGAAGGGCTGCACAGTGCTCTGAGACCAAGAGTTTTCAACGCTGAAGCAAAAATAATTAGCTCCATAACGCAAATTTAAAAAATATATATTCAGTGTTGAGGACACACTAAGTTAGTAACATGTATCTATAACTTCATACCAGGAAAAAAATGTTCCCAGTAGGCACCAAAGCAATGGTTATGAAGAATATTTAAATAAACAAAAAGCACAACCGGTGTGTGCAATTTACTGCTAGAGATGAGTGTGGAACCAGGACTGTATGTGCTCAGAAAGGAGTTAGATCACTGCACAGATGGAAGCAGCTGGACTTTAAATGCTGTTAAACTGAGTAGCCTGGATGCAATTATTTTTTCAAGGAAACCTCTAAATTTCTGAACTCCTGTGTGAGCTCTTGTGTACTGCTTCTTGTATTTGTTGTCTAGACATCTGTGTTTGCTGCTGATAGGGACATAATAGCCAAGCACTGTGGACTTTCTGCTGACTCGTTGCATCCATCACACTTGTATTTGTAGAAACACGAAAGCATGTGGCAAGAACTGATCCTAATACAATGCTAAAATCTTGAAGACAATGAAATAAAAAAGGCCAATAAAGGTCTAGAAAACCACAATTACTGTTAAGCAAAATAACAGGCTATGCATGGAACTTTCTCCACTGTAACGTGCAGAAAGAAACAGTTTCTCTTGCTAGATGTTTCCCAAAAAAACCCCAAAAGATAGGCATGCAGAAGGCTGCCACAGCATAAGATACCAGAAACTAAGTAAATAAATTTTGTCACTCTGAATTTATATCACACAGCAGTAATAAAAGTGAGTGCATCAATAAGTCTATTACCTCTTTTTTGGGGAACCCAAATAGATGTCTTCCTACATTTACCCCAACTCTTTGAAGTTCTGAGGAGTCTGTAATTTGCTTTATAAAAGATAGAAACGTAGGCACCTCTTCTCATCAAAACTTGTTGGGTAGAATTTATGCCTTTTCTTTATTTTTTTCTTTTTTAGGCCTAAAAGCAAGTTCACACTGTTACTTCACAAAATGCATCAGCACAACTAGTCATGAAAGTGACTTCATATTTGTTCCAGAGGTCGAGGATTCTGGGTGAGAGAAATGAGACACAAATAGAGAATTCATAACTAGCTTATTAATATAGGAAAATATATACTAACAGATACAGTAAAGGATATTTCTGAAGAGTGGATATCTTACCAACCCCAAATACCATGTAATGACAATCAGGAAACCAGCTCCAAGACATATCATTGCAGTGCAATGTGGCAGACTCAGCCTTAGCGGACATCCCCGCGGAAGCACCGTTGACTTGAGTAGTCATGAGGTTCTGCTTCACCGCATCGCATGAGGCTCTGGCTTTTATACTAGCAAAAATGCGCACTCATTCTGATGCAGGGGGCCAGCCTATGGTGGAAGAAGTGGCCAGCTATATCTAGAATGGTCTCCGAGGGTCGGGACTTTTCCAGGGATCAGCTAAACTGGGACCTTAAGAGAAGGACCCACCATGAACAAACAGTAATTTTTCTATTTTTGTGTGTTTCATCACTCTTGTCCAGTGTTACTGACACAATATTTTAATCTTATTCAATTCAGGATTCTTCCGTATTCTGAACAGACACAGATGTGCTGCCCGCAACCAGTGTTTTCCACTTTCTTTTGCTTCTTGCTATCACATTTTCCTTTGGCCTTTAGAATAGCAGCAGCCCTGCAGTGGTTAGTGAACATCAGATAAGCTGCATGAGATTTGCATGGTACCAGTCTGAAGCTGTTCTTTTTTCTGCCTTCAAAGGAATGAGAGACCTGCTAGCTTCAGAAATGTGTTCGTTTAAAGGCTATCACATTCCCTCCAGAGTCTTCATGTGATTTTCCTTCTTCTCAGATATAATCAGAGGTGAGTTACAATGTTAATCTCAGTTCTCTTCATCAAAAGAATTCAAACTTTACTGCCCTCAGTTTGACATCAGCAGGACTGATTACCACTTAGGGACAAGGGTTATGCTAAGCCTGTTCTTCCAGGGTAGAAATATTTTATAAGTTTACACTGTTTGTAAGATGCCGCCCTATTTCCCCTCCTCATTGTCATAACCACAGAAAATCACAGAATATAATCACAGAATCATTTAGGTTGGAAAAGATCATCAAGCCCAATCGTTAACCTAACACTGCCAAATTCACCACTAAACCACATCCCTAACTGCAACATATAAATTCTTTTTAAATACCTTCAGGCAAGGTGACTCAAACACTTCCCTGGGAAGCCTGTTCCAGGGCTTGAAGACCCTTTCAGGGAAGAAATTTTCCCTAATCTAAACCTCCCCTGGTGCAACTTGAGGCCATTACCTCTTGTCCTATCGTTTGCTGCTTGGCGGAAAAGACCGACCCCCACTTCACTACAACCTTCTTTCAGGCAGTTGTAGAGAGCAATAAGGTCTCCCCTGAGCCTTCTCAGACTAAACAACCCCAGCTCCCTGAGCTGTTTCTCACAACATTTCTGCTCTAGACCCTTGACTAATTTTGTTGCCCTTCTCTGGACGCGCTTCAGCACCAAAATGTCTGTTTCAAAATAAGAAAATTTAGAAGCTGATTCTGCTGCTTTTGAGCCTTTGCAGCACAAGGTGTCATTCAGGGAAGCTTGGATTGAATGAAAACCCAAGTGTATGGAAGCTCCCTATAGCCAACTGAAAAAACCTTGCACAGCCTTCTCTGAAACTCCCTGGGAATGAGTGAAAGAGTGGGATAAGAGTGAGAAGAATCACACCAAGTGTTGCAGGACAATTCAAGCTGTTCTGAGGCCTGATTTCTGTCCTGAAATACTTGTTTGGTGCTGTAATTTAGTCAGAGACTTTGTCAGAACAAGCAGCAGAACCTGAAATCCATAAATTTTACATAATCCTTTATGCTAACAGATCCAGTATGGCCTTTTATTAATAAAATATTTAGACAAATTCACTTTTGCTTTGTCATAAACCTTTATATTCAGTCTTTCTGTCACTCTTCTTAATCTGGGCATGTTTATCAGCATCATTCCTCCTGAGCTCCCTTTGTAAAGATATAATATATTCCGACCATGTAGTATCTATTCATCTTTAATGCTGTTGACTCAGTTGGTAACATATTTAAACATTTGATAATTTAACCTTGAAATAAATGGTAGTTGAATATCTTCTCACGACACCCAAATATGTTCCTGACTAGTCATCAATTTTTTATTTCCATTCCCCTGTCAGTATTATAATTCCATTTTTACAGCAGAAAATCTTCCTTTTTAAAATGTTGTTCATTATCCAGAAATAAATGACACCACCACCATGTTTAATATACACTAGTTTTGAAAGGGTGTTTGCAGTGTGGGTGTGGGTGAATGCATGTTCTTTCTGAAGCTTTATCTCAAAGTTAAGCTGAAAAATCTATGCTTTGGTTGAGGCAGGAATGCAGAGACACTCCTGAGGGAAATAGGGAGCCTAACCACTGGCCCTGATGGAGCAAAAGTAAAACAGCTGTTTGGCTTCAACAACATCAGGATTTAGCCCTCCTTGCACTGGAAACATAAAGATATAAGAGACTGAATAAACAACTACTTGTATCTTACAAGGCATACTGTGCATTCTAGGTTGTACAAGTTGGTGTTATTCATCAGTAATTACCTACAGCTAGTAGGAACTAAGTGACATTTTTAGGAACAGCGCCCGGTATGAACTACTAGGAACTACAACTAGTATGAACATTTTTAGGAACACATTCAGAAACACATGATGACTATCTTTACCATCCTTTCTTCTGATACGTATGGAGTGACGGCTCATGTAACCCAGACCTCTACTGACAGAGCTCAGGAAAGGCGGCTGCTCAAAAAGTAGTTTTTAAGCTCCACCTGAGCAATGGGCAATTATACTCTGCTATGTGCAGGGTATAACGTATATACCATGTGCAGATATATACATCCCTTGAAAGATGAAACGATATACAGGTTAGAAGCTGCAGTTTCATAAGCTGTTTGTGGGTCGCAGGCTAGAAGGTGGGCCACTCTGAATCAGCAAGTAGTGTGAATGTTTGATAGCCACCAAGAGGTTTTGAATGAACTAAGGTGTGCATAAGGAATTGACTGAAGATAAAATTAAAAAGGTACAGGTTCCTAGAGACTGCACTTCCCCTTATTATTGCATATCCTTATTATTACACCATTTATAGTTAAATTACATATTTCTATACAGCAGTCTTTCTGGATAAATTAGTAGGTTATAATTTACATTTTTTTTTTCAATCTACAATAAATATACATTGCTGATTTTTTTTTTTTTATTTACTTACTGTATTGAAAGATTTACCAATGAATCTTGTAAGCCTGCATCATAGGTCAACTGGCAAACAGAAGTCTTGTTATGATAATTATATATATATATATAGTGCAGATTGTTTGTGCTTTTCTGAAGAAGATTAGATATTTGACAGTAATTTTCCAAAGTACAGTGGACCTATAAAACTCAAAATCGATGGTTTCCAGTAGATGGGAATTCATTAAATACAGGGAATAACAGGTAATGAAAAACTTTTTTGGGCACTTCAGTCTATAAAAACAATACAGTCATAATTAACCGATAATGAAATATTCAGTAAAAAGCTTAGAAGTTCGTACGACAGGAGAAATGTTAATTTTATTTACAGTTCTGATGTTACTGAGGGAAAATGTAATCTTGCTTTTACAGGATTCAGTTTTATTTAGTTCCCTTGTTTACTATAATATTTCTTAAAATATGGTACCAAATTTCTGGACTCATCTGTGTAGATCCCAAGGATCATAGGTACAATTGATGAAATCAGGTTTTCAAGTTACTTAATCATAGTAAATTTTATGTGTGTATATATACACAGGTATAATGTTTAAAATCACCGAATTTTAATTAATTAGAATGGAGTAAATTATCTTGCTACTTCTTTAAAATAGTCTTTTAAGATTCTTGCAGAAACAGGAAAACAAACCAAATTTCATCATGCATTTGAGCAGATACACTATTTAAGTAGGCATTTTTATGCTATATTTAAGCATATTGGGAGGTAGGCAAGGACTTTGATATGTTCTGTATTAGAACGAAATTTTAATATACTAAAGCAAAAGACTTACAGTGCTACTAAATTTTAAGTACAAAAAAGTTGTTTTAAATAATCTAAGATTTTATTACCACGCAGTCGTACTAGCACCTAGAAGCAAAGTGACGTAATCATCTCAAATTTTTCAGTTTATCAAACTTAGACTCTCTCTGCCCCAGTAATGTCTCTTTTATTAGCTTTCCCTGTAGGTATCACTGAATATTTTGGTATGGCTTTGTATTCTGACAGGGATTTTTCCAGTGTGCTTTTCTCATTGGTGTTTCTTAAATATAACACACAGCAAGGTGATTACCTTGTTGCAGTTGCTGTAGGTTAAGTTGCTTCTCTTTCTAAGTGATAAACTATTTTTAAGTTTCTGTCACATTTTGACATTTTCCCTTGCTCTCTAAACTGCTGAAAATATTCCCAGTATGTGCAAATTCTGGGGTTTTTAAAAATAAAAAATATGGACTTAGAAACTAGGTATGGAAAAATATTATCTCAGGGAAGGGAGAGCTTACTAATATAAACAGGAGGTAAAGTAATAAAAGTATTTAACTATTCTAACAGAATGATAAGGAAGACAATAAAATAGCTTGTAATAACTTGCAGTAACTGTTTCTTAGAAAAATCTGTAAAAATTTATGAGAAAAATTTATCAAATGGAAAAAAAATAAATTGAGGATTTAGAAAGCTAATACAAAGTAAAAAATGTCCTGCCTACCCTGCAAAACAGATTAAAGTCTGTAATCAGCATAAAACCTGGAGAGTTACCTGTGAGGAGTCAAATATTTTACTTATGCTTGACAAATAATAGCATCTGAATGATATCGGATATACTAAATAATATCCTTAAGTCTTAAGACTGGGAAGTCAAAGAGATATTTTCTATCATTCTGAGCACATAGAACTCTAATTTATTGCTGTAACGAGCCATCTAAAGACATAGAGGAAGGTCAACAGGAGATGAGGTGATGGACGAACAATCCATTTAATAAACCCATTTACTGCCGCTGTTGTTCCCATGTGTCTGCAAAATTCTCATTTCCATATGCCAATGAGTGTTTCTTGTCAGTGCCCTGTACATTTCATGTTTCAGGATATATTTGTTTGTTTATCTCAAAATTGTACTTACAGGGTTCATAAGTACAGTCAAAAGTTGATACTGCAATCCTTCCACTTTTTGCACCTTGTTCCATTATTTTAGCTGCGTCCCACTGACTCTTTCACCTGCTCAGGTTTTAAAGCACTGCCTAAGGTATAAAACCTGCTTTTTACCAGTTTTACATTTCACGTCTGCCACACTGAAGCAGGAGAGTAGAAAATCTGTTTAATTGTGCTTCCCAAAAGCAGTGATCTGTTCTCTCCCCTGCCACCTTCTTAATGCATTTTTATTTTCTTTACTACAAGTGCAGCAAAGACTATTGTACTTTCTCAGTAGGCTACAGATAGCTTACAAGAAAGTTACTGTCTTAAATGTGGCTTAGTGATACATTAGTGTCTGAAGTTTGGCAAGAGGGCAAGACAATGACATTTAGATCTGGGACTTGAGAGCACAGTGTCTCAGAAGCAGGAAGGCTTTGGTAATGATAATAAATGGATGTCAAACAAGAATAAGTCCTCAGACAATTTAGACAGAGATTTCAAAGCCATCCCCCAACCACCTCCTCTAATCCCTTCCCATACTCATACACTGAAGTACCCTCTTCAGGGTACTTGCTCCTTCAGCCCCAGTGCTCCTCAGCAGCTGATCTTCAGGGAGGTGCTATTTGACAGATCTTTATCAGAACTTTGTGTTATATGTATGTGTTATAAAGCCATGTTATTCTACCCTGCAGGGAAAACTAAACAGTAAACACCTGTAGAGAGTCAGCTCATTTCTACATTTTTGTGGGACTCAGCTGGCTGTGTAAGGTAGCTCTTTTACTCAGAGCAAGAAATTAATCAGGATTTCTGAGGTGGGTATATAAAATCCATGGCTTCAATTTCCCAAAGCAGGAGATAAGTTTTGCCCCAGTTTTATTTGCAGAGTAAGTGTTTAGTGGCATGATTCTGCATCACTGTTTCACAGGGCTAAAATACGTATGATGCTTCAGTAAGAAAGCAAAGCCAAATTTACATTGCAACTAAAACAGAGGTTTCAGACCTTAAAGACAGTGAGTGGAGAGGACCTGGCATACCCTCAGCAATGGAAAGAGACAAAGGATATATGCTGCAGCTATACTCCTGTGAGGGGCCAGACCTTCCAAGCACAGTACAGCAGCATGTGGTCAGGGATGCAAGGGCCAAAATGAGAAGCTCAGCTGTTTTACTATTCCTGCCAGTTACTATTCATACACTATTGCAGTCCAAACTGAGTCTGGAATAAAATGTAACTACAAGTGTATTATAGAAATGTAAATATATGCAAGCACATAACTTTATATCAATTTATTTTAATACAGCTGTATTGATGTAAATGCATTACATATTTGTATTTATAAAAAGTAAATATATGTGTTCAAGTATAAATGCTTATCTTGAGATAACCGATTAAAATTTCAGACCTATGTTTTACATGTACTTAAAAAAAAATACTCCATAGGACACTCATCTAATGAACTGTATTCAAAGTATTGCCCTGTATTAGAAGCAGCAACAATAGAACCATTCCATATCAGGTTTGACCATTTGGGCAATATACCATAGGATACAGAATTAAAATGGAAGCATTCTTAATTCAGGTATGTAGTTGAAAACTTTTCATGCCTTTTGTGGATTCCATTTGCATTTATTTTATTGGAATAAAAAGGAACATTTCAAGAAGGTTTTTCTCACAACAGAAAAGTCAGGCACCTTGTTCCATCACAAATTAGAAATAAAATTTTTATTTAAAAAATAGAGAGTAGTATATTTATGTCGTGGTTTAAGCCCAAGCTGTAAATCAGAACCACGCAGTCTACTTCCCCCACCACCACCACCACCTTTCTTCCCTCCGCTTCTGGAGGGACGGGGAGGAGAATCAAAAGAATGCAGCTCCCACGGATTGAGATAAAGACAGTCCAGCAACTAAGGTATAACACAAATCACCACTGCCGCCACCAACAATAACAACGACAAGAGAAATAACAAGGGAAGAGAATACGATACCGCCCGCCGGAAAAGACAGCCCGACCGACCAGGGGACGTGCCCTTCCGGGTAGCTCCCAGTTCCATCCCCTGGCATGACGTGCTGTGGTATGGAACACCTCCTTGGCCAGTCTGGGTCAGGTGTCCTGTCCCCGCTTCCTCCCGGCCCCTCCTCCTCCCTGGCAGAGCATGAGACTCACAAAATCCTTGGTCAGTCTAAACATCGGTGTTATCAGTTTTTTGTTCCCAGGCCAAAAGTCAAAAACACAGTGCTGCAACAGCTACTAAGAAGGAGAAAAAAACTGACTGCCACTGCTGAACCCAGGACAGTATCCACCCCTTGTTCCATACCATTCACGTCATGCTCAGATCCCACATTTTCCATATACCCTCACTCTCATCTCGGTGCACTGTTAGCTTAGTGCACGGACCAATTCCTATAAAGCTACTGAGTCCATTCGGTTCATGATGTTGGGCTCCATCTCTTATAAAAGTCTTTCAGGGCAGGAGAAGCTGTGTGCAGTGTTGGATCGTTGCCTGCTGATGCTGATCATTCCTTTACTGTAGAACTCATCCGGTTCTATCAAAGTTCATTCTCTGTTGGGATGATGGTCGGAGGGAAGTCAGAGCCAGTCGCTGGTGCCCTGCAGACTTCTAGTTGATGGGCTATAGCAGGCAACAGCAGACAATTGAGTTCATTGGCTGTTTTCCCCTAAAATCACATCCCCTTGAGGTACGCATCGGACTTCCCCATCTTCCCGCATTACCCACCAAGTATATCCAGGTCCCTGAGCAACAGCAATCCCATGAGTGGGTTTGCCTTTACCTGAAGCAGGAATAACCCAGACTGTCTTCCCCAGCAAATTCTTCATGTGCACCACAGGAACTTTGTCCCCCTCTACAATATGTAAAAGTTCTGACTGGGCTGGGCCAGCCCTGTTGGCAGATCCACCAGCCAGGTGGCCTTTGGTAAGTGTGTATCCCAATGCTTGAAAGTTCCCCACCCATTGCTCTCAGTGTAGTTTTTAACAGCCCATTGTACCGTTCGATTTTCCCAGAGGCTGGTGCATGGTAGGGGATGTGATATACCCACTCAATGCCATGCTCTTTGGCCCAAGTGTCTATAAGGTTATTCCGGAAATGAGTCCCATTGTCTGATTCAATTCTTTCTGGGGTGCCAGGTCGCCACAAAATCTGGTTCTCAAGGCCCAGGATAGTGTTCCGGGCAGTGGCATGGGGCACAGCGTATGTTTCCAGCCATCCGGTGGTTGCTTCCACCATGGTAAGCACATGGCGCTTGCCGTGGTGGGTTGGTGGGAGTGTGATATAATCAATCTGCCAGGCCTCCCCATATTTGTACTTCAGCCATCGTCCTCCATACCAAAGAGGCTTTAACCGTTTGGCTTGTTTAATTGCAGCACATGTTTCACACTCATGAATAACCCGGGCAATAGTGTCCATTGTTAAGTCCATCCCTCGATCACGGGCCCATCTATATGTTGCATCTCTGCCCTGATGACCTGAAGTGTCATGGGCCCACCGGGCCAAAAATAATTCACCTTTATGTTGCCAATCTAAGTCCATCTGAGCCACTTCAATCTTAGCAGCTTTATCCACCTGTTGGTTGTTCTGGTGTTCCTCAGTGGCCCGACTCTTGGGTACATGGGCGTTTACATGGCGTACCTTCACCACCAGGTTCTGCACCCGGGCAGCGATATCTTGCCACAGTGCAGCAGCCCAGATGGGTTTACCTCTGCGTTGCCAGTTGCTCTGGTTCTGTTTCTGCAACCACCCCCACAGGGCATTTGCCACCATCCATGAGTCAGTATAGAGATAAAGTACTGGCCACTTTTCTCGTTCAGTAATGTCCAGGGCCAGCTGGATGGCTTTCACCTTGGCAAACTGACTCGATTCACCCTCTCCTTCAGCAGTTTCTGCAACTTGTCGTTGAGGATTCCATACAGCTGCCTTCCATCTCCAATGTTTTCCCACAATACGGCAGGACCCATCAGTAAACAAGGCATACTGCTTTTCACTTTCTGACAGTTTATTATATGGTGGGGCCTCTTCAGCACGCATCACCTCCTCCTCTGGTGACATTCCAAAATCTTTGCCCTCTGGCCAGTCCATGATGACTTCTAGAATGCCTGGACGACTGGGATTTCCTATTCGAGCTCGTTGTGTAATTAGTGCAGCCCATTTACTCCATGTCGCATCGGTTTCATGATGTGTAGAGGAGACCCTGCCTTTGAACATCCAGCCCAGCACGGGCAACCTGGGTGTCAGGAGGAGCTGTGCTTCAGTGCCAATCACCTCCGAAGCAGCTCGAACCCCTTCATAGGCTGCCAGTATCTCTTTCTCAGTTGGGGTATAGCTGGCCTCAGATCCTTTGTATCCCCGACTCCAAAAGCCGAGGGGTCGACCTCGAGTCTCCCCTGGAGCTTTCTGCCAGAGGCTCCAGGTAGGACCATTCTCCCCAGCTGCGGTGTACAGTACATTTTTTGCATCTGGCCCATTCCGAACTGATCCAAGGGCTACTGCATGAACTATCTCACGTGTAATTTGCTCAAAGGCTTGTTGTTGCTCAGGGCCCCATTTAAAATCATTCTTCTTCCGGGTTACATGATTGAGAGGGCTTACAATCGAACTGTAATTTGGGATGTGCATTCTCCAGAACCCCACAGCACCCAAGAAAGCTTGTGTTTCTTTCTTATTAGTTGGTGGAGACATTGCTATTATTTTGTTGATCACATCTGTAGGGATCTGGCGACGTCCATCTTGCCATTTTATTCCCAAAAATTGAATCTCCTGTGCAGGTCCCTTGACCTTACTCCGTTTTATGGCAAAACCAGCTTTCAGCAGGATTTGGATTATTTTCCTCCCTTTCTCAAAGACTTCTTCCGCTGTATCACTCCACACAATAATGTCATCAATGTACTGCAGGTGTTCTGGAGCTTGCCCCTGTTCCAGTGCATTCTGGATCAGTCCATGGCAAATGGTAGGGCTGTGTTTCCACCCCTGGGGCAGTCGGTTCCAAGTGTACTGGACGCCCCTCCAAGTAAAAGCAAACTGTGGCCTGCACTCTGCTGCCAAAGGAATTGAGAAGAATGCATTGGCAATATCAATCGTGGCATACCACTTGGCTGCCTTTGACTCCAGTTCATACTGAAGTTCTAGCATGTCTGGTACGGCAGCACTCAATGGTGGTGTGACTTCATTCAGGCCACGATAGTCTACTGTTAGTCTCCACTCTCCATTAGACTTTCGCACTGGCCATATGGGGCTATTAAAGGGTGAGCGGGTCCTGCTGATCACTCCCTGACTCTCCAGACTACGGATCAGTTTATGGATGGGAATCAGGGAGTCTCGGTTGGTGCGATACTGCCGCCGGTGCACTGTTGTGGTTGCGATTGGCACTTGTTGTTCTTCTACCTTCAGCAACCCCACAACAGAAGGATCCTCTGAGAGACCAGGCAAGGTGGACAGCTGTTCATTTTCCTCAGTCTCCAAAGCAGCAATACCAAAAGCCCACCGGTACCCTGTTGGGTCTTTGAAGTACCCTCTCCTGAGGTAATCTATGCCGAGGATGCATGGAGCCTCTGGACCAGTCACAATGGGGTGCTTTTGCCATTTCCTTCCAGTCAGGCTGATCTCAGCCTCCAGTACAGTCAACTCTTGGGATCCTCCTGTCACTCCAGAAATATAGATGGGTTCCACCCCTTGACAGCTTGATGGCATCAGGGTACACTGTGCACCGGTATCTACGAGAGCTTTATACTTCTGTGGGACTGATGTGCCAGGCCATCTGACCCACACAGTCCAGTAAATCCGATTGTCCCCTACCTCCACCTGGTTGGAGGCAGGGTCCCTCTAACAGTCATCACAACGTTGGACACCTAAGTCGTGTTGAAAGGGATTATTCTTCGTTATCACAGGAGCTGGAGTAAAATCAGCTCTTCCGCTCCATCTGGGAACCTGCTCACCAGAGACTGAAGCCGCAGCTCTCATGGGATGATTAGTCTTGACCCTTGTTCCTATTTTCAATTCATGCACCCGTTCCTCCAAAGCTGAAGTAGGTTTTCCATCCCACTTCATCATGTCTTCTCCATGATCGGGCAGGTAAAACCATAGGGTGGCCCATGGTGTTTGCCTTCTATATCTTCTGTCTTGAACAATAGGACGTCCTTTGTTAACAGCTGAGACGTGTTGGTACACGTGAGGAGCTGGATAAATCAGATAGATCGTCCCTCAATTGTTTGACATCCTGGGACAGTTTTTCCACAGCTGAGATGATGGAAGGGGTGAGATTGCCTTTGAACTCTTGGAGTTTGTGAATCATTTCATCCACTGTTGGTGTTACTATGTCACCCCAGGTTACTGTTGCCAATGAATGGGCATATGATGACGGTGCATTCCGTGTAAGTTTTCGCCACATGGGTCGTGTACATTCGACTTCATCTGGGTCTATGGGTATATCTCCGTTATTCGGTTTGATGTGATAAATCATCTCTACGATGGCTGATTCCCTCAGAGACTGGATGCCTTTGTCTAAAGTAGTCCACTTGGCCGAATGACTCGTAACAGCATCCTTGTATGGAAACCTTTCTTTCACAGCTGCCAAGAGCCGCCTCCAAAGACTGAGGGACTTTTTCTCTCTTGCAATTGCTTTGTCAATTCCCCCTTCTCTAGCAAGTGATCCCAGCTGCTTGGCTTCCATACCTCCTAGTTCGTGACCATCGGCCCCATTGTCCCAGCATCGTAGCAACCAGGTGATGATGTGCTCCCCTGGTTGACGGGTAAAATCTTTTCGCATATTCCGTAGCTCGGTTGAGGCCCGAGGTCGAGAAGTCACCTCTTCTTCTTCTTCGTCATGTGATGATGACTCCTGACCAGATGCTGTCCCGGGTGGTGAATACATTGTTTCTTCATCTTGCTTCACCCTTCTTGCCTCTTTTTTGCTTTTTCTCTTGCGTATGGGGGCAATCGATATTGGTACGAATTGGTCCTCTGGTTTAGCTGCAGTCATTATCACTGTGCTTTGAGTAGCAACTGTACTTGTCGCTGGGGGTGGTGTAGCTGCTGTGGTTGGGGCTGGGGTAGCTTCGCTGTCTGTTGCAGTCGAAGTTTGAGTAGCGGCTGTACTTGTCGCTGGGGTAGCTGCACTGTCTGTTGCAGTCAAAGTTTGAGTAGTGGCTGTACTTGTCGCTGGGGGTGGTGTAGCTGCTGTGCTCGGAGCTGGAGTAGCTGCGCTGTCTGTTGCTTCGCCCTCAGATCCAGGGACATTTCTTTCCTTTTGAAGGTGCTGGATAGTGTTGAACAAGGCCCGGTAAGCATAGGCCAAGCCCCAGCACGTTGACATGATTTGTCCCTCTCTGGTATGACCAGGATGACAGCACACCTCATTTAAGTGTTTTACTAATTCTTCTGGATTTTGCACTTGTTCGGTGGTGAAGTTCCAAAGCACTGGAGGGGCCCACTGACCTAGATACTTGCCCATACTATCCCACACACCCTGCCACTCATGGCTGTCCAGCCTCAGGGAAAATCTCTCGGTCCCCCTATTTTGTCGTCTAACCCCAGACAAGGCCCAAACCCGACTCTGCTTAATTCTTGAGATCAGACGTAATGGTTGTGGACAAAACACACTCTGTATGCGTGCCAACACGGTGACCCCCATCACAATCAGCAAACAGGTCTCAACAGTATTAAAAGGCCATTCAAAAACTTCAGAACTCTCAAACGATGCTGTAAAGGGTCTGGGAGGGGCACTGGGAGGGTAAAAGAATGTCTCCTTCATAGGCTGACCACCCAGGAAGGAGAAAAAAGATGTATAGTTGCTAAGCATTTGTATTATATACCTCCCAAAGTATAAAGGTGGTGACCACACTGGGAACATAAGCCAGACCAGTTTCATGATCAATTTTTCTATTGTATTACAAGTCATTACCATAAAATACAATGAGACAATAACCTTAGCCCAAGCCCCACACTTGAAAAACACTAACACAGCAAATACCGGCTCTAAGTAACCTACGGCATATTGAGACTGTGAGATCAAAAACAACAACTTTGAGAGCCAATAAATCAGCATTGTGACAAGTGACTATCAATCCAAAACACTGAATGCTTATCACAAATACGATTAGACACACTCCGGTCAGATCTGTCGTTATCTCAACCCTTCGTGCCCCACGCTGGGCGCCAAAATGAGCTCTCGTGGTTTAAACCCAAGCTGTAAATCAGAACCACGCAGTCTACTTCCCCCACCACCACCACCTTTCTTCCCTCCGCTTCTGGAGGGACGAGGAGGAGAATCAAAAGAATGCAGCTCCCACGGATTGAGATAAAGACAGTCCAGCAACTAAGGTATAACACAAATCACCACTGCCGCCACCAACAATAACAACGACAAGAGAAATAACAAGGGAAGAGAATACGATACCGCCCGCCGGAAAAGACAGCCCGACCGAAAAGGGGACGTGCCCTTCCGGGTAGCTCCCAGTTCCATCCCCTGGCATGACGTGCTGTGGTATGGAACACCTCCTTGGCCAGTCTGGGTCAGGTGTCCTGTCCCCGCTTCCTCCCGGCCCCTCCTCCTCCCTGGCAGAGCATGAGACTCACAAAGTCCTTGGTCAGTCTAAACATCAGTGTTATCAGTTTTTTGTTCCCAGGCCAAAAGTCAAAAACACAGTGCTGCAACAGCTACTAAGAAGGAGAAAAAAAACTGACTGCTACTGCTGAACCCAGGACAATTTACAAAAATATTCTAAGTTTTCTGTGTATTTTTCTGAAACAGACTACAATGCATATTGCCTAACATGTCAACTAAGAAAGGGAAAGGCACACAGCCATGAAATACAGTGCTCCACCGAGAAGGGAAACAGTAGTCATGAAATAGTGCATGAAAAAGCAAACTAAAAAGTTAAGCTCCCTTGTGACAAATTGCACTGCTTAAGGAGAAGCCATGTCCTTATTGGTTTAAACCCTGACAGTAAAACACCACAGATTTCCCAAGGGTAGCAATTGTGTTTTACAATATTCTCATAATTTCTTCTGTATCTTTTGATGGCAGCAGCTCATCTTCTTTCACTTGCAGGAATATGGTTAATATTCTAAAAGAAGAATATGCAATATAAGGAACTGTTAGTTTTGTGCATCAGAATCTAAACAATAATTTTCCAAAGGATTTTTTTTCTTTTTTTACTTCTTTTAAGACCTTTATCCTCAGTGTGCCACATAAGAGTCACTTTCTGCTGGTCTGGGAGCCTGTGTGACCTTCAGTGGACCTCCTGGGGAGTGAACCATTGTGACCCAGCCACTCTGGCCAACATGGGGTGACCTGCAGGTGACCACTGACCTGATCCACATCCACACCTGCCCTGTAACTTCCAGAACCAGAGGTGCTCAGTTACCATAAGCTGCTTTCCCTTCCCTCCTTTCCCCAAGACATCTTAGCTTTCCAGGTTGCATACCTTGTTTATACATTTTCTGTGGTGGATGCTTATCTTTTTTAATTACTTATGGCGCACATGCAAATTTTTTTGTCATCTAATTATACAGACTTTGTAGCTTCATTTCCCTGTGGACGTGTAGGTTTTTTAGTTAGAAGCGTCAGCTTCCATCCATCAGGCTGAGGTCACAAAACAGAGGAGATCATACACACACTAAAGGAGCAAATTTTCAAGTGCTTTGACCCAGCCTGTTTATAAAGCCAGATGGATCATAATGTCATGATGATTATTCAAGGCAGCAATTGCAAGGACTGTTCAGTGCATGCAGTCTGAAGTGTATCTTCTCTTTCTCACAAACTGGGCATCACAAAGATGAAAGCATCTTTCATTCTCCTTTTCTTTGGTGTAGCAGCAAAATCAAAGCTGAGGGGGCAAAATAGTCCCTACGAGCAATGAGTATGTGAAATATTGGTTTTCCAAAACAGATTTGGTAAAAGATTAACCTACCCAATTATCACCAGGTTTGGTTTTGTTTGGTTTTCTCCACCAGCTCTCCAGGCTTATTGTCAGGGATGGCTAACAAGAGTGTGTCAGGAGAGAACAAAGTCTTCAGGACTGCAGCAAAACCTGCTTGTGGTAAAAACTAAGACACAGCAGGCTCAAAGACTAAGTCTACACTAGAAGTAGAGCAGCACAGGCAGACCTGTGAAATAGAGTGAAACACTGAGCTGAAGACCTATTATTCACACTGTAGGCCTTACAGATATTTTTCTCTGAATTAACTCTAGCCTAGTCCCATGAACCAGATGCCTGAAAGCAGCTGGAGCTCACCTCCCAACTTAGTTTCATCTTAATGGAAGATTAATCCAGCTCCTGCTCCTGAAAACCTTTTCACAGTCATAGCCAAGACATGGTAAATGGGAGCGACTGGAAAATTCACATCAAAAGTACAGTCCCAATTCAAATGATGTTGCTAATGTTGACCACTGTTATGCTCGCTGAAGGCACAATGGCACTTAGGTAAAGTCTTCATTTGAAAATAGTACTGCACCATACTAAGAGAAATATGAGATTTTTAGGTGCAAAGCAAAATTACTTGTTTCTTGCAATATCAATTTGAAAACTGAAGATATTTTAAACTAGTCTGAGGATGGATTTAGGCAGACTTTAGTTGAGTGGGGTATGTCTATATATATATATATATCAATTCCACTTATCTAATTTAATTCTCCTTTAGGTCTAAAAAATCTAGGAGCTCTGAGTGAAACATTTTTGTCATCTGTCTATGTGTTGCCTGGCTCAAGTCAATTCCATTGGTTCCCAACTTTCCCATTACCTTCAGTCTTTAAAAAACATATCCAGAGCATAACCTAAGGAGGTCCTGCATTTTTTCTATTGTTGATTTTTAAACTAAATTTAAAAAAACTTGGAAGAAGAGAAAGCAACACAACTGCATAACCACGAAATTTACAACACTGTAGTCATTATATTCTTGTACTTAATCTTGAAGGAAATAAATTTTACACAGGTTACAATGCTGAAGGAGAAAAAAATATGTGAATCTAACAACTATTTTATTTCTGTTCTGAAGTAATATACCTTAAACAGTAGTAAACATTCTAATGAAACAGCAGCTGAAGCAGTAGAGCATAAAATTAATATGCATCAAATGACAAAAAGGAGATGATCAGTTGATAAGCTGCTCCATAACGTTTACATGCATTATTCAAATGATGTTTAGCAATTCATGGATCTCAGTTATAGCTCTTTTACATGGCCAAGGTACAAAGTATATTAATTCAAGGAATAATACCACTTTTTTTTCATAGCTGAGTTTAAACAGTTCGGATATCAAGTATTTGATCCACCCACTAGTTCATTACAAATAGGAGGCAGGACTGGGACTGGGGAGAAATTAATATAGTGAAGATTTTACCCAATGCAAACAAAACAGAGCAACTATTTTTTTCCCCAATATAACTTCAGCACAACTTCAGATTCTGGATAAAGACTTATACTAAACCTGAGAAGCATTCCAATTCTTAAGTTGGTTACTTGAATATTATTGAGACATAAGTGCCTGCAATATAAGTTGTAAAAAACAAAACCATACAGATTGCCTAGAGAGAAAGGGTTGGAAAATGCTAAGGTAAAGAGCAGTTTGTATATGACGTAGAAAGAGTTTATATTTAGTAAGCGAAAAAGGGTCTGATATATTCTGCTCTTTGTATTTGATATTCACATACAAACAAAAGGTTTTTCTAAATATACAAAATCTGGAGTTTTAGTCCTTTCAGCCTAAGAATTATAATACAAGCACAAGGTGATAAAGACAGGCTAAGCCCAGAAAAGGGAAGGCTGCGTGGAAACCTCATAGCAGCCTTCCAATACCTGAAGGTGGCCTACAAGGATGGTGGAGAGGGGCTCTTTATTAGTGTCTGTAGCGACATGACAAGGGGAAGGGGGTTTAAACTTAAAGAGGAGAAGTTCAGGTTAGACATAAGAAAGAAATTCTTTACTGTGACGGTGGTGAGGCACTGGAACAGGTTGCCCAAGGTAAATGCTCCATCCCTGGCAGTGTTCAAAGCCAGGTTGGACATGGTCTTGGGTGACATGGTCTAGTATGAGGTCTGTACCCATGGCAGTAGGGTTGGAATTAGATGATCTTGAGGTCCTTTCCAAACCTAACCATTCTATGATTCTATGATGATTCTGGACCTTGAGTCTTCAATAATAGTCAGCAATGAAATGACACGGAAATGTAACAGTGACAAAGATATCAAAGGAATCGTATGTTCCTCCTTTATGTATATAAGAATATGAATAGATTCGTAAAAGAGGAGGATGCATGTAGAGAAGGAAGATGCATACAGGATGTTATTATACAGCCATGCAGTTCTTTGCATCAGTGTAAAGAGAGCACTGAAATTAGATATTTAGAGAATTTAGATTTCACTAACAATTCTTTTTTTATAAATCAACTGGTAATTCAATGGAAAACTGTGGCATTTCACAACACGGACTCAAGCTGATGCAGAGACTCAAATCCTCATTTATTACCACCAAGCCTTTTTTATCCCCTTGTTTGGTACTTTCCCAACCTGCACATACATACAACGTTCAGTCTCACTGGCCACTGTGAAACTGTCCAGGTAAATAGTCCAATCACAATGTTGCAGACCCTCTCACAATCCCCACATCCTCTGGCCTCCAACTGAGATTCCTGCCACAACTACATCCTGGCCCATCCTCCCAAGATTTGCTTGTTTACCTTTCCTGTCCTTCAGTGTTCCAACTCATAACCCCAGGGCTTGTCAAGCACCAAGGCCTCATTCCCAAACTCTTTTTCATGGAAATCTTGTCGCCTTCACTTCCCACAGAAAACAGTACAGTCAGACAGACTATGAAGAGACTGTATAAAAATGGTTATTATTATTTATTAATATGCTTTTGGAAACCTTATCATCACAGGTTTTAAACTAAATAATTTCTCTTGCTGTGGGACTTTGAGGAGTCTCTTCCAAGACCAGAAGGCCTGAGAGAAGCCAAGGTAAGGTAATGTATTGACTAACTGGAGAATCGTTAGCCAGAAAACTATATCCAATAGGAAATGCTTTCCAAACATGTCCAAACATTTCACCTACCATTAGTGAAAGGAAAGTCTAATGATAAAGCTATACAAAATATGGAAATTCATTTTCACAGAGAATTTAAAAATTGTCTTTGTTTTGAATTGGAATGAAACAGCTTTTTTTTTCTTTTTTACACAATATACGAAAAAGCTCATTGAGGGGTGAGAGGAAGAAGGCCATCTGTCAATCAGACCAAGTTCTTGCTACTTCATATGGGTGCTCATCAATCTTAAAATTTAAAGTTAAAGACAAAACTAGACAAGCAATTGGAAAACAAAAATTGATCTCTTTTTTCAGTAATATTAAGAAGGATGTTTGACTATCAAACAAAATCATGGATTCCTTTTCAAATAAAATTACTGTCAAATGCACACAATTCTTGAAACTTTAATATTGTTAGAGCTGCACATTCTCGGAGGATTTAGCTGTTCTGACTGAGAAGCTCCATCTTAAGAATAGTAGCCACTAGGGCCCATATGTTAGGAAAAACCAGAAGTATCAGTTGAGCCACAGGCCTGTGCTACCAATAGATGTAGAAGGCTTCATGAAGCTCGTTGTTGAATGGGCTCTCTAGAGGCATTTTACTCTGTGTAGCCCTGAAAAACATCTTATTTTTGAATCCATTCTCCCTGTCTAGAGGCAGGATATGATTTACATAGTGCTCTAAGTTATGAGTAAGTAAATACATTAAAACTTATTTGGAATTCTTTTCAGTCACTAGGGTTGAAATCCTAGATATGTTGAATTTGCTGAGAGGCTTGATCATGATTTTGAAGTAGTGATATTTACTTCACTCATTAGGGTCAGCATTGCAAACTTGCATTTAGCCTTCTTAGTCATTCAGATTCTCCCCTACTGACTAGAAGAGAATGTTTTAATATTGTACAAATAAAACTAGAGATCCCAAAGTGTTATGTATTTTTTTTTTATTATATGCTCTCATTTTCTTTCGATTTTATCCCTTTGTTCTCTTCTATTTGATCTTCTTGCTAAACATCCATTGTAATAAAGTGCCATGTTCAATAGAGTTGCAGTGAGCAATTTAAATAATAGCAGGTGTAGATGTGTAGGAATTTTGATTGTAATGCACTACTGTGAAGAACTCATGCATTTATACTGCAGTGTATTTCTGAAGCCATTATGGCAATGGGCCAAAATCAGCTTGAATGCGCCAAGGGCACTGCTGCAAATGTATAGAGTTGATGGAATTCATTTCAGTCACTTATTCTTGAGGTAGGATTAGAGAAAATTTTGATCAGTTCATGCATCTCCAATTTGGTCTGCAGCTTTGAGCTCTGGCTACAACAGAGCTCTCAGGCTGAGCACAGATGGGGCTAGATAGTATCTGGGTGAGAAGCTTCCAAAAAAATCTAAATGCTGCAATGTGTAGGTGTTGGTAACACACTAGGCTGTATGCTTCCCTCAGGTCTGCTCCTTATATCAGTGCCTTTTACCATGGCAGCAAGTGCTAGCTTGCTAGAGGTATTTCCTTTGAAGATAAGAGAGAAGATCAAGTTCCTTATCAATTGAAAATCCTAGTATATGTCCTCCAGAACTAGCCTTGATACCATGTCTAACTTCTAGCTCAAGCAATTCCATTATATTCTGTCTGCTTTTTCCCATTTCATTTTCAAAAGGAGCAAATTAGAACTGCTGTCAATATAAAACTGCTGTAACTTCATTTTGCAGAGAATTAGTTGAGGCTATCTGCATTAGAAGAAAGGAGGATTTTGTTCTGGGTACTAGTCATGACAGACTGCAAAAGACCACTTTTATATATATCTGCTGAGAAACTCTTAACTTTAGGATGCTTACTTTCTTAGTATAATCTCTATAATCTCTCCAAATTATCCTGAGTCTTGCAGTTCAAGTTAAGCTTTATTCTTTGAACTATGACCTCAGTTGTGCTAGAGAACCTCAATTACAAGTTCAAGCCGCACTGAAGCTGGGAATACTTTCGGCATGTTATATAGGCAAATATAACACTATTTACAGCTTACTACTCTATGAAACATTTCACTAACTAGACACAACATTGAACAAGATGGACTGCTCTGGGGCAAAGTAGAAAAGGCCATTTTTCAGATGCTTCACAGCATGTCTTAACCATCGGTTTTAACAGTACTTTGCAATCTGGGATAAGTGTCTTTTCAGATCCACTTCTAACACATTTGCAGTTTAGGAAACTCCGTTAAGGTCTTCAAACATGAAGGAGTTTTTTACAAAGTTCTCTCACACCACAACTGTGCTTGGAAGCTGGAAAGAGAGTTTGGTGCTCAGAATCTGTGTTGAAATATAGCTGGGGATAGAGGGTGGCTGATGTGGCACCATGGTTGTGTAAAATGTCGGTCATGCTGTGGGCCAACTTCTGCTCAAGTTACTTCTCCTGCCTGTAGAAAAATCAGTGGAGTTGCATGAATATATGCTAACTAAGTGTCTCATTGTTTCCTGAATTTGCTAACCTACTGGCATTGCTTTGAAATAACGCAGTGGATCATTGAATTTTTCTGCTTCACATTGTTTGCAGGTAAAATAAATTAGACAAAATATAACGGAGGAGGTGAAAATGACAGTTACATGGAGGAGCATTACTTCTATGAAGTGCTTAGGAATCAAATGTTGCCTTTGCATGCGTTGACACACCATCATCGCATCTCCTCAATGACTCATCCTCAAAACTAACAAATGTAGAGAGGATGATGACTGATGTAATTTGGGTGATGAAATTATGATCAACCAAAATTTATTCAAGAGATGTTGTCATTCTGCGTTCTTTCAAATAAATTTAAAAAAATTATCTGTAGTGATGGGAATGCATTTTGAAAGACAGGACATAAAGCAGCCTAACATGCAAATTCCATAATAGAATGGCCATAGCTATTGCATATCACTGAAACAAACCCACATGGGATATCAACTTTGTCTCCTAAGGCAGGCTGTTAAGATGATCTCTTTTATTCTCTTGCAGTGAGCTATTTTTTTAGTCTTGCTGAATGTTTGGTCACTAGTTACAAGACAAACTGAATCTGTTAGGTTATTTCATAAAAGCTCGTCTGCACATTCACAAAAGGACTCAGAAAGACAGAGCAGGGAGCCCAGATAAAACTTCGTTCATCCCAGGATCCATCAGTACATCAAAGCCCAGAGAAGCAAAGGGGCCTAACAGCAGGTTGCAGGGGACACACCAAAACTGAAGACTCAAAGAGAAGGGCACCTCGTCTGGGTTCCCCACAGGGCTGCCCCAGCAGAGCCTCAGCCACAGTCACAATGGGTCACTGGGAGAAGCTCTGTGGATCACCTTTTGGACTCAGGGTGGTTGCTGTCTAGGAGAGGGACATGTGGGTGCAGGGGAAGAACATTTTAGGATTGTGCAGGATTTACCATGGAATGTTTAAGGGAGGAATTAAAGGTGAGAAAAAGGGAGGGTTTTAGGCAATTTGGGCAGGAAGACATGGAGGGATAAGAGAATCGAAAAGGTCCATTTGTGCGTAAGCAAAGGCTGGTCAGTGCAGTTCTCTGGCCCTGACTTACAATTGATCATAGCAGTCTGCTTGTCTACTTACTTCAGTCCACCTTCAACTGCTTTCCAGTAAGTGTCTGTGTTTGTATGTCTGAAGATCTATGGTGCCAGCAACTGGAGTGGGGATGCAGCCTCGGGAGCTCATATGTCCATGTGCCATCAGCTGGGAAGACAGAGAGAGCCTAGCTGCTGGATGGATTACCTTCTACATATGTACACACGTTCTCAGTAATGGTCCTCTGCCTGCCCAGCCATGGAGGGGAGCAGGATGAGGCTCTTGGTGATGCCTGTGTTTTGTGAATGCCCTGCACGTCCATCTGTGACCTGTGTGGCCAGCCATCTGTAGGTAAAGGTATGGCAACACAGAGTATCAGCAGCCTTGTCTCCCTTGAGCTGTCAGATCCAAAATGAATACTTTATCATTATATATTGGTATTTCCAATTCCCAATTCCTCTAACAGAGCAAACACCATTTTTTTAACAACTCTGAGCAGGTCTGTTGCTTAGCTTCCTGAATGAAGTTCTTTCCTTTGACAAGGCAGATTTATTTCACTTGTCGGAAGTAATGTCTGCCCAAGAATCCTCTGGTCACCATAATAACCATGAGATCTTCAATCAGTGCTGGCAGCCAGAATGTGCAGATTTTAAATTCTCCACTCTCTACTCAAACACAATATATCTTAATACATCCTGCCATTTAAGTGTTAGATGGTGAAAGGTCAGACAGAGCTGAGTTACTAATGGAAGAAGGTTCTTCAGGGTTTAAAGATTGCCTTGTATGTCTAACTTTCAAAACTCTGTGTAAGCAGAGATTGCTCTTCTAAATGAATAGCTAGGCACATTAATGAAGACTTCCTTAAATATACAAAATTTGAGTGATTGCATGTGCATATGATAGAATTGGAAAGTGTTGTTCAACAGAAATCATTCATATGCAAAATATTTTGAGTAAGAAAACTATTTAAACTAAGAAAACTTTAAGAAAAAAATACATAAATAGAGATTAAAAAATCAGATTTCAAGGAAAACTGAAGAATATCACAGAGCACAATAGCTAAAAATGCTGACTTTCATGAAGCAGCATGGTAAGATATAGGGGATTAAAATTCACTGTGCAGATCACTGGAAAAATCCATAGATGCTTAAAAACATTAATTGGCTATTCCAGTCTGAAGAGAGAGAAAAAATAATCCTGTTACTGAAAAGAACATAAGCAAGAAAAAAAGCTTTTGATAATGTCAGCATGGATCCCAATTGCTCTTCCACAGACATAAGGTGAATATTGATTAGTGTGATCTTTTCAGGCTGTGCTTTCCTTTACGTTTCTTTTCAGAAGTTCTAAAACACGTTTCAGTTGGGTTTTTTGTTCTTTTCTTAAGATGCATATGAAGAGTGTCTGTTTTCTTCCCCAGCAATAGCAATGCAATGCTAGTACTGCCTTAGTTTTAACCAGTTTAATGTACAGAAAAGCACAGTGTTGCACGATGTCAGCAATTTTGCAGAGCAAAATGTTGATGGAAATGTCAGGCTGCTGTTATAAGCAGCGATGGGGTTATGGGAATCTAAGACTCTGTAAAAGGAGCTGGTGAGGGTCTCTGGGAAAATATGGAGCAGTAACATCTGTGTTTCACTGAGCTCTCACGAGAGAAAGCGTTCTGGATGCTTTTTATTACAGTCTTTTGATGAAACTGAGATGGCATCATTAACTGCTTCCAAGATTAGAAATGTTAACATTTTCTTTACCACATTTGGGAGCTTCATTTGACAGAGTATGGCACAGCAGACACAGATCTGCTGTGTTGCAGATTTTGTCAGGCTCTATAGCAGCCATCATGTGCTCCTTTAATCTTCCTGCTTTCTTTTTATTTTATTTCATTTTTTATCTTCTCTAGCAAAATTTCTGATGTATAAAAGCCTGTGTTATTTGTGAAGTAAAAGGTCTGCAGTAATGATAGTGTTTAACTTTTGATGTAAATCATTCTGCCTTGGGCTTGTTGCAAACAAGACTAGCTGTTTGCTTTTCATATTCTCTGCATACTAATTTCAGCAGAACTGCTGTGTTACATAAGCACTTGATTCCTTTTCCTCTTTTCTTTCCCTTCTATTGTTTAAGACAATGTAAAGAAGTAAATTAAAATCCACTGTTAAGTGGAACCTGTTTCTCTCAGGAAAACAATAATGGTCATTGAGACAATGGCACACGATGATATTGTAATGAACTGATGCAATGCGCTGCATTTCACAGTCTCTAGACAATTAGGAACTGAAAATTACCCATCCACTGAGTTTACCCACCCACACTGACAGTTTCAGAACAGTCCTTCGAGGGTATTTCTAAATGTTTTGACCAGTCTAGTTTTTAAATTTCACAAGTGTCAAGACCACCTTGAAAAAAGAAAAGAAAAAGATATATTTCAAATATATCTGCATATAACGTCAAATACTACAACCATGAGGTTGAAAGTGTTCTGATTTAGCAAAATGCAATTTATATCTATGCAGAATGTTTAGAACTGCAGCTGGAAAATGGGTTTTGACTGTCAGAAAGGCCCAGATTGACACAAAAGAAACACGTATACAGTATTTCTAGAAAGGATTCACTGTGCTATATAAAAAAATGCGACAAAATAGTGTAAATGGATTGTAGAGGGCTATAATTCACATGTTGTTTTTCAGTTTGGCGCTTTTTTTTTTTTTTCACCAGTTCCAAAAGAAAATCTGGGAGTTCTAGTTCAGGAAAGATGTTGGTCAATTGGGTATCCAGAGGAGATAAGAGGTCTAGGAAATATGAGTGGTTGAAAGAATCCTGGCAATTAGCTTTCCACAAAATTTAAGATTAATAGCTTTTAAAAATGCAATGGTCTTCTGCCACAGATTTTATCTGTGTAGCTGGTTAATAAATTAAGAAAATGGTGGATTATGTTACAGTACACAAAGGTAAGTTTAGATGCCTGGACAACTTTTGGATTTTAAGGGTATTGACACAGAAATAGACTGAATAGGGATCTCTTAGAGACCCCATCACTGAAACTTTTGAAGACAGGTCAGACAACCTCTTGTCAGGTATGACATGGTATATAATTCATCCTGTCAGCATAAGAAAATGGATTAGATGATCACTTGAAATCCCTTCCAGCCATATGACTATTTAGAAGAACAGAACATACATCCTCTATAATTTATAACCTGTTACAGTTTTACTGCTTCTGCTCATATTATTTTTCTTGTCACCTTTACTGTTCTGTAATAAAATTGATGCAAAAAGGATTTCTTTGTTGAATTACCCTTCTATGGTTTATATCAAGGAAATATTGAGACCATAGCAAGTCCAAGCAGACTGGATTCTTTGGAACCTAAACAAAACTAAGTAAGCAGTGCCTGCTTTGTGTTATCAGTAACTGCTTCACACTTATAAAGGCTCCAGATATGTCCCATAAATAAGGTAGAAGATACTTTCATATGCTTGTCCCAACATGTAAGGAAGTGGCAAAAAGTGAAAGATACAGGTAACAGAAGAAACAGGTATCACTCAATACTGAGAAAAGCAGCCATCTGTCCTTTTCACAGTGCAGGTTGCAGTGTGTCTCAAAGGTCTAGTTTCCCTGTCGTCCAGCTCAAATAGCCTAACTGGAAGGAGTCTCAACTTACTTTCAGCCCACATTTCTGATACGCTTCTACAAAATCCAATATACTGTGAGGCAGGAAGAGAACTAGGAGAGGCAACTGCTGGCACACACACTGTGGCTTCACCCTAGAACATAGTTGGGCTGCAACTGGGGTGTGCACTTCAGCACAGGAGGGCAAAGTTCTAATTGAGCTGGACTCTTAACATCTGAACTGTTTCTGAGCAGAATTTCTAGATAGAATAACTAGTTTCTACTGATTCCCATTAAGTGTCTTAAAGGTCAGCTGGATGATCTACCTTAATTTAAAGAGTTAGTGCATGTTAACTGGGCTGTGATAATTTGTCCATAGCAAATGTCAGTGAAAGGTTTTTGTTTGCAACTCCAATGTCGCAGAAGTGATAGAAATAAGCTGTTGCAATTGCGTTCAAAAGTGATAACTTCTTGAGCTTTGGGATTCTTTATCAGAGTCCACTCAGCCATCATTCTTTACATCACATGATTTCTGCACGGTTTAGCTTGTCTGGAATAACTTCAACATTACAGATCATAAATGCTTCCTAGTTATTTGACCTTGTTTGAGAACAGCTGATGTTCCCAGCTCAGATCCCACATGCAGCAGGATTTTGCTGTCTTTATTTTACTTGAGCCAATTGATTGAGAAGCAGGGTTTCTACATAATCGTTCCAGACATTATGCAACGCTGCTTCCAGATAAATGCAACATTGCTTCTCAGCTTCCCAGAAGTCCTCCCTAAAGATCACCTCCAGCTCTAGTTCATCAAGACACCAGAGTCCTTGCAAGGAAGTCCTCGCAAGGAAGTCCTCTCACCTTACACTGGATGAGTGCTGCCTGCTAAATTGCAGCCTTTTGAACACAGAGTCGCATCCATTCCTATGCCTTCCAGACCTGGTAAAAATATGATGGGAATAGGAATATTAAAAAAAAAAAAAAAAGACATCATCCACATTCCAGTGCTAATAATTTTGGTCATTTGGTCACTCAGTACCAACTGCTCATTTCAGTTTCAAAAATAAGAAAAAGATTCAAAGAATCATAGAATAGTTAGGGTTGGAAAGGTCCTTAAGATCATCAAGTTCCAACGCCCCTGCCACAGGCAGGGACTTCTCACACTAGACCATGTAGCTCAAGGCTCTGTCCAGCCCAGTCTTGAAAACTGCCAGGGATGGAGCATTTACCACTTGTTTGTTCAACCCGTTCCAGTGCTTCACCATCCTCACAGTAAAGAACTTCCTCCTTATATCTAACCTGAACTTCTCCTGTTTAAGTTTAAACCCATTACCCATTGTCCCTGATGGAAAGTCCCTCTCCAGTGTCTTTGTGGGCCCCCTTCAGATACTGAAAGGCTGCTATGAGGTCTCCATGCAGCCTTCTCTTCTCCAGGTTAAACAGCCCAAACTTTCTCAGTCTATTTCTATACCGGAGGTGCTCCAGCCCCCTGAAATCAACTGAATCTGCCCCCTGATTCATCAACTGAGGCAAAATAAACCTTATTCTCTCCCTCTTTGAGAAATGGATTCACTTTCTTTAGCTAACCCTTAAAGATGGCAGATATTGGTTGTGTACTTAAAACTAGGAGCTGCAGGCCTGCTAGCTCCTAGCATGTGCATTTTTACGTGTATAAAAGTTTACTTTCTAAATATCTCTCTTTTACGCTTACAGGCTTTACAAACTCTTTTATTAATTCGCTTAACCCATCCCCACTAGAAAAAAAAGATATGAATCATCCTGCTGTATTTCACTATGTATGTGTATGTGTGTATGGACACTTTGTATATGTGAGAATCTACAGTCTCAGCTGAGAGAAGATGGCTAGTGCTTTGCCAGAAGTAAGGGTGACACCAAAGGCTCCAATTTTTATTTTGCTGAACTATACTGACTGACAGCTCATTGTATAACCTGAATCTAACCTTATTCTGCAAAGAATAAATCAATGACTCCACCCTAAAATCAGTATGCTGGGATCAAGTGCCACCTGGAGGTCTTTGTGCCTTTCCATCCACTCCAGGCAAAGCCTAGATGCCCTGACTAGACCAGGTGTCAAATTTTCCGACAGCTCATTTTAAGCAAGGTGAAATTTTAAACAGTGAGTGGTTATATAAAATGAAAGGACAAGTTATTTTTTCTGAACATGAAACTAGTGCAATTTTCCTTCTATCAATAAATAGCATAAGTACACACAGAAGAAAAGGTGTCTTTATATCACGTGTGCTTGTATAAACACTTGTGTGGTTATTTGCCTAGGCACAGTGTGAATATCTAAAAGAAGCTGAGCCAATTTCATTACTATCATAAGCAGTGACATGACTACTGATTTACATCAATGATGTGAAGGATTTGTGATTTGCATACAGTGCCAGCTAACAAGTTATAGCCCTGTGCCCTCACAGTACTTGTTGATTTGACATTTTTGTTAAAGTTCCTCTGCCAGCCTCTAGTTGTTTCAGCTCTTGAAACTTACTTGTGTACATTTCAGATTTAAAATAGTAGACTTCCCTAATTTAAAATAAATATTGTCTGTTAAGACAATATCGGGGTGCAGATCTCAAGCCGCATCTCAAAATTTCAAAATGAATTGATATAATATTTGCTTACACTATTACGGACTTTCTTTCAATGAAATTAAAAACAGATCACCAACCGGCTTTTTGAAATTTTATTTTATTTTTTGTCATATATTGCAATGTGTAGAAGGTCCACTAGAGGAATAAGTTATGTCATTGAAAAGAGATGAAAACGACTGACAATATAATAGATTTGAGCCAGTATATGAGGCCAATCAAAACAAGAAAATTTCAGTTGCAGAACAAAACCTTTGAGAGTAATGTTACTGCTTATTAGGCATTAACAGTATTCATAGCCTACTCACAACAGCAAAATGCTGCAAAGTTTAGTTTGAAAGACTAACAAAACAAAGGTTATATGTAAAACTTGGAAAAGTAAGATTATGAATAAATGTCATGCTTTTCCTTACCTAAAAGAAACACTCATAACCATATTGAGCAAAAATGCAGGTTGCTTTCTAAATTATCCTTTCTCAGATCTCCTCAGAGAAAAGAATATCATGCAGCAGTAACCACTGCCAAACGGTGCTTTGTGATTAGAAGCCAGTGACCTGACTACTCGCACCACAGTACTGACCACAGGCAATGAGCATCTCTGCTGAGTTGGGTGGGAACAGTTTTTTCCACAGCACTGCTTCTATCTGAGGCAGATACTGTGGGTATTGCAGGATTAAATTGCTTGGGAGGCTGCTTTTAGTTAAAATGCCTCTAGCATCCCAGGGGGGTGAAAAAAACCCTGTGCTCATGAGCTAATTCATTCCCAGAATGCCAGGGATAGAAAGTGAACAGAATAATGCTTAAAAATCCTCAGAAGTCATGTTAATACATGGCCCCTTTAAGAGCATGACAAGAAATCCTGCACAGAGCTCATAGCACAGTGAAGCACTGCTCACCGTGAGACAGAGGAAGCAGGTTTTTACCTTTGCAGGAGTCCCAGATAGCTGACAGAGGTCTTGTCCACTATCCCTTTGGGCATCTGAAGCTTCCCCACTCCTCCTAGTAAAGGTTATGTTACCGTAGTCACATCCTTCTCCTGTGTGCCTAGCCTTCTCCCCTGCCCGCCTGTGGCTTTCAGCATGAACTATGGTGCCAGGAACATCTAGAGAGATCACCTCTTGTGTCACTCAGTGGCCATAGCCATGTAAGCTCTCCAGTTCAGAGACCCTGTACAGGACAGAGTTGGAATATTAAAGAATCTAGCCCAGTACTTCTCCTACCCAGTAGAAAAACTCTGCTGTAGAGCACCAAGGGTCCAAAGTCTAGGGCAACATTCTTATCTACTAAATTCTGTGAGCAACGTGTTCTCACAAAGCCTAAGCAGCTTGCTGTTCATGTGCACATAGCTGCCACTTGTTGCCCCTTTTTCAGCAGTGGCACAAATGGAGGAGAGAACAGAACAAGTCCCAACAGGTTGGTGATGATGCCTGCGTCCTCCCCTGTGTCAGCTTCTGGGCTAGGTTCTTCCCTGCTCTGTAATGTTTTCTGGACTTGATACAGAGTCCTCCCACAGGGAACCTTTTGCTCAAGCTCTGACCTGTCTTGTGAGGTACGGTCTCTTTCCAGCTGCTTCCAGTCAGCTCTTGGCACATTGTCCCCACACTAAAATCAGACCCTTCCCCACTGTTCTAGAACCATACCAGTCTCTTCTCTCCCCTTCCTGCTTGGTTCTCCTCATCAGCTTGGCTCCTCCTACGAGTCTTTTTTTAATTTCTTGTTTTGTCAGTCTTGTTCATCTGACCTATGAAGAGATACTTCTTTTTTTCAGTTCTCTGCAGAAAGCTTTGATAAATTAGTTTTTCCTTTCAGATTTCCTACTTACAGTTTCCAGGTGCTTCCATTTGAATAGACAACAGCTACATGACTAGCAGTATTGCTGGTCCAAGAGAAATGGGTTATAGTGAGTTCAAGGTGGATTTGTTGTGCACAGAAGCAATATTTTTCATGACAACTTCAGAAAATTGAGCAGAATACAGAATTTGTTCAGATATCAAACCTGGAGATGTGAGCAGGTCCACCTGAGTGATAAAAGTGTTTGTATTTTAGTGGCACAATAGATCCAAACAGTCTCAAGGTGACTGTTCAGCTGAAAATCCTTGCCTGTGACCATGGTTTGGCTATTACAGCTAATTGTTAGGAGTGCTGCCAACAAGTCTCTTCTGCCACTCAGCAGAAAAGTCTGAACAGTAGTGTGTGTATTAACAAATACTCAGTGGTGATGAAGTTGTTTTAGTCTGGGGCTGTTGGATTTTTTTAGTCCTTACCAAGATTCATCATATGCCACTAACCACCATTTAAATGTTTTATCATCATGCTTTATGCTTTTGTGAAAAGAGATTTCTTTGTCAGGCATCCTTGAAAGATAACCGTGGTAAGATCATATGCTGTTTATAGTGAAGGAGGGAAACATATACCCATATTTATGCTGCAGAGATCTTAGATAAGCTCAGAAGCTATTGAAAACTCACAGAACATTTATACATACACAGTATATATTCTCCGTATATATGTTTATATATGTGTGTGTATGTTTATATTTGCTATATGTTTTGTACACGCATACGAAAGCATCAACATAACATAAAGACTAAGACTGCTCTATTATGATCTGAGTGGGTCTAAAGCATGGACTGGTACTGAAGAGCACTTAGATGCTTTGTTCTCTGGAATTTTTGGGGAACTCTTCAGAGCACACAACCTTACCCAGAGTTATATGAGCACCAGAAGAGTGTGCACTTAGGCTACACCATTACTTTTTAAGATGGGAGGTGCATTTCTTGCTTTGTTTCATTTACTCTGTGACAGTATCCCAGCCCATGATGAGGTACTTATTGACACAGTAATACAAACCTCAGTGATAGTACTTATGGATGAACTTGTTCCCCTAGAAATTTTTGGCTACCATTTTCTGTAACTTATATCCGAGTAGGCACAAGACAGCAACAGTCCCCCCAGCCCTCTTAGCTGAATGTAGGACCTGTGATTATCCTCTGCGCAAGATGGCAGCAAAAGAAAGATCTTCAAACTTGTTCCTCAATTCCCCACACATCTCTTATTAAGGAGAGTATCTGTTTCAACTTTATAGTGTTTTAAAAAACACTTTTACTGATAGTGGTTAATATATATGTAAATGATACATAGAATTACCAATACCTGTTTCTTTGGGAACACTTTCACACTTCTTTCTCCTTTCTTTAACAATATTCCCCAGGGAAAAGGCAAGAAAATTGCATGCAGAGAAAAGAAAAAAGTACCCCTTAAATAACTGATTTTCCCTTTCTGATTTTATGCTTAAAAAAGTTTTTTCAACAAAAACACAACTGCCTGGGAGAAAGGATCAAGCCCAAGACAAAAGCAAATAAATGTAGAAACTCGATGTTTGAACATGTTCATGGTAGCTGAACAAATTCTCATCAATGTGCCAGTGGTATACCATGTCTCAGCAGTAATTTTGTATTTCTATTGGAAAAAGTAGTCTGAAGAACCTGGCTATGGAAATCCCAGCTAGGAATTACCAAGGTGAAAAGTAAAGTGTGGAGTCCACACCGGTAGTTCTCCTGTCCATATTCAGCTTTTGCTGTTCAGATATTTTTAGAGCTGTTTTTCTTTATTTTTATTCTTTTGGGGAATAGACCTACTTTGTTCTCCTCGAGCCCAACATGTGTTGAATGGAATGTTTTCCTGTAAGTATTAGAGTTGACCAAGCTACTTGAAGCCTCAAAATATTCCTAACACATCTTCCCCATATGGAAGAAAACCTTAGGAGAATAGTTTCTTTAATATTCTTCAAATACTTCAACTGTTGAAGTCAATAGAAGCAGTTCACTGATTGCAGAAAGCCTTTGATAGAAACAGTATTTGAACTAGGAGAAGAACGGTGGCTCTTCTAATGTTACTGAAATATGCAAAGTAAATGGCTTGTTCATTGCCCCTTTCTGTATGTCAACTACATTTAAAATGTAAACCTAAACTGCTGCTTACTTTTGAAAAGCAGGGATTACTCACCTTGAAAGTACAATATAGTAACTGTGGCCTTTATTTAGAGACATGGTACAAGAAGAGCCAGTCGACTTAGGATATGAACATTCTCCATAACTTTAAAGCTTGTTTTGATGACTGCATCTTATTCCAAAACAACTGTGTTCAATAAAAATTAATTTCAGAACTTGAAGAATATTTTATTATGGAATACAAAAATACTATCTATGTAAAAACAATAAGTTAGTTTATTTACAGTACTGTACACTATTCTGCTCTAAGGCTTCCTTCGCAATGGACTTATTTTCATTATTTTACAGGCCTTTATAATTTTGCACAAAGCATTTCCAAAAGCATGTCATCCATGTTCACTGCCCCAATGATGGGCCTAAAGAATAATTCAGCAATTACATTAGCATTAATAGATCTCAGCAAAGATAGAACAACATTCAGCTTGGCAAATCTGGCTTCATCACCTCTGTGAATGAGTCTGACATGTTCATTTAGAGCTTGTTGTGCTTCTCTCTGCAGTCCTTCAATGTACTGTGTACACTGCAGTCCAGGTAGATCTGAAAAGAAGAATAAATTATTTCATTTACATAGGTTTTGTTTGTAAAACAATATTATTTTTACTGAAAAACTGCTAACAGCTAACAGATTGAATTTATCATTCAAGGAATGAAGCAAATGTAGTTGCTAGAGGGCTTCTTGTATGCAGAATCAACATGTCAAATTTCATAGGGCAGTTTAGAATCTTATGTAGGTGTTCCAGACATTCAATACTGTTCTTCACTGCTTAAACTTGAAATATGTTTGCATACATTCTCTTAAGTGTTGAATAAATTAACTGTAAAGCAAAAACTTTAATTGCAGAATGCTCTCCAAAACACCTTTATATTGGCAAATGCAATCAGTAAACAGTGGGGAAGGCAATAAAAGTAGCTCATTAACTTGTTCACTTCAATAAAGTGCATTATTCACATGTAACCATCTTCTGACAACTGTTTCTGAATACCTCCAGGTTACAAGTGGCAAGAAGCATTAACTCCAACGTACGACAAAGTTTCCTGGTGAATCTCAGTAAAGATACTGAAGGACGGGGAGTGCAGAATCTCCGCTTTCAGCCTAACAGTTTCACAGTGGGGTGCAGGAAGAGCCCCGTCCCACCCTTACACGGTAGTGCATACTTGGGGAGTGCCACATCCAGCCCGTCAGCTACCTTTTAGGTAAGGCACGACATGGCAATCAATCACTCGTCAGAACTCCATTTACGGAAGACTCCTCAAAGAGAGAGGGGATGTTGGGGGGAACCCCACATCATAAATACTGCACCCAAAGCCGAAGTAGCACTTTGTTCCTGGAGGCCCTGGGGCTTCTCTTGCTTTCTGCCGGGGCAGCTCGCTCGACCTTGGGGGCCGGTGACCCGCTCCAGCCGCCGCCCCCTAAGGAGATCCCGCCAGGCGCCCCGCTCCGACAGAAACCGAGAAGCGCTGCTGGCTCTTAACCTTCCCTAGGCGACTGCCGCGGGTTTGTTTAGTTCGCGGAAAGACTGTGGAAGGCGCCAGCCTCTGGGACACCTCATCCAGAAGCAGCCGGACCCCCTCCACCCTGTAACGGCAGGCGGCGCGGCCGTGAACAGCTCCCTGCCTGCCAGCCGGGGCCCTGACATAGGACAGTGGGTGAAACCTTGCTCCGCGAACCCCTACCCCGCCACCTCTTTCTCGCTGAGGAAGAGCCCCGGGGCCCCTCGCTACGCTGGGAACACAGGCGGGTTCTCCCCATCATCCCGCTCCCCGCTACCCCCATGGTTCCCTGAGGGAGAGAGACCTCCCGTCGCCCCACCACCGCGGCCGGTCGCTCACCCGGGTTGAAAAGCACCGTCCCCTTGAGGTAAGCGTACTCTTTGGTGCTGATATCTAGGCTCCAGCACTTGGCCAGGAAGCCCTTGATAGCCTGAATCTCGCCGGTCGAGGGCAGGTGCGGACCGTGGTGCGGCCGGCCCGGTGCCGATCCCTGCGGCGGGGGCTGCTCGCCCTGCCGCCGGGTGGTGAGGATCCTCTGCAGCATGCTGGGCTCCGCGCTCTCCACCGTCTCCAAGTGCACTCGGTCCTGTGCCAGCCCCAGGAGCAGCAGGGGAGCCCAGCAGCTGCGGACCAGCAGGAGCTGCTCCTCCAGGGGCAGCTCCTGGAAGCAGGGCACGTTCTGAACGAAGCGCAGCGTCTTCACCAGCACCGCCGAGGCCGCCTTGCAGGCCACCTGCGGGCTCCTCAGGGCCACCCGCCGCCGCGATCCGCACGGGCAGCTGCGGGACGCCTGCCCCTGCCCTCGCCTCGGCCTCGGCCCCGGCCCCGGCGGCGGTGCCGCCCGCTCCTCGCTTCTGAGGATGTTGTAGAGGATGCTGCTGTGCCGCCGGCTGTCTACGCAGCAGCGGCAGCAGCGCTCCAAGCACGCCATAGCGCTCGAGGGTACGGCGCCGGCAGGACTGAGTGGAGCTGAGGTGCCCAGGAGGCTCAAAGAAGTCGTCCCCGCTGCCTTGGCGAGCCGGGATGCATGCTCTGCTCGTCCTCTGCCCGGCTCGTAACTTATTTATAGGCGGCTGCTCTGTGTGTGTGTGTGTGTGTGTGTGTGTGCGTGCGTGCGTGCGTGCGTGCGTGTGTGCAGCCGCAGGCGTGTACCGGCGGTTCAGAAGGGCAGACACTTTACTGGCTGGAAAAGAGAGAGGGGGGTAGAATGAAAGAAAACACTCCTCCTCCTCCTCCTTTGCCGAGACAGCGATGGAGCCGGCGAGCCGGCCGCCCCTGCCGGCACCCCCGGCCCGGTTTAAATTATGCCGGGTGCCTTGGAGCATGGCTGGGCGGGACGAGGAAGGCATCTCAGGCCGCCGTCTGAGCAAACTGCCGCCGACCCCGAGACCCCCGGGGGTTATCGTCGCAAAATCGCGACTGGCCTCGTTGCCCTCCCAGCGTGTAGCCGAGCGGCCTGGGGCAGGAGGAAGGAGAGGTGTACTGGGGTGAGGGCAGAATTGTTCCGAATAATAAAATCCAAGCAGGAGGGTTAAAAAAGAGATGCCACTAATGATACCAAGGTCTTTCAGTATGCCTGTGTTAAGGAGTGATGCCACATGTGCCTAAGTAACACCTTAGTGCTACTGTGTGGGAAAGTAGGAACAGACATGTTCTTGCTCAGATTAGAATCGTAGAATCATAGAATAGTTAGGGTTGGAAAGGACCTTAAGATCATCTAGTTCCAACCCCCTGCAATGGGCAGAGACACCTCACACTAAACCATGCCACCCAAGGTTCTGTCCAACCTGGCCTTGAACACCACTAGGGATGGAGCATTCACAACTTCCCTGGGCAACCCATTCCAGTGCCTCACCACCCTCTCAGTAAAGAATTTCTTCCTTATATCCAATCTAAACTTCTCCTGTTTAAGTTTTAACCTGTTACCTCTTGTCCTATCACTACAGTCCCTAATGAAGAGTCCCTCCCCAGTATCCTTATAGGCCCCTTTCAGATACTGGAAGGCTGCTATGAAGTCTCCACGCAGCCTTCTCTTCTCCAAAAAAATTAGGGTGGCTCTGTGAGGTTGGGGTGCAATCTCCCTCCATCAGGGTGCCCTTGGGCTGACACCCCCACAGCATCCATGGGAATTCCCTGTGAAACCATCCACCATAAGCAATCTTCTTCTTCTGCTTTACAGTGAGAGGCCCATCTGTCTGATCATATGTAGTTCCATCCATCAGTTTAAAACATGTCCATTTTCCTCTCAGGCTCCACTTGGCCTAATGTGAATCTTTCCTCCTAGACTTAGATACTCACTTTTCTGAGACTCATTTTCTCCAAGTGGTATATGGACTCTTAAGCAACGAAATAACTTGTCAGGCCTTGATGTTTACACAGAAGGGATAGGGGAATAGTGATTGCCCAAATGTGATTTTACTCTTAAATTAAAAAAAAAAAAAAAAAAAAAAGCTCCTTAATTTCTCAGTTGAGCTAAGTTCAAGTGGGTGCAGCAGAGAGGAGTACTTAATCACTACAGAAAGTAAAGAGTTACTTCTGGCTGCTGCATATGAGCTAAAACAGAAACATGTTTCATGTGATCTGGAAGAACCTTGGCCCAGATTTAGAAAAAGTAGCCAGTTGCAGGCAACCTTCTGTACCTGCTCCATCAGTATCTTTTACCAAGGAATATCTGAACTACCCCTGGAAAACTGCATTTTCTTTCAATAAAAGTATGCATGTTTTTTTAACAAATACCATTGGGTGCTTTGGATGTTTTAGAAACAAAATAACTTTAAGCCTGATCTGAACAATTTATTTTCCATGTGAGTTAGCCTTACCCTGTCAGCTTACATAGGTACAGTCATATAGTCATTTCTGTCTAAGCATTTCTTCATGATTGGACTCCAAAGATATATTCTTTACAAATAGCACAACAGGCACTTTTATATAAACCTATATAAAGCACTTGTGTGTTATCTGCCTCAAGTAAACATTGTTTTTCAAATGCAGGTTGTCCAAAATCTAGATTATTGTACTCATGAAATGTATTTTTCTCCACAGACCTAAATGTGATAAAGCCCTTTATTGGCTTTGCAGTAGCAGCAAACTGTTATATTTTATCACTGAAGTAATGTCTGTAGTTTGTAGACAGGTCAGTTTTGTCCTTGGATTAGGAAATAATGCCATTTCACCCAAGATCCTTTTAAGGAAAAAAAAAAAAAAAAAAAAAGCTTAGAATTTCAAAAGAAATAATATAAAGCATTACCAATCTTTCATTTGAATAGTAATGGTAATGGGAAAACACTAATTTATTTGTCTAAAACATATACTTGATATTCCAGATTTTTCCTGTTAGTGCTGTTTTCTTAACCTGTTAGGATTTTAGAAGGTTTCTTTTTAGTCCTTTTCCTTACTCTTAGTTTAGAGGTGGTTTGGTTGGTTTTGGGTTGGGTTTTTTTTTTGAGGGGGGAGAGGATCTGCTAACTTCAGAGATAAATCTTGCCAAGTTTTAGAAAATGGTCATCCCTAAGATTTAGTTTGCTTCAGTAGCACTTCTCCCATGAGGTACATTATTACTAGACCGACTGTGGAATCTGACTGTGGTTTTCGTGATCTTGTAACTTGGAAGGTATCTATGAGAAAGTATGGTAGACTTGAAACTCAGATCACTGCCTTTGCAGTTTCAACTTTGCACTCCAGCTGTGGGAATGTTCTGCTTCTTATGGGATGCTGCTTACAGAGGGCCATAAACTTTTAGGCACTACGGCTTTTATGCCATGTCTGCAATAGGAATTTTTCTGTTAGCGATATTGGCTACAGGTGTTTAATTTTTCAAAGCATTTCTTTCAACCAAGCCTCAAATGTAGATGCAGTTCAGCTCTTATATAATGATTTTGCTGACACAGTTCATTTTCTAAACCAACTTGTACAGAAAGTCTTTGTCTTTGATAACTATGTCAAAATGGGTATCCCATATTGAAACTGAAGTTTAATTTACTATGCAGTGCCAGAAACTACATTACTGTAATTACCTTCTCTCATAAGTGCATGTAAGTACTCTTTTATCTCTTTCTAACTCTAATGTATCCTAATGTATAGGATATTTTATTCAGGATAGATCATCTGTTCCCCAGCTAAAATATTAAGAATGTCCCAGAAATATTTATTAGTGTTTTTCACATTGACATTTAACAATCTGAACGACCTTTATTTTCAAGTCTAACTTCTGCCTGTCCATACCATTCAAGCTAAATTAAAGGCAATAAAGCTTTCTATTCAAACCCAAAAAGAAAACAAAATCTCTCACAATAAATGGCATTTTGATGGAAAATGGGCTGAAAACACTTATAGCAAAAAGTGGATGTGTCTGGTTTCTGCTGAAAGATCTAATCCTCATGTAATACTAAGCTCCTTGCGATACAGTCAGAAATAGTGACGTGCTTCCAGACAAAGGATTGCTTGTTTATGGCTTTTTTCTTTTTTTTTTTTCTAACTGAGACAAAAGCCTTAGATATGAAGGTGATACAGTGCAGTCTTGGCAGGCTTATGCTTTCGTGTTGCTCATCAGTGTCTCTGTATTCATCTGGTAGCACATTTGGTTCTTGGCCGGAGGGCAAGACTTCAGGTTCAGAACAAGACCAAACAAGCATTTGTTTTTATGTCGTCAGTGCTTTAAGTGCACCAGTAGCTTGAGAGAGACCTTTTCTTCCAGTGGGGAATTGGATCCTGATATCCTCTAAATACCTGCTACCTCTTCCAGTATAAGTACTGAAAAATAAAATTTGATCTTAAGATCAGATGTAAAAGTGAGGCTCGATTTGGTGATTAGCACAAATGAAGTTAAAAAATAAAAAAGGTGAACGTGGAATATTGTTATAAGGTTATGATTAGCAAAATGTCATTTGTAAAAGAGAAATATTCAATTAAAACAAGGTTTGGGAATTTAAGTATATTGCTGGTTTTCATGCTTTTCCCATTGTGACTGTCCATTTGTTAGACTGACCACTGGTCATAGTTTACCTATTTTACTGAGATGTTTACTTGTAAGTGTGGATTAAGGGAAAAGTATCATCATGAATAGTGTTCTATAAGCTGTACTACACATTCCTGATGGCACTGTTGCCTCCTTCCATGATGGGCAATGGTTTCCTTAGAAGGAGCATACTGGGAGCCTGTTGCTGCTGCCTGAGCCAAAGACAGTTGATAGATACCCAGTCAAGAGAGGCTGACCTGAATTTACAGAGCTTTTGCTGTTGCCCCACAGCTGCAATTTGGCTGTGTTACTGTATCCCACCAGCTGCTCACGTAGCAGTATGTGTTTTTTCTGGATAACGATGAGCTTATGGTGACATTTGTGTGGAGTTAGCCAGAGTATATAAAAAAAGAGTTTACACCAGATTTAGACCTTTCTACCAGCTGTGTGAAAGTAGGTGGTGTCTAATCCAGTATAAACTGTAGCGACATAAAATCAGCCCTCTAACAAACCTGAACCTGCAAAAGGGTGTTTTCTTTTGGTTTGGGTTTTTTGGTTAGTTGGTTGATTTCAGATTTGGATCCTTTTTAGGGGAGAGTTGGGTTTTTTTGTCAGACCAGTGCCTTGCATCATGGCATTTTCATTACAAAAGTAGGAATCCTGAATTTACATTCACTGTTATTGGACTGTGGACTCACTGTCATATTTCTATTTGCAGATAGCCAATTTAAGGAGGCCTTTACATACCCCATAGTAAATCACCTTTTTTTCTCATACCCATGTGCTAATTCACCTTAGCTAATGCAGCTAGGCTTCAGGGGAGGCAAAATTAGGGGAAGAGAAGCAACACTGTAAACATTTTACAGTGAAATGCGCTCAGCGTTAGAAAAGATTAATTGAGCTCTGTAAAGAACCGTGGATCCCAGCAAGGTAAAACTGTACAGTTAGCTATGCTGCTGGGGGTTGGCCATTTCAGTGTTTAGATGTAAGGAATTTATTTTTTGTCTAAAGTCAGTTAAAACAGCTCCCACACATCTGCCAGTGTGGCATATTTAAGGATGCCATCCCATAAGACTGACTGAGCCAATCTAGTAGTTCACTGGAGCTGAAAGCGGTGTCTCCCACAGACACGTTTGCTGCCGCTACTATCTTTGTGCCAGCTCTGGCACTCACCTAACTCTTTGGTGAGCTAAACCCTTTCACTAAAGTGGCAGCATTTTATTAACAGTCATTATAAGAAAGGTAGCAGAGAAACGAGATACCTTGAAATGTGCTCTCCTTGTTTTATTTTCTCCAGTGATGCATTTGAAGATTCTTCCCAGCTGGCAAGTTGTATCACTCATGATATGACGTAGCACGGCCTGGGTGAATCAGGAAAGAATAACGCATCAAGAAAAAATGTGTCCTTTTCTGCCAGCTTACTAAACTGAGTTTGTTCACCTAGGGATTAGACGAGTGCCAGAGAAGGTAGAAAGGAGTGGCCTTACCTCACTTCCAAGAGTGGGAGCAGAAAGGGGAAAGAGCAGGATCACTGCTGCTAGCCATTACTCCATTCAGCCACTATGTGGAATTGCTCCATCAGGGAGGTAAAACCCTAAAGCTTGAGAGCAGAAAATTTAGGGGTAGGAGAGAGGGCTTGTAGAAAGCTTTGGTTTAAAAATAATCATATAAAGATTGTCTGAAATTGATCTGTGATCTTTCTAATGACACTTGGATAAGGGAATTCTGTTATAAAATATTAATGTAGAAATAACTTCCAATTAATGAGCTTATTAAATTTATTTATCTTGAAGAGTACATTGCTGATAGAGAATAACAGATGAATAATGGCAAAAAGCTGGCAACTTAAGCTGTAATAGACTGTTCAAGGTAGTAGCATGAAGAATATAACATGTTCTAGTGCTACAGTGGCAATAGGATACTACATATCTAATACACCAAATCTTAAGATGAAATTTCTATATGAATATATAGAAGTTATTACAGCTGATTTTCTGAGACTGACAAGTTCACAGACACATTTGTGAGTAACATCAAAGGATATGCTACTAATAAAAAAAATTATATAAAGTCTTGTAAGTTAGAATAAGTTAGCATTTTTTCTGAAAAAAATCAATGTGATGGCTTTTAAAATACATCTTTCCATAAGTTTTAATTCATACATATTTCATACAAGTTGGATATTTAAAAATATTGTCCTTCTGGTGATATCACTTCCCATTCAATTGAGTTCATGTTAGGTATTACAGAATGTATTAATTTCCTTTGTACTGTTCTTCATACATGAGTTTGAAAGATGCATAAATGATTTATAGGTGCACCCAAAAAAATCTAGAATCTGTTTTTAAAATATTTATGATCTTCAAATAACTCCTGCAGTTCTTTGGCTACATTCTTTGCTTCAATCACAATCCACCAGTTTTCTGTAACTATACATGTTCTCGATCTAACAGGAATATCATTTGGCATTCTGTTCTGCTGGCAGATGACGTAGACTGCATAGGACCATAAAATGGTTAGAGTTGGAAAGGACCTTAAGATCATCTAGTTCCAATCCCCCTGCCATGAGCAGGGACATCTTCAATTTTGTTGAAATAATCAGATTAGCTTACCTTCCTTAAAGAAAGGATTTTGCTAACCTAGGTAATTTCAAAAGAGCTGTATTAGGGACTGACCTGTCAGTTATACTGGTACGTCTAGTGTTCCTGCAGCCATTGATAGCGCAAAATACAGTGAGAAGTGCTAACATCTTAATCTCTCAGCTGCAGCCAAACAACATCCTTGGCTGGTCTGAGATTCAGAGAATTTAAGGCTGGCTGTAAAGCAGCAGCTCTCCTTGTTGGACTTCCTAAAGGCATTGTTAGACACTGAGCTTTTGCTGCCCAAAGGGCAACTTCTGCTCATCTCTGTGCCTCTGCCGGAAACTATTCAATCTCAGTTTTGAAACTCAGTCCAAGAGATAAAAGCCCACCATTCCGTTAGCTGTTTATCTTACTATATAAAATTAACAGAGTCAGTTTATGACTTCTAGGGTCCTGATACACCCTTCCTTATTAATTTTAAAATACAGGAATTATCCCTGTCAATAGTAACTTTTTTTTTTTAGAAAAATGTAAACAGTATTTGCAATAAGAAAGCAAGTAATTTGCTAGAGAAGAGAGAAATCAAATTTATTTAGGGTCCTCATAATTGAAAAGTTTCATGCAATGCATTGTGCTAGAAAAATGCACAGAGTTTTATGAAAAAGAAAAAGAAAAGAAGAAAAAATTGAGAGCTTTTGAATCTTCTGATGCTTCACATGTCTACAGACTTGAGTGGTTAGGCTTGCATTTTTAAGTTCACTTTCTGAAACATTTAAATACTGGGATAGTAACACTGAAACCAATAACATAAATTTCTCTGATAACCCCCCACACAAATCAAGGGTAGTGCGCTATTTCAGAGTTAACTGTTCAATGAGGGTGTAATAGACAATCAACATAACAATGTTTAGGTTGTTCTGCAGTAATACTAATCAAGCAACAAAGGGATGTCATTTAGAACTAGAAGTTCGTGTGTTTCCATGAAAGCATGACATTTATATTTTGTTATTTTGGATAATGCGTGTGATCTGTGGTCTTTTTTGTATTTGCTTAGAAACAACAATGAAAAAAAGCCTACAGCATTGATGCATATATACCTTTTTTATTTCATTTTGGTTTAGGGAAAGGAAAAAAATTAAAATGTTCTTATGATTTAATAATCTTTAATATTATTTGCACTCTTTTTACATTTGGTGAACAGGTTTTGTGGCTTTTTCAGTGACAAGGAGAAGGTAGAGACACTGAATGCTGAATTAAAAGAGGAGGAAATTTGTTTATCTTTACTGAATTATTTGCTGAGGGTTTTTGGGTTTTTTTTTTCTGGACATTCAGGAACATTCAAAGCATTGAACAGAACTGTTATTGAACAAAAAAAATGTTAGTCACCAATATCCATACTAGCAGGTTTAGTTCAGAGGAGCAAAATAGAGTGAAACGTTGCTGGGTGTGAGGCATCCACGGTGGAGGAGAAATATGTGAATGAGCGAAAGAATATGTCTCTACAAAGGAGGGTGAAAGGCACTGCCAGTGAATGGTATAGAGTAACCATAAGATGTACATGTGGCATAGAAAATGAAGGGCAGTAAGTGGGCCTGTTGAGGAAAACTTTAGCTTAGAAAACTGGAAGTGGAAAATTTTGAAGTTATAAGGGATAGGGATAGAGAAAGGAAAAGAAAAAAGAACTGGAAATACACTAGAGGTTGCAAGAGGACAGAGACCTTTTATGGACGAAGATATTTGGTCCATAGAAATATGAAAGGTTGGTAAAATATATTCTTTATTTTGGTAACCTGCTGTTAAGGGGTTGGTTAATTTGGGTTTGGAAACAGGATAGGAAGTTGGATTTAGAGAAGGAAGTATCTTTTTCTCTTTCTAACCTTTGGAAACTATAGTTCATGTAGCGCTCTCTAGTGAAATTTCGCAAGAATGTGACTTATTCTCTATTTCACTAATTTTGCTGTCATCTCAAGGCATATCTTTCAAGGTTTTGGCTTTGAAAATGCTGCCTTAGAAAAAGAAGATTGAGAATTCCTTCTTTCATCTTTTATTTCGCTTACCAGTATGTACCGTGCAGAGTATCCACGTCAGAAATAGAACCCCGCCACCACTCCCAAAACTAAAATGTCATAGTTGCCACTTAATTGTCTCTTTTTTGTATACAGAAACATACTAATTTTAAATCTTTCTCTCTTTTCAAGGTCCGGCTTTCTCCATACACCTGTAAAACAGTAATTCATATCATTACCTCGGACTTTTAATCTCAGAATTTCAGGAGCATGGTCTGAGAAAGAGACCTTAATACCTTAAACTTTTAGGAATGACATGAGGGATAGTTTGGAGTAAACCAGTCATGTTTACATATGACTTCTTACTTTTAATGAGACACGTTCTGTCCTTACAATAGCAGTTCCCACATAAAGCATAGAAATCTTAATCTCATATTTTGTAGCTTATTTTTACTTCTCCTAAAGCGGACCTGTGTACTTTTTCTTTGCCAAACTTGACAAAAGTCAGTCCTTTACACACACAGATCCCAGAGGTTCCCTGGAGACTTCCTTTTCCTCTCTACAGCCTTCTTCCCTTCCATGTCCAAATCCCATATCAGTTCAGTTCTTATGAAAGTTTATGTGTCATAACCAGACTGAATCTTTGCCAGTCTTCCCTGGTAAGCAAAGAGCAGTTCATTTGGAAGCAAGTTAGACTATAATTAAAAATGTGAAACGAGGAGAGAGAAAAAAATACCTTACTATAACTGAAACTTTGCGAATGTTTGGGGTTTTTCTCAAGGTCTTGCTTACCAAGGATGTGAAGAATCTGATTCCCTGCTGTGGTAGATGTTGAACTCCACCCTGATTCATGGCATTCTTCTCTGATCACTGGAATTACACAAGTGGTAGCTCTCATATAAAATTACAATACCTTGGACTGTTCAAAGAATGTACTCTAATGCTTTATTCATCCCACAAAGATAAACAAGAGCAATTTTATTAAATCTAGAAGGAGTAGCAATGACGTGATGGAAATAACAGTCACCATTCAAGTCCTCCAGGCTGTGAGTTATATCACCTGCATTCCTATGGCTGCATTCCTATGGCTATATTAAAACTACAGTGGTTTCACATCTTCATTTTGATGAGTAGAAGACATACTCCTAATAACTTTGATTTGTTCCAAGTAATAACTACAACTCCTTGATGTTATGAAGCAACATAAAAAGGAAATCCCATGTGTTTCTGGCATATGGTGTCTGTGCTGTACTGTGAGACTGTAATTTGGGAAGGATGATACACTATTGAAAAAAAATTCACAGTGTTTTTTGCAAAACATTTAAAAGCTGAGGTGCTGTTGCTTAAACACCATTATTTCGTATCTCTGTTGCTGACACAGCTCATGTTGAAGCAGTTTTATTAAAGTCATTACAGGGTCAATATAAAATCTCTGTGCATATCTGAAGTATTTTGAATGATTTATGTGAGTCCACGGATATTCATTATGACGATACTCTTTCATGTTTCCATTGACAGGCAGAACAATGTCACCGGTAATGCCCCAAATAAATTATATCATTGTAAAGCTGGACCTTAAATGCAACAAAATTAAATTTAAGATAACTTTTGAAGTTTGACAATTAAGGAAAGTTAAAGGACACATTTCAAGTAGCTCTTGTCACCCTAGGTTGCCCTGCTCTGGGTAAGTGTTAACATGCAGTGGGCTTTGTGACACAGAAACAGATGTATCATCTGTAATCTGTGCTATGAGTGCAAGGGAAAGAATGAAGTGAGAGAGCCTATTCTAAATTCTCTCACCTTGTCTGGTTTATAGGCACTCTGTATCAGTACACTGTTTTCAGTGCCACACATCTAAGAGTACTGCAGTTTTCTGTATTAGCTGTTTCCTATTATCTGTGGCTATTAAAACATTCTCTTCAGTAACGGTTCATGTGTGAGTACTCATCATTATCCCCAGCCATTCTACAACTGGCCTCAGTGTGCTCATGGATTTCCTGATACAGTCTGCTTTTATGTTGTCATTTATGTAGGATGATGATAACTAAAGACTGGGATAAGAGTGCCATTGTGCTTAGGAACTCTGTGTCTAATAGTAAGAGACTGACAGCAGTCTGGCACAGGAACTATCACAATTGACTGAAGAGATTCAAAGCCAGAGAAGATAGTGGTGAAATTATTTGGCTAGAAGTTATTTGGCAAATCAAAACCAGAATTGGGAAGCAAATCTACCAGTGGAGTTATGGCTTTGTTTAAGCCAGCAGCAAATTTTCCCCTAGATGCAAGGAGGCTAAAATTCATCCCACATATTTATGGCTTCCCTGCTTTATTCCCCATTCCACAGCAGACCTAGCATACACCTTAATTTTAAAATATCACAGGCAATATTCAATACAGTATGTCCATTTCGCTGAACATGCAAAAGCAAATTGGAAACTTGGTTCTCTCACCATCAGCTGAAACAGAGGTCAGCCAATTTCCTCATCAATGCAGCATTAATAATTGTGAGCAGGATTCACAAAGGTCTGAATCATGCTGGTTATTAAATGTTCTGGATCAAAGTGCCACTTTCAGAGAAATAGTGTAAGTTAATACCAATGGAGTAGTCGGCATTTCTAGTACCAACATTTGGAATATTAGCCTATTTGCCTATTGCTGATTATGTGCCAAAGCCCTTTCCACCCAGTAAATACTCTAGTACAGTTTAAATTCTGCAAAACTTACCCTTCCACTTTCATTAATCTACTTGATTGCCTTCTATGGTGTTTTCATGCAGGTGTTAGTTCTCTAAAACCTTTCATAATGATCTAAAGCCATCAGAGTGGTATTTTAGTTCTTCATGTTGAATTGCTGAAGTTAAATGAAAATAAACAAGAAGATCAAGTGGAAGAGAGAGCTAAAACTCCAATTTTCCAATGCAGAAACCTGGCATCATGCTGAAATTAAGCATATGCTTAATATCCTCAATGATGTTAACTGGAAAGAAAACCCAACATTGTGAGACTCCTACTTAATACGCAAAATTTACATGCTATTATCCTAGCTGTGACTGCCAAAAAAGAGTGAAAACTACAGTGTTCTAATTCAGTGTTACCTAGTGGGTTAATGAAGAAGGAAAGACTTTATTTTCCCAATTTAAATCTGTACCTACATGATTACTTTTTTGCACATCACATACCTGCTATCAGAGCATCTAACTCTGCTCAGCCCAGAGATTTTGGTCAGTGAAACAACACAGCCTAGCAGTCCCATAGTGAACTGATGAAAACAAGTATAAAAATATTGAAACTTGGAGTTATGTATAGGGAAAACATTGCTCTCTGCTTTAGCAACTTTACATTTGTTTAGCTTCCTTATTACAGACCAAGACCCATGCCGAAGGTAATGGAAAGAAGATGGGTGGAATAGATAGGCAGAGCAAAATTAGTAGAGTTGAATTATGTCTGCAGTTTCCCAGTATATAACACCATTTGCTGAATATCAGAAGATTTATTTGGTTCTGAATTGTATGTAAGAAAGAGATATGTGATTTTGTTTTAATTTTTTTTTTTAACAAATAGAAAAATGTATGTGATTTTTTATTTCCATTAAATTCATCCTTAAATGACTGATTCTGACTGAAATATTTTTTTGACTCTTTTCAGTAAACTGGTACAGTTATGCTCAACTTTAAGTAGGTTTATTATCTCTATGGTCATATGCTCTTATGCACTTAGCCCTTTTTTGCAGTGCTGAGAATCATGCTTAACTCAGGGTAACGGAGAAAATCTAGTTCCAAAGCAAACCAGCTTTTTTGTGCACTTATGCCAAGAGAAAAGAAGCAATTTCCATAAATTTCCCATTTATATGCCAGGGATTATATTAATTGCCTTAGATATATATATTCATATATGTATTATTGCCTTAGAAATATGTATTCATACATAATCACCATATGGATGTACTTTATTCATTCGGAAACAATGCAGGTGTTTCTGAAACAGATCATAACAGGATTAATGAATTGAAATATTCACAATTTCATGACTACTGAAAAGTTGATTGCATTCTTAAAATACTCTAATCAATTAGAGCGAAGATCACAGAGCAATACAGATTTATTTGATTCATTATCAGATTTAGAAATTTTCATAGAACCTTCTTTGCCATCTTTGGTTGTCATTTTTGTTTAGATCATAAAAATGCATCACAAGAATACAAATACAGTTCCCAGTGGTTAAAGGAGTAGCATTTTTGAAAATGAATAGGTAAATGGTTTGAACCTTTAGGTCAGTGTTTGATTTACCAATCTGGAGATACTCTAAATCTTTTGGTTAAAAAATAAGAACACTGAATCAAATCCACTGATTTGGAAATAAACTAGGGAAAAGAAAAATAAAAATAAACAAACACAAAACAAACAAACAAACAAACAAAAGAAAACCCACCCACACCACAATAAACCTAAACCAAACAAACAAAACAGAGAGAAAAAAACCCCAAACCAAAACAAAACAACCAAAACCCCAAGAAAACATGTGATTTTAAGAAGTGAAGAAAAAACTATCAGGATAACGAAGAGTGACTGAAAAACAATTAATGATCTGCAGTGTGATTCAGACAAATTGTTACATCAAAAAGCTGTTCTGAGAGGCTGTGAACACCTTGATTTACCCTTTAGCTCATTTTGTTTTGACTGAGAACCATTCATCATCCATCCATCCATCCATCCATCCATCTGTGCATCCACCCATCTATCCATCCATTCATTGCCTTCAATAACTTATATTTTCCTCTATGGCTAATTATTTTTATATCTTTGAATTAGTTTCTGTTTAATCCTCCATGAGGATGGTGAGGTTTTTATTCATTTATTTAGAGTCTGTACAGTACAAAGAAATCATAGGTGAGCCAAGTCCTAAAACTTGCCAGTGATCAGGGGATGTAGAAACTTGACCACTTTTCATATAAATTGCATTTTACCTTTCTCGGGTTAAATTAACCCCTAGTTTTCCTTTTCACATTCTGTCTTTTATCACAGTTGTTAACTGCATTACTTAAGGCCTAAACCTGCAGAAAGTTCTGTCAGTTCTTAACTTTAGGAATATGATTATTTTCCATGAATTCAAGTAATATGGTCTGAGCATAGTATTTGTAAGCTTTAAATACAGGAGAACATGCCTTTGTGGCTCTTAATTAAATTAAATTAAACCTCTCTCTCTCAGTTCACCTCTTTATCATAGCTTTGAAATTTAGACCTGCAATACCTAAATTAAAAGCAAATTATTCAAACAGATTTTAATATTTGGCTTCATTTATTCCTAATTTCTTGTCTGCAGTTCTGCTATCAGTCATTTTTACCAATGAAAAAAAGAAAATATGCCTGTCTTCTTGGACTCTTTATGCCCTGGCCTCATTCACTGGGAACAGATGGGAATGGTACAAAGGGGATCTTGGAGCAAAAGAATCTTAATTGAAAGAATGAAGAAGAATCATTCTGCATAGCTTGCATATTCAGTACAAGACTGGACCATTCTGTTACTTAGAATTCAGACTTATAGAAACACTACAATATGTTGTGCATGAAAAATTCCAAGATCACTAATAGATATTCTATCGACATAATCAATTTTGCTTTCTTTCTCCCCCCTCCCCACTATACTTCTGTGGCATCAGGCTGTGTCCAGCCAGGCCTAACTCAACCTAACTCAAAACCATTTGTCTTACCACAGGACAAAGAAAGTTTTTTTAGTCCTTAAAAAAAATTCATCAGTATACAAAAACGCCTGAGTCATTTTTCAGTTAGTACACAGTAATATGTTCCTGTCATTACTGGATAAAGAGAAATGCAGGCTATGTCATGCATCACTGTTGAAGTGTGACTACATTGTGTATTATTACCTGCTGTCTCAAATAACGTGATGTTGTCATAGGTAGAGAGACTGAATATCCACATGTTTTTTCAGCAAGGCTTCTAGTGCCCATTTTCCACTGATGGCTTCTTTTTTAATTATTATTATGCCCTAACTTAATAACAAGAAGGCAAAGATTTTTCCCCAGAAAATGTGTGAGATGAGACAGTGCAGATGTGGTTTGACTGTGCCATTTTAAAATAAACAGGAGGCAATTTTTCCTGATATACAACAGCTGACTGATATCAGTTCTATTTGTTATCATTACTATTAGAAGAATGATCTATTAGGGCTTTTGTTTCCCCCAGAGAAGCTTAAGTTAAAGCTCCAAGGACATTTTCAAATAGACTGTAATAGTTCAGACATTCTTATCAGCAGCACATTATGAAACTGTGCTGGCTTTCTCTTACTTTTCCTACAAGCCTATGGGCCTTTTCTCATAACATCAGCAAAAGAAGGGCAAATTCTAAGCATGTAAGCGCAAAAACAACAGTACCAAACTGCATGGTGCCATCATATAGACAGGTGTAAATGACTTTTCACCTTTATCCTCAGTAGAGGATAATATGCCTCTTAAAATACAATAGGCAACTTGTGGTCTTAGTGATAAGGCTAGAAATATTTAGGAAAACTAATATTCAGCATAGCCAGTAGAGATGAAATATAATCTGTTTCTCCTTACTCAAACCAACATACGCTGGAATTCTACCACCTCTGCTTTTTTATCAGGTTTTATTTGTGGTTTGTTGGGGTTTTGTTGTGGGCGGGGGGGAGGGTTTTTTTTTTTTTAGTTGGTTGGTTTTCTATTTGTTGTTGTTTGGGTTTGTATTTGGTTGTTTTGGGGTTGTTTTGCTACTGTAAATCAAAGCCTCATTTTGCTAATTAATTGTAATTCCTTACTTACTTGTTGTACATTAAGCACAGATAAAGTCTGTCCTTGTCATTATTGTTTATCGTCAATTACAGAAAGAAAAACAGGTAGGTGTAGTTTACCTACTGTTCCAAGCAAATCAACAACAAAATTAAGGAAACAATAGATTTTCATGTTTCTCAGTACATAAACCCTCCAGATACTCACAAAGACTGTTTCAGAGTAGATCATTAAAAATATTAAGTATGCAAAATCCTGCACTTCTAAGACAACAGTGTCTTTTGGTTTTGGAAAATAGTATCAGACAGTTTAAACTGTGTCTGCTGTAAAATGTCATTAAAACCAAATTTATCCACCAGCTCGGGAACCAGAATTTAAGCAAAAAAATAAGCAAGTGAGCTCTTATTACATGTTAGAGCCACTTCTTCAATTTTATCTCCATCCATACTACATGAACTGTGTGCAAAATCACTACTTTTTTACTTATTAGCTTGCACAAATCCTTGTTGAATGACATTAATGTCTGTTGCACCACATCAGTTCTTCTTATGACACAGTTCTTTGAGCTAATTTCTGATTTCTACTTACTTGAAATTCACCTTTTTGCATACCCACTTTTGTGATGACCAATGGACAATGGAAGTACAAAAGTTTGTGAGAACTGCACCACAGAGCATGAAGACAGGGAAGGTGAAGGGAAACACGTTATAGCTCTAAATTACCTCAACAAGATAATGTTTCAGCGCATTGACAATGATATTTTTGGACTGTAGTTTATGGTACCTAGTTGTCAGTCTAACGGTTTTAAGTGTACCACACAGACACATACTGTCATATGCAATTATACTGTGATGTGCCGTGAAGATAAAAGACCAAAGGTTCAGAGATTTAAAGCACATAATAGACTGATATGTTTGTTTTATGGAAAAAACAATCACTCAAAGCAGAGCCATTTTATATTTTAAATATGATACTGGTAATTTGTAATATGTTATAAATTTGTGATAATTCACAGAATTGTAAAAGCATAGGCTACTGTCCAGAGGAGTCTACATCATCTGTTACTGATGGCTCAGGCTACTCTGAGCTCCATTAGCATTAAGGGAGCCTTGTTTGAAAGTCATGCATAACAGTTCCTAAATTCCTATGACTTTCATTAGCTACATCATCATAACATATAGGGACAGCAGAGATTGGTAATATTGTGATTTGCCATTTTCCTTGTAATGCAGCAATGAAAAAAGGTATTTTATATACACTTCTTTCATTGTTCGGTTTCCATGATGTCCTTGACTTAGTGATTATATTTAGAGGTTTTTTAATTTCTTTTTCTGAGATTTAAAATGTTATGATCAGCTCAGAAACATGAACAAACCAGCTCTGCCTCCATCTGACTGTCTATGCTTTGACTCTATAGCAAACGAAAATGAAAGACAATGTTTACAACTTTGTACACCTAAGTAAGGAGATTTTGTCTAAAGAAAAGTTTATTTATTAAATGTTCCATCTATGACCTTTAAAAACTGGATGTACATTATTCAGAAAGCACGGAACAGTGACAAGCCAAGTGTTCTTTTCAGTAGAAACACTCTTCTGAAATTATTTCATAATAACAAAATCTGAAGAGATACTGAGGACAATAGAAATATAATGTTCCTCAGAGAGAAAAAGAAAAGTCAGTTTAACAAAAGTTCTGGCAGTGCATTGAAGGAATTAAAAAAGAAAATCACAAAAATATAATAGTAAATTAAAATTGTCTATTGTGCTTTCCTAACAGTGCCTTTATTTATTTCTGTTTATCACCTGTTTTATTTTTCTGCTTGCCATTAGATGGTGTATGGTTCCCCACTTTAATAGTTCTCCAGATAGTCACCATCTTAAAGCATAAATAAATTTTCTCTATTTTCATTTCTAAGGTTTTTCTTCATACACAGAAAATAAAAATTATAGATGTACAAACAGAAAGAGTTATAACTGTTACTTTGATTGTAAAGGTCCGTATACCTGGCTTAATTATATATATTTGGCACTATGAATTTCACAATTTAGATCTGAAACATTCTACTGCAGTGTAGGAACCAGACCCCTGTGGTATTATGTGTTTTAACATCAATTGAAGATGTGACATTACAGAGCGCATGTTAGAATTGCTATGATTTGAAAAGAAATAAAGGGAAACACTGCTCTATTTCCATATAAGCACTTCATTTAAAAGTATCGTCTGGAACACAACAAAACCAGATAATTCTCCTTATGAATTAAATATTAACTTTGATTAAACTTGCGTTGCTGTACCACTTAATCCTTGGTATTGATCTACTTCTTAATTATCTGAAAAAGTTATTGTGTAAAGACTTACTTACGTCTTAGTTTGGAGAAAAAAAATATACTGTTCTGAGCTATAATTAAAATAACTTGCAGTTACTAAAAGTTTTACCTTCTACTGTATTAACTACTTACAAGCTTGAAAAGAGGCTTGCAAGCAGTGCCGTATTTTAAGCCAATATAAAGTTTAAATTAAGGGCATATTCAATATAAACATAATGATAGAATTAGATGGGATGTTGGCAGAGTACTGGTGTAGGACAGTGGAATTCTCTGTTCATTTCCCAGCTTGGACAGCAGATACTGTGACTGACCTTGGATAAAACAGTCTGTCTCAGACTTCAATTTCCCATCTGTGAAAGGGGACTAATATCTTCCTCCCACATAGGCATATTTTGAAAATAATGTCTTTCATGACAGTGAGACAGTTACTCAGTTAAGTTTATGTAGATACTTGATAGCTTCGCTAGCTGCAGTGCTAGGTGATGACACAGGTTATGAATAGCTTGCCTAGTAAGGAGGTATGCTACCTACTAGAATAGGTTGCTCCTGTAGAACATCTCGAAGTATGGCTAAATTCCAGTTGTGGGGTTTTTTTTCTGTCTCCACCGTTTTCTGTTCCATGTTTTTCAATTGTATTTCAATTTACTCTCCCTGGTGATTTTTCTTTTTAGGTCTACAATCAAGACTAATTGTGACTGACAAATAAACCCCAACAATCAATGGAAGAAGGCTCAGAGGAGATGGGCAAGGAGATGTGCCCACGAATCTCAGGGAATAATGCAGATTGTGACTGACCACAGCTGTTGCAAAGAAGCTGACTTAGCACCAAGGGGACCAGAGAGTGGTCTCTGCTTTAGGTAAACAGCTATCAACATCTGAGTGGATCAGTTGGTGATGTAAATGTTTCTCCCTGAGTTCATTAAAAAACTGTGAATGTCTCCCTGAATTAGCTAGACCAGCATGGAGGGGAGTAAATGACTGGCTCAGGCCAACAGCAAGCCCAAAATCTAAACTAACAAAAGAATTTTGAAGAGAGTAATGGGCTTGAGCTAGCTTCAATTGATGTATACTTTCCTGGTGACTGGGGATACCAGTGTCATGATGGTGAGCATATTATAGAGATCAGTAATAGGAATCACATTGGTTCTGAACTATGTATTGCAGTTGCTGTATATGCATTTTGCTAAGTGTAACTTACATTTGTATTGTGAAATGCAATATATTTTGTATCACTTTGCTAAATCAGAAATCTCATATAACATAATCTTTAAATAAGTAAATTTAATATTAAACATTACATCTTCCATGTGGAATATCTGAAAAAACCCGGTCAGAAAGTATTGGGCTTTGACAGTAATTCACACTGAGCTTCTGAAATGTGTAAAAGACAGTGGTGGCTAATGCAAGTGATTAAAAATAATATTTGGAGTAGGTACTCCTCTTCCTTTTAATAGTCATCAGTCAACAATTTTGATCCCTGAATGTGATGCCTTTTTAACGTGAAAGATTTCTCTTTTGTTTTCAGAGCAGTTCTCTAAACATTCCAAGGTTTTTTAGCTGCTATGTAGAGCTCATTTTATGGCAGCCCTCTTTGTTTTTTCTCATGTTTTGGGTGGCCAGCATCTTGTAGAACAAGAGCTGCAAGTTGATGAGAGATGCTATTGTCAGCAATAAGAAAGTTGTGACGGTATGCAAAATGTAAATGGTCATACTGATGTAGGCTTCAGCTGCTACCACACCGTTTTAAACAGGCATTCCATACAAAGACCATTTACAAAAATGAATTATACCTAAATATTACCACACTGTAGAATTAGATGGTATATCAAAAGTTTATTTATTTTCAGGCTGTGTTACTAGCTTCTGATCACCAAAATAATCCCATAGAAGATAAAGATTTGCATTATATTTAAAAGAACATCAAAGGGCAACTATTATCAGATTCTTGTAATAACAGTTCATGAGCAGACTTCAAAATACGGAGGTATGTCTTTGTAGAGTACACTGCAGACAGGAATGACAAAGTGTTATACTTCGTGCTTGGTTAAGGATTGCCTCCAGTGCTCTCTTACTACTAAGACTAAGAACATGCTGGTCTTTCGATATAGGTCAGAAATGATGGAGGGAGGAAGGAAAGAAAGAAGGCAGGAAGAAAGGGCAGCTTTTTCAATATATTTTCCACTTTGTTGATGTTAGATGTGAATGCTTACAGTCTTTTCTGTCAAATGTTTCAGACTAAGAAAGAGAAAGTTTGTTTGCAGCTGGGACTTTGTCTGAAGGGTGGAATTCACAGGTTTCATAATGGGTTTCTAACTGGAACTGATTACAAATTGTGCACTAGTAACCTCTAAAGTAAAAGACGCATCAATTACAGAAAATTGAGTTACTGATCTTTACAAATGTTTGGTTTTCGTGAACCTTTCTTTTTAAGCAAATCTAAGAGGAGTTCCTATCTTGTGTTAGACATAGGTAAAAAATAATGTGCCCAGACACTTAAAATGGCTCCAAATGTAGCTGAAAATTAATAACATCACCAGATCTCTTTCTTCATTGTTGTTTTGTTGGGTTTTTTTTTAATTAATGTATTTTTCTTGTCCTATCTGTAAGCCACAGTCCTCTTTCATCAGTAGTTAGGCAAAAGATGTCATGGGTCACTCTGATATCCATGGTTTGTATTGATCATGAGCTGTCAGTAGGGCATAGGAAGAGATTGGAATGAAATATTTTAAATAGTTATGTGAAGAATTTCTACTATTTAATATTTGAGTACTATGACTAGATGGAATTTATGGGTATTTTCCCCTTAGACTGTGTGCTTATAATGAGAAAACCATTCAGAAGACTTTCTGGAGGAAGCACAGTTCAAGGTGAAAGTCTGCTATAAGGAAAGATGACATTAAAAATAAGTGCACTCAACAGCTCAATTCTATGGGCATTTAATCACAGCTGCAGAGCTGAGTACTAACCTTAATCCGATAGTGTCTTTAGCTCCTAATAGTGCTTTCAGAATTGCATACCTGTCAGAGAATACAAGATCTACTACTGCTTTAATAGCCCTAGGCATCCTCTAAATTCTTGCTATCAGTCTCATAATTCACACCTTTTGACTCTCACAAAAACATATTAAAAGATGGCAGTATTTGCACAGCAAACTGTTCTGTGGCAGTGTGAAAAATATGTTTCATAAAAATGGTATAGATCTAAGTAAAAAAAAAGAAAAAAAAAAAGGAAGAAATAAAAAAAAATATTGTCAGGCAATACCAGGCTTTGAGCAAAATACAAAATAATGGAAACAGTGGAGTGAATAAGATTTTACTGACAATCAAGATGGATTCTGCCTGAATCCACTTTGGTTTCAGAATTTACTTTGGAAGTTCACCAGAACTGGACAAAATTTGAATCTGGGGTTCAAACTGCTTCCCATAATAGAGTTAAGGTTCTCAATGTGAAATAGTCTACATAGCACAATTTAACACAGGCAGAGCTAATCTGGGCCCTGACTTGAATATCTTTGATAGCACTATACAGAGCAATATAATTGTACTGGTATGGCTCATCCAAGCAGCAGATTGGAAAGGCAAACTATCAAAACTATTACCAATTTCACTGTATATGAGGTAGTCCACTTAGAGCTATTTGGGGTATATTTGTACATAGCACTTCACTCTCTTGAGCTTTAGCATTTCTGAAGAGTTTGACCACATTTTTCCTCAAAGTATAGGAGCATATGGATCAAGGTCTACACTAGTGAAAATGTTTAAAAACTGCCAAAGGAAATTATTATTTAATTGATTAAATTAGTAAATAGCCCAAGTCTTTTGTAGATAAGGAGTCATGTTTTCTAAATTTTTTCTTGGTTGTTGTTAGTTTTGTTCTCTCCATTTCAAAAGTAATTATGATGAAACATTAGGAATATGAAATCTTGGATTCTTTAGAGAATCTGCAGAGCAAATTGACACACACAAAAAGAACTTTATCTGGGCCAAATGGAGTTATAGGATCTTTTGATTTTAACTATGAAATTTTACACAGGCAAGAAATATTCATTGTGTGAAGGCTTAGACCTTGGAATTACACACCCAGTTTCTTAACGTTCAATATTTCATTATTTTTTTTCATGACTTAAGCTACCTTTGTTATGTTTGCTTCAGAAAGATATTAACATGCCTGGCCAACCTTAATTTGTCTGTAAATGAGTAAAAAGTTTTAGTTAATTGTTTATTTCTGTCAAGGGCAGGAAAATCTTAATTTGGACTCATCGAGGGAGAAAGTTTTTCAGCCAACAAATTGAACATATAAGAGTATTCTTAGCCTTACATGACTGAGAGCTTTCAATAGCACAGAAGGACAAGCTGTCCTAGTCTTTCTTATGAAAACTTGTTGCCAATTTATAGTTTTCATCCATTTGAGTTGTGCATGTGCACTGATGCATTGTAAAACTGATTTTGCCTTTTTTCCTATGTCCGTGTTTTGAATCCCTTTACTTTCTTAGCACAGCCTGTCACGGGTATGGTTGTCTCAACCTATATTTACGCACACAAAAAAGTGCAGCAGTAAACATGCATGTAAAGCTTTAATGAGGCTTTTTGCATTTCTGAAATCTGAATTGTCTTTTACATGTTAAAACCATGATACCACGTAATCTTTACATTCAAAATTTTTGCTTAGAAATTGTGGGATTTTTTTAATGGATTTAAAAAAAAAAAAAAGGTAGTGGGAGGGAGAAACATCTTAAGGGAAGTATCAAATGTCCTGAACTGTGAAGCAATATACTGGTTTCAAATGAGTTTAGATGTCATGCATATATTCAACAATGTATCTTTTCTGATGCATCTTCTACATGATCCAAAGGAGGTCTCTAGGTTGGACATCCGTGTTTTATTTAGAGGGAAGAGTAAGAGGAAGGAGATTACAAATTTGATTCCCACAACAAGGCAGTTTACTGCAGTACAGCCTCATTATATGTTATTTCCCCCATTAAATACAAATGTTTGATCCTTACTGCTTCAACTCAGCTTGGCTAAAATCATGAAAGGAGAGCTTGGACAGTAGCTGAGCTCGCAGGCTCACCCTCTGAGCAGGTGATAGGAGGTAGCTGACGTGGTTGCAACCAGATGTATGAAAAGGTTTATTTTACCTTGTAGAAAATGCTTGTGTCTTTTCATTCTCTTTCTGCAGCAGACTCTTCCTGAGCATTATTAAGCTTGTCGCTTTAATAACTAGTTAGTAGATTTGGTCAGAGTGCAGGTTGTTTTGGTTTAGTTTTGATTTATTTTTTTCTCCCCACAAAGCCATTTTCATGTAAATAGCATTATCAATACAAAAGGTAAATTGTAGATTTATAATAAAGCCAATTATATTTATAGGGGAACAAAGTAATCAATTTATTTTTTAATTTATTAGTTTGTTCAGAATTTCTTGCAGTGACATGTGGTCAGAAATGACAATTTAGTTGTAGTGTGTCCTGGGATTTTCCTGTGACCTTCTCCTTGCTGGGTTCATCAGTGCTTGGTTGCAACTGAGATGAAAAGTAAAAGCAGTCGTTCCAGTAAGAAAAGCAAACCCCTTTCAGGGGCCAGTTTTGAGGCCCCTCTTTGAGGGTACAGATCAGTCTGGTTTTAAAGTGAATATGTTTTTCTATATGTCTACAAACTGTTACTTCAAAAATCACACTTATCCTTAGCTGACGTGAGGTACCTAGTTTCTGGAACTTCTGAGTTATGTGTCAAGTCATGCTTTCACTTCTCTACTTTCTTCTTGCTGTATATGTCAGCTAAAAATCCAATTTTCATTCATTTGCCTTGCCAAGGATGGCAAACAGGTATGAACACATATTCACTATCTTTGGCTTGCTTTCCTTCTTAAAAAAATCTAGTTTCATTTAATAGCTCATGTTCTTCTGTTTCATCCTAACTTAATTTTAGTGACAGTTATGGGTTCACTATTGTCTTTTCTTTTTAACTTAGACAGCTTTGCAAGTTTACTTGAATTTATTGATCACATTTCTTAAGAAACAGCTAATTCTCTGTCACCAATGAAAAAGCCATTCATTCTGATCCCTAACAGTTCAGAAATATTCAAAATAGTATACAGGCATAACAAATGTCAAATTTAAAGATGGTATTTCAAATATCCTTTGCTTTCCTGTATACACATTCTTTGACAATGATTTAGCTGTTTTCTTCTAGTCTTTTGTGGTGTGTGTCTTTGCATGACAGTTTTTAAAACTTGTTCTTGTCCACGGTGCTGTAGTATGTGCTTCTGCAAATAGTAAGAAGAAAATAAAGACAAGAAAAATAATAGTACCTCAGTTGTTTCTTCCACTATGACTGGTGCCATTATGAGAAAGAACACTGCATTTATTTACCTTTGAAAGCTTGCTTCCCACCTTGTTCTGAATGATAAAAAGAAGGGGAGAATAAAGAAGAAAAGAATTTCGAGGAAGGAACTTGATGCAGCCGTCCAGTCAGCATTTTAGTTCAGCTCAGAAGGATGTTTTCAAAATGTATCCCCTCAATATCCTCACAGACTGTGTTTGCATTGCAGGGTGGTTTTGGATTGTGCAAACTAGATTCTTCTGGGTGAAGCTAAACTGAAAGATTCTTCCCAGAAATGTACCTAATGCTCTCCAACTGCTAATGGGATTGGTTCTACAGACCAGATCAGAGCTAGCCCACAGTAAACCCCCTCAAATGCATGTACTATCAATGTTGAATCCTCAGCACTAGCTGTTTTATTCTATGCATTGTTTCCCACTTTACTGTGCTGCAGTACTTGCTAATGTAGATAAAGCATGAATTTATTCCTACTTTCTATGTTGCCTATTCATTCCTCACACAGCTGTTGCCTGAGAGCTGGTGTAGCAGATCCCAGTGTTAGGCAGATGAGCAACAAAATTCTTCTGAGGAAAGAATGTTAAGGCTAAATTTTAACAACAAAAATTGATCAGTGTAGAGGATGCTCTTGGAAATCTATTATATAGAGAACCCAGGGAGAAAAAGGGAATAAACTGGATTCCTATAAGAAAGACAAATCAGCAGTAGGAGATAGCTCATCATTAGAAAAGGAGCATTTTTATGTGACCAGGCCAGGGTTCAGGAATAGACTAAACAGAAAAAGCAAAGATACAGTCAGAAGCCAGCTGTGTCTTTGCTTCCTCCAATATTTTCTGGTTTGGTTTTGGAAAGAATAAAATTGTTGTACGAAAGAGACAGTCATAGAAGGGCACTGCTGCTTCCTCTGCATGCAGCTTTTCTCAGTGACATTAGTCGTCTTGCATAGTTTTTTATACATTTCTTCAATATGTGTAAAAATAACTTGCTTGGCGTTGAGCAAGATTTTGAATTGAAGTCTGGGACAACAGTGTTAACACTTGCAGACACAGAGTCAGTCTGTGTGGTGACCTGACCAGCCACACGTCACATATCTGAAATGCTTGTAGCTCAGTCACAGAGCACTTGTACTTCACTCAAGAGCCTCCTGACAAGGTGTCCTGGGTTCAGTAGCAGTAGTCAGTTTTTCTCCTTCTTAGTAGCTTTTGCAGCACTGTGGTTTTGACTTTCAGCCTGGGAACAGAGCTGATAACACGGATGTTTAGGCTGACCAAGGACTTTGTGAGTCTCATGCTCTGCCAGGGAGGAGGAGAAGCTGGGAGGAAGCAGGGACAGGACACCTGACCCAAACTAGCCAAAGAGGTATTCCATACCACAGCACGTCATGCCCAGGATGTAGAACTGAGAGTTCCCGGAAGGGCTGGATCGCTGCGGGGTGGGGGCGGGGTACCGGTTGGTGAGCGGTTGTATTCTCTTCCTTGTTATTTCCTTTATCATTATTACTATTAGTGGTAGCAGTAGTGATTTGTGTTATACCTTAGTTATTAAACTGTTCTTATCTCAGCCCGTAGGAGTTGTATTCTTTTGATTCTCCTCCCCGTCCCTCCAGAAGCGGAGGGAAGAAAGGTGGGGGGGGAAGTAGACTGCGTGGTTCTGATTTACGGCCTTGGCTTAAACCACGACACAAGGACAAACATGCACCAGTTCTCTAGGAGAGCAAAGCTGACATCACTAAGATCGTCACAATATCACCGATTGCAATGTGAATTGTAACACATCTCTTCGGATGATTCTGCAGTAAGTGCAGTAAATTTTGAAGATATGGAACGATCAATATAAAGATTATACTTTTTGATAGTGTTCCTATTCAGAGATGGAGTTAATAATTTTTTTCTATGATTTTCATTCAGTATGTGAATGGAGCAATACTGATTAAATGGCCATTGGTCCACAAAAACTTTCTTCCCTCTAGTTTGAGGAGACATGGATTTGATGGATGGACTATTAAGTGGCTAAGGAGTTGGCTGGGTGGCTGCATCCAGAGAGTTACAGTCAACAGGTCAAGTGGAGACCAGTGGTGTCGCTCAAAGTTCTATAAGGGGAACAACACTGTTTAGCAACTTCTTTAACGACACAGTGGGGTTGAATGCACCCTTAGCAAGTTTCCAGATGACACCATCTGAGTGGTACAGTTGATACACTAGTGGGAAGGGAAGTTGGCTGGATTTCCTATAAAGAATTAGGTTTCACTTGCTACTGTGGTGAAATCCAGAGATACGTGTTGTTGAAGGATACAGAAAAGGTCCCTTCCCATGATTCTCTGTAGCAAGTAACTTGCTCCTCACCTAAGCATCCAGCATGTTCCCCAGAACCCACTTCTTGTTATCCCAGATGTTGCTGTTTCCATTTTTGTTCAACTCCTGCTTTGAAGGTTTGCCTGCTGCTTAAGTTCAGAGGTACATAAGATCTCTCTTAGAAGCCAGGTGAAAGAGGGTTGACTTGCTTTTGCTTGGGTGATGCACTTGTATCTTAACAGAGGGTGATAAGAGCTCAGTGTTTGATGCAGGAAATCCTCAAACTGTTTAAAATCCTTCTTTCCTGAAAGGACATGATGTGGAGTCTTTTCAGTACCCCTTTCTTGAGAGGGTCTTTTTCAGGTAAATTTACACCTATAGACCTTCCTTTTTAGATCTGGTAACTGATTTCATCAGGTCATCAACTCATGTCTCAGTTCCTTTGTCCTGTAATACTGAGATTGTCTGTTACATTAAAATAACTTTGCAGTGCTCTTTACTGCTAGGCAGACTTATCTAAACATAGTAGCTAGCTAATGATACATGCACTCTTACTTGATGCTAATGAAAAATGTAATGGTATTATAATTTGGACTATCATCAACAAAACATGCATCTGAAGGTAAAATTCTTTCCCTGGACCTGAGAATTAATCTTTTTCAGCTGCCATACATTTCTATAATATGTATAATATTCTCCCTCCCTAAGGATTCATACACAAACTGCATTAGGAATGACTTTCCTGACATTGGCATGGGCCTAATTCTGCATCCATTACCTGATACGTAAGGGGCTGTATAACAATATCCTCTGCAACAGGAATGGACAGAGCTCAATTCCTGAGCGATCCCTTTCAATTGTTACCCCCATCATTCCTTATAATGATGAGAATAAAATCAGCCCAGATAGTTTGAAGAATTCCAACCGTAGTTTGGAATTCTTAAAATTAGTTTTAATTTAAGCTTAAAATAGTTTTAATTTTTGCTAAATTTCATCATCCTTCCCTTCTCTTATTTTTCGGTAGCATGCAAGTTTATTTTCAGCTCTGGAGAGGAGCAGTAGCAACTCTTGCTGCATTTGAAATTCAGGATAGCCTTAAATGTCTAAAGCACAAATTTTCATGTCACTTAGTATTTTTCTAAATAGATTCTTCCCCTAAATTATATTATTCCTCCAGTGACTGATCAACAGACACTAATGGTCTTTGTTACAAAGGCTTCTTATGTGAAATATATCACAACACATTAAATTGGTATTACAGCACATTGAAGTAATTTAGTTAAACTTGAGCCATTAAAAATTTTACCATTAATCACTTTAGCTGAGTTTAATTTGAAAAGTCACCCTTACACTACCCACATCGTTACTTCTTTGAACCTTCTGATATCCAACACTGTGCATGTGATCATGCATCCTCAGCTGTCCTGTTCATCTTTTCATATTTCTCATTGATGCTGTAGAGATCTCTGATGGAAGTTGGTGTTGCATCCGATTCCTGTTTAAGTACAATTATTTCTCTTAGCTGTTATATTTTATTGCAAGATGAACATACGTATTATATTGAAAAACCCTTCATGGTGTAAAAAATACAGAGGTACTTAACTTTCTTGAATTATCTAGGAAATATAATAACTGAGCAGGTAATACAAGGAAATGGAAGAATAAGATTTTCAGTAAATGCTGTAATTTGATAAAGTTATTCTTAGAATCTACTGTTGGTAAGAAATTTGCCTTTGTTATAGCACTTAATGGCTCACAAGGCTTTTGAAGAATTCCTTACAGCTAGCTATTTGAGTTTCTGATTCCTTCAAACCATTTGTGCAAGTGCTGATGGACTTCCAGTGATATTTTTAATGAATTTTTATGTGAACGAAACTAATTCTGCTCCCTTTCAAAAGCCTTTAAAGAGAACAGGGAAATCTCACCAAAAATTGTGATCTTTGTGTTGAAGGCAAGAAATGCTTTAATTGTGGTTCAGAATTCAAAGAATTCCATAGTGAAGGCTGGTTTGAAATCCATACACTCTTATCTTTGTATAGGTGCTGTGCAGTGCAAATGTGTTCCAAGGGTCTGTGATGATGGATTCCCAAAGTGTTATTCCAGTCATCTTACACTTATGAGGATGAAAATACAGTCCTGCCTCTTAGCTTCTCTAATACTGTGGATATAGTCCTGAAATGACTGTTCTTGGGAGTTTCTAAATTAATGCATTAAGAAAAAAAGTATTCAGTAGCATAATGAATGTATCTTGCAAAGTGGGATTCTGACTGACTTCTTCAAAGACTGCCTTTTTCTTGGAGGACATCCAGATACTGCAAAAGCATTTTCAGGATTAACAAGGAGGTGTTTCTAAAATGTTCAGAAAAGCAAAAGCCCCAGGAATAAGTGTTTAAATGCTTCCTGTTTGTGCATACACCCTACACAGTGTTCTCAATATGAGCTAAAAATAAAACAAGATCTGCTTTTGGATCTCAGGAGTAGGTACCAGTACAGATTGGTTTTTCTAAAGAGAGAAAAACTAGATTTTTTTGGGTTTGGGGTTTTTTGGTGTTTGGTTTTGTTTTGGTTTGGGTTTTTTGTGGGTTTTTTTTTGTTGTTGTTGTTGTTTGTGGGCTTTTTGTTTGTTTGGTTGGTTGGTTTTTTGCTTGTTTTGTTTGGTTGGGTTTTGTTTGAGGGTTTTTTGGTTGCACTTTTTTTTTTTTTTCCCCCACAGAACCATTAATAGAGTTCCTTCCCACTGCTTCCACTTACTTCACATATGATAGGAATGTAGTGGTTTTGTGACTTGGATCAACTTTGGTTGACATTGGACAAACAGTTTGGAATTCCTGAGATAGGGAACCACCAAATGACTGGTGAACAAATTTAGGGTGATTGCCTAATTGTTATTTTTTAACTTATGGAAGCAGCCTAAATTGTAGGTGGAGTGAAAGTTGATAATGGACTATCAAGTATTTCACACATCTGTCCCTGAATTACAGACAAATTTATTCTACTTTAAAGCATGTTACTGTATAAGCTTACAGAGCTGATTTGTAATGTCCAAGTCCTGCATTGCTTAAAAATGTGCGTGCTGACAAGCTGGTTTGGATCATTCACTGTAAAAACTGATCATGACAACTCTAATATGGAAACTGCTAGTCATTTCAGTACGCATCCAGGAAAAAACAGCCTTGTCTGCTTTCTGTGCTACATCTTAGTAAAACAAACAATAGTATTCCTTTTAGGAGGAACCAGCGTTAAGAGTCTTTTGGTCACAGCCTGGAGTGCTTCTGAAGAACAGCAGAGATGAATCAGAATTCTTTTCACTCTCATGAATTAGTTGGACTAAATGCTTGTTAATCTGGTGACTGTTTGGCATAGGTGTGTGATAGTTTTATTGCTAAAACCAAAATGACTAGTTTGTATTTTCAAGGTTTGAATGCTTATTTATTTCAGTGTTGTAATTGTTTAGGTTGTTGACAAGCCATGCATTCATGCAAGTTTTGTCAATAGGATTATGATGCAGCAACTATTTTTCTTCAGTAAGTACATAATGAAGTACATTTACTTTGCCCAGGACTTAATTAAACATAGCTCCTATATTTTGCTGTGAGAAGCTGCATATTCTTATTTTTCAATAGGTTATATGTGCACTGATAAACTATTCTTGCAAGCAATGCTGTCTTTCAAATGTCCGTAACTCACATTGACATATAATGTCAAGAAACGCTATTTTCCTAGGGTCATGCCATTCTCATGATGCTGGCCCGGTTACATTGTGTTATATCAGGTACTGCTTATTTTTCCTGACCTTAAAAATAGGTCTTTCTCTGCTGTGGTAGGGTGCAACAGCAGATTGCCTTCCTTTTTGAGGATAGGTAATACCATTTATTTGAAAGAAGTAGCACCAATTTTCCAATTTCCATGTAATCTCATTTCATTCCACATCAATTTCAGTTTGAAATTCTTTAGGATTAACAGGAAGCTAACATAGCTTCATTGACATCAGTTGAAGCACATCAGTTTAAAAACAAATTAAACAAATTTTCTTTACACTGACATATCTCAATAGTGATGTTCTTATATTCTCAACACAAGATATCTTTTATTATCAAAGACAGACCTAATGACGACAGGGTGAACTAAAATGTATATAAGAATCTACTGATTTCTGAAGGGCTCTTTTTTTGAAAAGAAAAGATATTAGAAACCAGACAGAAAACCATACATTGATTGTAAGTATTCTGTCTGGTTTTTGAAAATCAGTGCTGAACACTGCTTCAGTAAAAAGTGTGAAACAAAAATAGTGGTTCAGTTTCAGCTAAAAAAGCTTTCTTAAATTTCTTTGTATAGCATCCTTTGAGGAGGTAACTGAGCCTTTGCTGAACAAAACTTCTGCAAATGAAGAAAAACAGAGGTAAGGTTTTGTATAATTCTATTTAAAATAAATGGATTGAGTGTGTGTTCCTCAATATCCTGAGGAGGATAACTGATGAAGATATGTAGATACTCAAATGTTCTGAGCGTGATTCTACAGCTGAAGTTGCATTTCAGAATAGTCATTCTATGAAATATAAATCTAGTTCTTGAAAAACCTTTATTCTGAATTTTCACACAGAATTATGGCATTGGGTAGAAACAACAGCATTTTAAGTACTTCCCAGAGACTTTATATGTAACTTTTGTTGGTCCATACATCTCGAGACAACCATTCACATCAGTAGTTCTGAAATCTTTACCAAGCATTAAAAAAATTTAAAAATTAATATATGAAAAATTGTATTTTGAAGCTTCAAACTGAAAAAGCAGTAAAAATACCAGAACGTCATAACAGCATGTTTTCTTCACACACCAAAGCAGCCTTAACATGACCATTAAACTTTTGTCATTTCCTCTCCCATTCAGTCTTCTCTCAGATCAACATGCACCAGATTCCTCAGCAGCTGATGAGGATAGTTTACTAAGGATAGTATGATAAGAAGGCTGAGAAAGGAGAGATAAGACTATATGCATACTATTATTTTCAAAGATAAATCACTTTTTGTGGTCAGAAGAAAAGATATGTTTTACCAGGTGGTTTAACTTCATTCCTTTGCTTTTGCAAGACAATAAATTCTATCAACTTTGAAAGTATTTGTATAGGCACTCACGAACATTGGAGAGAATGAAGAGAGCAACTTCCAATAGAATTTCCATAAATCTGCAAGTAAATAATATTCCTTCATATAGAAATGTCTTCTATGATTTTTAGTAGTACCCTTGCCATTAGCAAACATCAATGACCTAGTAATTTTATCAAAGAAAATAGAAGTTGACCTTCAGCAGTTCTGCATTTTGTCAGGATTCCCTCAAAGCAGAGAAAATATAAATCAGCATTATTTGGCTTCTCTTCCTGTAGCCGAGATCCTGTGAGCACCCAGAAAGATGTTATTAGATTTTAAAAGTGAGTGAAAACAGAGTTTAAGCAACCAGCAGGGCAGATGTCAAAAGGACTGGCATCCCATGGAGAACCATTTTATTGAGCAGCCGTTTGGTCTGAAAGGGAGCAAGAGAAAACTGAGGTTAAAGAATATACAGGCTTCCTGGGGGTGAAGAGGTGAGAGAAGTTGCAGAACCTGAGACAAACAGTTGTAAAAATTAGATTATGCCTGCTACCTACACCTTTCCTCCATTATTTATTCTCTTATGAATTCAAGATTATAGTCTAAGTGGAGCTGACAGCTATTGTGAGCTATAGCTGTAGCAGAAGTACATACATTGAGAAAATGAAACATTAATTTGCCCTTAATAACCGCATTGTAAATGAACGGAAAGCTCATTAAAGGAATCAATTTCCTGTCAAACCTACTGTGGAAAATCCCTGAGGAAGGAGAACTCAATAAATATGTTTTCTTAATCCATATTGGAGTTTTCTATGACTTCCATGTGATGTTTATTCAGCAAACCAGCCCAGTATTTTGTCTGCATTATCAGTGGCTGAGATGCATCCACTGGGAGAAACTCACTTTGTAATCTTTCATCAGTATGCATTGTTCCAGGTTTCCTGTGACTTTGAACAGATTTGCCTGCTTTTAGCTTTGGCCCTCCAACACTTGCCCTGTTTTAAGCCTTGGTACAAAAGTTTCCTGAAAAAAATGCATATCAAAATTTATTGCCAAATTGTAAAGACTGAGTGCAAAGCTGAAATTATCAAGGAACTGGTCAGAACTAGGAGTGTACACTTGAGAAACTGAGGCGAAGGAGGTTTAAGCTTTTAGCTGTCTGAAAAGTGGGTAATGTAGAGGAGAGAAATCTGTGGAGCAGAACAAGGCATCGGAGTATTTCCTGGTTTTATGGGCTTCATGTAATCAGAGATTCAACGGTAATGAAGATAAAACCAACAGTCACATCATTAAAGTCACAGCTGTCTTACACAGGTGAAAACCGCATCATCCTTTTTTGAAATGCCCACTCTGTTTTATTAAATTTAGGCTCAGTATGAGCTCTGAAGTTATTTGTGGTCTCCAGCTCAGAGGCTTGCAATTCCTTTGTTTGTGTGATAGTTTATTTTCAATATTGGTGGCTGCTGCTGATCTGGGTTTTGGTTTGTCAGTCTTTGTTTTTCTTTAATCCGTGAGGTCATTGACATTGGATTCCAGTGTTTGTGTGAGAACTGAATATCGTCAGATACATACAGCTGTAATGGAAATCTCTTTGAATTAAAGGAATTGAAACATAGGTTGTTTAATTGCATGGGAGTAAAAAAGAAGATGAACAGAATTACAAGCCAGGGAACAGGAAAAACTGCTGATCTAGAGGGCTGCCCAGTGCTTTCCCTAGGTGTTTCCCTCTCTAGGTACTGATATCCATAACAGCTGTAAAGTGTACAGCACAGTCAGCACCTAATTGGAAGAAAGAAATTACTTTAAAAGTTATTTTTTAATGTCTTACTTGATTTTTTTTTTTTTTTTTTTTTTTGTCTTTGAAAATATTCAGGATCATCTTTTGAACTTTGTGATTAAAACCAGAGACCATATCTGATTAAGGATTATCTCCTCTCTCTTATGAGAAATTTCGCAGAAAATAATATATCAAATTCCCCTATTCAAATATATATATATTTTTTTTAATCTGAGATACAGAGGGGATGAATTCCCAAAAGAGAATGGGAGAAGTATAGCGTTTCAACACATTTAAAGATGTTTCATTTATCATGATAGAAGTACTCTACAAACTTGAGATATTCTTGACTCATTCAAACATCTTCAGATAATACTTTTTATATCTATATTGTCTCTCATTCAGACCAGAGGCTGGCACAATACCATGTACTCAGAATTGAGTAAATTGGTCATGAAAGAACTAGTTTAAATTCTTCAAACTTTCTCTTATCCTAGAATGAGCCTATAAATTTCAGTCAAGTGAATATGATTTTGGGGTTTTTTTTTCTCAAAACCATAATTGGAATAAAGGTAGCTAAAGTGTTTTCTTTTTGTTTCCTTCTGAGCAGTTCAGTCATTACCAATTTTAAAAGAATGTATGTTTAACTTCTAATTGTTTCCAGAATGGTATGTTTATTCTCAAGGCTCTAAAAACCCATACTTGTGAAGACCAAGTTGAATGTTAACAGCTGGCTTAATATGGTGAAAATTTCAATTTTTATTGCAACTTAAGCCTAGTGTTCTGAAACCTAGCGAATCCACAGAAGAGCAATCCTTCCACACAAACTCCAGGAGAAAGAGGTTTCTAAAACATGAGGTAAAATGTAGGGTGCTTACTGGAATAAGGCAGGCCTGCCATTTCTTCTTATAAGCAAACAAGGTATAGACTTGGAGGCTTTATTTGGCAAGGCACTTGTGCCTTGCATTCCTGTTGATTTCAGCCAAAGTAGTAGGTCCTCCACACTGTGTACAACTGAGATTGTATCATTTAAGAGGCTGAAAATCTAGGGTAACTTTTAGGGTTCAGTGTGATACTCTACAGACCCCTTGCCCAGACTTCACGGCAGCTGTACAAGAATGTGAAATGACACCACTAACTAATGTCCTCAAAATAATATTTTCTGATTTTTTAATTTTTCAATGTTTACTTTAGGTATTTGGAATTAACCTTACATAGTCATTCCTTCTTACTACTGTCAGCTCTGTGAAGTATTAGAAATGGATAAATCCAAGAATGCTGAAAATCTGGAAATCTTTATTATAAGAACTTTTATGATTTTCTCATCATTTGCTAGCTTATGAATATCTTTGACTTTGACACAAGTCAACTTGCTAAAAAACCCCAATAATAACTTTATAACACCACCTTTGTCAGTATTGTGATGATATTATTTTGCCTTTGGCATGAGGAATTCTTTTTGTTTATGTAAATGAAGTTTGTGAAGATTGTGATGAATGTATGTTTTAACCACACATGCTAATAATAGCGTGAATTATTGTATAGACAGTATCCTTTTCTTTCTATGTATGACAACAAACCACTGAGCCCCAGACATCACTTGTCTTTGATTAATGTTAACTGTCCCTTTCCTTAATATAGTTTTAATTGTGCTATCAGTCTAAGAAATATGAAAGTCAAAACTAGGAACCTACATTACAACAACTGTGTCTGTTTTCTCTTAATGGAATATGAGTGTGTGAAGAGTGCAAGAAAACTTCTAAAGCATCTTATTTACATTACATATATCATTCACAGCTTGACTTCGCGAACGAAGATTTGGGAAGGGCTTTACCCACGCTTACTACAAGCGAGCTGATGACTAAAAAGGCCGATGCGGGATAGGCAAATCTGGTTGCAAAAAGCACACTGAAAGGTCTCCTTGGGTGGTATAGGCATGGTGCGATTCTTTCTACGCTGTCTTTTCTCCTTGAGACTAATTCTGCGTGTGCTCTCAAAGGAGACAACGGCGTTATGTACAGTGTATCTCCAAGTCTCCTGATTTGAGGCCAAGGTGGACCACTGGTGATAATCAATATGGCCAAGGCTGAGGTATTGTTTCAGGGAGTCCTTATATCTCTTCTTTGGGGCACTTCTCTTGCGGTAACCGGTGGTGAGTTCACCATAAAACACGATCTTACGGAAGGCGGTGATCCTTCATCCTAGAGATGTGCTCTGCCAAGCGCAACTGTGATTGCAGCAATAAGGCCTCAATACTGGTGACCCCTGCCTGTTCAAGGACAGTAACATTTGACATATAGTCAGTCCAATGGACATATATATTATCCCCTTTTCAGAACAGTTCATAGGTGTAATTAAATGCAATCATTTGACTGATAAAAGTGTGGAGTTGCAAAAGTTTATGGCTAACTATTATATTGTCAGTCAGAAAACAGGCATGACAAAGTTCTGCTACATATAGAAATTAATACAAAATGGGTAGAAGTTCTTTGAGTTTCTAATAACACAGGTAATTAAGATTCTGGACAATGTCCCAGAGTTTGGGCCAGAGCTGATGCTTTTTATTGTAGACTGCAATATAACAGTGGACTCTGTAACAGAATACTCCCTTCAGAGAGAACCAGTGCAGAGACAGTCACCCTTGCCATCAGTCATCTCATAGTAGACTGCTGTCCTAGGATAACCAGATGATGAACTCTATCTGGAAAATGTCATGGTAGGCTCCTGTAAGTCATTCATGTTCCTGAGTCCTGAAACTGTTCTTCAAACAAGTCTTCAGCCTTCAGTAAGAATTCATCTGTAGTATAACTGGTCTGATGCTCTGTTCTCCAAGTGCCCCTTCAACATTGTATTGGAAAGATATGGCTTAATGAGTTATTTCTAGCATGTGAAGTTATTTTCTTACGCCCTCTATGCTGTTAGGTGATTCAAATTCTTGCATTTCTGTCATATGGTAGATGCAGCCAGACATTTGAAAGTGGATGTTCATCTGTACAATACACGTGCTGCTTCATCACATACTGAACTTAGGTCTCTTGATTCATCTCTTCTCCTTTCTCTTTATCCAATTACAATAAGAAAAATAATGATGTTGTGAGTGCTAGACTATTATTTAGGTAGTGATTTATATTTATTTCTATAATTACTGTTTCTATAATTATTATAGTTCTGGTCTTTCTGGAAGGAAAATAGTTTTGAAGTTTTTTGGTTTAGATTCTTTCTTTTATTTTTTTTAATCTGGAAATGTTATAGATTGTTAGCCTTGTATATGTTGTTTTAGTTTCTGAAGATCCAAAAGGCAAGAGGTAAGAAAAGAAATTAATCCACCCTCTGAATTTAGTTCTGGTCCACTCTGAAGAAGGTTAGAAATATCCAATAATCTTTGCTAAGAGTGTAGTGTGTGCTTAATTACTTTATACCACACTGATAGCAACAGTTAACTTAGCCTTGAGAAGCAGATTTACACTTCTCTAAGTCAGTAATTGGCTAATGGTAGTCTAAACGCTTCTACCTGTGGAGCACAGAGGTGCTAAGAACTGGTCTTGTGATTTCCATTTGAGAAGGAAACACATAGAGTTCTTTAAGGACAGGGATACAAAGAATACTTGACAGCCACAAGGCAGTCACCAGTCAAGAGCTAGCACCATACCTTGTGATGTTCTCAGCAATTTCTAGCCCCAGCTTCAGGGTGAGTGCATCTAGAAACCATTCTTCTTTATCTTCTACACTCAAGACTCTTATGTCCCTGCTCCTGTGCATATGCAGTGTATTCTCCCTATTTGTCTTTCCTCTATTTATTTCATCCTAATAAACTTGTGGAAAATATGTTTCTATCGTGCACTGAACTGACAAAAATACAAGGCTTATCCAGCCCATTGTCACTTTTTCACAGTTGGGATCCCAGAGCACCACAGGATTTAAAAACACACCTGCAAGATGGACCTCAGCTTCTAACAAAGTACTGAATTATTGATGAACAGACTCTGAGGCTTTTAAGGTTAAAATATGTACTATAAATCATACCCCAGCAGATGACCCCAAACTAAATATATAGCTGAATTAAATTCTGGATTCATGTGACGTCAACATGGCCTAGCTGATGAGTTACAGCCTTGCACTCACTCTGGAGCTATCTATTATTTATTATGTCTTACTTGATTTTCAGTTTCAGGCAGGCAAATTGACCATGTATACTTGCTTGTGTCAGTAGCTAATTTTGGGTAGCTAGTCTAATTGAAGATATTATGCTCCTTTAGCTTGTCAAATAGAAATTCACATTTTCTGATTAATGCGATTCATTTATATTAGATTTGACTTGACAGGATGACAATGTGTAATATAGAATACAAGGATGACAGAGTTCTCCATCTCCTCCATCACATTTCATTATGAATGGTCTAGTCAAGGCCATGCCCTGGCATATCTTACCTGCAAAATGATAAAATTTGAAGAGTATTATGATAATAATTAAGAGCCATATATGGTCTACACAATATGCTTTCACAGGTGGTGGTGATATGCCTTTGAAGGGTGACATGTTAAACAGCTGTCTTACATCTGTAACCCTTATATGTAACTGGCTTTGTGACATTCTGATGTGATTGAAAAATTACTGAGAAATGGTAGAAGAAAAACAGGAAATCCTTGAAACAAAGCTAAACAAACTTTAGCTGATACAAAATAACTAAAATATGATCAATTGCTTCATGTGCCTCATCAAGAAGAGATTTTAAAGTTTCCAGTACAGCAATTTAATAAATGTTTTTATTGCCCAACACAGACTTAAACTCTTTTTAAAAACAGGCAAAAAGAGCATTTTGCCTAGTAGAGATGATTCACAGAACCTGTTCTGGAAGCAGTTTTAGGCTAAACTGTCTTTTGACAGAACATCTGGAGCACCACCTCTCTCGGTGTGGCATTCCCAGTAGGTTTTGCACAAACTCAGTTTGCTGCTGATACAAATAGAGGTGTTGCAGTAGCAGCTCTAGGGACTTGGTGCTCATCTTATTAAAACTCTATAGACAAATTAAATTTCTGGACAGTACAGAAGTTTTGCCCTGGCTGAGATTTCAGTGATCATGCTCTCCACAGAGAAGTTACTGCTTTTCAAAGAGTTATTTCACTTTGACATGAAATAGCAGATAGAATAGAATATGCATCAGTCTTTTCTTCCTTGTTTATTTCTAAGACCCTCAATAAAGCATTCTAACATAAGCAGAATAATAGGATTGAGGCCTTTTTCTTTTAAATCTAACTTTTAAGACATTTTAGGAGGTAAAATAGATCTAAAAGAACATCCTGTTCCCAGTCTCTCCAGGGTACAAGGTGAGTGAGAGTGCTGAATGGAGCTTTTAGACATTTCAAAATGTTTAATGGAACGAACAGAGCTTTCAAACATTTCAAAATGTCCAAATGTTCAAAATCACTCTTGGATATTCTACCTTCTGCAATGCCCTGCAGAGATTTCAGTGTGTTTGTGGACAAATAGGAATTATTATAGCAATAATATAGCTGCATATGCATATAGCTAGGTAATGGTTGTCTGATAAAAGGACACTGTGCCAAACTGTACTGAAATTCAAGTTTCAGCCTTTATACTTCAGCATATATATATATATATATTTATGCAAGTGTTGGGTGGATTGAAGAAAAGTAAAATAAATAAGTAGATGCTTTAGTAAGATGAAGTAGCAATAGTACATTACAAAGTTAATGGTATAGTGAGAGACACAGAATATAGAGAACAGAAGGAACCATGAAATGAAGTTCAGTCAAGGCGAAGGCTATATTCAAAAAGTAGTACATTGTTACAGCCATGATGGATAAAAGTAAGGCATAGTACAAATAGTAAAGGAAAATATTTCACTGAAACCAATAGGTATGTCTGGAAAAAAATAAGGTTTTAGGTACACTTTCCTGTCAACCAGTATATCATAAATTTAAAATGTGTCCTTCAGAAATAAGATACTTCATTCAGATTCTTTGTTCTTTATGCATATTTTTTTACTTCCATGTTTGCAGTTTTGCAGTTCTAATATTGCAGCTGTAATGGTCTAAGAAATATTCTGCAATTATATTGCATTTGAAAATTGTATTTTTGAAAATCCATATACTTGTTCCAGCTGTTCCAGTAGAATACATCCTCTCCCTGTAAACCTTGCCCCTTCTCTGCTAGAAAAGTATAAAGAAACAAGTTATACTTAAAAAGTTGAGACTCACAGCTATCAACTGCAGAAAACCAAAAAAATACACACAAAGAAAGCTGTATAGTTTTATATGGTTCAGTGGAGAGAATCCTGGTGTTCTGTGGCCAGTGAAAGTATAAATGAGAACTAAAAAAAATTATGAAGGGTGCTTAAAATATGTGAAGGAGAAGGACAGCTGCACTACATGCTCTATGTAATGTGGTGATTGCAGAAGAAGCAAGAAGAGGCTGGTGGGATTTTTTTAAAAATAAATTAAAAAGTTTTTTTATATTATGTATTTTTTTCCAGACAATTTTTCCCCTCATGCTTCATTTTAAAAGACAGTTTAGAAGAAAAGAGGAAAAAAGATGTAGGAATGTTTACAAATAAATATTTCATGCTTTGTGTGTGCTGTTTTTCAAAGAAAGATTACCCACATTTTAGACAGATATTTTAGCTAGCCTGAGCTGATAGTTGTAGATGGCAATAAAGATCTACAGTTGTCTTAAATACAACGAACAGTAAGCTTCAGCTGTGTTTCTGTTTATTCAGAAATATAGAAAAATATTGTTTCTCTCTTTTTGAGTAATAAATGTGACAGTACACATAGAACTATAGCTATGAATACAAGAATAATGCAAGGTATGAGAAAAATTCAAAGCTGTGTTTTGATGGGTCAAGCATGAGTGGAATCCACTTTTTGGGAATTCATGAATGAGGATCAAGGTAGGTTTGGCGTTCAGTATTTCACTTTTGCCAAAGAAAAGATGCTCCTCTTTTAAAAATCCTGCTGTACAGAGTTCTTGATTGTCAGAAGTGCTTTTCCCAAAGCGCTGTGATTCAGCCTGATCTTAAGAGCACTTCTCTCCTATTACATACTCTCAGCTTGTCTAATCAGGGTCCCTGTAGCTTGAGTGGCAAGGCCAGTCCAATTTTATCCCCCCATAAAACTATAGCACAGGCAGAATTTTCCCAATTTCACACTTGATGTTAACCTTTCATTAATTTCTGGTGCTTGTATCTTATTTGACCATTAACTAAAGGCTGCCATCTTGCTACACAGTGTAGCTTTAGCACAGGTTGTATTTTTTTCAGAATTCCTGAGACAACCATGTATACAACTATCATATTCCACCCATATCACCATGGCAGTTAATACAGATTTGGGGGTGAAGATTATGGGAGCAGAGAGAGTTTATGGTAATAATAGATCTCTTTCTTTTTTACATGAGGCATTCTAATTCATGTAATGTTCCTTCTTTAGTGGACAACTACAGCAGATTGCCTATTCTTGAGCTCAGTATTAATTATGCTTACTAGTGCTTCTGTAGTTGAAGGTCCCATGATAAACTCCTATTTTATATTTAAGGGTTTATAATTCATGTTTAAAAGCCCAGTTTGGACTGAAATATGTCACCACCATCTACAACCAACCTAATCTGACCCGGCAGTAATGCATGATAGATATGGAAGGAAGAAGCTGCATTTTGAATAATTCAAGGTGATTACCTCACGTGAAAAATCATTCTTTTCATGTGCATGTCATCAGAATGGCCATATAAGTATGCACCTAACATTGACTAGCTATATCTCATCATACCATTATGTCAATAAACACAGGCCAGTCCTCTTCCCTTTTTCTTCCCAATACAATTTGAATTACAAGAACTGAATTAGTTTTTTTCGCAAGTCAACAGAACATGTGGAAAAGCTAAATTTACCAGTCTTTTGACATTCCAAGTACTAAGATCCATGGCAGCAAGATTTTTAATAGGATACCTTAATTTGTATGTCACCACAGGAGATATCTCCATTGATACTTGTGTTAGTGTGGTTTTGTGAATTATGCAGTTATTCGAGAGCAGAGTTAGAGCTTTAGAGGACAGGTGTGTGCATCACAAGACCCCTGACATTAATGAATCTCTAGCTGAACAAAATCATCAGACTCAGCGCAGTACTCTTTCTAACCTATATATTCAGCTCAAAATTGAGTATCAAATTCTTTCTGCCAAAGAATACAAGTAAAATATAAATCAATGAAGCATGTAGTTGTCAAAGTAGAGTCATCAGAACAATGATTCAGCTACCCTTTGTATAACAGAAATTAATCTCCTACTTAATCAACCTCCATCCTAAGAGATTATAGAGTAATGACTTCTGTCTTTTTTTCAAAGCCTGGTAGTGATGGGGAGCAGACCAGGTACTCACTGAGAGTTGAGAGCCATCAATCCAAAAAAGATCTACTATATAACAGACTCTCCATATTTTGTTGATGTATTCCTCTGTGTTTATCTACTAACCTTCCCCAGAATTCATAATGTACACCAGAAAAATGCCAGCCCTCCAAAAATGCAGGAATGGAAATGTGAATGTGGTCATAACAGTGCAAATAACTATGCTACAGAGAAGTAGAGATCTTTTCTCTCTTAGAGACTGTTGCAACATATTTTGACTGCTCGATTTCCCAGCTTTTGTTTCACTGAAAATATGGAAATTTTTTAGTATATTTTTAATTCAGAACTAAAGTGGCTGCAAAGACTGCTACAATATCCATCTCTTTCCCACCTTTTCCTATTACAATCTTCACTTCCAATATTCTTTCTGATATTAGTGGATGGGAACACTTTAATTAAATATGTTGGTTTATGCATTTGCTGTCCATTTAATATTGATCCCCTTTTAAAGTGTATTATGTACTGTGCTCATTTCAGAGTACATCTGTTGGCACCTTACCTTAATCTGCACATATTGTATATCTTTCCTGCGTGATTTGTTTTTCCGCCATTCATTGCTTTGATTAACTAATTATTAATCAATAAATCTGAACTGTCTTGTAATTTTGGTATAGAATTACAGGGTAGCCCTGTAACTGAGATCTGACATGGAATACTTCACTTCTAAAGCTTTCTGTAGCATAACTACTGGAACTGTAGCAGTAGCATTTTAAATGCCCTGTAGTATCAGCCTTCAAATAGGTGTGTTACAAGGAAGATCTCCCTGAGAAACAGTAATGGTAGAAAAACTGCCTATCCAAAAGATCAGTAGGTGTATGTTAATACCTTTCTGATCAATAATTAGCCATGTATTTCCATTTTCAATTCTAACTTTAGCTGCTGTTGCTCAAAAGTACAACTTCAGTTCCTCAAACATAACTATGAAGAAACTCCAAGGAAGAGAGTACATATCTCAGCCAGGCACTACTGCTTGAAGTATTTTTGAAATACGTGGACAAAAATTATCTTAACGGTAGATGCTTCAGGATTCTGCAGTTTGCTGGAGTCGTATGCAATGTGTACTGTTCTACCACTTCTATTTGAGCCAGTATGACCTTCGTAAACTCTTCCTTAGAATTTAACTTGAAATGGTTCAAGAATGTTGAAGACCATTTAAAGAAGTTTTAATCTTTATGGAACTGAGGAGGAAAAAGTCTTTCTTTATAATGAGATTATTCTGTATTGTCAGTAAAATATGTTTGGTTTTCTATGAAATCTTTCCTATAATAAATAATTCTTAATTGGTGTTCAAAATTTAAGAACATACTATAATGTATACCATACACTATATATATATACACATATATATATTTATATATATTTATATGTGTATATATATGTATATATACACATATATATTTATATATATTTATGTGTATATATGTATATATAAATAAATATATATACACATATGTATGTGTATATATATGTATATATATAAATAAATATATATATATATAAAAATACTATAACACACTATAATGATGTCTTCCTGACATTATTTTATCACCTCTCTTTGCAAGTCTCATGTTCAAGTCTTCCCCGTCTTTTGGTTTTTATGACATTTTTTCACCTCCTGTTCTCATGCAATGAGGACACAGTAAAATAAAGAAAATGAGAAAATGAGTTTATTTTGCAAAACCTGTATCTATAATGCACAGCTGAGATGAGCCATATCAAACGATATCTTGCTTGTTGTTATATATGCAGTTTTTTTCACAATAGCAGATTTCTAAAATAAAATAACACATATCAGACATACACAATCATTTCTGTCTCATATCTAGAGATTCTCAGTATTTATTCATGGTTTGTGTTTGTAAATCTGATATGTTGTTTGTTTCTTTTTAAGAAGTTATTGTAGTGAACACTCTAAAAATGTACTTCAGTCCTTTGATCTTGTCCTTCAGTCTGATGTGAAATAAGGAAAACATGACTTCAAATAAAAAGCAGCAACTTCACTTCTATCATTTTTAAAGCATAATTTACAAAACAAACAGAAATACCTTGGTTTTCCCCTACTGGTTTTAGATGATGTACAGATACAGTTTCAAAAGCTGACAAGATGTGTTTAACAATCTGAATTGATGCAATTTCTTTAGTAATAAAAACAGTAGAAATCATTACCATCACATTTTAAAATATCAGTGTAAATCATAGACTAAACATATTTAAAATATTTAAAATAATTCTAGGATGCTGAATAAACTTAAGAATCACAAATTAATTAATATTTTAAGGTCCCCTCCCCACCCTAAATCTGAAAGCTATGCCTCATTTATCTATTCCTGAAAGTGTGAATTTATATATCTAAAAAAAATAAAAAAAAAATAAAAAGCAGAAACACTGAACAGTACTGAAAAATTCTCTTCAAGAGAGTCAATCATCTCTCTTTGAGATACTATTGCAAACTGATATAACATTTGAAGATGATTTGTGCTTTTAAAGACAGGCTAAACGTGTGAAAAATCACTGTTAAAATACAGCTAGATTAGTTGTAAAAATATTGTGAGTTCTACAAGAATTAATTGGTAGTGTTGCTATTGCTACTGTATGCTCCTCTGATCTTTTCTCATTCTTTTTTTCATCTGTTTGAAGAAAATTAAGTAGAAAAAGCAATAACAAGGAAACCCACCACTGCTGTCTTAAGACAGCATTTGTTTCCTCAGCTCTTCTATACATAGAATGAAGAATTACAATTTTGGTGTATGGATATGATGGCTTAATGAAGCTGATAAGGGGAAAGCATTCAAAAGGAAAAAAGTGCAGTTAATTAAGAAGCTTACATTAACAGTGCATGTGTTCCAGCTGTCTGTCTCTTACATGTTTCGCTTTTAGAGGAATCATGTATGTCTAATGTTGTTCAATGTCATTTTACTGAAACTGGTATTTGAGAAACTTATTGAGAAAATTAGAAGTGATGAAGTGGCCCAAGGAGGTAATATCAGAGCACACTGGAGATTCTGATATGAAGACCTAGGTTCCTAATTGTTATTATGCCTACAAGGACACTGTTAAAGGAAAAATGAATGCCTTGTTTCACACCTGCTGTGAAAGGTGCTGCAACTCTGGAGCTTGCTTAAATCATTCTTCCCGAAACAAGCTACTGAATGAAACTAGGCCATTTAATTTCCAAACACCAGTAATTAAAATGAGTCACATCATCAGAGTTTGGCAGGGCTACAGCTTTCCTTCATTTTTTCATTTTCACATAAATTTCAGTGAAGGTCAGATTTGTCGGGGGGGAGGAGAAGAACCTGCCTGCTTTTGTGCTCACAGGAGGTTAAAATATGACTTGTTCACAGTGTCCCTCATAGTCCAAAACTTAATGGTCCTTGACGGGGATAACCTAGGAGTTAATTTTACTTTGTGTCCCAAAAGCAGTCATTGTCACTGTAATCCTTCTTGCAGGCTGAAGGGTATCTTCACCACCTGATCAGACTTTCAATAACGATTGATGAGCAATATTACCAAGTAAGAAGCACTTTACTAGTGCTTTCTGGTAAAAGACAAAAAGAAAAAGAAAGAATGCTGCTAGCTTACTTTTTCATAATTGTAAGACTTTCCAGCATTCTTTACTAAAAATGTCAGCTTCCTCTATTTGTAGATGTCAAAGTCAAACACTGCAAAATGAGGAACTGCTTCTTCTTTCTTTTCTTCCATATTGTTTGAGTCCACCTGGAGAGAAGGACAAGTTTTGTTATCCAGAGCAGAGGGATGCTTGAGCCAGAGGCAAACACCATCAGGAAGGTCTGTGCTCTAATATCTAGGCAGCAGAGAATTCCATGTGTAAAGAAACCTCCGAAATATTTAATTTCCAGACTTTAACAATCTTTAATGAAGTCAATTTACCTAGCACATATTTGAAATACATGCACATGTTCTTTCTTTCTTTTTGTTGAAACTTGTCCAGATTGAGTAATGCTATAAACAATAAATCTTCTCATGTAAACAGCTGTAAAAGTATTTTAATATAGACACAAGAGTATCTTTTTCTCTTCCCTGACTTCTGTACTGAAACTGAAAAATCTAATAGTTAATTCTGCAGGGGGCAACATCCATAATGAAACCATTGATTGAAAAACAGCTAAGGAGAGAAAATATAGGACTATCTTGCCAAGTACTACAACTATAAGCAATGGCTTCATATGTTCACTGAAGCTAAGACGAACCATTTTAGACTCCTAAAGTAAGTTCTTACACATGTGCCATAGATTTTCTCTCTGTGTTCGCTACACTGAGGACTCTTAACCTCCCTTTGGCAACATGTGTGAAACAGGATCTAGATAGACAGAAGAAAAAAAAAGGTAGTATCCGTTTGGGTGCAACCACAGCTGAATTTCAATAAATTCTGAATTAAAATTATAATATAGGGATTAGAAATCAAAACCTAGCTATAATTGTGGAAATAATTTCCGTAGTCAGGTTCTCCAAAGAAAACATGGTGGCTTTTAGTTCATGAGGGCATTGCTAGAAGAGTAGACTCCAGACACAAGTTTTTTGCTTCATACAGAGTAGCATGCTCATTCCCCCCAAACGGTTCCCAAGGATAGGCAGAAAGGGGATCATATTCACTACATGTTTGATTTACACTAACAACTCCTGGAGAACAGAGAGCTACCACACTCTCCTGCACGCCTTTGGTAGCAGGATCATGGGCATGAACACTCAAGCTGTTGGTCTTCTTCATGGTGAAAAACATTTCCATCCCCTAAGAAAAAGGGATCTGAGCTCAGTGCCTGAGTAGGGGCATGCACTGTGCTATCCACTGTAGGCAGCAATATTAAGCCAGTTCAAGTGCCATATGCAGAGTGGGTAATACCAAATCTCAGTTTACCCTTCCACTTCAGGAACCATTCATGACACACATGGGACCATGCATGGTGGGTGGTGGAGGTCTGACTGCTGTCAGCATTTCACAGATAATTGAGGACTGTGACTCATCCCTCAGAAAGTGTTCCAGGATCTCTGTCATTGTCACTGTGCTCACAGGAAGCCCTGAGAGGAAGGAATCTTTGTGTGGCTCTGTGAATCACCTGTGTTTCTTTTTATCCTTTTAAAAATACAGTTCATATGAGCATAGAATAAGGGATACACATTTACTCTGAGCAACATAGGTATACAGCCAGCTGGGTGCATTTCACAACATACATTGTCCCGTAATGCTCCCACAAGTGCCCAATTCTGAACTTCAGAAGGAAAAATCACATACTCAGTTAAGCAAACACATCCAACACCAACAGTGTTTTTTTGTTGTACCTAGGCATTGCTAGGCACAACATCTGAGCACTGGGCCATGGAGCATCCCAGACTTGTCCTCCTCTCATAAAACAACAAATTTTTCTAATATCCACAGGTTCCTAAAGGCAGAGTCTTTCTAGCATCAAGACTTCTCATTTCTAGGTATTTCACCATGTTCCTTCTGCGGCTTGTCTGGTGAGTTGAACAAACTTCTGCTCCCTGATAAAAGGGTCTTACAGATGTTATTCGCAGAGCCATGTTGCTTCTGGTAGGCCTAGACCTTCTTCTGGGGGCAGCCCCAGTCCATTTGATAGGCCAGCTGAAGCCTTACTGGAGTTTCTGCCAGAGAATCCACCCACATTGTTGCTCCATCACTGACATTCTGAACCAAATCACCATGCCACTGTTCTTCCCTGCTCTACTTCCCCAGATTTATGACTAATGCAAAAACTCCTAACTTGCCAGATGAAGCTGACCCCACAACTAGATGAGCTTTGCCCAAGAGTCTCTGGAAAAGGACAGTCTTTCTGTTACAGTGACTTTTAAAACATTTTTATTTTTGAAGCAAAATTTCTAAAATAGAAATAATTAAAACATTATAACATAAGTTATGCTGAATTTATACATTTTTTTAAAAAGCACATGTCCCCTTTTTAGAACGTAAACACTTCCTAATAGATCTGAATTTGTCTGATTCATTTAGTACTGGCTTCAAACAAATGGTTTTCTTGTTCACAGGAAAGCTGTAGGACTGCATGTCTCTTGGACTCCATATAGATAGCTACTATCTGTGTTTGAAGGGTACTCAGAATCTTACGTTCCTCAAAAGGAGCCAAGTGCAGAACTGCTGGCTACAGGAGAGCTACAACATTTTAGTAGCACTGCATTTGTCTCTACAAAACTACATTAAATGATGACAGGTTATGGAAACAGGTCTCAAGAAATCTGTTGCTCTATGGTGGTTTTTGTATGTGACTTTTTTCTAAATTATGTGGAAATAAAGAAAAATCATTTCAATTGTTTGAGTTACAGGCAAAACGCCATACATTCAAATTTCTCCAATTGTGAAAATATTGTTTCAATTGCATATATGACCGTAATGTTATTTTCCAGAGAAAAGGACTTTGAGTTATTGAGCCTATAAAGCTGTTGACATGATAATTATATTTATTCCTATGAACATTACTTTCTGTTGAGAAGATTTACACGGTACTCTGATGGGTGTAGTCACTCTAATGGTTCTTCAAGGGAATGCTGCTCCAGAAGCAATTCTGTGAGCAAGGTAAGACATTTATTGGCATTGCCAAAATGAAAAATTATCTTTAAAATTGTTTCAATTCTACTGCTTAAGAAGTCAAACCTGTCTTATTTTTCCTAGCAGGGCTAGTCTTGTCTACTTTGGCAGGCTGGTAAGACTGATTCTTTTGGGAACACAAGAGAGACCCTGAGGATAGCAGATCATCTGCCCAAAGGGTAAACTTGTCCTGTGGCTGAGGTCCAGCTCTACCGCATTTGCAGGGCCTGCCATCCCAGTTTTAAACCTCCCCTGGCATTTGAGGACGGGCCATCTGGAAAATTTTGCATAATAGGAATTGAATTGTGTTTTTAAAAGTCATCTAATGTTAAAGAAAAATCAATGCTAAATATCTAAAAATGGGTGAAATAGATTTAAATGTACCCTATACACTACAAGTCCTCATCACAGCTCATGTCATTAGAATAAAAGCTGTATTTTTGTGTATAATTAATAGTAAACATTCAAAACATAATTCACATTGTTTTCTGTCATGCACAGCAGAAGTTTTAGGTTAATATAAAATTGTCTTCTAACTATCCTAAAACCTTTTGGCCTTGAAAGATAATTAAATATATTTCTTGATCCAAGTTACCTTAGTAACTGATAACATCACAATATGAGTATTAGTGACTGGAAAGGTGAAAGCATTTTGTGTGTTTCAAGTGGAAATTGACAACTCTTTTCCATTTACATGAAAATGGCATCTTCTTTATTATGAACAGCTTGTGTTGCGGGGATTAGCCTCTCCCAGTAAGCATCCAGTTACTTGTCAAACAGCACCCACAGTTAGAACAGACTTTTTAGGAAAAAAAAAGTAAGCAAACAAAATAATTTATTATATACAAAGCAAAAAGTACTTGAATAATCAGCTGTTGTTAGAAAAATTCTCTTCACTGAGACTGCTCACATGAGTAAGGATTATTTGGACAAACTCATGAAACAGAAATTGTTCGGTTTTCACAGGTTAAACAAAGAAACATGCACCAGTACCAGGAATAATCAAATATACTGCCTAAGCTGAAATTTTTTAGTAATAAGAATAACAAACAAAAGACAAAAAGAATAAAGAAGAAGTGCAAAATATCCCTCATATAAGCAACACAGCGATCATTATTATCCTTTTTGTCCTCCTCTATTATTTCTGTTTTGGCTGTTGTTGAACAATACCAAAATCTTCATTTGGACCCTTTTTACTTTCCTGTGCACAAAGATTCAAATGAATATTATTATTACAGAATTAACAAAATACAATATATTGAGTGTAAAAATGAAAACTGTGATCTGGTTTGATCTAAATTAAATATATGCTTATGATGTAGCACCCATTTCATAGATGAAACATATACTCATTTCATAACACAGTGCTTCTGCTTCCTGACACTGTACCTATAGCAGCAGTGAGGTTTTATATGATTGTCAGCAGATTCCTGATGCTGTCACTAACATGGAGGAAATTCAGTAGCGGGCACAACAATGAAGGGTGCCTACATGGCTGTGAATTCCTCACAACTGTCACCATTACTGTGCTGGGCTTGCAGATGCACCCAGAGCCCCCGAGAGCTGCTCTAGCCTCAATTTCTGCTAGAGGCAAGGAAGTTGGTCATGTGGGGCTGGTACAGCTGGGTTGTCCTCTTAAAGGAATTCACAAGGAACTGGACAATAGGTAGGTTTCGCCCCTTACTGCACAACAGACAGCTAAAAGGTAAAATTCAAAAGCTACTTAAGGTAAGGAAGAGGGAAAAACACAAGTATTCTTCTAGTACATGCTGACAGCAACTCATTCCTTCTCAATTATGCCGCCCGTTAAAAACAGGTACTTTCATGAAGTCCTGGTATCTGCAGGCAGGCATCTGAGCTCCTCTGAATGAGACTTTCCTCAGGAGCACTCTCAAGCCCTGTCAGGTGTGAATTCTCTGATGTGTTCTAAAGTGGGGTCACATTGCTGCCTTTTCTTAACCACTTGTTTTAAAGATATTTATAGGAAACTAATTGTCTTTGCGACCTTTGTCTCCCGACAAATTTAGATAAAATTAGTCAGTGAATTGAATGCCATTACAAATTGGTGCAGAAGGGTGAAATGAGACTTTAGGATGATGAACAGAAATGAAGGGGGTCGTGTCTGGTCATTTAAAACAAGATGAAAAAGATTAATTATTCAGTTTGGGAAAAGAAAGCAAAAAACAGATAGGAGCCAGCTATACAACAGAATGAAGAGAACAGAGGGGGCCAACCAAGCCTTCCTATTTTGAAGGTCAAGAGGGCATTTTATGAAAACATAAGGTAACAAAGAGAAAATACAAAATACTTGAGGCAAATTACTTGTATTGTCACAAGGCTCCAACATACAAAGCACAGCATCTGCCATTGCCATAGCTCAGACAGTAATTACAGTAACTATTCATCTTAATAATTTGCAGGTAAACTAATTGCCATGATCCAAAAAGTCAGTCTTCTCACTATGATATATTACAGGCTAACATTAGCCATGTTACAGAATAAGCACTGGACCTTCACCTGAAGCACTTCATGGCGTATCAGAGTAACCTCGATAAGAGAAGAGAGAGCTACATGTTGCCACGCTTTGCAGTTCCTGTACTCCAGCTACCATCTTAATCGACAGCAGTACTCAATCGAAAAATCTAGGAAATGACATCTCCTTTCTTATTTTGCTAGTTAGTGACAGGAGGCACATCCTGCAACAGTATCAACAGCAGCATTGCTTAGTGAAGGATTCGAAGGCTTTGAAACAAGCAGCACTTCTTTCAAGGAGGAGAAGCTAGGTTTGATTGCTTAAACAATAAATAGTGATTATTAGTACTACAACTTCTTGTTTTTATTATGTACAATTTGTTGGGTTTATTGTGGATGACACATACTCTTAAAGACACAGCGAAATATCAGTCAAACCTTTCATACTAAAGACACATTTTGGAAAAGTCATAACAACTTTAACTAGCCTCTGAAGTGCTCTCATATTTACTCTGAGATTGGTATTATCTTACTTCATGCTTTAGTTTGACCTTGTTCACCTAGATACCATGAAAACAAGCTTATTATTTTATCCTCCTGACAAATAACGTTAAAGCCATACTTAATCAAGTACTAACAGAATTTGAAATTAAATTGTGTCTAAATCAAATCATGCTTCTTCAATATATTGTGTTGCTTGTTTTATGCTTCTGCATTAAGCTCTCATTTTTATGCAATCTGCTGTTTGTTAGTCTCCTGTGATACTCCAAACTTTGCTGTTTAGTACTTGAAGGAAGAAATAAACTGACTTCTGTATTTCATTTTGCATATTCATCCAACCCAGGGTTTACCTCGTAATATGCACACATTTATTTTATGAGGACAAAAGTCCAAATACGTTGTAAATTACCTGTGGTGTTACAGAAAATCTTGAGAAAACTGAAACTGTACAATGCTCCTCTTAAAACTTGAAAATTATTTTTAAGTTGCAATAAAGCCATCTTTCATATTTTACAGGATCAAGGTAAAGAAAAAAGGGATATTTTTCCACAGGTTTGAAAACTTCAACCTGTTGTCTTTTTATGGAATTTGTGCTTCCAATTTCTCTACTGAACTTGAAACTGTGAAACTGAGGTTTACTGATTTATTAGGTAATAACCTCAGTGCTTTTGAAGAGTTAGTTTCTGCCTTAGAAAATAAGATAAAAATTCACCTGCCAATTTACCTTCATTACCCATCTAATCCCCATCCATTTGAAGCATCTCAAAATATTTAATGTATTCATTCTCACAGCATGAATACATTTCTGCAAGTTACAGAGTGCTATTATCTTCATTTTACAAGAGCCTAAAGTCATACACAAAGTGTGTTTCAGAGCAAGCAACTAATAAGTCTCAGAATCACAGGCTAGCCTAGTGCCTTAAACATTCATATGATTTTTCTTCCTCTCTTAAGATGAATAAAATTGTGAAGTAGAACAAACAAAAAAGTTAGCTGATTACCACTATTATCTATTCAGCTTTGGTACTTCATTCATTCCTGGTTAATCTTGTAAGAAGCAGGACATAATTAAAACTGAAAAGCTTGGCATAAGCGCTAGAATGAGCTGATAATGCATTAACCTTTTACTTTTTAATCACAGTTTAAATCAAAGCAAATGTTACTCTGAAGGATTTTAAGGTCACTAAATTAAAAAAAAAAAAAAAAAAAAAAAAAAGGAAAAAAATTTAATGTCAATTTGCCTCCAGTACTAAGATGCTGTGAAGCTACACTAAACAGGAAAAAGCAATAAAGCAGACCTCTCCGAAAACCTAGTTTAATTCATCACCATATTACCATCACCTGAGAAAGACTGGAAACACTGAAAAACAGAAAGAACATTTTGTTATTATCTAGCTATACACTCAGCCTCCCATCTGCGTCTACTGGCCTACATGGTAATCAGAGTGACAAAGGACAGGATAGGCTATACAGTGTCTATCGTAAAGAGGAGAACACACGTTTGTGAGAGTATAACAATGCAGCATAGCCCACAGCATGTTATCTCATCAGAAAGATGCATCCCACTTGTGCCGTGACATCATGGGTACTTTTAACACCTTCTAAAATGTACACAGCTCCTCCGACCCTTGACCTTGTGTGCTGCAAGGAGAGAGAAATAGTGCTGCAGACAGACAAATATAAGAATGTGCGGCTTCCTTGGGTTCTTGGACACTTTGTTGTTGTTGTTGTTGTATGTACATTGAAGTCAGGGAAGCAGTTCACAGACATTTCCAGGAAAGACCTGCAGATCCAGAACTAAAAGTCTTTACATTGAAGCATGTTAAAGATTTCTCAGGGAGGGCAAAAGGGCTGAAGAAAAACAGCCTTCAGTTATGCTTCAGACTCAGCCTGAATTGTGGACCAGCATGTGAAATTCCTAATAAAAAAGGTTAAAGTCAGAAGGTATGCATGGGTACTATATTTTAATTCATTATAACTGCCAAAGTTATCTTAATACCTTACACAAAGTTAGAAGATCTATTTAACTTTTAGTCATTTCAGAGAGCAAAAGAGCAAAATGCTATTTCCTAACTTGCAGTGCAAGGTCACCTGAATATTGCACTTCCAAGCCCTCATCCCACTAAACTGACATGACATGAAATCATATTGTCGTATTGCTTTATCTCCCTGATAGGAAAAAGAAGTCATTCTGAACGCCCCGCAGTCAAGCCTGCTGCCAAATCCCCTCAAGAAATCTTTCCCAGGCAAATGACTCCTTACAAACACAGGGAAAAAAAAAGTAATAATGAAGTGCCAAAAATGCTTCAGATCAGCAGTGGTAAGAAAAACATTTCTGGGACAGGATGACCCAAATATGAATTTCATTTATAACCACATAGATTAGGCTAAATTATTATTATTTAGATTGCGTATTGCTAGGCTCTGCAAACACTGTTCTCCAAAACAGTTCTCATCCCAAAGAGCTGGCAGGCTAAGAGCAAGTAATTTATAAAAAAAAAAAACAAACCCACAACAAGAAGATTTGATCAATCCTACACATGTCATGTCTCCATAATTAATAATTCCCACAAAAGGCATGCCTCTCTTATAGGTGATGATTTAAAGGGTTTAAAGATATTCGTTAAAGCACTTAGATTTCTCAGATGTAATCCTCATAATATTATTTTCTTCTTTATTTTCTTGTTGCTACTTTTTTTCTAATATCACTAAGCAAAACAATGTGGACTGCCTAGAAAGAATAGGCTTTCCTAAAAACTTTAATTGCAATAAGATGAGAGAATAAATGGGTGAAATAAGTATTTTTTTTTTTCTGAGTTTTAAATTAAGATTTCTGTTTTGTTCATTTTACGGAGATCTATTTATGATCAAAAGAGAAAACATGTTATTCAAGAGTCAGCCACACACAAGATAGAGCTATGAGTCTACCACCTTATCAGAACATCAAGCTTGCCTGTATAAGTGATTTGTCTTTTTTTTCCCCACATAATAGCCTCAAAAAAATATTAATATTGGGGTCTGGTTTTATTATTTTCGTGCCCAGAGGATCAAGCTCGAGATCCTAAAGGTTGTCTAAAAATGTATTTTGAGACAGTCCCTTTCTTGAAAAACTTATAATTTAAGTAGACAAGACAGAAATTAGAAGGGGACGTCTTCCAAGAAAAACTTATTTGCCCAGAGTTTTGCAGAATTTTTTATATTGTTTAATTAATACACTTATTGGTATCTAATCCCAACAGCAGCCCTGATCTAAAACCAGGAACACTAATAAGAAAATTTTATATTTTGGATTTCACTGGACACTGAAAATTACTAAAATCTCTCTGTGTGTGTGCGTTTGTGTTGCGTATGAAGGTCTGAAATCTGAAAAATTATGCTGAAAGTCTTACAGAACAGCATACGTGTGGGCCTTTTTTTTTTTTTTTCCCTTTTTCTGTCTCATTCTGGGAAGAAATGTTACAAGAAATGTTACAAGAAATGTTACAAGAAATGTCATTTCTAATGGAATTTCTGCTCTGCTCTTTCATTTATTGGCCTAGGAAGAAAATCCTGCACAAAACCAATCAGAAATAATAGCCTGGCACAACAAAATATGTGGGCCAGAGGCAGAAGCACAACATCTCTGAGGCCATTAAATATCTATCACTGTTGTCGAAATTGTCCAGCATTTAAAAAATGTTTAAGGGGAGCTAGCAGACTGATGGCAAACTCACAAAAGCTTCGGTTTGTTAGGAAAGTGTGCTGGAGAATTTTAAAAATGTACCAAACTCCAGTGTTATGAACAATGGTTATTTTCCCTTTTCCTTGAGTTTTGAATTAAGATATGTCAGGAGCTCAGATCTGACCTGGTTTTGTTATCGTATTCCTAGTCAGTCTATAAGCCCTGCATGTGATGGCTCCTAAAGGCTTGGTTATTCCAGTTGAGATTATGCTGCGCTCTATAGTGTGTATATGGAGAAGTTACTTTAGAATCATAGAATCACAGATAATTTGGGTTGGAAGGGACCTTCAAAAGTCATTTAGACCAACCCTCCTGCAATGAGCTACAATCTTCAACTAGCTCTCCTTCACTGGTCAGGTCACGGCTTGTAGTCATCCTTCACATTCAGTCACAGTAGGTAGTCATCCTTCAATAACTTCTAAAACAACTATTTAAAAAATGTTTTTCAGTTTAGAGCCATGTGCCAGGCACAGCCTTATGGCTAATAGGCATGAACTTCAAATAAAGCATCAGCTCATCTTAATAATATTGCGTGCTGGGGAATTGTCTACTGCAGTTTTGAATTACCTACAGGGTGCATTATACATCATTAAGCAGGTAGTATTGTAGAGCTTGAATTGGAAAGTCATTCACTCCTGGACCCCTTACCATACAGCACACTACTGATAAATCAGACAGGAAACAATTTGTGATTCAAATTATTAAAACTTATTTCAAATAAAAGATACATTTTATTGTTGCTGAATCCTGATGATTGGTAGTTTAGCTATGATAAGCCCACCATGTTGTGAAACATATGTAATAATATATTGAATAAATTATGGACTCATGCTGTGCATTCCTTATTCTATAGTAGAAGGGAGAGAAGAAAGGGAGCAGGGGAGCAGATAGACATTTCGCAGGCATATATTAACTCCTGCAAAATAGGATACACACCAATCTGCTTCCAGCATAGAAAAGGCTAAGAAATTCAAGCATGCCTAATCAAAAACCAAAGAAAAATATCTAGTGTCAAAAGGGTATTTTCTCTCTCCTCGTACCTCTCAAGTGAACGTCTAGGGAACAGATACAAGGTGAAGTGTCATTAAGATCAATGCACCACCAGGGTTTGCTGGTAGATTCTCTGCTCACTTGTACCATATGAGAGCAGCCTCAAACTGGAAAAGCATCTCAATCCCCAATTGCGTGGACCATTTCATTTTCATTTAGATACTAGTTTCAAACAGAAGGATTGCATGGATATTACTGTTCTTTACTCATCCTAATCTACAAAACAAAACCTCATGTTAAGTAAGCTGTTTAAGGGAACTCCAGTCCAGTGTTTTTCATAGCATCACTGGACACTGTGGGTTGGAAGGGACTGTTGGAGGCCAACTTGTCCTTCTGCCTGAGGAAACCAAAGTCATGCATGTTACTCCTATCAGAGGTATCTAGACAGTCCTTAATAAACTACATGGAGAGAATTCCCTCTATTTCCTAAGTAACTTAGCTTTACTGCTGCACAGTTTTTCATCTTGTCTTTCACCCTTTTTGTGACAATTTGTCATTTCCAGAATGGAGAATAATACACCCACTTGGTGTGTTTTTCTTTACCAGCAGTGTAAGAACCCCTGTGATCATCCTGTTACTCTTCCACACACACTCTCTATACTTTTAGCACAGGGCCCAGAGCCAGATACAGCCAAGTGCTCACTATGTGGAGCAAAGAGGAAAGACTATTTGACACGTTAAAATCAATAGCCTTGTTCATGCATCCTAATTTGTAGCATGCCTTTTTCACAACAAGACATTGCTGACTCACATCCAATTTGTCACCCACTGTAGTCCCCAGATCCTTTTTGAAGTTCTACTACTAGCCAGTCGTTCCCATGTGAATCATGGTCTTTTCTCTCTTTCTCCCCCTGTTTCCATTTTGTTGGGGGGTTTTGGAGGGTGTCTCATTGGGGGATTATAGGGGATGCTGCAGTGTTTGATTTGAAAGGTTAGAGGTGCAGTTCTTCAGGAGGGATTTCAGGCTGTGAAACCCAAATGACTAAAACGTCTCTGTACTCGGCAGTCATGAATTACCTATCCAGGTCCCTCTAATTGGAATGTTTCTCACACCACAGTTTTGCTGTGTGTTGAAAATAAAATCTTCAAAGGGTCTGGAGACTCAAAAGCTCTGCTAAAGCATTGGTGCCCTTTGTGTAGATCACCATTGCGTGAATCACAAAGACTAGACTCAGTTATCTGCTCCTATAGGCATAAGACATTCTGGTGAAGTCCCCATGTGAGTTGTTTCAGACTCTATTCACTGAAACTTTACCGACACAAAGAGAATTGCCACAGGTGAAGGTCAGAGGAAAACCAGCATTTAAAAGAAAAATATATACACAAAACCTTCTGGATCATCTGACATTTCCCTTTGAAAGAATCACATTTGACTCTCTATGAATGCCAGTAACACATACTTAGTTGTAATGAACAGTAAGTGCTCTGTTTTTATTTGACCTGAAAGTAAAATAGATTTTGAAGTGTTAGGAAGCAAGTAACATCAAACAGCCTGAGACTTAAATACCTAGCTGCAATGGCCTGAAACAAGCGTGACCCAGTAAGGCTTTGTCAGGAGCCAGAGGATTTTTATGAAATTATAAAGCTATTCTTGTGCACGGTGTGCACACAGTGTGAGAACCTTTCTACTCAAAAAAGCGCCCTCGTTAGCATTTTACAGTAGGCTTTTTTTTTTTTAGTGTTAACTGGAGAAAGCTCTTGTCCTAACAAGGAGCAAGCCTGGGTATGACAAAGACTGTTTCAACACTGCTGACTCTTTCCCAGGCCTGGGAAGAGAATGGGACGGGCATGAGACAGGTCCTGTTAGGGGGAGATGGGAAGGATGGCCAGGTACTGTCCCAGGAGGGCTCCCTGAGGGTGGAAGGATGGCAGGAATCAACCACCTTTCACTTAGCTTCTTCCTCCTTCAGCCTCCATTGTTGCCACACAAAAGTGATAACACTCCAATGTTACCATGCTCCATCCCTGGCAGTTTTCAAGGCTGGGTTGGACAGACCCTTGAGAAACCTGGTCTAATGGGAGGTGTCTCCGCCCATGGCAGGGGGGTTGGAACTAGATCTTCAGGTCCTTTCCAACATTAGCCACTCTGTAATGCTATGATTCTATAAAAGAGAAGTGGAAAGGGTGCAGAGTACACCAAGACACCCTTAGTTTTGAAGGCGCTTGAGTGATTTATTTTGTTAAAACTCTGGTGGGTTTGAGTTTGGGTGCTCTGGCAGTTGCTCTGAGCCATGCTGGCACACATGGTAGCCATACGGCAGCATGTAGCTCCGGGAGTTCCATGCTCCCTGCCTCTCCGAAGTTATGCTCCCCCTGAAAGTACTTAACTAAAATAAAACAGCAAGTTTTTGGTTGTGGAGTTGTTCGGGTTTCTAATGAAGCAAAGAGCTACAGTGATGTGAAAGACTTAGTGGGGTCTGAGACACAATTTAATTAAAAGAGTGAGGAACAGTGTACACAGTGGATGTAAAGACTTCAGCAGTCAAAAGCTTAAAGTGAGACAGCATTCCCCGGAAAAAGCATTTACAAAAGGAATAGAGATCATTTAGAAAACTAGGCCAGTGAAGAAACATGCTGGTAACTTACAGGAAATCAGAACATAGATAAGTGGAAAGAGGAACTAAAATGCTAAGGCTGACCATGGGACAGCGAGGCCAGCTGAGGGTGCCCAGGTAGGAGGATGCTCTGAGCTGCCCTGTAATGGTTCCAGCCATTCCAAGACCTGTTGTGCCAGGCTGGCACCACTGGGGCAGCCACATGGGGAGGAGAAATAGGGGAAACAATTGGAGGGGACAGTGATGGGGACACGGCAAGAGGCACACACTTTTTGGGACAAGGCCCTGGGCCCTGGCACTGTCCTTGCACCTGCTAAAATCCTGCTGAAAGTAATCACACAGAGTTTAAGTCATAGTGCTGTTGGTCCTATATGTGCTTTTTTCCCACAGGCAGCAGTAATTTGGGGTGTTAAATTTGTGATCATGTTTGAACACAATTTTTGAACAATCCTGACAAGAAGCAGGATGCTGGCCACAACTTAATTGTCAGTGTAGATAAACACAGTGAATTTCAATCATGAAAAGCTCAAAGAAACACCCAGGTTTTAGCATGTAGCATTAGCATTTTTAAATAAAACCTCTAAAATCTTTCAGGATCTCCTATCTCTATTTGGTACCTGCAAAGGAATCCACTGGAGTCTTCACCTAACCACTAATTATTGATGAGAATATGAACAGTAACGCTAGCTGCTTGAAAGTTGCTGGGAGCAGGAAGGAGAAGGAGAGAGAGTATCAAGGGTTTCGATGGTGTCTTATGTACTTCCATGTACACCATCCAGAAAAAAGTACCGAATAATCTGTAAATCCTGCTGCAGTCCCATGGGCTACCCCTGTTGCTTCCATATTACCAACTCATACTGTAAAAGGAGTTTATATTTTTTCTGTTTCTCAAAGTATCATGACAGTCTAAAAAGGGACCACGATTACTAGCCAACTGGCACAATGCTAATGCAGGTTCTCCAACTGTGCAGCCACTGCCCTGGCATCCTCTGTTATATAAATAGCAACAGTTACATATTTATTGCATAATTACGCCAGCAGGGAGACAGCAAATTTATGGCAGAGCTTAGAGGAAATCTGAATGCATTTACACAGAAGAGTAGAAGAGGTAGCATGCAATGATGTTTCCTTTTCATGAGTAATTTAAACAGTTACTCTTGTACCTTGGGCACTCTGGCACATGATAAGGCTAGGGGAAATCTATTTTTAAGTTAATGCACAGGTTTAATGACTTTAAATGGTTTTAATTACCCTCTTTAAAGGCTTTTGGCATGTGTCAGCTTGGATAAGCAACGTTTTCAATGTCCCACTTGTTCGTGTCCCTTTTATCCTGTTTTGCAGATTCCCAGACCAGGCTCCTCAGCTGTCACAGCCCCACAGTGACTTCCTAGAGCATATGTAGTAAGAGACTGATTAATATTGACCAGAGGTAGCGCTCCCCACCGTGCCACTGCTGCGGAGGCCTTGACAGCCCCATGACCCTCGTCCCGGCACCGTTCCCTCTCTCCAGCTCCCTCCAGTTCTGCTACTTGAACAAAGCATCACATCAGCATTCTTCACTGGAGGAACTCAGCCAAGGAAGTCATAACAAGACAATAGACATATAATCTGATAACCTTGTTAGCTTGGTTTAATCAGAGCTCCTAACAAGTAGAAGAGTTTAGTAAAGTGGAATAAAAATATTACAATAATTGTTGTCAATGGCTTTTCAGCTCTGTCTTTGAAAGCATAGCATTTTCTTGTGCTTTTATTTAAGATTAAAGCTAAGCTGAAGGACACTAAACAAAACAACATGAACAAGGTCAGAAATTACTTTAAAAAACCCCACAACAAATGCTAACTAGAGCAGGCAGACAGACATCTTCATTGTGTTCAAATAGCAGCAAGTAAAATTATATAAAAAGATATGAATGTACCATTCCAAAAATCTCTGCACAGTAGCAATCTACAATGCACTGTTTCACATTTTATTAGGACTAGGCTGTTGCCTAATGCCAAAAATGTTAAATGAAAGACAACATGTATTAGCACTGTCACATTATCAAACAAAGAACAAATCTGTTATCCCAGCAATGTCAAAGCAGCCCTGGCATCACTCTGGGAAAACAGTCTGAACTTCCCAAATAGCTCCCTTCCCACCGCGGTTTCCCAGATCTGACTGGTAGCAGGAAAGAAGACAGAAAGCAGCACTTTCTACACTCCTGGGCCATGCTTCCCAAGGATGTTTGTGTGCTCATGTCTACAGGTTAGTTAATAACCAACAAATCATAGACCACATTTTTACTCATCTGTGACTGTTAATTTTCTCTCCATTACTTAACCATAATGATTTTATCTTTCATTTTAAAGCATTTATGGGTTAAAGTTCATTGTCACATTTATAAATACTTGAACAAAAATTGTACGCAGTACTAAATAATGTCTATAACAGCTAGAAAGGGAGAACGTATTATCTGTACTCTCAACTTTCTTTCCCTGGAGGAATCATATATCACATGGAACAGGAATGTCGTTTGGATGTAACATTTCCCAAATACTACAGAAGAGTCATAATCTGAAATGCTGTTTGAGCATGGTTTGTTTGGTCAGGGTTTGGGTTTTTTTAATTAAGGCAATGAAAGTTAATGGAATTAGTAGCATTTGTTCTGGTTTTAGGCAAGATAAGCAAGAAAAAAAATGACCATATGTAAATAGTTGGAGGAAGCCCTGCAACTCCGATCTGTGCCTTGCAGTATTTCCGAAAATGGCAGTAGTAACTAAAAAGTAAACTGTTTCCTGGGGAATGTGCCGAGCACTGAGCACTCCTGGAAATCAGGTCACTTGTCTATGTGCCAGAAAACAGATGTAGGGATCTAACTTCAGGCAACCAGTCCTGAAAGTACAGTGAAGAATCAGTCTTGAGGAAACTTACTGCTCCATCTGTACAGTCACACAAGTGTAATTTTGGTGTAGGCATTCTTTTCCTAGAATAAATTGTCATGTTTATCTTAGGGAAGCTATCTCAGGAGCTGCTTCCCCTGCCAGAAAACAGTTGCAATTGTACTGGTAGGCCTGAGGATTGTTTCTACTAGAACAGCCTGCACAGTAAAGCCATGAATTTTGAGGAAAGGAAACTATACTTTTAAAATGCAGTTTTGGCTGTATAAGGGTAATTCACTTGGAAGTCCTGCTGACCTGGCTGCATTGGATTTCATATTTTTTACCATTTCCAGCTGTGCTACCTAATCTAGCAAGAATGTGTCCATGTACAGCTGTCAGGACAGGGTCCTCACTGTATTGGGTGGAAAGAGGACAAGGAGTTCCAAATCTCCCTTTCACACGGCCAGTAGAGGCAGGGGAAATATTCTGTATGATGTTGTAAGGGATGAAGAATTGGACTTAAGCTTCTCCTCTGATCCTTGAGGAAAGGGGATATACATTTTCCCCTTTAGACACAGCTGGGACTATGGCTAAGAGAGGCTGAGTGGTCACCCTTTCTCTAGTGCTGCTGTTAGGTGGATGCTCAGGGACATGGTGAAATGGGTACTCATAATTGGACTGAACAGGGCTTGAGCAACTTGATCTAACAAACATCAACATTAGTCTGATTTAAGCAGGGGTCTGGACCAGGTGGCCTCCAGAGGTCCTTTGCATCTTAGTTTATTTTAGGATTGTATAATGAGCCAGTTCTACAGAAAGAAAGGAGGGAATCAGCTAGTTCCCTCTTCTTTCCCTCTCTTCCATCATACTGACATGCAAGGCTACACTGATATGCAAGGCAATTAAGGCTCCATTGATATTTAAGGCTCAGGAGGCTATTCTGACCTATAAAAAAAGCCAGTTACATTGTAAGCATTTTACTTCACATATTTTCCCTCATCTTCATGAACAAGAACTGAATGCCCTTCATATCTTTAAACATATCTTTTTATGTCCAGTGGAATACTTGGAATTTTCTATGCTGAGTACATTTCAAATTGCAGCACTTGGGTTTACCAAAAGAAAGACTCTTGGGGGGAGTTTCTTGATCCCTGTCCCCAAATACCACAAAAGACTTTAATAGCTTTTTTTGACAAATGCAGCTGCTACAAATTCAAAACTACTTCACTGGCACCACCATCTGAATCTCCATGCGCTTCTGAGCAATAATCCTCTGCTGAAGATCAAGAACCTCAGCAAGCAATGTAAGTATGGGTTTAAAGTGAGTGTTATCTGCTTACCTGATTTGCTGGTGTCTGGAAAAGAAAGGATTAAATTTCTGTTCTAGTAAGCAACCTTTTGAATAATAGAGCTGAAATCTGTCTGAATCGCTTACTTAACTTCTGCTGCTGGAAGGTGTGCTCTGGGTATTCTACAGCTGTGCTCCAAAACCATGTAGAATATGAGAGGTTTTCGTTCTGCTAATGATGCATGATATGAAAGATTAATGTTTGGATAGCTTTTAATCCCCTGGAACTTCTACTGAGAAAGAATAATTTTTCACTGAAGTGTATTAAATGGTATCAAAATAGTTCCACCTTTTGGAAAAAAAAAAAGCCATAGAATTAAATTAAGCTTTTATTAAAAATAATTACATAATAGAGTTACAGTGGTTTATGACATTGTAGTAGATATTTTTAAAGATTACAGAGAGCATTATTTATTATCCAGTTCAATTATATTTCTTATCAGGCTTTGTTTAATACTAGCAGAGAATACGGGGCTCTTCATTTCTAACCTCTTTTTTCCAGCTGGGGAAGGTATGTTGCTGCAAGTGCACAGGAGGTCACAGAAATGATCAGAGGGATGGAGCACCTCTCCTACAGAGACAGGCTGAGATAGCTGAGCTTGTTCAGCCTGGAGAAGAGAAGGCTCCATAGAGACCTCAAAGCAGCTTCCAGTAGATAAAAGGGTCTACAAGAAATCAAGAGAGGACCTTTTTACAAGGGCATGTAGGGACAGGACAAGGGGGAATGGCTTTAAACCGACAGAAGGGAGATTTAAGTTAGATATTAAGAAGAAATTCTTTACTGTGAGGATAGTGAGATACTGAACAGGTTGCCCAGAGAAGTTATGGCTGCCTCAACCCTGGAATTGTTCAAGGCCAGGTTGCATGGGGCTTTGAGCAACCTGCCCATGGCAGGGGGCTGGAACTAGATGATCTTTAAGGTCCCTTCCGAAGCAAACCATTCTATGATTCTATGTTTCTGAGTTCATTGGAGGTTGTGTCATCCCCTCTGGACTTCAGAAAGGTGTGAGCTTGTTGATCACATGTTGTGGATCTAAAGAGGGGCTGGACACACTTCTCTGATGGCTCTAGACACACAGGCTGATCTTGTTACTCCTTTCTCAGGAAGCATGTAAAGAAAATTTTTCCCCATTAACCATATTCAGAGGAAGCTGATATTTTGTAGTTCCTCCCCTATATTTTTTTTCCATTATTTTGACCCAAGTTAAAAAAAGAATTCAGCCCAGAATCAGCCCAAATTTCACACAGGAATGTCCCAAGGTTGGTAAGGAGGTAGGTGCTACTCTTGTCATTACCAGCCAGAGAAATGAGTGTGAGCTTTTGACACTATTCCTTCTACTTTGAACAATGTTAAGGGTACTTCTGCTTAGACAATTGCATCAACCCTGATATAGTTCTGAGCTCTAGATCCTCTCTCTGACTTTCTGTTTGCTGGAATTTGATCTCATCTCCTGCTTGGCATTTCACATAATGATGTGAACTTTTTGTTGGTTGCTATATGCAGTCTTTGGACACACCTAGAAAATAGCACAGATCCTGTTGTCTCACTGATAACAATGCTGCTGGCTTCCATATGTGGAAAGAAAAGTAGATTTGCTTTCCCCATATAGGAATGCTGACTTTCCTCTTTGGGTTAGGATCTTTTTTTGTCTTACAAAGTCTGTCTTTGATAGAAGCAGCTCCAGTCTGAGGTGCCTCTATATATTCATGCTATGTACAAACACACCTAAGCAACATGACAGCTCTATTGCAGCATAAATAAGAACTGCTTACTCTAAGCTTTGAAAAATTCAAAATTGCTATGTCTGCTTACAGCCACATAGCAAGTCAAATAAGGCAATAGGAACTGATCCATAGATGGAACCATTACAGATCTAGACTTGGCATTCACACTCTGAGGGCAGAGCATGCTTTCTTCAGACTAACTGAGCCCATTAATGCCCATCAGTGGGTGTGCTCCTGGGTGACCCCTTTGGATTTGGTTTCAGCTGATGGAAATCCAGTTCACACGCTGACACTGTCCATGGTGCACACCAGAGCACCACAAGCGAGTAGTGTTGAGAGAGTCCAGCAGGCTGGAGGAAAGGTGACATCCTTTTACTCTTTCTGATAATTAAGAGTTCCTAAATTAATATTTAGACTGCAGCACTAGAGGACATGCATTTTCTGTACTGCAAACTTGTTACTTTCCCATCTCTGACAGTATTTGTCTTCTCACTTGCTTATTCTGTCTGGGCAATCCATCAAAGCAGCAAGAGAAGGATAAAAGCAAGCAGTTGAAAACTAAGAAAGCTATTTGCAAATCTTCTGATTAATTGAAGGGCTACTAAGAAGGTTATAGTAACTCAGTTTAGGCATATGTAATTGTGCTGTAGCCCATGCTATAAGGGAAGGAGCAGTGTTTGCAGCCACTGGGTTTTCCCTTTAATGGCTGTGGTTCAAGCTAAGACACAATTGCCTGAGTTAGCAGGAAATTAACTCTTTGTATCCATCACCATCTTCCACCGGAGTCCCTCATTTGAACTTGCAGGAGACCCCATAGAAACAAAATGCAGCTGAGGGAGTTATGTCTGCCTGGTAACTCAAGGAGCAGCAGTGTGATCTGTGCATCCCACACCACAGCCGACTTCTATAGAGGTTTGGATAAGCTCCCATTCGTGGTTTTTGTGGTGAGAAAATAAGGTCATAACAAGTACTACCTACAAATGAAGCAAAGGCTAGAGAATTTAATGATGCTTTTCCTTGGCTGCAGTTGCAGAGAAAAGTCCATGTTTGCTAGTATTCCACTCAGTCTTTCATTGTCTCTCACTAGCATATGAATAAAGCTCAACACCTCAGTGGTAATATTAGCAAGAATCTGTAGCTGGGTTTCTAAAATGGATCGAGAGGTTTAACTAGAGTTGGCCTATATTGAAAACAGTCCATTCTTCTGTGGCAGAAGAGTAAATGTTACCATATTTGGAATATCAAGTTTTTCACTTAAATTGATGAAATAACTAATACTGTTGTTATTGTTATATATTATTATTATTATGATGATGATAATGACAATTATACAGTTATTATGATAAGTAAATCTGCACCCATAATAGACATATTCATGTCTTAAAAGAAGTTAAAATAATGTTATCTAATATGTCAGAAAAGAATAAAGACAACTGTTCCTTCTAACTAGTTTTAGGCATCTACTGTGTCTGGCTGCGCTGGAGGCACAGCTCCCTAATCTCTGTAGGTGAGGTGGCAGTTGCTCTCAGAGGATCCTGAGAAAAGTGTGCCGTGTTACATGCCTAAGTTGGCTTGCATGAAAAACCCACTTGGTGACCACATGAGAGTCAAATGGGAGGTCAGAAGAATTTAGAGGCATCCATTGCAAAGCTGTGTAAGGGGAATGAACAGCGATGGGCAGGACTTGCCAGGAACAGCAAGCAGCAGCCACTGGCATGAAAAAAACGGTGGGACCCAGAAGCTCCATGACAGTACTGGATTGGTCACAAATTAAAAGATAGATCAAGATACATGGGAAAACAAGGTCTCCAAGAAAAAGCTGTGAACGGATCATCTCTACATCTTGGCCAGAGGGACATCCTGGCCTGCTGGTAATGAAAATCACAGTTCCTTACAAGAGGTAAGGTCTTTATTTCCTGTACATGTCAGAGTCTGAATAGTGGTCCTGGGATTTTATAGCCTTCTGAAAACTAGTAGGTTCCTTTCAAAGGGTGAAACCAATCAAAAGACAAATTGGGGTAAAAAAAATGCTTTTAAAGATTATGTAATGCAAATTTTCATTATCTTTTATTAATGTGATTATTTACTGGTGAGGAATAGCAACTCTATATGATAATTCTCAATATTTTCTCTTTTTTGAAATAGCATAAGACTTTTGATTGCCATAGAACATGGCTTTGTAAAGCTATATGGTTTGTAAAGCCATAGAATAAGCTATTGACACATGTGAAATGCCAACTACATTTCAGGGCTCCTTTACTTTCCCACAGCTACCATTATTTCACCATAATCTATCTTTATATAGATTCCGTATAAAATACATAGAAGATAGGGTAGGCGTCTCGGAAAGTTAAAGAGATTAAAGTCATTCCTGAAACATTCCTGAATCTATTGTGCTTTATAGCCCAATTGACTTTGAAAAAAGAATTGTTAGATCTAATGAGATGAAATCCAGTCAACCAGCATGGTTTTCTAGTATGGAAAAAAATACCCTGTTTTACTTTTGTGTATACAGACATTATTGTTATTATTATCTAGCAAGTATGTCAAGGGCGTGCATGCAACATTCATATTAAAGAGGAACATTCATACTAAGCATTCAAATTAAGGGGAGTTCTCATTAAAAACCAGGCAAGTGAATTTGCTTTTCATACTGAAATCCCTGAGGTTTATCGGGTGGTGAGATGTTGCTGTGCTTAACAGCGTGTATTAAGCAATAAGATGTGACAGAATGTACAGTGCTGAAGGTTAAAATATGACTAAAGGTGCATTATGAGTCACAAGGCTGAGGGAATAGAGACTTCAGTCTGAGAAGCAAGGCAGTCATCTCCTGAAAATAGACTGCTCAAAGTGACTTATGATGATTGTATAAATATAGAACAAATGTAATGATATGGTTAACTATGGATTCTCAAATCTCAGGTCATTTTATTACCTGGTTGGAGGTAAGCATTGAGACAGCTGCCTGAGGTCTTGGAAGCTCTGTAATGCTGACTCTGTCTCAGGCTGTTATACACAGCAGCTTTGGACAATGCACTGGTATTGTTTCATGGCCAGGGACGTCCAGAGGCATGTCTTACAGAGTTGTAAGGCTTACAGGGTATGCAACCAATAAAGCTCTTCAGCAGTGTAAGGGCTTCACAGTACAACCCACATGCTGGAGTCTCAGAAGCTGCCTGGCAGGGACCAGCAGAGATGTCAGCATGAGCCAGGCAGAGGAGGACTCTTGTCGGCAATATGCCCGCTCGGTAGCTTTCAGCCAGCCTCCATGCACTTTCTAACTCAGCTGCTGTTACAATCTCAGCACAGTTGCACTATCAGTAAACAGGTGTGGCGAGGTCCCTATATACATGTTGACTGGGAAATATAGATTTGAGTAGTTAACTTCTTAAGAAATTTCTAAATGCTTGAAGTCTAACTTACTGAATGGCTTTAACTCAGCTGATGAGCATGAGCCTCATGCCCTGTTTCATACGCTCAGGTGTTACATAAACTGCATTATTTTGGAAGCAAAGTTAATATTAGTTAATGCTTAAACAGTAGTTTTAATGCATGAATTTAATGATAAATCATGCACATTACAAAAAACTCAACCTCTGTCTTAAGATCTGGAACAAAGCCAAAGTCTTATCTTGTTTCACCATAATGTAGAACTTTTTATAGACAGTCATTAAAAAAAGAAAAAACAATCTATAGCAAATTATAATCTAGAAGATGTCAGTAAAATGAAACTGTCAGCTGTTACTTAGAAAATTAGAGGTATAGGGTTTTTCTTTCTGCATCAAACTTTTTGAAAATGTTCTTCTAAGTTCTAAATTGATACAGGAACATAATTAAGACAGTGTCTCCTATGTATTTGAATGTTCTGAAGTCCATTTCTTATTTCTCAGTGATCAGTGTACATTTTTGAGTGCATAAATGGTTGGTCTCTTTCTCTTTATTTATAGAATCGTCTTTATTTATAGAGTTGTGCTTTGTGTTTGCCTACAAGAGCCGCAGGTTAATTCAAACCTGAAACAGACTCCCTGTGATACACCACTTCAAAAGACAAAAAGTTGACACCTGCCCTGTTCATGAATAGTTCTTCAAAAACAACATAAGCAGCTTCCAAATTGGAAATTTCTACTTATGATTAAGCAGCTTACAGAAGGACTTTAAGCCCAAAATATAAAACAAAGGTTTTGCCAAATGCACAAGCCTGGGAAGGCCAGCTCATGTAAAAAAAAAAAAAAAAAAAAAAAAAAAAAAATTATTTACATGCGATTTCATTGTTTTAAAGGATGAAATGCATCATGTACTAGCTAATTTATAGTGCTTCAGTAGAGGCAGAAGTAATGACGTATCCTAACCAACATGCCAGTTACCACTGGTGAGGAAGCTGGTCCCCAAGCTTTGATCCAACAACCAAATGCAGGAAAAATGGTCAGAGGATTTTTAAATAGCAATGAATTTCCCAAGACATTTTTATTTTTGCATAACAAGGTCTCTTACTTTAACATTTTGCCTGTGAATCTGTGAGCTGTGAATCCCATACAATAATTTAGAAATCTAGTTTATTAAAAATTTTGATCTTTGTTCTCTTCTTCCTATGATCACTTGACTTTCCCTTTAGCTGCATTATCTTAGCTTAAGTCTGCAATGCACCATTTCTTAGGATGCTTTGATGAAAAGACCTGAGGCTTCTCTTACTCATCTCTCAGGTTAGGAGCTTACTTTGCATTCAAAAACATGCTATAGGGCATTTATATTTTTATGGAAAAAATAGTCTTAACTAAAAGTTAATTTAAAGTGGTTAACAATAAAAAGAAATAGAAGAGAGGAACAGTAAGCATAACAATTCATAGAAACAGTCCCTATTTCTGCCTGTGTTCACCATTGTAGTTAGGTGCAATGGATAAAATTACATTAAATACAGATTCAATAACATGCTCCCAGGCCTGTGTGCAGATTTCCAGGATTTTTTTCGGCCTTTTTTCCAGTGTCTTTATTGTCTTATCTGTCTTGATTCTCTTCTCATTGTTCTTGTTGTTATCAGCATTTTGTGCTTAAAGCTTTCACTATTATCTGCACTTTTTCCCACAGAAATGTTCAATTTATAAAGAAAACAGAAAGAAAGAAAAAGAAAAGGCTTTGTATACTAGCAAAAAGACAAGCCTCCAATTCAACTAGACATAACTGTATACCTAGAATAAATTAAGCACTTTCTTTCCTAAATTTTACTTAGCTTTACAATCAAACTTTTTTGAGCTTCAGAAATATCCAGCTATGGGTGCAAATGTATGTTGTCTATGTGTATGTAAGATTAGAAACAAAGATTAAAAATGGCTTACTAAAAAAGTATGACAAAGACTCTCTGGTTATACCTGAAGACAGTGATCCCTCACAATATGAAGAATTAAAGTTTCTGTTCTCCTAATAAAAGGCAAATACTTTTTCCCTAATAAAAGTAAAGTTTTTTTCTGTGCTGAACTAGGAGACCAGCCGTGACATGATGATGCCTGTAAACATCCGAAGGAAGCATGAAACACCAGGTGATTCTTGAATTTGCAAGTATTGGACTGAATTATAGGGCTAAAGGCTGTCATCAGACTAGCATTGAATTGGATAAATGGGGGAACTGAGAAAGGTTTTGGAAAGAGACTACACTGGTAATTTGAGGTCTATAAAGAAGTCCCTTACAGAAAAGACAATGGTGTGATACTTTAATGTGCAATGAAGAAAACTTTGAAAGCTTGTCTGCTTCTTCTGTATAATTCACAGACAGGAACAAGTTCAGAAATTCTTTAACATCTGCATATGTAAAATTTTTGAAAGGTTGTGCATGTGAGCTGAAAAAATTTTTATATTTCCATGGGTTGAGAAAGGCTGAATCATGCGTTACCAGATACTACAATTCTTACCCATGTAAAAGGAAGAAAAAGTCCTTTCTGTTGCAGAAATTACTTGTGGCATGACAGAAAGAAAGATTAAATTGTCATAGCTATCAATTCCACCCACTCTTTCAATTTGTTAGCCATCATTTGCCTTGTCAAAGTAGCATCAATAATTATTGTCATATTGAGTCTTCTGCTGTTTGTGGAATGCAGTTAATTCTCATTTGCTTTCAAAAATCAGATGCTCACGTTATGATTTGTTAAATTACCCCAATAATCAGAAAGGTCTTCAAGATCTTCCTGTCTTTACAAACCACCTCCACATACTCCCATGAAGAATAGACTTTGGATATGTACACTGTCTTCCAGTATTGTTCCTAAAGATGATATTTATTATAAGTATCTTTTTTTTTTACTCTTTTAGTATGTACACCAAAATATAATACTGTCCTTTTCACCATTATATTGTGTTTATTTTTGTAAGTATTGATGCTTTCCAGGATAGCCTCATTAACATTGTCCTACATTCTTTGTTCGTGTGCTCTAGCAGTATTAAGACATTCCTTCTTTGGTCAAGAGCAGCTTAAGCAACACATTCAGCTTTGTACAAGTGATCTGCCTCTTATTATTATTAAAGCACCACTTTCATCTTTGTGACATTGACAACCTGTATCAGCAAAGGGTTGTATTTTCTTTCCAATAAAGGCAAGCAGCTATCCTAATGGGAAGATCTGAAACAGACTTCTATTCAGTGATCATTTTCCATGGAGAAGTGCAGCTGGAGCACCAGGCATGGTTTTGTCCATTTCATATGGACCCACACTGGTGTTATGTTACACGATCTCAAATTCTGTTCCCCACTTTGCTATGATATTGTTCTCATTCCCTTTCAGAAAAAAAGAAGCCTTTTAATTCCCACCTAAGACTAGCGGGCTTGAGGCAGAACATAACATTGAAAAGTAATTTAAGACAAAAGCAGTACCTTTAAGCAGTATCTTTAATCACCTCACTGTATATCCTCTGTCTAAACTGCAGCCTTATAACCTCTCCATCCAAATATTATGAAATAAAATGTTTCTTATTGTATTTTTTATGAAGTCAGTAATATTTCACTCAGAAGGCTCATCTTAAGGCCATAGCCCTTCGTTATGTTACTTCCGCAGGTGTTTTCCTACTACCATGTCTAAAGGGAGAAATAATGTAGACATTGCTATAGTTACTGTAGTTACAATGTTATCCAATCCACATTTAATTGGAGTATTAAAATGAATGCTACTTCTGTGAAGGACAGTCTGTACCTTAGGATTTATTTTTAAGAACTGGTAATAGTCAAGCTGTTTAAAAAAAAAGAGATTAAAATTAAATGTGTATTTTTCTCCATTGTGCTGCATCTTTTTTCTGACAGAATGAATCCTCCTGATCTTGGTTTCAAGGTTTCCATTCTGTGTGCTTTTAAACGAAGGTCAAGCAGCAGGCGGCAGAGGGACCTTGAAGGTGTCATTGGCTAGAAATACATAAGCTTTATAGCTACACCACTAATTATTTATCATTCATAGAAAGAAATATAGATGGGAAAAATGATATAGATACTGATGCTTCTGTAGCTGTACGCACACCAGCATGGCAAAAGTCAAATGCTTTAGATTATTTGGCAGTGCATATGAGTATACATATATGTTTATGAGTAACTACAAATATCTATATGATGATATGTTTTCCTACTTCTTTTTCTGTGTCCAGAATGAAATTGCTTTCTGTATGTGCTATATTGCTCAGACATGCAGTCTGAAAAGCCTCAGAAATCTCTGAAGAGGAAAAACATTTAACAAAGCTGTTTGTGTAGTACAATCGTATACTACTATGTGGTTTTTGAAGGTGGTTTCTTCTCATTAGAAACAAAGGCCTTTGAATGAGGCCTTACACCTGAGAAGGCAGATTTTTTTTTTTTTTTTATAATTAATTAAAAAAAAAAACCCAACTGGGACCTTTCCTGTATTCCCTGTTGTGTTTTTCCTTATTTCAACAATTGCCTTGTAGAAGGTAAAACATTCTTGTACACATTACTAGTAACTTTTTGCTCCCTATGCATTATCTGTTTAATTTGAATTTAAAGCAGATTTTATGGGAATGTTTAATGTATCTCCAGCAAAGATATTCTATCCATCTAAGGCAGCTGTGACTTCTGAAAAGTAGCAGGCACAGAGCTTTATATTTGTCAAACAGAAACCATGCAGAATGACACGTTGGACTCCCACGATAAATTTCTTTATTGCGTAAAGACAAAACTTCTGGCCCCAAACAACTCATCCTCTGTGTCTCCAGCTCAGCATAGCAGCATTATTTCTCATCAGCTGTGGCTACTCTTCTGGACATGTGTTCTCTATTAGCCTAGTACAGACAACCATCTTGATTCCTCAGTTTTTCCAAGCCACGTACCAGTTAAGGTACACCACTCTTCAGCCCTTGGCCGTGGGACCGAATATCCCCACGACATCGCACACTGAGGTCTTACACATTGTGGCACACAGACCAAATAGGACCATCATGGGCATCCAGAGCTGGGAATTGGGAAATGCATTTAGGCCCCTAGGTTAGATGTTCCCTCAAGCACTGGGTGCTAGTGCTTGTAAGCTATGTCTACATTAGCAAGTAATACAAACCAATGGGAGTTGATCTCTTGATGGAAGCAGTTGATGCTCAGCACCTGTCATATATACCATAAGCATTTTGAGCGGGTTATGCCAGACTAGCTTTACCTGTCTTTCTGGATTAATTGCTTATCAACAGCTGAAGTGCCTCACGTAGACACCAGGACAGTATCTAATTCACTTTCACCAAGGAAACCAGTTTGCATCCTCCAAGACAATTCTGTGATGTGAGGTGCAATAAGCAGAGACAAAAATGCAATCCTGGTTCAAACTAAAATACTAAAGTAGACACATAATCATTTCAAGAGTGTGGCATGTTGATATACTGGATCTATATAGCTTTCTGCATTTCTGTATTCTAAGTATGGAAAAGTATGCGGGCTTCACACATACAGCTATTTTTCATGAGAAAAGCCCTCAGTGTTTGAAAGAGAACATGAGTTTGATTCATACAGTATATGGCTTTTTTATTCAAAATGCCACAAAATTCCGAATTTATGTTGACTAAGTAAAAAAGTTGGAAGATAAATTCCTTTAATAAACTTCCTTCTCTTTTTCAATGTGTAACCGAAAAGCTTTCAGTCTATCTATCAAAATTGTCACTGATCTTGGCAAACTCATATTGCATGGATTTTCTGGGGAACCATGACATTCCCTGATTATGAAATAAAAAGTCAGAAATACCTTTTCTTACACACACCAAAAAACAACAACAACAAAAAGGATACCGAATTAGGCCACATTACAGCACACCGCTTTTTGTTCCTTAGTTGCCTTGTCCCTTCTAAGCAACTCTGTGAGATACAGGTCACCTCTCACATTATTTCCTTGTATGGGGAAACACCTACTTGTCCACCCTTAGTTCTAGGTCATGCTTTCATACTTTTCTCAGTTTCTCCAAGTTCTTCCTCTCAGATGGGAGGTGACATTTCCTCGCCCCCTTTGTTTTCGTGATTACTTCCATTTTTTTTCTGCTTTACCTGTTTGCTGCTTGCTTTCCTCTCACTTTTCCAGAGCAATGAGACCCTGGAGTAGCGTTCACATTGTTGATAAGGACAAAAACTCCCCATTACTTTAAAGATCTATAATTGATGCCTGCATAAAGAAGACAAAGGATGCAGTATTGCAGATATGGATGATGTTACTTTGCCCATGTTTTGTCATGAGCTGTAGCATCTGTCACCTTCCTGCCTCGTCAGTGTGGCAGTGACCCTTCCAGTAGGCAGGCTTACACATTTAAGGACTCTGGTGGACCTACTGTAGCCACACAGTTCCCAGACTACAAGAACATTTTCAGAGCACCCTTATGTCTACCTGTAGAAGGCCATGATGTGCTACCTGCAAAAAATACAGGAATTAAAATGTCTCATTATTTCTATTACTAGCCTTTGAAGGGACTTAAAACAGCACATCTCCAACACTATTTCTTCTTTTCCTTCTCTTTTTCATATCAGAGTTGAAGGCAGAGTTTTCAGTCTTCCTTCAGTCTCTTTATTTCTCTGGTCACACAGCAGTTTTGAAGCACATCACCTTCTCCACCAGACAACAGGAGGCAGATATAGCAGAACAGCTATAACCATCCCCAGTCCTGCCCAGATCTGAAGGATGCACATGATGTAATGCTGTGCTCCCCACATTTTCTGGATGATGGGATTTGGAAAGAAGGAGCAGTTCTGATCTTGTGTCATGGGAGGAAAAGTGTATTTGTTTACTGACGCTACAGACAAAAGACTAGTTTTACCACTCATGCTGTCCTGCAGTAGCCATGAAAAAGCAGGTGGGACTCCAGTTTCTGGTTGAAACTCTGAAAATAAAATCCTTTAAATCATGTTAAAGAAATAAATGTCGAAAACAAAACAGATTTTGGGTGACTCTAAAGAAATATTTTTCAGTGTTCTTCCTAAAGTAAGGAAGATTGCATTTGAGATTAAACATTTTCTTTAATTTTCACAGTATTTACCTGTGGTGCAGGGAGGGAGAGTGAGAAAGAGAGAGAGATCCCTTTAATCTCAAAATACTATTAGACACATAAACGTCAGGAAGTTTTATTTAGATTCTAGTGCCGTCAGGACTGGATCTAATGACAATTGATTGCCAAAGGGTTAATTTCTTATAGTTGAGTCTCTGATGACTAAGGTGATGAGGCATTAACTCCCCCGAAACGTTTCCTTCCTTCGGGACATGCATCCTGTTTTCTCTGTGTATGGAGCCTCAAATACTTTACACAAACTGAGTATTTACTTTAGCCATTTTTCAAAGTGGCAATCTGTGACTGTACAATTTCCTGAGTGGCACCCATACCCTATGCCTGGGCCTTTACCCAGCACTGCTGTAGCTTTTCTTAGTACACCAGGTGTTGGGCACTGCAGACTTCATACACTGTGACCAAACTGCAGCACAGTTTTTGCATAAGATTCCTTACAAAGGAAAAATACCTCAAATAGCATGTTTTATCAGAAATGCTTTTTGAGCACTCCATAGGGAGCACATCTAATCCAGCGCTTTCTCCACAGGCACTCTCCTTTTATGCACCAACAGCATCTGTAATGGAAATGAGACTCTCAAACTGCTACTTCCAGGTGGAGAAAATGGGAGGGTAAAATGAATCCACAAGGCAGTTTCATTAGTCAGAAGTCAAAGGGATGTATAAAGACTTTATAAAAATCTTTAAAGTGATCTTTGAGCTAGTTAATATCTCATACTGCTAACTGGGAATAGACATATGACGTCTGTGTTGCTTTAAATGTTTTGCGAGTTTCTGATATTGGTTCTGCCACTATTAGCACTGCTGGTAAATTGTTGCTGATGTGAGATAATCATAATCCTGGATATAAACACCAAAACTTCAGATTAATTGGATTTGTTGGGAGTAGCACTGCCTGGATAACTCTTAAGGTATGCTGAGAAGCTTTAGTTCACAAAAGTTTCTTTACTGCATTTTTGTTAATTTATTTCCCTGACAATTTGAGTGAACACATTCCTTTTTTTTTTATTGCCTTTCATATCATCCCATAGACTAGCACCATGTCAAGGTTGCTGTGTCCTGCAAAAAGAGTGAGAAGTTAATCTATTTCTTGTCAGAAGATGTGTGGTAGCTGTGAGAGATACCAGTTTCTATCTATCTCTTTCATGGGCATCAGCACTGATATGCTCTTCCAGCTGGACTTCCCTCCTTCTTGCCTCCTCCAGACTCCTCTCCTGCCGAGGTTGCTTCCTCCTTCTGCTGCAAGTACCAGCTTGTTTGCTCTGTTTCTCTACCACTAGATTAAATTATGCCTGTTGAACAAGTGTAAAACTAAACACAATCTGTAGTAAATAATTCCTCTGTGGTTAGTCCGTTTGTGTGGGTTTTTTCCAATCATAATCAAATAAATAGCAGTCTGGCCACTAAAATTGGTGAGGACCCCTTAATCTAGCTTTATGTTATTTGTGTTCTCTGGGAACTGTAATTTCTGTAGAACTTCACTCTATAAAACAGCTGGATTTTCCAGTACAGGGGAACCAATGAATGACTGAACTATGAACCACAGGCTCAGCTAGGCTGGTGTCCGACTGCTGCAGATGCGTGCTGGAAAATTATTGCGACTGAGTTGAGCCAGGCAAAGACTCATTTATTTTAATCCATGCTGATTAAATAAATATTTTTCCAGTGACATTTTACATTGCACAGGCAATCTGGTCTCTTCGAAGTTCCAAGAAACACTAACCGTGAAGGGGCTGCAAGAGTCTTTATCAACAATTTAATTTCTGTAGGGTATTTAATTCAAAGCCTCTTAATACTATGTTTGACCTTTCTTTCCCTTTCCTGCAAAATTATTTCATACTGCTCCTAAAATTGATTTTGGGGACACTGCACTTTTAACCTGTTTTTTTCTTTCTGACTGTGAAAGGCAGCTCGTTCGCATTCTTGGCTTCCAGAAGCCATCTTCAAGTTCACAGACAAAAGCCTCAAATCTTCAAAAGTAATTCTCTCCAGTTTCTGAATGTACATACTTTAGCCTCAGTCTGCCTAAAGAAATATAGTCAGAGTGAACTAAAACACACAGATGAAATTACCTGCTGTTTCACATTCCCTGCGCCTGGTTTTTAAATGAGGTCATGTAAAATTTAAGCTGTAGTAAAATGTCTATTTACATATCAAATAGACAAAAAATTGTATTTTATCCAGATTTATTTCCAGCGAATTCCGTGATTTTACAGCATTTTGCAAAAAAATGTAGCTAAGCAACAAAAATACATGCATTTTATACCATCCTGTGCTGGTCTCAGTACAAAGAATTTTGCTTAGCAAATGAGCTTCTGATTCCTCTTATTTTAAAATATACTGTGGGGAGAAAAAGAAAAAGTTAACATTCAAACAGACAGTCAAATATTTAAAAAGTTTTTCAGTTTTCATATGTTTTGTAGTGTGATTATTTTATCCTGCCTTTATTTTAGCATGAGGTCTGCCCCCTGGTTCACTCTGCAGGCAAGTAACATGGAATCATAGAATCATAGAATAGTTAGGGTTGGAAAGGACCTTAGGATCATCTAGTTCCAACCCCCCTGCCATGGGCACAGACACCTCACACGAAACCATGTCACTCAAGGCTCTGTCCCACCTGGCTTTGAACCCTGCCAGGGATGGAGCATTCACAGCTTCCTTGGGCAACCCATTCCAGTGCCTCACCACTCTCCAGATGGACACATCCAAATCCAGGACCAGGTCGCAAGCCAGGAGACAGATTCATCAGGATATTAGAGTGTCAAGGCATCCCTTTCCATGTCTTGCTCTTCGCTATCCATCCCCACCTCCAAAGTAAAGTGTGATCCCTGGTTTTCTTTTGAAGCAAGGTCCCCCAGGGAGCCCCAGCCTGTCCCCCAGGGCAAACCCTAGCTTCTAGCCATATTTCTTTTCCGCTGCACTGCTATACAATGCTCTGCAGGGCCTGGGTCCTTGAGGTCCAATTATTATTTCTTAACCCCTCAAGCAGCAAATCTCTGGAATCATCATCATTTCCAAATGCAGACAAGCATCTCTTTACTTATCTCCTTCCTTTCACACAGTGAAATGCATACCTTTTATTATAAATAAATGCAAATATTTATTAGCAATATATGCAGCCATTATTATTGTTCTTCTGATTAATGTTGTCTCTGAGGCAATGGCATGTGAAATACTACTTATAGCATCCCCAAGTAGAAGCAAAACTGCTCTTAAAATGTTCTTTGCAGAGTTTAATACAAAGAACAAAAATAAATAATATCAGTCCCTTGCCAGGGTCAGCCCATTTTAAACATTTCAATAGCACAAATCATCATTAATGAAGCACTTAACATTACACTCTTGACAGCATAGTATAAAAGTTACTGCAGTCATCCAAAGGATAAGAAGAAACATGGCAGATAACTTCTGGAGAGGAAAGATTTACACTCTTGTATCAAACCTTTATGGGTTGAATTTTACATTAGAATAAAGGGGGGGATGTTTATCTCTTAAAAGCTTTTGGGAAGACATTTGGAAAGAAATAGTATTTCTTTTCTCAAATGAACGGAAGAAAGATCAGAGAGCAAGGTCTCAGAAGTAGTAAAATCTGGCTTGCATCATCAGCTATTTTGAAATAAAATACTGTGGCTGGAGTCATAGGACATAGATATTTACGTTATAATGCAGAATAAAGTAAATTCTATTATGCAAGTTCCCTTGATACATAGTTCTAGTTACAGTTTGCTCCAAAAATAGCTGACAATAAACTCAACAGCTGGTATCTAATTCTTAATTTCTTTTCTATTTATTTGTAAAAGCACAATACCATGCTCTTTATATTAAATTACGCATAGGCAATGCAAGTTCATATGCCTGTAAGACATGGATCAGACCAAAGATCCCCATTTGTGACATAGGATATGAGAGTTTGGATGAGAGTCTCTGAGAAGCTAGAGGTTTCACCCACCTGCACTCACACTTATAGCAGTGTTGCTATGGAGCTGGGATGGTGGCTGAGCAGATCCAGGTTGTGGAGGGGGATGTGACCTGTGGGACAAGTTTCTCAGTGCCATAAGAGAGGACCGCTCAGTCCAGACTGCTTTCAAGTTTTCCCACCTTGGCAGGAAGTAGGTCTTAAGCCAGGACCTGGATAAAGGGGAAGAGGGAAAGCTCTTTAGACAATATTTAGTGTTTGTCATCAGAGGACAGAAAAGTGTAGAAAAGATGGAGGAAGCATTTAGCAAAACCAAAATAAACAAATATAAAATTTCAATGCCAAATTTCTCCTGCAACAATTTTGAACAGAAGCAGCACAAGAAAGTGGTCATCTTTGGTTTTATTTCATAATGCTTGTAACTGAAAATGAAAGATTTGGATATTATGCCTTCCAGCCATAAAAAAAAAAACACAAACAAGCAAAACCAAAACAAGCAAACACATTAAAAAGCAAACAAAAAATAAAATCCTCCCCCCAAAAAAAAAAAACCACACACAAAAAAAATACAGAAACAAAAACAAAAATAAAACAACTTTAAACATTCTTTGATAATGCACCAGACTGTTCAGTTTAGTGATTGCAGAAGCTAAACATATCAGAAATAGATACTCTACAGAGGACATTTGGTTGTGTTCTCCCATCAGAAAGGTTTTTATGAAAACCAAAGCAATATACTATTCAGAGAGAAGAATTTTGTTTCCCTGAGCTTACAAAGATAGTACCTACGTTCTGAAATTCAGTTTGCCAGGTTATCAAGAGGAACATTTACTCTCCTCATTGAATTCAATAGATTGTGCTCAATTCCTACTCAAAATGAGGTGGCAATGTTAAACCTGTATATTTTCTCAAGCTTCATCTACTCGGTTGAAAATTTGGGATTTTCTCTTGATTTATTACCCAAAGTATTTCTAAATTTAGTCCTACTTTATTTTCTGTCCAAGTACCCAATTTATTTAAATCCTGTTTGTTTTGTTTCACACTTTCTCAAAAGTTAACATCATTCACTAAGATATTTAGCATGTCCTTTGCAGAGGACAGACTGTCTTTGAGGATGGACCGTAAGGATCTTAAAAAGTCTTCTCTGCCCTCCGTATTCTTCTATACAGTTGTTCTCCAGAGTACCATAGATCCTTCCAAATGATTCTATGATGAAATAACATAACAGCAAGAAAGACAATAAAAAATTGTCAGGTCTTCACATGTTACTAACCAAAGACAGTTTAAAGAAAGCTGGCATGAAATTCAATTCCTTTTGTTCCTACATGAATATTTTGTTGTTACCTTCACCACAGATTGTTTTAACTGTCAAATTTATAACCTTTATGACAATGCCCCAGTTGGGAAAAACAGACTTATATTTGTCCTTAAGTTTCTAGAAAATGCATCACTAAAATACCATGTAGAACTGAAAGTACACGCTGCTTTCCTTTGACCCATTAATTTTGCTCTCTCCAAAAAGGGTCAAGCATTCCTATAGCATGATTTTTTTTATTATAATAATTTAGAGTAATTGGCGTGTATAACACATCCAATCTTAACAAATGTGCAGCAACCTACCAGAAATAAGACTATGATTCTTCACCTACTATTTTGCCATATAATGTTTTCGTTTGACCCATTTTCTATTAGGATTCCTGATGGTTGCTGTGGGAAACCAAGACAGTCCTGAACTTCTGTTAAGTTGAAATGTGTCCCTGTGGTTATTAATTTTTTGAAATATAGAGCTAACATTTATCAGCAGAAAAGCTGGAGAAGATAGGGATTACTGGGTATGTGATAAATGCTGAGAATGAAGGACTGCTAGAAATGTATTAGGGGGAGATTTTCAAAGGCGAAAATAGGAGTTAAGTGCCTTTGAACATTGCTGAGAAGTTTGTAGATGAGCATCTGTATGTCAGCTAACATAATGACAGTGGGAAAGAATGGAAAATAATTTGGTTACTAGAGACCTGGTTTTTAAGTGGTCTTCAGTAGCAGCTTTATACTGAGTTATTCTAAGGGCTCACTTTATTTTCTCTTTATCTTTTCCACAGATTAAAGTCATCCACTTGACTCACCTGTCCAGTCAATCAGTACAGCCTAGTTGGAGATGAAAAAGCAAGCACTGGGTACAAAACTTTACTTATTGGGGCAATCCCCCTCTATTCTTACTGACTTCCTCTCCCCTCTGTTGATTTGCATCCCACCTGTTTCTGCATTCAATGCCCACACTCTTCTAATGTTTTGTGTGACGTGACTAACGGGTACCAATTCTGGGCAAATAGTGCCCCAATATTTCTGTCATCATATCACTGTGACGCAATGTCAGCCCTTGCCATGGACAGTGGTAATTGTACATGGATACGTATTTCAAATTCAAACTGAGCATTGAACTCTGTTGCGCGCTACTGTGGGCAGCCTGTTTAGCCTGGAAGGACTCTGAAAAGACACATACTACTTTGGTTTTTCTGTCCCTTTCTTTGATGCGTGACAGCTTGACTGTACTCAGTGAATGTGCTGAATACCAACTGTGTAAAAAGCAGGCTATACAAACTGAGTACATGATAACACACTGCCTGGAAGGTATTCAGGAACCGAGCTGTGCCTGCATAAACAGCTCCTGAGCAGATACTGTAAATCTGGCAAATGCAAAAGGCCTTTATGAAATGAAGCTTGTCAAGCCCTGAAAGGAATATGAGTGTTTCTTTGCCTTGCTTCTCTGAATGCCAGAGAAATGATTCCAGTGAGGCTGAAGCAGTGCTCTGGCATTTGGGCTGTTTTCCCAGGGCTGCAGTGGAAGAAGGGCTGTGCTGAGACCTTCAGTCAGCAGCAGACGGTGTCACCAGGAAGGGTGTTACTGTGTGAGTCTTCAGCCAGAGCCACTGCTGCTGTATCCACACCGGCACATGAGGAGACAGAAGTTCCACCTCTGCCTAGGCTGAACAAATAAAGTGCAGGGTAAAAGCTCCTGCTTTGGTGGGGTTTTTTTATAATGGATGAGACATTACCTTTGTAGTTATTATATGACATTTTGAGCCCTTCTGTGGAAGGCAGTCTCCATCAGAAATGCTACTGCTATTTATTATTTTCCATTTGGTTTGAGGTGCAGTTTATACACGAAGCAAGCTATCTATTTCATGACGAAATAGACAGCCATGGCTGGTAGTTTGAGCTGAAAAGCAATCGTGACATTTAGGGCCTCATTTGCAGAGGTGATAGGCACCCTTGGCAGCCTAGGGAAAAGATTTTATGCAGCTCATAAAGATCCTATGTTACCTTCCATCCCAGAGACATGAGTCGTGATCTGTCTGCCAGTACAAGATTGAACTGTTGCTACTGTAAACACCATTCTTGTGAAAACTGCTTTTCAGTGTAAGCACTTAAAAACATGCGTTTGTTGGCGAGTGAAACCTAATGAAAGTAGGAAAAAAGCAGGACGAAACAAGGGCTCACACTGCTCACCACTGCTGTCAACCGATGCTGTGTGACAGCACCTGCAGAAGCTCCTGGTGAAAGACATTGTGTGAAGGGTGGTTTGTTTTGTGTCTGAAAGCACAGACAAAAATATGTTTGGTACATTCATTCACTAGTAAGAAAAGAAAAGCAGGAGTCCCAGAGAGAAAAACCTGTGTTGTTTTTAACTACTGACCTTTTTAATATCAATACTGAATTACAGAAAGGATTCTCAGTAAGAGCTTAGCTCTCTGGCTGCTCAAAAAAAATCTTTAACCAGTGTTAAAATTCACAAAAAAATTTGAGGCAACAGAACCATGTTTTTCCCTCCCTACAGCATCTGACTAATACCGAGTACATAGCTTAATGTCTTTCTATAACTCCTGTGGATAAATTCCCTCTTTTCTATACTTGAATGCTCTTCACAGAGTGTCACTATTTATGCACAGAAAAGGTAATGATTTAGACAGCAGTTTTCAGCAAGCTTTTCACATGCCATTCTGTCAGTAATCTTTATCCCAGAATGAAGAAACATTTCCATAGCTGTATCTGGCCTTCTTAACTCACTGCTTATCATCTTTGGTCTCAAGAGTGAAGGCCTGTGTAATATACCAGCAGTTTTCTATTAACACATCAGTTTCCTATTCAACCATCTCATGTCAGGAAACTCAGATGTTCTCTCCAAGGTAGTAAGTACCTGGGCAGAAAATCCCAAGCAACACCTCCAACATTTCCTGACAACTCCCTTGTTACATCCCCTTTCCCAGCACTTCTTCCAGCCTTACAAGTAAATGCCATGTCTCTCCTGCTGCACCTGAGCCAACTCATCTTGCTTCCTCCTTTTCCCCTCTCTCTGTCATCCCCTAACTTTTCTGATGGTTTTTGCACAATGCACTCATTTTGAAGTAGTATTTCTGGCTGCCCTGAGTGCAGAGCAAATAGTGCAGTGGCTGAGCAGCTCTCTTTGCATTCCTATTCTCTTTGCATTCCTATTCACAACAGAGGCAAAATCCCGGCTGAGCAGCCAACTCCCTGCACTGCGCCAGAGAAGCCCTGCAAAAGTGATGAATAACCCTCCCAGGATTTCAAAGAGAAACCTAGCCATGTTTTGCCAACTAGGTGACTGTCTGAAAAATCTCCTGAATGGATAAATATTCTTGAGGGCTTATTTGGCTGATGCATCTCAAAAAAATGCTGTAGTACTGATGCTCAAGCCCATTTGTTTCCTGTCTGTTCTTAATAGTAGAATTTCTTCCTTACAGTACCCTACCTGATGTCTGTGTAACAGGCTTAATGTCATACAAGGTGCTGCATTAATAACACCAGTACAGCTACACAGGCCCTGGTGTCAAGCAAGCAGCAGGACAGCCCTCTCGACCTTTGCCTGAGGAGGGGGACAGAAACCTGGGCTTGTCAAAATGCCACGTGAAATCCTCCAAACCATTTAAAAGGAATTAAAATGCAATTCCTTACCACATATCAAGGTAAGGGGATCTAATGGCCACACACTATGCCTTTACACAAGGAAGGGAAAAACAAACCAGCCTGAAGGCTTTGAAAGCTTGCTGGTATATTAATAGGTGTCAAGGAGATCTTCTGGATTTGTCTTTGACAAGATGCCATTTTCTACATTCTGTAAGGGGCTAAAAACTAGATAATTGTCTTTGTATGCTTCCAAGTTCTTAAGGAATTTTTGCGTATTTTCCTATAGCACGGATTTGAAAAGCTGATACTGGTGAAACAATGACACCTTGTGGCACAGAAGAGCAATCAAACCCATACAGCCACACAGCTTTACATAAAGCATCTCCAACATAGATTACATTCCCCAGAACTATTTTGAATTATTGATGAGCTAAGTTTTAAGTTAACTTTTTTTTTCTTATCTCTCTAACCTAAAATTGTCCTTGATGTTTACAGCATTTGTAAGCATCTTTCCAATGATGGGAATAATGTAGACAGTCATTATTTAGGAATACAGCAAATCTCCAAGTTAGTTCTGTAGCTATTCTTGCAACGAAAAAAAAAAATAAAGTTTTTTAACTTGGATAATATATTCGTATTATTTAAAACCACACAGCATAACTGTTCTTCTTCTCAGCCTTTCTGACCTTACTTCAGGCAACCAGGTTCTTTAAATTACACTGGCAGGGGAAATGTCATGCAGAATCGCTAACAAGAAAGATGTGATGCCTGATAGTTTTATGCAGGTTAAAGGGAAGACTCCAGCTGCCCAGAGTTTTCTCAGCAAGGTAGAATTTCTATTATAATTATTTTAAATGGGCATAACTGAATGCAACATATGTGGTGCAGTCATCTTAAAGCTCTGATCAGATTTTGGAAGGTTTGAAAACAGTGACTTTGTTATCAATTGTATGAACTCAAAAGACTGGAGTGCTAATGCTTTGAAGACAGCTCTTCCTTTAATTTCTGGATCTCTTCAAATCAGAAATCACTAGCGAGTACAAGTGGGTGAGAATTCATAGAAAGCAAAAAAGAGCCCAAGATTGTAGCAGGCTCTCGTGAAATATTTCAAATTTCATACACTTTGTAATTACTGTCCCGTCTGCTGAGTGCTGGCTTTCAGTATCAGCAGTAATTGTTGACCTTACCAGTGTCTTCTCTGACCTCCATTTAGATAAGTTATACTGCAAACTACTGGGATTTTGAGCGAATGACAGTCTTATTAAGATGACTGGTATTACATTATGCGACTAAAGTATTATGCCTGCACTCATATAACATTGCTGGGAGAACACTTCTAACATCCAAGGGTATTCTAGGGGCAAGAATGAAAACCACAATGTTATATAAAAAGTACCTCATAGTCAAAGAAGTGATACACAGGAGGAAGGTATATTTGGTACCTCTGTCATTTATCACTGGGAAGTCTCAAATCTTGACACCCTTTTTGCATCGCGAGGTAATTTTTTTCCAATCTGATGGCAATAAACTGCATGTTTTATGTTGGCATAGTGGAAATTACAAAATAAATCTTAAATAGTATTCACATCAAACATTGGACAACAAACAAGTCAAATATACCAGCAATGGCATATGACTAATAGTGTACTTCTATAAAATGTTATGCCAGGAAAATCGCTTCTCCTCTTGTAAAGAAGCCTGTACTAGCCAATCATTGCAAAATCTAATGACGCGTTAAGTGATTGCTGCTGTGGGCGGCGCACATCCAAAAAATCACAGAGCTTGTCTAACACGCATTAAACCAAAACCACCGCTCTTGTACAGTTGTCAGGGCTGCAGTACAGGCCTTGGCATTTGCTCAGCCACATCTTCTGCTTTTCAAACTTCATATCCTGCCATGCGGCATCCACCACATAATCACCAACACAAAGCCAAGTAGAGCATTGCTGGGAGATTTCTTGTCTGATAGGAGTGGTACTGCTGGTGAGGGGGGCAAGGACGTGACAATTTACACCTTCCATTTCCAGCCCTGTAAACCACCTCTGCAGATAGAGACTAAACCATTCCTCAGTCACATCTCTGCTTTGCTAGCTCTTGTGTACGTGCAGAAAAGCCAAGGGCTAGTTCACCACAGCCAAGCCTCTTCTCATCTCCTACTTGTTTCATAAAATCAAAGAATGGTTTGGGTTACAAAGTGCCTTGAGATCATCCAGTTCCAACCCTCCCCCCGCTATGGGCAGGGACATCTTCTACTAGACCACGTCACCCAAGGCTCTGTCCAACCTGGTATTTATTCACCCAACCTGCATCCCAGCTTGCCTGGTGCTGTAATATTTGTTGCATCCAGCAGTGCTACCAAGCTCACAGATGAGAGTCTTTCCACAATCATCATACACCTGCTTTGTTGCTATTTTGTAGTCCCTGTATCTTGGGTCTCTAAGTTGTATATGTTCTGTACTCATCTTGGTTTACACCAGGTCACCGTCAAGTCAAGATTTCTGGGTTTGCACTTGCAGTAGAAACATCAGAGCTCAAACTGCCTGGATGTCAGTGCTCAAAAGAACACAAAAATGCTGGAAAATGACAGAAAATAACAGTTATTATGCTTTTGCACAATGAAACAGCTGGGCAACTTCAAAAAATAGATGTACAATGCCTCTTTCTTACAGTGGCATGGAGATAGAATATTTACATCCTGATCTGCAGACCAAATGAGATGCTATTACCTTCTTGATGTCTCAATGAGTCTTTAGAGGAAATGAGTTGATAAACATCAATCTTACAAAAAAAAAAAAAAAAAAAAAAACCACAAACAACAGGTTCTCACCTTCTGTTTGCAAAGTCTTAGGAATGAATAAAAACTGGCACTTTCACAGCTCATAAATGAGAACTAACTGTCCCTGTGGTGAGTTTGAAGATTAATTTAACCTTCCTTTGGCTCTGCATTGGACTACATCTGTGTCTTTTTTAATGTTTTAACACTTTAAAAAAAAGAGTAGAGAAAGAAATACTGAATCTTCCAAGATCCCTACATTTCTGACAAATATCCAAATGCTTCTGCTTCTTCTGACCTTTTGCTTCCTTGGGTTACCTACCTTCTGTCTTGCAGACACTTCAATCCTGAGAGTAGCACTCCACCAGATAACCCAGGGGTTAAGGGAAGTCTTGCTTTGGAAGTATCTGGAAGCTGAAAGCTTCAGGTGTCAGTAAGACTGTGTGTCATCCACTCAGAAAGCCTCCAAAATCTGTCTGCCTAGCAAAATCCCTTTGAGATGTAATGGCATTTTAACATAAGCAATGTGTGAACTGCATGTCAGGATGATGATGCACCCTTTTACCAGCATTTTACAACTCATTTCCTACAGCTTCTGCCAAATGTGTAATCCTAACGAAAAATAATGAGATCTTTCTTCTCCATGGGCTGTCTGGCACTAATATTGGAACTAGAATTAAGAGCTGCTGTAGCTCAGAAATCCTTCTATGAAAATACAGCCACAGGAAAATCTACGGAAAATTATCCAGTGCAGAATTAGCATCCAGGAGGTAACAGATGGCATGGGCTCAGATTCCCCACCTTGAGGTGGGACAGAGAAATTGTTCAAAATGCAATTAACACTTCTCTTTTCTTCTCCATTTCCACACCCTTGACTCAAAATTTCATTCCTGTTTACATACTAGCCTTGACAGCCACACATGCCTGCCACAGAACATGTAAGTTGAACACCCTTCTGCTCCTGGTGAAATAAGTAATATTGTGAGTCACTTAACCCTTGTCAAAGTGAAACCAGCAAAAAACAAAGGTGGGTATGCTGCAGAAGAGGACTAGAGCAGACAGAGGATGTACTGCCTGAAACCTCACGTAGCATCTGTGGCACTGAAGCTAAACTGGCTTCTCCAGGTTTGACACATCATCATGGGAGATTTGGGTTTGTTGGCCTTTCTTCCTCTTTTTTCCTTCTCTACACATCAAAAACAAGTTTTGAAAGTAGCTTACGTTTGGCAAGTGTCATGCTGGCTTCTTTGCTTAAAGCCGTTGTTTCAGACTTTCTGCAGACTCAGAGAGATAAGAAAATACCAGTTATTAGTGGTGGATTTAGCAGCCCTGGGGACTGCTGGAGACAGCAGTCCTGGCTGGACTTGATCTTAAATGTCTTTTTCAACCTAGTTAATTCTGTGATTCTGTAGTCACATCCACTTTCAAACTTTCCTTCACAACCAATTTGTACAAAAAAAATTACTTTTTCAGCTAGATAGTTCCAAGTCTTGCGTGATCACATTGGAAGCTGTGTTCCTGTGTGTCTAGCTTCTGTGTTAACTTCAACCATTTGCTGCTCATTTTCAAACACTTGCACATTAATCAATAAATATAGCAGCATGCCCATTACTGTACTTTATGAACTTGTGCATTGTCGTGGTTTAAGCCCAGGCCGTAAATCAGAACCATGCAGTCCACTTCCCCCCCCCACCTTTCTTCCCTCCGCTTCTGGAGGGACGGGGAGGAGAATCAAAAGAATGCAGCTCCCACGGGTTGAGATAAGAACAGTTTAATAACTAAGGTATAACACAAATCACTACTGCTACCACTAATAGTAATAATGATAAAGGAAATAACAAGGAAGAGAATACAACCGCTCACCAACCGGTACCTCACCCCCACCCTGCCATGATCCAGCCCTTCCGGGAACTCTCAGTTCTACATCCTGGGCATGACGTGCTGTGGTATGGAATACCTCTTTGGCTAGTTTGGGTCAGGTGTCCTGTCCCTGCTTCCTCCCAGCTTCTCCTCCTCCCTGGCAGAGCATGAGACTCACAAAGTCCTTGGTCAGTCTAAACATCGGTGTTATCAGCTCTGTTCCCAGGCCGAAAGTCAAAAACACAGTGCTGCAAAAGCTACTAAGAAGGAGAAAAACTGACTACTGCTACTGAACCCAGGACAGTATCCACCCCTTATTCCATACCATTCACGTCATGCTCAGATCCCACATTTTCAATATACCATCACTTTCATCTCAGTGCACTGTTATCTTAGTGCACGGACCAATCCCTATAAAGCTGCTGAGTCCATTCAGTCCATGATGGTGGGCTCCATCTCTTGTAACAGTCTTTCAGGGCAGGAGAGGCCCATTGCAAAGTCCACCCCTCGATCATGAGACCATCTCTATGTTGCATCTCTGCTCTGATGGCCTGAAGTGTCATGGGCCCATCAGGCTCAAAATAATTCACCCTCCCCTGAAGCAGTCTCTGCAACTTGTTGTTGGGGACTCCACACAGCTGCCTTCCATCTCCGACGCTTCCAAAGCACTGGAGGGGCCCAGTGGATTAGATACTCGCCCATACTGTCCCACACACCGTGACACTCATGGCTGTCCAGCCCTGGGGAAAACCTCTCGGTCCCCCTGTATTGTCTAAACCCAGACAAGACCCAAACCTGACTCTGCTTAACTCTCGGGATCAGACAAAATGGTTGTGGGTAGAACACACTCTGTGTGTGTGCCAACATGGTGATCCCCATCACAATCAGCAGGCAGGTCCCAAGGGTACCCAAAGGCCATTCAAAACCTTCAGAACTCTCAAATGATGCTCCTATGCTTGCCGGCTCTCTCACCACCAGCTTCTCTTTTTCTGAGTCCAGATCTTCCTCCTCTGCCTTGCTGGGAAGCGCTGCGGGGTCTCCTGCATCCTCCTGCGGCTCAGGCTCACGGGGCTTGGCGGACGGCTGCTGGGAGATGCTCTCGGCCGCCGCGGGGCTGGGCTCGGCCGTGGGGCTCGGCTCCTCCGCCGCCTCCTCCCGCTGCTCGGCAGCTGCCTCCTTCCCCTCCTCGGCAGCCGCCTCCTTCCTGGCCTCCGGCCCCTCTCCCGCCGCCGCTTGGTCCCCGGCGCCGCTCTCCCGGGCCGCTTCGGCCGCCGCCGGCTCCCGGGGCCGCTCCCCCTCGGCTCCCCGCAGCCTCACAAAGACGGAGGCGAAGACGAGGGCCAGGACGGTGAAGAGCAGTGGGACGGCCACGTACAAGTCCACGGCCACGTCCATCCCGCCCTGCTGCCGGAGCCCCCCCGTATCGCAAGCCATTACCATAAAGTACAATGAAACAAGAACCTTAGCCCAAGGCCCACACTTGATAAACACTGACACAGCAAATGCCGGCTCTAAGTAAGCAACGACATACAGAAACTGTGACATCAAAAAGAACAACTTTGAGAGCCCATAAATCAGCATTGTGCCTCAGTCAGATCTGTTGTTATCTCAACCCTTCAAGCCCCATGTTGGGCGCCAAAAAGAACTGTCGTGGTTTAAGCCCAGGCCGTAAATCAGAACCACGAAGTCCACTTCCCCCCCCCCCCACCTTTCTTCCCTCCGCTTCTGGAGGGACGAGGAGGAGAATCAAAAGAATGCAGCTCCCACGGGTTGAGATAAGAACAGTTTAATAACTAAGGTATAACACAAATCACTACTGCTACCACTAATAGTAATAATGATAAAGGAAATAACAAGCAAGAGAATACAACCGCTCACCAACCGGTACCTCGCCCCCACCCCGCAGTGATCCAGCCCTTCTGGGAACTCTCAGTTCTACATCCTGGGCATGATGTGCTGTGGTATGGAATACCTCTTTGGCTAGTTTGGGTCAGGTGTCCTGTCCCTGCTTCCTCCCAGCTTCTCCTCCTCCCTGGCAGAGCATGAGACTCACAAAGTCCTTGGTCAGTCTAAACATCGCTGTTATCAGCTCCATTCCCAAGCCGAAAGTCAAAAACACAGTGCTGCAAAAGCTACTAAGAAGGAGAAAAACTGACTACTGCTACTGAACCCAGGACATGCATACTGAAAAGACAGGTCAAATTCATGCAGCTCTTTGGGAGGATGAGAGGTTTGTTTTAAAACCGTGACTTGTCTGAGACTAAAGATCCTGAAGGATATTTCTTTGAATGGACTCTTATAATCAGAACACACCAAAGTCAATAAATATTCCATCTTCAAAATCGTGTTATGCAATATGTTTCAATTACAGGAGCTGTGGACTAACATTAACACTGCACAGGTCAACTTAGATAACATGTTCCTAAATGTATTATGGCTTAAACCTTACAAAAATAATTTTTAACCAAATTGTTTGAACCATGAAAACTAATACATTTTTAGCTATGCATTAATATATATATTCACTACCCTAAATATAACCACAATATTATATCAGACTGTTAATGTTAGGAATATTTACATATTTCCTCAGAATTAGTCATTTGACTCTTAAATTCAATCGTGGCTGTTGCATATATTAATGCTAAAATTCCTTAAATGTATTTTTTTCCATTTCTGAGAAGTACCCAAATACCTCTGCTTCTTTTTAATATTAGTGCCCTTTGTTCAACATGTTCACCAGGCACAAAATTTAAAAGATTCAAATATTGAAGTCCTTCAAACCTGAATAAAACAAAACTGTTTCAAACACCCTGATGAAAAGACTTTTCATTTTTCTTTGCTCAATCTTCAGTCTTTCAAGGGCTAAATGCTCGCTAGTTCTCAAGTCACTCATAAAATGAAAAAGTGAAATAACTTTGTTTTGCTTTTGTAGTTCTTTTAATGATTGCTATTTAGATTCCAACACAGAATTCAGTCACTTCATGTCTTGTGTGCAATGATACCTCTACCATTTCATCAATGTGTATACTGAACTAAAACTTGATCCAAAAATAGCTTTTTTTAATGCAAATTTGGGCTTTTTTTACTTGCAGGTGAAGTACACGTGTAGCAGGTGAAGACTTGCTCTATAGCTCATGGATAAAAAATGCAATGAAAAGGAAGAAAAGAGGTTGAACAAATGAGATATGCATATTGGACCTACCAATTGTTTAAAGTATATTCATGCTTTTTAGCTTCTGCACCATGACTTCATATTTAGCAGTGTATTTTCCATAGATATAATTGTTCACCAGTAGTGAAAATATTCATAAAAATAAAACTTTTATTGAGAATTTGTTTACTTCAGGGCTAATATCTAGATATTAGAAGACAAAGCAACCTAACTCCAAAAGCCCCTATTTGGTCAGCTTTAAAATTCTCTTGCACTGGCTGTGCTTGATCCTTTTTTTTTTTTAGTTTTATGCAAATATCAATGCTTTTTCAAAAAAATATTTGCAGAAAACAAGTTGTATGTTCCTATGTTCAGTCATTCCAATAAGAAAGAACACAACAGGTATGATAAAAGACACTGCTTAGGGCAGTTTTGAAACCCCAAAATCCCTGGATAGTTAAATTGCATTCCATTTATCCCAGCCTCCCATGTCTGTATCACTGAAGATGTTGAGTAGGCTCATTGTATTTAATATTGAGTTGAAGCTGGAAAGCCGAGAGGGGTAAGCATGTGCTCCTGGAGCAGCCCAGATACTGCTAAAGAAACTCCTTTCTTTTGGGTAGAAGGGACAGGGGAAAGTGAAACCTAAACTGCATCCAACCAATAAACTCTGTCTTTAATTTGTTTCTGTCTAGGAAAGATGCTTCACACAAGTCTTGTGTAGCCAGAGAAGGTTTGAAATCTTCTAAACTTGCCTAATCCAATCTAGCTGCTACCTCTTTCTGAGTGATTTGATGTCCTGGTGGCTTATGGAAAGTCTCCAATCAGGGCAAGAAATCAAGGCTATGTGACTGCATTTAAATGGCCAGCCGGTATGCACAGCTTGAATTTCAGCTGAATACTCACAGCAAAATGTTCAGAGTCGATTGGCAAAGGAATAAAAGGCCAATAGAAATTCATTAGGATACATTTTCAAAGGAATAAATGTGATAAAATAGCATTTTCCTCCTTGGATTTTCTGCAAGCATAAACAGAAACAGGAATCATCAACCTAATTATTTATGTTGATTATGAAATACATTTTTATTGGTTCAGATACTGAATACTTTTAAAGAAAATGTGTTTCTACTTCTTTAATATCTATTTACTCAAATAGTCAGAGATTATTTTCCTCCTTGCTTGTACACTTGCAGTAGATATAAAACTGAGTTTCTATCTCTCATTTCACTTGCAATATTAATTTCAAAATTCACCTGGCTCTGAATGAAAAGCTATGCAATGTGTAAGCACAGCTTATTGCACAGACTCCTCTGTGAAAAAATTATCATAATCAATAAAATATTTGTCATGATTTCAAACATCCTTTGCACATCAGCTTAACAATTAGTCTAGCTGTTTGTAAAAATGGTAGAGTCTATATTTTCCCTCTTAAGAATGGAAAATAAATTCAACATGTAAGATTGGAAAGTTCAAGAAGAGCTTTTTGCTTAATCTGCATGTGGAAGGGTTCTGATGGCAACTCATTAGGGTTTGCTTGGGGTTTTTTTTCTAACTCTGTTTCCTTTGTGTAACTTAAATATAACTCTTTTCTAGGTTCATTTGAGGATTCAAATCTGTTTTCATTTCTGCGATTAAACACAAATAATGCTTAGCAGTTATTGCCCACCCACAATATTCACCTTATAATATTCTTTTTTAGTTTGTTTTTCTTTCTTATTTCTTGTAAAACAAAATTTAATTTATGACTAAATTTAATGAGAGGCAGAAAAAAATATGGAAGTCACTCAATTTAAACTATCTTTCCATGCTCTCACTTCTAAAGAATTGCTTAACAGAATGGAAGGTTGTTAAAATGCTCTTCCATTCCCATACCATCTTCTATTTCACTTGTATGAATAAATTAATTGATACTTCTAAAATAATTATTTTTAATGAAGAGTTATCTATTCTATTTTCATAGGGAGATCTGTAACAGGAATATACAACAGTTCAGTTATCTGGAGTCTTTTTATTCTCCAAGGTGCTATGGATCAGTCCGAGTTTCTATATGCTCTAATAGGTCTTCTGTTTCTAAAGAGTATTTTTGAACAGTTAGCTCCACTTTGAAGAAATTAGAAGCTTTCCAGATGACATTTTACATTCATCAAAATATGTCATGCTAGATTCAGTAGGCCTTTCTTCTGTTACTTCACAGACAAACTGAATGAGCATACAAAATTGATTCAAATTAGTTTTAATGATGTACATCAGGAAGACTTCAAAATTATGCCTTAGGTCAAGACATAGAAAAGGAACAGTGCTAAACACGGCTTCAAAATATTTTTCATATTATACAGCTTCTCTGGAGCTTATATAAAAATACATCTAGCTACAAATTCAGATCAGGGAGAAAAAAAGGCAAGATTCAGTAACTTCTACATGCTTTCTGCCTACAGTGCTTCATACCTACTCTTTTCCCTTACAGCTCACAGCTCAAAGACAATGGACTACCTTGTTTCCCTTCTTCAGTATCTATAAGTTGTTTGTCAAGGTAGGAAGAAACCATGGCTTCCTGTTTGATTAAAATTCAGACATACTCAGCAGAAATCTGTTCCCCTTACAATACTTGTCATACAAGGGACACCAAAATTGTGAGCTTGCTTTCTTTCAAAGATACAGATCTCTAGTTATCAAGTGCTGTGAAATCTCAGAATTAGACTAACTCCTCACTCAATCTGAACAATGAAAGAATATAGAGTCAAAGAGTCTTCAGTTCTCCCTACCTTACAAGCAAATTCAACTTTTCCTTTTGCAGATGGATCTGGACATAGTGCCTTACAGTTTTCTTCCTTCCAGACTGCATTGCTACAGATGTCTATAATGTAGAAATGAAGGCAAATATAAAACCTATATTTTGACTAAATCTGTTCCCTCAAGGACTGCAAAACAGCATGCAGTTACAGTAGGCTGTAAGGACCATGTCTATGCTGGATTAGATTCCATGAAATGGGATATCAGGCCTCTGCGGTAGCGTGCCTTTAATCAGGACAAGCTGCTCTGAAGCATTTTGCTTTTTTGTTTGTTCCTCCATGTCCCACTCTGACAGCCAGCTGAAATCCAGAGGCCTTATTTTCGAAAGCATTCATACTTCTGGCTCCCACTACAGCAGATGCAAGCAATACTACAGCTGTGTTCACGTGGGACAAGTCAGGTCACCCAGGCCAGAACAAGATAACGAAGAAGTGGAGAATTCAGGCACAGTAATATACGTAAAAGAAATTTAACTAATTCCAAGTTGTTAAAAATAGTCTCCAGGGCATTCTGCCTTGGAAAAGCTTTCCCATCAGCATGGCTATTATCTTTTAAGTGTGAGTAAGGAATGAGAAATTGCTAGCTATCTTCGTTCTCTTCTCCATCTCCATTTTCAAGAGGAAAAGAAGAGACCCAGAAATAAGGAGGCTGGCAGGAATGTTGCCAGCTCTTCCTGTCCACAGAGGAGCTGGGAATCAGCTATCTGGTCTAGGCACACTTTCATTGTCAAACCGTTGCTCAGATCCATAAATCCATTTAGAATTTGAAGAAAATCCTCCTCTCATAATATCAAGCTTTCTTCCACATAATGCGAGTATACTTCTCAATTGCATTCCTTTCTCTGTTACTGTGTCACTCTGTAAACCAAAATTGAAATACTAATATAAAATTGAAAGTATAACTTCATGTCCTAAACAGCTCAGGAGACTTTTGGCATGGTATCATGACATCTTCAGTCTTCTTGCTGTAAGTCTCTCTGATATTTGAAATCCACAGTAGGAAATTCCCTAGAGAAGTCTCTAGAAGAAACATTGAAAGGTGATAGTCTGCGCTTTAGTTTTCCTGAATTCCTCTGCATTGCTACCTTCCCAGTACAAAAATGTTTTATTCCTTTTTGTCTAAGCAACAACAAAAAAATCTCAATTCTGTTTGTTTTCCCAACAACATCTTTCACTTGTCTTTTGACCTTAAGTTTATTCTGCATGCCTTTTAAAGCAGCTGTCCATCAACAGATACAGAAGGCTCTTGTCCAAGTTCTCAGCTTCTGCTTTCTCAAACACTACAAAATCCTTCATAATTTCAGTCCAGCCTTCTTCGCCTATCTACAAAGATTGTTTTATGAATTCCTTCTTTTGACCACATTATTATTCTCTTTCTATTTCTCCAGTGCTATCCCATCTCCATGTCATCAAACATGAATAAAAATAAACAGGGTTACAACTTCTACAGCTGTAGAACCTATCCCTGATCTATCCCATCTATCTAAAACAAAGTTAATAAATGAATAATGATAACAATGAATACAACAACATACGCATGGAAACATGCTACCTCCAAAATTATTAGATTTGGATGCGTCATTTTGAGATCTTCAATGTATGTAGGAGTACCTGGACACATACCTTCTCTCCAAGTTACAATCATGCTACTGAAGATACTGTTCATATATTTTGGGGAAATTTTCTTTCTATGTGTGTTAAAGGCTTGAATCTGATATCCTTACTTAAACCGAGTAATATTTATTTCATGTCTCAGTCCATTGAGCAAATGACTTACAAAGAAAAGTGCTATTTAATTGGAGTAAAGATGGCACAACTTGCCTTTAACAAATCTTGCTTTTTAAATATACTTTTTTCTCATTTTTGTTTGAAAGATCACACGTTCTATTTCCTCTTCTTTTGCTCTACTGCAGTTTAAAATATGTTGGTCACATCTAATAGGCAAGGTTCAGAGGCTGTATGACTTCATTAGATAAAAGAATGTTTAATGGATTTTTCCAATATGCTGCTAATCATGTGAGCAGAATAAGAAACAGATCACCAGTGAACTTCATTTACAGTGTAAGACAATGGCATGCAAAGAGAATGTAATCACAAACTGGTTTGTCTTCTTAAAACTGCCTTTGATCTTTAAATGTAATAGAACATTTTGTATACATAAATGGATCAATAACCCTTATAGTGTACGTAATGACAACTGACATCAGATTAATTTACTTTCACAAGTACCTAAAGATACATGATGAAATCATCTGGAAATAATCATGTTTCTGCCTGAAAGGTAATGTGTTATTTTACAAGAGGATGAATATTATTTTAATCCTTTCAAGTTGATTTATGAATGTGATTCTATCAGGTACCATTCTCCTTTGCTGCAGTCTTCAGAAACATATTTATTACCAGACTTTCTGTTTTCCATAAGGGTCCTCTGGAATATGTGTTCAGTCTGAAAATTATTTTGCAATAGACATTAGGCTAAAAGAAACATCAGAATTTTACCATACTTATTCTAAGAGCCATATGTTGGTCTAATTGATTCATTTCCAATGATAAAATCTCTAGATTCTTTTCTAAGTTTAGCTGGTCAAGGATTGAGTTAAAAGAAGGAAGAAAGAAAAAAAAAAAGCTATCTTAGGGCTGCACAGTATGTTATCATTTATTCAATTGTCTAATGTACTTGTGATATCCTTATTGCAAAAAAGAGCATATTAAAAGCTGCCAAGGCCATAGGGGTTATATCCTAAGAGCAAAGTAAAAGAAAACAGCAAGACCAGATGAAGTAAAATTAAATTAAATAAGTGCTCACAGATCAAGGCTGGTAAGAGAAGCAGATGAAAAAGCAAACGTTTACTAAGAGCTGGTAGCCTCACTGGATTTAAAACTATGAAGCTGTCATTATGGGGTTTAGAATGCAGTTTGGAGCAAAACAAAAGTAGTTGCGTGAATAAAAAATAACCTCCCCTAGTTCTTTTTCTACCAATAAATATCTCCCTACCATTCTACCATTTCACTCATCTTAGTTTCATAGCTGTCTGTTATGAACTGTGCAGATTCCTATGAAATCGAATGTCTTAATAGCAATTTGAGTTGCACACTTCGAAATAATTTTCATATGACCTTGAGCGTACAGTTTTTGCTAATATGTCTGGATAAAATTTGGCTACTGTGAGACAAGCTGGGGAGGATGAAATTCTCTGCAGAAGTAAGGTGAAGCATTTCTGATACATGCATGGAGTAGCAAGGATAAGAGGATGTAGTAGCAATAGGTGCAGTGACTGATAGATGCAATCTGTGAATATTAGAGAGAAGTTGTTCTCAGCTATGATTATGCCAAGTGTGGAAATTTCTCTCTGAGTTCAGAAGATGCTAAGGTGTCCAGAGGATGGGTAAGTGTCATCTTGGAAGAGGCACTGGATGCAGAAAGCTGGAATTTCACTAGGATCATGAACCTAGTTATAAAGAAGACAATCAGGGATACTGGTTGTCTATCCAAAAAGCAGGATAATAAGAGAGACAGAATACACTGGAGGGAATGTAGAAGTAATGTTGATTAAGTCTGCATGAAGTTTTGTTCACCAGCTGTTTGCATCCTGACTCTTAGCTGTTGCTGCCTGTTCCTTCCCTATATATCATTAAACTTACCTTTCAGTTTGGGAGCCATAGACAATGAACACGGTGCCCCCTCTCAGGAATATACTATGAATCTCGTGGCAGTTGATGAAGGGGTTTTTTAAGAAAGGTTCAGGATTGCTGGGACTAAGAACCAGGGCCATCAGTATTTCCGAACAACTGAAACTGCTAAGGCAGCAAAGCAAGATGAAGGAAAGGGGGTGTGCACACAGGGCAGCGTAGACAGGACGAAGGACAGTACATGAGGGGAAGATGCACAGAGAATGGGGGCCTCCAGAAGGACTTTAAGTCACGCACACAGACAAGAAGGATGCAGCACCCCAGAGGCTTCTCTGCTAAATGTGCTTGAGTGAGTCAGTAGCACAGGAGCTCAGTACCAAACATTGCCTGTAATATGTGAACAGCAAAGGGATGTTAGCTGCCACACACCGCCAAAGGAGGGAATCAATGGCTCATTTCCTAAAGTAGTTAGAAGCTGGGGATGGATGCTTCTAGATGTGCAGTTCAAATGCTTCTCATCTGTGAAGCAGCAAAATTTAGTCTTTGAGGCACAGTAAGAGCTTTTACCCTCTCCAACAGCTCCTGATGCACTTTTCTTTCCCAAGGATGAGTGCAAAAGCAGGGGCCACTTTTGAAACTGTGCTACATACATTCTAATGATGAATAATTACTTCACATTAATTTGTGATTGCCTAGATCCTCTCAGGATCAGGCTGGTCTTTTCTGGGCTGAATATTTGGAAAATGTCTTTCAATAGACTGCTGTTTCCCTACCCAGTAGATTATGCATTTTTTAAAATAATACATTCTAGGTGCACATAATCAGATAATGAAATCATGAAATTTCTGCTCGATTTCTCCAGACATTAAAGAACATGGCAGTGCATTTTTAATATGACCCTATTATTGGAAAAACTGGCTGCTTGGTGGATTTCTATCCTTTTTAACTTCTCAGCTGTACCTCTTTAGTCAAGCATTATGCTTCTGAAGTGACACTTCAGCCAACTTTTGCTAAAGAGGTCAATAACATCTTGGGAGTAATTGGTTTTAAGTGCCAGAACTGACAACCTCTAACCCCTCCTTCTTAAAACTGCTGATCCTACTATTGCTAAGCCTATCGCTAACATGTTTAATAGTTTCTTTTCTTTTGATAAGTAGTTTCTTTGTAGAAATGCATTGGAATTTGTCACCAGTGTTAGAATGTAGCTGTTCAAATGATTAGGGGTTTTTTTCTGTTCTACCGCTGCCCTCCAAGCAGGATCCCCTTTCAGGCAAGGGAGCTTCCATCACTGAAAACATCAAAGTCAGCTCTGCCATCTATAATTGTATTCTCATAGTTCTAGCTCTGGTTACACAAAAATGAATCTGGAAAACTGCCACTGGAAAAAAAGCCGGGTCTGGCTCTGTGCCTCACACCTTTTCCATTTCCATTATTTGCTCTTAAGAGAGCTCTCCTATTTCACTTTGTGTCTAGCAAGTAAAGTTCAGCAAAGGACTGAAATATCCGGCAGTCAGCTCTGAGCCAGCTGAGAAGGGTTGCAGAGTGACTGGGCGGCCGCTGCTCTGGCCTCTGGTCCCTGCTGTCATCCCTGGGGAGAAGAAGCCTGTGCCAGCACATGCTGCCCAGCACAGCTGTACAGTACCAGTCTGGCCATAGGTCCCTCAATCTCCTGCTCAGCTGTGGCTGCAGAGGGAGCAAAGGAAACCCCACATCGGATTCTACAACTCTTCAAGCTTGAAAAACGGCGCAGGCAGCGCCAGCAAGACTGCTGTCTTTCAAATACAGAGGCACTCTTTGCAGAAAGGGAGTGGCTGGAAACACTGCCGCCCCCCAGGCTTGTCTTCACCAGAAAATTGTGAAACCTCTTTCCTCAGCTCCCCGCCACCTCCCAGCTTGTTTCACAAACCCTGCTCTGCAAGGGCTTCCTCTGCCTCCGCACAGGTCGCTCGTTGCCGCCACAGGAACTCTGCAGCCTTCCTGAAGTCTCCCCATCATCCTCACCCTTCTCCAGTGTTTCCCGACTGATACTCGGTATCTGGCTATGCTGTCTTACTGGTCCTTCTCCTGGCTGTCGAGAGAGCCAGGATCATCTTCTGTGAGGGGGAGTGTAGGGGTGACAGGAGGTGAGAGAACACAGGAGCAGGCCAACTGTGGCACATAAAACCACCAAACAGGGGGTAGCATGGCAGAAGGAGGGAGGGAAACCTCAGGGGACTCCTAGAGGTTGTGGCATGGCAGAAGTGCAGGAGCCCACCATAACCAACCTTGTGAAAAGATAACGTGGGAGGGTGATGCTGGGGGAAACACCAGCAGGGAGTTCAGTAATAAGCAGATGTTAACTCAAGGTGAGGCACTGCTAATATCCCTTGAGGGGATTTCCACTTCAGGCAAGGTATTTCATCCAACATTTGCCTTGACAGAGATGTAAGAAGGTCTGAGAAAGAGCCTCAGGAACACTGTTCCCTTCAGTCCTTAGAAAACCTGCTTAATATTCTGGAAAGTCACCCTAATCCTGTTAGCATTAATGCCAGGGAGACAGCAAGCCAGCTCTTCCCAGTAAAGCAAAAGCAGAAGTAATGCTGCAATGCACAGAGTAAATTCTGCTTTGATCTAAAATTCTCTTCCTCTACATGTCAGTCATTCTTTGCCATACATTTCTAAACTGTGAATGGTCTTCTAAGACAGTGATGGTACTACTGAGCACAGCACAGCTTGGGAGCCAGGTCTTGGTCCATGTTAGCTCCACCAAACAGAAGCCCGCCCTGCTCACTTGCACTGGCGAATATCAATACATTGATTTAATCTGCCTGTTGTGTCCATGCTGTGTGTAATTAATGCAGCTGGAGAAATTCCTGCCCCTTCTGAATGCCAGCCATAGCCTGTCAGAGGCAGGCTGCTTCTGGGAATACAGAGATGCCAAGTGGACACACACCAGCTATTGCAAGCACACAGGCTGCATTTCACTAGATGTGTGACAAGATATTAACTTCATCAATTAGCAAAAGTGCAGCAGACCTTTCATATCTCAGCATTGGTTTAAAATCTGTAGCAAGTCATCACTGTAAAATGGTGAACTCCCTAACTTGGTAATTGTCCCTCCTGAATCTGGGAGAAAAAGAGATATCTCCCCTGTCCACACCAGTACCAGATATTTTACAGCAATTCTGATAAAAAATGGTAACAAAACCTGCACCTCTTCACCCCTCGTCAGCTCAAACTGCTCCTGGCAGCTGGTTACATCCTCAGCAGGTCCTATGTCCGAGAGAAACCCATGGTAGAAAGAAGCTTAGGGAAGGGACAGTCCTAAATAACTCCCTGTTGCTTCAGCCTGTGAAAGAACAGCAGAAGGTAAATGAGCTAAACGTCAAGGTGCTCCATTGAACCCACCAGTGGTGGGAGATCCCAAGCTGCTCCTGCCCTGCAGCAGCTTCCCTGAGGTGAAACCCCAGCAACATGCCTGGCTGGAGTCAGCGCTGCAGCACTTTATTTCAGTTTTAGGTGCTTAGCTTTTTGCCTTCATCTGAACACAGCAATCAGAACATTTCATGTTCATGTGATCACTTTCGCATTCAGCACAAAGCCCATCCTGCACTTTATATCCCTTCTTCTTCCCTCCCACTGCTTTTTGGTATGGATAAGAAATCAGAGCCAGCAGAGGGGTTAAATCGAAATGCAGGACCCCCTGGTTGAAACAAATCTGATGACCGCCTTTTCCCTCTTTTCTCCCCCCCACCAAGGATTTTTCTCATCATGCTGTGCACCCAGACTTCCTGGAGGCACACACGGGTAGTGTTCACCTGCCACAGTGATGGGCTTGGACTCTTGGGGGCACAGTCACGCTATATATAAACAACAAAACTCCTAGCTGCTATAATCATGTTATCAGCAATGAGTAACATGTTCTGGAAAAAATTCCTAAGGAAGCTGCTAGCGTATGCTGATGGTGGATATAAACTACCCTTCTGAGATCAGTTTCTTGACAGCTGGTCAAAATACCAACCAAACAGTTACTGAATAATTCATTACATTTTTCTGTGCCTTCTTAAGCAATCTTAGCCATATTAAAATAGCCATATTATTAGGAAGTATTGTGAGGGCAGAATTCAAACTCTCCTCTCCAACGCACATTCCCCAGACACTAGAACTCCATCAGCATATTGATAAGCTTGTGTCAAGAAATAATGTGCCCCTGGCTAAAAATTAGTTATTTAACAGAGCTACTAAAAAATTGGGATCTCTCTCTCTTTAAACGTTTGACCCTGAGGCAGAAGAGAAGGGGAGGGAGGGAGAAGGAGAGAAACGATAATCGCATTAGATAACAACCTGACTCATGGTAATAGCAGCCTAATTGCTGTCCAAGTGCTTTTAGAAGGAAACAGCCACACCTAGAGAGGCACCTGTGCAGAGGAAGATTAGTTTTAAATGGAGGAAGGACAGAGTTATAAATGCACTTTCAGCTGAGCACAGTGGAATAGTTGTTTGTTTATGTAGAAACTGCCTTAAATCCAAAAGCCATTTTGTACTACTTCAGATAATGGGATGTGGCTTGTATGTAATTCATGCGAGAAGCAGGTACACTGCAGGGCTCAAAATGAAATGGGGATGTATATTTAGGCAGGTAAAAGAAAATAACCATATGTGGGGAATAAGTGGTTGATGGAGTCTTTCTGGAATAAATCAACTTCCGCAATGATAATGACCTTCCATGAATAAAATTCATAAATGTCAGACAGTACAAAATAAAACCTTTACTTGAATGTGGCTATGGCTGTAGTAAGTGATTTGCTTGGAAGAAAGCTGTACAAGAATTGGATGATTTGTAGTTGATTGATTAACCAAATATAAGTATCAAACATGCCTGCTATATATGCAGGAGCCATGTTTTTGTACATTTAAGACTTGTCTTTCTTCTCCCCTGCTCTGTAGCCCACTGCTATAACCGCGCTGTCCTCTTGAGTACTAAGCCCCTCGTTCTTGTTGCAGCCCTTTCACATGGCAGCTATGGAGTGAGCCCAGTAAACCAGAGGACCTTTCCCTGTGGGTCTAGGCAGACCTCCCAGCCCCTGCTCTCCAGCTGCCCTTGCTGTTCCCTGTGTTGGTTCTGAGTCAGGAGGTTGTGGTGAGTGGATGCCACCTGCAGATTTGGCCACAACCCTACCAGCTGGGGGGAAATCAAGATCTGGACTTCTAAGTAACAGATGATAAAGTGTCATTTTGTTTGCGCAGGACCTGGTCTGTGGAGTGGGTAGAGTTGAGTGTAAGAATCAATTATGTTCTCTGATGAAGGTGCCAGCTCTTTCAGCAAAGGTATTGATTTATGTATTTAACTCTGAAAGTTGCTTTCAAAGACATCTTTTGCTACTAAAATTCAGTGATGTGAATGTCAATAGGCATGAACAAAATCCCAATGTTTTGAAATGCCTGAATCTGCAGGACATAAAACTACAATATTTGCTTGCTTTTGCTGTCCTCTGCAAGCCATTTCATAGATTCTAGTGTATCTTTTTACTCTGGGAGAATTTTGAGAGATTTGTTGGTAATGGATTTTGCATACAGAACACGTGTGTGCCTTTGCATTACCATGAATGGTATTTTCTCTTAAAAACTAGCATTTTTTTCTATTTTTAAAATGCATTTGATCACAGTCTACAAATATCATATGGCAGAAATTATCTGTCTTGAATTGCTGAATAATAGTATTTGGGTAGGCTGCTATGGCAACAGATATACAGACTCTGGATTCACACATAAACGGTTATTATGGCAACTGATTTTTGGATACCCCTTCATTGCACAAGCAGGGTCCTAGTGGATGGCAGGATGACCATGAGCCAACACTGTGCCCTTGTGGCCAAGAAGGCCAATGGCATCCTGGGGTGTATTAGAAGGGGGGTGGTCAGTAGGTCGAGAGAGGTCCTCCTTCCCCTCTACTCTGCCCTGGTGAGACCGCATCTGGAATATTGTGTCCAGTTCTGGCCCCCTCAGTTCAAGAAGGACAGGGACCTGCTGGAGAGAGTCCAGCGCAGGGCAACTAAGATGATTAAGGGAGTGGAGCATCTCCCTTATGAGGAAAGGCTGAGGGAGCTGGGTCTCTATAGTTTGGAGAAGAGGAGACTGAGGGGTGACCTTATTAGTGTATATAAATATATGAAGGGGGAGTGTCACGAGGATGGAGCCAGGCTCTTCTCAGTGGCAAACAATGATAGGACAAGGGGTAATGGGTACAAACTGGAACACAAGAGGTTCCACTTAAACTTGAGAAGAAACTTCTTCTCAGTGAGGGTGACAGAACACTGGAACAGGCTGCCCAGGGAGGTTGTGGAGTCTCCTTCTCTGGAGACATTCAAAACCCGCCTGGACACATTCCTATGTAACCTTATCTAGGTGTTCCTGCTCTGGCAGGGGGATTGGACTAGATGATCTTTTGAGGTCCCTTCCAATCTCTAACATGCTGTGATACTGTGATACTGTGATCCCAGTAACCTCTGAAAAGACAGCAGCAATAGAATAAACTGACTATTTTACATTTGTTTTGAAATAAGAGCACAAAGGCCAAAACAACACTGTGGAATCAATAATGTGAAAAAAATATTAATATTTATGATAAATTAGTATTAATATTATACTTGGAAACCAATGATGGATTGGCATTGACAATATGTTCTACATGATACAGACTGAAAGTAGGTAACCATCCTTGCCACAATCGCCACAAGGCTGCTCTTTTCCTTTTTGTTTTCTTCTTTTGTAAGACTTAGTGAAATTTTGCAAAAAAAGGGCCATCCTATTATAAATACATCAGGTTCAAATTATACACATGATACACAGCAATGATCCTAACAAAAGAAATGGTTAGCCAAGCTGCTGAGCAGCTTGTTTCAGTTTTCTTTCTGCATTCAGACGAAATGTTCACATTAATTAAATGGGCTTTGGAATAGCCCTTACTTTTCAATGTGCAATTCTCTTAAAGGAGAATTCTTCCTTTTCCCCCTTTGCTATCATCGCTATACCCACACAACCACTCCACAGCTGCAGGTCTGTAAGTAGCTGGTCTGTAAGTAGTCTGTCTGTGACCAGACGTCATCAGCGACTGTTGTAACAGTTCAGTCCAGTGCAAACACACAGGTACATGTGCACGCTGTTTGGAAACAGTTTTTCTTCACAAAAAGGGCTAGTAACTTTTGCACAGGAAGACACCAACTAAAAAATCAGGGTTAGTATAGAAGAAACCGTAAAGTGTTGATCCGTTAATATCTTTAAGGATAAATTACAAAAGTTTTCGAGGGATGTCTTAAGTAAAGCCACTTGGGGTAGGGAGATGAACTGGATAAGATTCTAAGTTCTGTATTTGTGTGGCTCTGCCACCACTGGGCTTGTGCTTGTGTGGGTGCAAGCCCCTGCTGCACACAGACCCCAAGGTAGGATGGCAGACTCCAGACAGAGGAAAGTTGAAACAATATGTCAAGCATGTGGGGAGGAAGGAGAGCCATATGCTCTTATTCATTTTTCTACAAAACATTTTGAAAACTTCTGAAGCTCACTAAAATAAGCCTTTAAGGAAAAACTGTTTTTTAAAAAAAAGCAAAAAAACAAAAAAGCCCAACCCAATAAATCACCTGCTCCACAATAGGGGCTGCAGAGTACAGATATTTTCACTTATTTAATGCATACTGAAAGGTTTAATTTAAATGGTAGATAGTAAATGCATTTTTAAGAAGCAGAAAAATGTCTTAAAAAACTGTAAATTGACCTTGCAGAACATAAAAGCTTTCTAACAGCAGACATGCAAATACTATGCATTAGTGTGGCTATTACTGGGAAATATGCAGACTAGGTGTGCTAATTTCTGAGGATATTTTTCCACTGGCTATTTGTAAGAAGCGGCTAATGACAATGTCCTTGGCCTTGGTGGTCTCCATATTCCTCTCCCGTGATATCTGCATGCTGATTTGATCTACATTAGTCATGATAAGTTCCGAGGCCAGGATGTGAGTGGAGGATGCCCTGTTTGCTGTGCTATCCATGATGTACTGCTTATAGAGTTCTACCAGCTTCTGTTCGAGGTAGTTGTTCAGGGCTGAGTCGGAGAGGGGCTGCTGGTGGGGCACTAAGCTCGCCAGCCACCAGCATGAGGAGTAGCCTTGGGCCGGCTTGTGAATGGTGTCGCTGGTGGGGGGGACCCTCATGGACTCCATGGCGGGAGGAATCTCTGAGGACTCCAAGAAGGGGCCGATGCCACTGTCACAGGTAAAATCTGTTGTCACTGAGCTAATCGGTACCACGTAGTCCCCAGCTATATGCAAATCGCTGTAGTTCTTACAAATGCTTTTGCAGGAAGGTGGAACCAGGTAGGTGTCTTTTTTTGTCAGCCCCTCACAGACATGCATAGATGAAGATGGCTGCTCCGTGGTTGCGGGGTGCTGTGGAGGTTGTAGGAGATTATCCTTCTGCCTCCTGCTATGCTTGCTACCTCTAGAGCAGACAGAGGAAATACACTTGCCAACATATCTGCATCTCTGAAGAAGGCTTTTTCCTTGTGCTTCATCCATGGAAGAATAATTAATGGACCTCATTTCATACACCACTTCCTCAGCTGAACTCTTGCTGTAGAGCTCACAGTTCAGGTCTTCACAAAGGTAGGCAATTCTGTAAAGGTAACCTTCTGACAGCATCCTTCACCAAAGGAAAGCAGCCACCAGAAGACAGAAAAATGACAAGAAACCATTAGTTCATTAAAAACACATTGAGTGGTGATTATACTGGAAAGTCTGTTACTAGCTGCAAAGAGATGTTTCCAATTTGGACATGAACAAGAGTGTCTTTCTAAAAGACTTGAGGCAATGACTGACCAGCTAGTTTCCCTCTTGTGATGATAACTCAACCACATCAAAGCATATTCTGCATAACATAATATATGGCATGTCCAATACATCCAACAACAGTGAGTTGAGAAGAGATGAACAAGAAGTGGTTTATTGTCATAATAATTGCTGTAATATCTTACACTTAAGTATCTGTATTTTTGCCCTTAACTTCAGTAAGAAGTCAAAGGGGTTCCCCTTCTTCGCATATGTTTTGAAGCAGCCTTTGTTTTGTGGTTTGTCAGCTGCCTTGAACTATGTTGATTTGGGATTCATATTGAGAATATCACCCCTTCTGTTCCAGACTAATCAATGATTGTAACTGTGGTTCCTTTTTCATTAACAATGATCGTTAAATTAGCACTTTGCACTTCTGTATGCAAAGCAGGTTGGAATTGATTGTCTCTAACTTTTAGACACGAAAATGTCAGTGACAAAAGCAAGGCTTTTTGGAGGCACAATTCATTTGGCTTGTTTAAGGCACCTATGAGAGGAATTGTGGCCTAGATTTGCTTATCACTCTCCAGTTACTATGAAAGGATCTTAAGCCGACTATCCTAGACGTAGAAATCTGCAGTGTACTTTTGAAGGGACATATTTCAGTGCAATGCATAGGAAAGTGCACATTTCAGAAGTACGCTGGCTCCTTCACTGTTGGATTAGTCATGAGTACCACCACCAGCTCTGAAATTAGTTTTGCACTGTGTTTCTACAAAGGCACAGTCAGGTTCCAGCAATCACTAACTCACTCCACAATCGGAGAAGGCAGCTTAGTCTCAAAAGCTTCACAGACATGTTAGTAATGAAAGACAGGACTCGCTAGCAAGGACACACATGCATCTGCACATCAGCAAGTGTTCTGCCCAAGCTCTAGCAGCTCCACTACCACATAATTGCTCTTAAGTCCACTTCTGTGTCTTTTCTTTTAATAGATGCCAAGGAAATGGTCAGTGAGAAAGTTTTCCTTAAAAAATGTTGTGGTCTAGCAAAAAGAAAGTAAATCTTAAGTAAAAGTCAGTTAAAATAAAAACAGTTCCTTTCTTTCTATAGTAGAAAATATCTTATCTGATAGAGGAACAAATAACTTGTCTTTGTTTTAAGAATGAGTACTTCTCTTCATTTGCTATTTAATCCAACTATATAATTTTAATCCAATTATATAATTTTAATCCTTAACGGGTACTGACTCTGCAGATATGAACATATGTTCCACTTATTTGACAGTTTGCCTGTCTATTTCACAACACACGTTGTGATGCAGCACCAGAATGGGAACATCTTCCCACAAACTGTGAATGGGGAGGTGTCATCTCTCTGGCACACGCTGCACTACCCCATGCTGCTGTCGACTGTTCAACTTATCTTTTCCAAGAGTGAATGGACTCTCATTTCTTAGCAAATTATTTCATGTGTCACAGTTGCAAGTACAAAATGCCGCACTAATAACAAATGTTGGCTAAGTCCTGTCCAAGCGTGGATATAGACTTTATGCCAATATTAGGAAGGAGACAGCATGAGAAAAGACTTTCCTCAGGAGGAAGAAGGAGAAAATCACTTCCACACTATGAAGAGGGTTGGAGGGAAAATGAACTTCCTTCAGAAGGAAATATTCACAGAAAATTAAATGTGTCCAAACACTTGCTTTGGTGACCCTGGATCCTCCCTTCTGCTGCTAGCTGTGTGAGATTTCCCACAGGCAGGTAACATCTCATGAAAAGTGATCTATTTACACAAGGAGGGGGGAGTGGAAATCACGCTTGGGTCTTAGCATTCCTTGCAGTATGCTTCTGGTCCCTTGCTTAAGTTTTTAGCTGTAATTTAAGTGCTACCACAAAAATCTTAGCCAAATGCTAAGAGCTACTCAGGTTATCAATGCACCCCCCTTTCTCTTCTTCTGTTCCTCTCCTTTGCAGTGCAAAGGCTATTCCCTTCCCCCCCAGTCATCTAGGGCCCAGATGGCCTGATTTCAAAGTCACTACGAACGAGTCTGGAATTCCTATGCGGTTAATCCTATGCTTATTTTTAATGTGGATTCTGAGAAATGAGTGGAACATATGGCCTGTTCACTGCTCAACCAACGTAGGCAAAGCCAATTGGGTTCAGGTAGCATGTGACACTTCTGTCTTTCCTACTACCCAGATGTTTGTTGTTTCTGTCATAAGGTGATACATTAGAGAAATGAAACCATCGGTTTCATTTCTCTGCACTGCCTTCTGCAATACTTATTTTAAGAGTTTCAGAGCATGATGTCTGAGACAGGAGTGGAAACAAAAGAATTGGCAAATTGAAAAGGATTAGGCTTCCATCCTCCTCAGGAGTTGTGTGTTTTGTTGAATGAGTTACAAGCTTACCCTTCGAAGCAGCAAGGACTGTTGCACTAATCTATTCCCAGCTCTGCAAGGAAATCTGATTGAAGTTTTGATAGGCAGTGCTGAGAGCCTGAATGCAAAAGAGACGTTCTGGTACTTAATAATATAACTCTGTCAAGTTGTCATTCCATCATTACCAATTGCTGGTCACGCAGTTGGGTCGCCTTTAATTCTTGTATTTTATGTCTGATAAGGATGACAGTTTTCATTAATTCTGCTTCTCGTGCCACTTCTCTTAATCCCCCTTCAACACCTCAGTCACACGTATGTACCAGGATTCCAAGTGCATGGGGATTTTATCTATTGTCTTTCAATATTTTGGGTTTTGTGCTCTTTAAATTCAGATTTCACTTCCCTCTTCATGAAAATTACTGAATTTTTTTCCTTGCACAAGGAAAAACAGTCTCTTTTATAATTTTGATCTGATGCACTTTGCATCCTAGGTGAACAAAGAGATTTTTCCTTGTGTGGCTACTGTTCTGGCAATGGGAACTCACTACATTCTATCCAAGCCTGGTAGAGACAGAGAGAGAAGACTGCACAGTTCACACTCGTTTCTATTTAACATAGTCTTTATTACTGTCAGATGATCTTAAAAACTCATATGTCTTGCCTGGGGTTTTTGTTCACCTCTTCAGTGTAAGAAAAGCCTAAATGCAGGATGAATGTTTAAAGCCTCGTGGAGAATTCAGTGGTATTGTCAGTATCTTCTGAGTGGCAGCAAGTCTGCTGGGTTATAATGCTTAAAGATGGTGCCAGTGTTTGCATAAAGACCTCAGATTAGAGTCTGGGAGCAGGCAAACAGAATGGGAGTTCTTGGCTCAGGATAAGCAAAACGGTTAAGGAAATTCTGAGAAGTGTACACAAAGAGGTATGATAAATTGTGTCCTATATACAAACCTGAGCAAGATGAAAAGTTGCTAGGGAGAATGGAAAGAATGTGGTGCCAGCTGGGATCACAGCTCAGTAGGGAAAGGGACATTCTTTTGCATTGCAAAAAGAGGGGATGGAAACTCATATAAGAAACAAGCTTGCTTTGTGTATGTCTGGCTTTAAGATCCCTACTGAAGGCAAGGCTCTGAATGGCACTAAAGTTGTGCTGCTGGTGGTTAGAGATCAAGTTTTATCACAACGTGTACCTTAACTTCTAGCTGACTTACTAGATGGGATTCTAGATGAGATTTTAGTTCCCCTGTCTCGAACTCAAATCCTGTGGAGCCATCAGTAGCATTTTTTCCCCATTTTAAGAAACGATTTTACAGTCTGTGGAGATACAGCAGATTTCCTCACTGTGGTTTGAGATCTATCTCAGGTTGCACGACATGCATGCAAGAGTTCACCTGGCAAGCAGCATGGGCTGGAGAGCGAGCCTGTGTATACTTCAGTACCTTCCAGTGCTGTGAAACAGCTTCCAGGAAGCCTCAGTGCAGCCAGTGTAGGGAAATCAGGAGAATGAAGAAGGTATGTGTCTATGTACCTGTGCCTATGGATGAATATAGCCTTTCTTTAATGCCTGAAACCCACTTGATCTTTGGTATCTGAACCCCATTTGATAAGACTGTCTCCAGTGCCTGGGGCTGGCTTGGGTACAGGTAATGATGATGACAGGAAACTGTGTAGTGAGGTGGACGCATCAGGAGGGAAAGACATCTTACAGAGAGACCTGGACAGGATGGAAAAGTGTGTCAGGAAGAACCATCTTTGTCAACAAAGACAAGTGCAAGGTCCTGCACATGATACAACATAACCAAATGCCCAGTACAGGCTAGGATCTGACGTGGCTAGGGAGCAGCCTTGGTGAAAGGGACCTGGTGGAGTCACCATCGCTGGAGATTTTCCAGATGGACAGTGTGCTAGATAATCTCATCTAGGTTCCTGTTGAATGTTCTTGTTATACAAGTGTCTACCCATTTTTCATCATGCTAAATGGATGGCAGTGAGCTTTGGGAGCACCTGGTTTCTTTCATTTTGGAAAAAAAATGCGTTCTTATTGTATTGTTTGAGTGTTGTCCTATCTTTCAGTGGAGGTGGGGGCACAGGCTTCCATAAAAATACAATTAAGACTGTATGTGGCTAAATACAGTTTCTTGAGCTCTCAAATAATTTCCCATTCAAGTCTGTTTTATCAGTTCAAGTTCCTTGAAACTTCATACAGAGCAAGCCTGGTTCATAATTTTGCATATTTTTCTTAGTCATCCATATCCATACAAAGTTGGTTTAGGATCTCATCAACCTCATTTGACAACATTTTACATCTCATATCCACAGCTGTAAGCAGCAACATGAAATGTGAGGCAGGACAGAATTGGGCACTACATTCATAATCATAGAATCATAGAAAGGTTTGGGTTGGAAGGAACCTTAGAGATCATCTAGTTCCAATCCTCCTGCAATAGGTAGGGACACCTTCCACTACACTTTGCTTTCATGTCTTTCTGGGGTGGAAATAATCTCATGGTTTTGGATTTCTGTGTTTATTTTAATGAGTTGTTAGTTGTTATCATGACTGAACTATATGGACTGCGGTATTTTGTATCTGAGCCGTTGAAGAAAAGGGGAAATAAATTCATGTGCGCTCTTATAGAAGAGAATACACTTTCTAGAATTGAAAAGAATAAATGCTAAAGCAAGAAAGACAGAAAAGGCTGAAGGGGTTTCACAAGAGATTGAAGGGAAATGATGCACTAACAAGCATTGAAACATTACTCATGTCTGCTGTAGAGCATAAAAACAAGGGGACAGGGTGCATGTTATATGTGTATGCCCATGTCAAGCTGTGAATTAGAAGCAAACGAAGAAATTCACTATGAATCAGGAAAATAAACAGATAACACTTGTTTATACCTTTTAACGTCATCTCGGTCTGAGAGAAGTCTAAGCTTTTTTCTATTAATTCTTTTTTAATACGATGCCCAAGTTTATCTGTTATGGTGTCGATTTTTATTTCTAATCTACAAATTGAGTACTCCCCATCGAGGACATTATTTAGACAGTACACTAACATGCACAGTAAGACCAATAAAAATACCAGAATTATGATAAAAGCAACACAGCTGGTAAGGCTCCCTTTTGAAAGTATACTAAAAACCTCCAATTTTTACTATGCTTTTATGAAAGGCTTTAGAAATACCAGAGGAACAATTTTTCACTTGTATTTCGGTATTTCGAAGTTGCATAGCAATCACAGTCAGTCATGGTTGTGAAGAAGGCACATTTGAAATGTTCCCATCACTCCTTAAGGCAGCAGAAACTGCATGTGGACAGCGGATGAGATGCTGCAAACACACACATGCATACAAAACAGAAAAAGTACATCTCCATTTTACCAGCTGCGATCCCACACAAACAGAGCTGAGCCACTTTGATAAGCAAGAGCAATACTTTCATACATTTATATAATGCACAGCATATTTTAATTCTTACCTCCAAAGATACAGCAGCAGACCAGGCACAGAAAATTTGTTGTCTTCTAACCAGTTTAAAGCTTCCCGTGAGTCTGTCCTACCCCAAAATGCAACACTCTGCTTTTATTTCCTTTTTAAATACGCTTCTAAGATGACATGTGTTTTATTTCTACTCCTCTATAGCACAGAAGTATAGAAAGAAAGTCCCTTAGGAGATAAGAGGTTTTTATAACTGACTGAACAGCAGCATGCTGAACTTGCTTCCTCTTTTATGTCTAAACGAAACTTTGTTGTGAAACTGTGTGCTGTTAAAATAGCTGATTGCAACACACTCAGTCGAGGACGTCTCTTTATTAACTGGTCTTAAAAAAAACCCCAAAACTAGTGAATTGAACAGCCAGACCAATCTTAGAGAAACTGCTTATTTGTTGGCAAGTTTACAGTGTATCCCACTTCAACCACTACCTATCGTTTTCCTTTTAATTGACACCTCAAGACATCTAGACATGTCAAGATTGTCATGCCAAATAGGTAGGAAGACTGAGATGTCAAAGCAGACATGCATTTCCCAGCAGGCCTACTTTCTTGTCTGCAGACCCTCATATATCTCATCTTCCACCAAGCCTTACGGCTCAGCTGGTTTGTCAGGTTTTGCTTGGAATCTGCAAAACCTGTCATGAAGAAAGTTAGACTTGAGATGCCCTTGGTACCTAGTGCCTGCCATCCCCATGAAGGCAGCTTGTCATAGCAGGGGCAGTGTATGAAAACACCTTGGGCAAGGGGGAGTTCACCCTTCAAGCTTGAGGTTTACGGCTTTGAGATTGGTGTTAGAGTATTCCTTAAAGAACACATTCCTTATGAGGCTTTGAGCAACCTGGTCTAGTGGAAGGTGTCCCTGTCCATGGCAGGGGGGTTGGAACTGGATGATCTTTAAGGTCGTTTCCAACCCAACAGATTCTATAATTCTATGTTATATATATATTATATATATATAATTTATATATTCTATACTGTTTAAAGGATGTAACTGGAGTGTTTGAATGGATCCCAAAAGGATGTACAGAATTTGCTTAAAAACCCATCATCAGGCATCCATACTTTGCAATAATAAGAAAAAATTATTTTCATTCTCAGGGTATTTTAACTCCTTTCCTTATTTTTTTTCTCAGAAACCTCCAACTCTGACAGCCAGAAAAATATGAGGCAGTTCAACATTTCTCTTAACATATTTTTTCTAAATATTCACTGTGATATGATACATAATTGGGAGTAGTATACAAAGTCTTCTTAGCCATAGGCATGGAAAAAGTACATATGTGAGTCTGGCCTTACCTATACACCACTAGCTAGTGCATACAACAGTTTAATCAAATAATGTTGTACCCAATCATATGCTATGTTAAGATCAACAGCATCTAAAAAGCACAAAAACTGGAAAAAAAATGGCAGTTTAATGCAAACCTCAACAGATGTCTTTGCTGTAAAAGTGCTCCTGTGGAAACAAAGCCGCTGCAGTAACAGACAACTCTTTTATGCTTAACATTAATATTATTGATTTTTTTTCCTCTGATCTTTCACTGGTACTGTGGGTCAGTCTGAGGCCTTGACAAATGTATGCAGGGCCAACATTTTTTTCAGTGTTTCTATATCTGGTTGAAATAGTATTGAGGGGAGCAAGAAATAAATTGCTAGGAAATTTTACCTCTTTTGTATATCCAGACGTCTTTATATACACAGAAGCTCAGTATTTCTAGTTAGACTGCTGGGAAATAACTTTGGTAGTATAAAAAAGGATTTCTGTAGAGGTCCTCAGAAAGTTTTCAAAATATATTAAAAATCATCTAAGTCCATATAAAAATAGCCAGATACAAATGGGCAGATTTTTTGAAAGTAAAAAGTTCTTCCACAGCCAGAAAAGCACAGCTACCCAGCACCACTGAAAACTATATCTACTTTATAGAGATACCTCAGTATGGATTCAAGACTTGCTTTCGGGCACTTAGATTTGGAAAAAATAAATGGCTTTATTTTTATTTCCCCAGGCATGCGCATGTAATGTTTTTAGTGCTCTAGAGGAAGTCAAACACTATCTGTATTTGTACACAGTAGCTGTATGTGTCTATGGAAGAGAGATGTAGAACTGTGTGAGAGGAGAGGGAAAGCTTTAGCACCTTAGGGAGTCTCAGTCAGTCTCCTCATCTGTAAATGTAGCTCAGATTGTCTGAGGCAAAGCCAATTTATTTTTATCAGTGTACTCCACTACAGTAAGCCCAGGGCATCAAGAATGTGTTATCCCTGCTCCCACAGGTGAAAAGGAAAACATTTGAAGTAAGTTGCACAGTTCCTGTTTCCTTCTCTACCACATTCTTTCTACTCCCAGGGAGTTTTCCCCAGGAAACTGCTTTAATTTTGACCCTATATACACCTTAGCTTTTTATTTCAGTTCAGGAGTTTATTTCCAAAACAAATCTGCCAGTTGTATGCCCTCACTGTGCTTTGCCTCTTTTAATAATGTGAAGCAGATTTCTTTTGAATGAAACTCAGCAGGGGGACACTCACCAGGACCATACTTCAAATGTGCCATGGGCAAGTTTCCCCATGGGCTTTCACAGGATGCAGCGGAGCTAGTCAAATCTGACTGCCTCGGAACATGTATACCATAGAGGTAGGGTTTCAGCACCAGCTGTTCCACTGTTCACATCTGCTCCAAATGTGGTGCACTATTGGCTGATTTAAGCAGAACAGAAAAATGTTGTCAAGGGACTCATCTATAGGATTCTACTGGACAGTTTATCATTTCTTCACCGAGTAACCCTTGCCCACTGATGCCATTCACCCAGCATGTCTCAGTATGTTGTAACTGATAATGCTATACTGTCATAAACACAAGGTTGAAGTTCCTTTTGTACACCTACATGCTCCACCACAGAGGTTCAGTATAAGTAAATCTCTGCTTAGCCTGGGCCTGTTTTGTCGAGCAGTGCAAAGCAGCTGCCTGTCACTTCTAGGTGAAATGTTTGCGTTCTAGAAACAATAAGTTGGGAGCCTTTGAGAGGATCAATATTCCATAGCTTTCCATTGCTTTTCAGCATAAGTGCAGAAAATAAATCAATTTTCATGTACATATATTCAAGCAGGCATGTACAAAGTAAGATTGATCAGGTTATCAAACAATTATAGCTCTATCCCCTTTTGGTATGTCTATGCTATTAACTAGGAATTTTGAAATTTCAAAGGTCAAAGATAACACCATAAGATTACCACCTAGTCTATAATTACTTCGTGCATTATGATGACAAAGAGAATATTTTGAATCCTTTTGTTCATTGGAAGGGAAGAGGTTACTGAAGGAAATAAGCACATTATCCAGTGCTTCATCATAAAGAACAATCATGAAAGATTTATGTTCCTTACAGCAGCAAAATCACTTATATTTCAAGCTTCCCAGTATGCCACATTTGATTAGAACCTGAAGCTCAGTTTCCAATGTGTCAATTACACCAATATAATCAATTATTTGAGTAAAACATCAGTCTTTAAACAGGAAAGAAGCCTCCATTGTGCACAGTTTTCTTTCCTCTCAATTACTTGAAGTAGAAAAAAGATCAATATAATTTTCCAGATAAAATGTGAGGATCCCCATCTTCCACAGGAGTGCCAGGAAAGACTGGTTTTCAGATATCTCAGTCTGAATGGAGCCTCACGGATGAACTACTCCAGCCCTCACCTGTAAGGTGGAAGAAAGGTGCCTGTGGCATAATCATCCTTTTGGCCACATGCTTCTAAAGAGGAGGAAAAGGGCTTAAATGCACAGACAACCTTTGAAGCTCTGGAAAATGTGGGGGAGTTTTGATGCCCACCTCTATTTCTTACTTCCAGGCGCCCATGGCCAGCAACTGCCCCCACATCTCTGAGAAGTCTGGCTATGCTTAAGGCCCAGAGCCTTACCTTTAGGAACTAAGCCAGGGAGCACAGCAGCTTTCACATCACTAAATTGATCGAGTTTTGCACTCAGAGTTTGATACCTTGAAATGAAACAGTCATTTCATCATACAAATGACCACTAAATCTTTTACTTATCTACAGTGGCAGGAACTATGAATTTCCTGATTTCTTGTTGCATTATAATATGATTTTTGTACTTCAAGTGACAATGGAATAGGGAACATTTGCTGCCTTACATGCTCCTTCAAGTCAATTAAATCATAGAATCATAGAATAGTTAGGGTTGGAAAGGACCTTAAGATCATCTAGTTCCAACCCCCCTGCCATCGGCAGGAACACCTCCCATTAAACCATGCCACCCAAGACTTTGTCTAACCTGGCCTTGAACACTGCCAGGGATGGAGCATTCACGACTTCCTTGGGCAACCCATTCCAGTGCCTCACCACTCTTACAGTAAAGAACTTCTTCCTTATATCCAGTCTAAACTTCCCCTGTTTAAGTTTGAACCCGTTACCCCTTGTCCTATCTCTACAGTCCCTATTGAAGAGTCCCTCCCCAGCATCCTTATAGGTTCCCTTCAGACACTGGAAGGCTGCTATGAGGTCTCCACACAGCCTTCTCTTCTCTAGGTTGAACAGCCCCAGCTTTCTCACCCTATCTTCATCCAGGAGGTGCTCCAGTCCCCTGATCATCCTCATGGCCCTCCTCTGGACTTGTTCCAACAGTTCCATGTCCTTTTTATGCTGAGGACACCAGAACTGCACACAATACTCCAAGTGAGGTCTCACGAGAGCAGAGTAGAGGGACGGGATCACCTCCCTCGATCTGCTGGTCACACTCCTTTTGATGAAGCTCAGCATACAGTTGGCTTTCTGGGCTGTGAGAGCACACTGAAGCTGGCTCATGTTAAGTTTCTCATCCATCAACACCCCCAAGTCCTTCTCCGCAGGGCTGCTCTGAATCTCTTCTCTGCCCAACCTGTAGCTGTGCCTGGGATTGCTCCGACCCAGGTGTAGGACCTTGCACTTGCCATGGTTGAACTTCATAAGGTTGGCATCAGCCCACCTCACAAGCGTGTCGAGGTCCCTCTGGATGGCATCCCTTCCCTCCAGCGTATCAACCGAACCACACAGCTTGGTGTCATCGGCAAACTTGCTGAGGGTGCACTCAATCCCACTGTCCATGTCACCGACAAAGATGTTGAACAAGACCGGTCCCAACACCGATCCCTGAGGGACACCACTCGTTACTGGTCTCCAGCCGGACATCGAGCCATTGACCACAACTCTTTGCGTGCGGCCATCCAGCCAGTTCTTAATCCACTGAGTGGTCCACCCATCAAATTGATGTCTCTCCAATTTAGAGACAAGGATGTCGTGTGGGACAGTGTCGAACGCTTTGCACAAGTTCAGGTAGATGACGTCAACTGCTCTACCCCTGTCCATCAGTTCTGTAGCCCCATCATAGAAGGCCACCAAATTGGTCAGGCAGGATTTCCCCTTAGTGAAGCCATGCTGGCTGTCACCAAGCACCTCCTTGTTTTTCATGTGCCTTAGCATGCCTTCCAGGAGAATCTGCTCCAAGAGTTTGCCAGGCACAGAGGTGAGACTGACTGGTCTGTAATTCCCTGGGTCACCCATATTCCGCTTCTTGAAAATGGGGGTTATATTTCCCTTTTTTCAGTCAGTGGGAATTTCACCTGACTGCCATGAATTTTCAAATATGATGGACAGAAAATATGCAATTTATTCATGAGAATATTTTGTTCCTCTTTTGTGGCTCACATAAATATTTTAGTTGTGTCCAACCATCTCTATAGGTTCAATCTATGTGAAAATGAAGGAAAAAAGCAAGGCCTTTGATATAAGAAAATTATAAGCTAGACCATTGTATCCTCCGATAAAATTTCCAAGGCCAAAGGGAGTTTTCTATGGGAAAAGACAGCAGTATTGGACACAGTATATTGAAGCTGTTCTACATTATGTTCCCAGCATCATTCTCTTGTAGTAATGAACAACCAGTTAATGAAGTCTTTTCAGTTCATGTTCTTTTCTCCTCATACTAATTTGCATGAGCTATGAGGCTGGTCTTGTCACTTGTCTTGAAATCCTTCCCTGCAATCTCAACCTCTCTTCGTTCATAATCCTTTATTTACCTTTATTGGACAAACTGTTCTGCCCAAATTTTTTTAATGAAGGCCATAAATAATGCTGCATCAATGTACTCTTAATAAAGTGTCTTACTGTAAAAGCAATCCCATTGATGGCAGAGAGTGTATCGTGGTTTCTGTGCATAACCACATATGGGCAGACAAACATACAAGAATTACTATTTACTCTGCAGTGCATGAATCACAAGTGGCCTGTAAAGCATCAGAAGTTAGTATGCTGGACAGGCTACCCTCTTTCCATTGTCAGTGTCTGGCCAAAAGAGAAAAAAAAGGGGTTTTTTTTCCTTTTTCCTGATTTTTTTAATTTGTTTTTCATTTTGTTTTTTAATATTCTTTTTAAACTAGTAGCATGATAACTTAGAAATGGTTGGCTTTAAACAATAGATCTAAATGCCACCTACTTTTTAACACCCCCGGAGACTTAAACAATAAAGAGAAAAAAAGGAGGTCCACAATGATACATAGAATCATAGAATAGTTAGGGTTGGAAAAGGCCATCTAGTTCCAACACTCCTGCCATGGGCAGGGACACCTCACAATAAACCATGTCACCCAAGACTCTGTCCAACCCGGCCTTGAACACCACCAGGAATGGAGCACTCACAACTTCCTTGGGCAATCTGTTCCAGTGCCTCACCACCCTCACAGTAAAGAACTTCTTCCTTATATCCAATCTAAACTTCCTCTGTTTGAACCAATTACCCTTTCTCCTATCACTACAGTCCCTGATGAAGAGTCCCTCCCCAGCATCCTTGTAGGCACTCTTCAGATACTGGAAGGTTGCTATGATGTCTCCATGCAGCCTTCTCTTCTCCAGGCTGAACAGCCCCAACTTTCTCAGCCTGTCTTCAAAAGGGTGGTGCTCATAGACAAATATTCACTGAGATACTGATGTACACCATAAATTCTGTGTACAGTTTGCTCTCTGCGGCTGACTGATATGCCTCAGGGTATGATGCATTTCAGTCAGCAGCAGAGAGGAGATTGAAAGCCGGGTAGAGTACAAACTGCAACTACTCCTTAAGCAATAAAGCATATTCTTCCCCATCTCATCAGCCAGCTTGGCTGAAAGATTTATCAGCAGCTATAACCTTCTTGTGTTTGCACCTTCCACATCTTTTTAGGTGGTCTTCTAGGATCATTTTTTTAAACTTCCAGACATCAGTTCTGCTTCTTTCATAGACTCTGTGTTATGGTAGTCCTTGTCCATACCTTTAAGAGTCCATTTTGAGAGAAGAAATTTAGGAATGAAAATTTCATAGAATCATAGAATGGTTTGGTTTGGAAAGCACCTTAAGATCATCTAGATCCAACCCCCTTGCATGGGCAGAGACAACTTCTACTAGACCATGTCACTCAAGATCATGTTCAATCTGGCCTTGAACACTGCCAGGAATGGAGCATTTACCACTTCTCTGGGCAACCTGCTCAGTGTCTCACCAGTCTCACAGAAAGAACTTCTTCCTTATATCTCATCTGAATGTCCTCTGTTTGAACTTGAACTCATTACCTCTTGTCCTATCTCTACAGTCCCTGATGAAGAGTCCCTCCCCAGCATCCCTGTAGGCCCCCTTCAGATACTGGAAGGCTGCTATGAGGTCTCCACACAGCTTTCTCTTCTCCAAGCTGAACAGTCCCAACTTTCTCATCCTGTCTTCATACAGGAGGTGCTCCAGTCCCCTGATCATCCTCATGGCCCTCCTCTGGACTTGTTCCAACAGTTCCATGTCCTTCTTATATTGAGGACATCAGAACTGCACACAGTACTCCAAGTGAGATCTCACAAGAGTAGAGTAGAGGGGCAGGATCACCTTCCTCGACCTGCTGGTCACACTCCTTTTGATGCAGCTCAGCATACAGTTGGCCTTCTGGGCTGTGAGAGCACACTGAAGCTGGCCCATGTTAAGTTTCTCATCCACCAACACTCCCAAGTCCTTCTCCGCAGGGCTGCTCTGAATCTCTTCTCTGCCCAACCTGTAGCTGTGCCTGGAATTGCCTTGACCCAGGTGTAGGACCTTGCACTTGGCTTGGTTGAACTTCATGAGTTTGGCATTGTGTCAACTCACAAGCATGTCAAGGTCCCTGTGGAGGGCATCCCTTCTCTCCAGCCTATCAACTGAATCACATAACTTAGTGTCATTGGCATACTTGCTGAGAGCGCACTCAATCCCACTGTCCATGTTACCGACTAAGATGATGAACAAGATCATTTTTCAAACATTGAAAACTTCTTTAAATGCTTGAAATTCACGTAAATCATTTCAGCAATGTGAAAAAAATTCTTAATTATTGTTTTTCACCTTTAAGTCTGAGCGTGTGTAGCAAATAGGTGTGATCAAAATCAGTATTTCAGGTGGCAAATAAATCAGCCACTCCATATCCCTGTATTTCAGAGCACTTCCTGAAGAACAAAAAAGTGCGTGAGCCTCTATATCACATCACTTCCTACACAGGAATCCCACAGGGATGTTGTAATGCATGCTTTGCCTCACAAGTATGAAATGACTACTCACATATGCTCACCTAATTAAGCAGCAGTTAATTACATCCTATGCATCAGATAGAAAGGCATAGCATTGGATTAATAAGACTAACCAGTAGATCTGGAAGGAAATATTTTTGCTGCTTGGAACATAGCTCCCCTTTTATTGAAGGAGTATTGTTTATTGACTGCAGAGACTCCTGCAGTCCACAGCACCGTCCCTGGAAGAGCATAGCACAGTCTGAAGTTGTGCTACCAGTGTTGCCAGAGCTTGGCTTTCTTTCCCTCAAGAACCCTTTTCTGCTTTTTTGCCCCACGGTGAGCTCTGGATTCCCTTTTCAGCAGGTCTGCAGATTTAATAAGCTCTAAGCCTCAGAAAATCCCAGCTGATAAGAGGTGAAGCTTGTTGTTCCACCTGTGTGCATCTTGAGGACAAGGAAGGTTAGAGCCCTCATCTCTGCAGGACTAGCTCAGTACAATATTGGCAGTTTTCTCCCTGGCTTATCCCTGTCATATTCCCACTCTGGCTAGACAGACTCTCTGGGATAAACCAGGATTTTCTGTGTAATTCCAAAGCAGGAAATAGCTAATTATATTATGAAAGTCTCAAATGCTATTTCCAAAGGCAATACAGATTGGCTGGAACGCTGCCTACCTGCATAAAATCCTGCCATATGATACATTCCCTAATTGCAATGCTTGCATTGAGTCTTTGTTAAAAATAAATCATGTGTCACACTGCTAATGTACTTCTTGGTTCAGTGATAACTAGTCACTAGTGATGACACTTTAAGATCAGGCAAAAAGCTTTTAACTGAAAAACAAGATTAGGCAATAGATAAGATTTTTCTTCTTTTTTAGTTTTTCACTATACCTCAGTGTAATGTAATAAAACCAAAGGAAGTCAGACTTCTAAGACGGAATTTATGTTGATAGTGTATCAAAATACCACAGCAATTGCAGAAATCCGAGAAGTGCCAGAGTTTCAGGTTACTATAGGTGCATTGACAGAATGTAATTTCTACTTAGAGCCATCCAGTGGTGACTGGCTGAATTTCATGTATCTTTTCCTCAAGTACTGGCTCTTAGTTTGACTCTCATTTCCACATCCCCCACTTATTCTTTCACCTTTCCAGCAATCAACAAATTCAATTCAAAATTCTCTCTGAATTAAGGCACTGTCTTCAGGAGGTTTACAATGAAGATGACTGCGGAAACCTGGAAGCAGCAACAGAAAAAACAGTGGATCTGCTGAGTACTTTTAACAAAATAATAATAGAAAACCCTCTTGCACTTACATAAAAACCAGATGCCAACAAACCACTGCCTGTGCTTTTGTTTGAGTTAGGTATTCCCGGGCAACCATGCCATGGACAAATAAAAAAATAAAAGCAGCAAATATGACAGCCTAGAACGACTGCAGACATATCGTCAGTTAACTAACAAAGAAACAATGCTCATTGTAGTTTGCTGCTGAAGCAATATCGAGGGGTGTGAGACCTGGCAGAGGGGGTAGAGGGAGGAATGGTACCATGGACTAGTTTCTGAAAAGTAGATTGAAAATTAAGGGTCGCCAAGTTGATTTTTTGAAAGAGAGGATTGCTGGTAAGAGGCTGGAAAACACTAAATCAATTAATTATACAGTTATAGAGAGCCAAGGAAGCTTTTTCAGATGGAGGCTGAAACTGAGATTTTGCAAGGAAAACTGGTGGCAAAAGGTTATTTAGTTACATTGATAGGAAAACAATTTCAGAAAAATGGATGTAGAGTGATTTCTAAAAATAAATTCATCTGCTTAAAGGTGGGACTCAGTGGGTTAATTAAAAGTGTATTTTTGATGTAGCCCTTGGAGGATTTACTGAAGATATATATACATATTCAAGAGGACGGGGACAGAAACAATAAAAAGATTTAGGAATAAGGTACACCAGTTTATATTTTTAAAAATGCAATTACAAGACTCCAGTGTGTCCCTGCAGAAGGAAGGCCAATATCATCTTGTGCTGCATTAGGCAGAGCATTGCCAGCAGATTGAGAAAGCTGATGCTTCTCTTCTGCTCGTCCCTGGTGATACACCTCTGGAGCACATCTGGAGGAAAAGCAGAGACAGCTGGGACTGCTCAGCTGGGAGAAGAGAAGGCTCTTAGATTTATAGACGTGCATAAATACCTAATGGGGAGAGTACAGACAATAGAGCCAGGCTCTCCTCCGTGTTGCCCAGTGACAGGATGAGAGGTAATGGGCACAAACTAAAATACAAGAAATTTCATGATATACAAGACACTATTTTACCATGAAGGTGATCCAGCACAGGAACAGCTTGCTCAGAGAGGCAGTGGAGTCTCCATCCTTGAAGATACTCAAACCGCAACTGGACACAGCTCTGAGCAGCCTGCTCTTACTG